>NC_091762.1:78848996-79473996 GCF_029378745.1 Bos indicus
ATTTAGAAGTCTGTTATTTAAGAGCTCAAAAGCGAGCAGACTCCCTCTCCCTTGGCATTTCTACACGCTTATTCTCGGCTGGAGTTCTCAACTTCATAGTGGTTCCTCTGCCCAATGAGGGGCTTTATGGACAAGTGATTGTCTTAGTTACTGGGGAGGGTGCTACTGGTAGCCAGAAAGTCAACTTGCTTTGATTTGAGAATGATTCCACAAAGTGCTAATAATGCCTCCCACCCAATCCCTTGCAATGTTGAAAAACAATAACAACAATACAACTAAACCACAACAAAAGGGATTTCTCATTTAAAGCAAAATGGCAGACTTAGGGCTACTTCTGAAGTATGTTAAGCTGTTAGTTCTCCAAGCTTAAAAAATACCTAGGTGAGAATCATTTTTATCCTTATTTCAGATGAGGAAACTGAGGCTCAGGGAGATTAAGTGTCCAAGGTCAGTAGACAGTAGGGAAGCTGACTTAATTCCAGAATTCGGTCTCCTGACTACATATTAATATTTATATCAAGTTCATATTGCAATAGGCGAATTCTGTCTACCTTCTAGGCTTTGTCATAATGATGTTTAAAGCTTAGATGATACTATTCTTACTATAAAAATGTTACACCCATTTGTATTTTTGAGAAATGTACCAGCACATAGACACTTCATGTTGAATGGTTTCCTTACAACATGTGAGCCCATGGGGCGCATTTTCAGCCCATGGGGTGCATTATAATCACTTGGAGGTCTTGTAAAAATATGTAAACCTTGGTCACATCCTTGCCTAACTCAATGAAACTAAGCCATGCCATGTGGGGCCACCCAAGACAGACAGGTCATGGTGGAGAAGTCTGACAGAATGTGGTCCACTGCAGAAGGAAATGGCAAACCACTGCAGTATTCTTGCCTTGAGAACCCCATGAACAGTGTGAAAAAGCAAAAAGATAGGATACTGAAAGAGGAACTCCCCAGGTCGGTAAGTGCCCTATATGCTACTGGAGATCAGTGGAGAAATAACTCCAGAAAGAATGACGGGATGGAGCCAAAGCAAAAACAACACCCACTTGTGGAAGTGACTGGTGATAGAAGTAAGGTCTGATGCTGTAAAGGGCAATATTGCATAGAAACCTGGAATGTTAGGTCCACGAATCAAGGCAAATTGGAAGTGGTCAAACAGGAGATGGCAAGAGTGAACATCGATATTCTAGGAATCAGCAAACTAAAATGGACTGGAATGGGTGAATTTAATTCAGATGACCATTATATCTACTACTATGGGCAAAAATCCCTTAGAAGAAATGGAGTAGCCATCACAGTCAATAAAAGAGTCAGAAATGCAGTACTTGGATGCAATCGCAAAAACAACAGAATGATCTCTGTTTGTTTCCAAGGAAAACCATTCAATATCACCATAATCCAACTCTATGCCCCGACCAGTAACACTGAAGAAGCTGAAGTTGAATGGTTCTATGAAAACCTACAAGACCTTTTAGAACTAACACCCCAAAAAGATGTTTTTTTTTCATGAAAGGGGACGGGAATGCAAAAAGGAACTCAAGAAATACCTGGAGTAACGGCAAATTTGACCTTGGAGTACAGAATGAAGCAGGGCAAAGGCTAATAGAGTTTTGCCAAGAGAATGCACTGGTCATACCAAACACCCTCTTCCAACAACACAAGAGAAGACTCTACACATGGACATCATCAGATGGTCAACATCGAAATCAGATTGATTATATTCTTTGCAGCAAAAGATGAAGAAACTTTATACAGTCAGCAAAAACAAGACCGGGAGCTGACTGTGCCTCAGATCAGGAACTCCTTATTGCGAAATTCAGATTTAAATTGAAGAAAGTGGGGAAAACCACTAGATCATTCAGGTATGTCCTAAATCAAATCCCTTATGACTATACAGTGGAAGTGAGAAATAGATTTAAGGGACTAGATCTGATAGACAGAGTGCCTGATGAACTATGGATGGAGGTTCATGACACTATATAGGAGACAGGGATCAAGACCATCCTCATGGAAAAGAAATGCAAAAAAGCAAAATGGCTGTCTGAGGAGGCCTTACAAATAGCTGTGAAAAGAAGAGAAGTGAAAAGCAAAGGAGAAAAGGAAAGATATACCCATCTGAATGCAGAGTTCCAAAGAATAGCAAGGAGAGATAAGAAAGCCTTCCTCAGCCATCAGTGCAAAGAAATAGAGGAAAACAATAGAATGGGAAAGATTGGAGATCTCTTCAAGAAAATTAGAAACACCAAGGGAACATTTCATGCAAGTTGGGCTCAATAAAGGACAGAAATGGTATGGATCTGACAGAAGAAAATATTAAGAAGAGGTGGCAAGAATACACAGAAGAACTGTACAGAAAAGATCTTCACGACCCAGATAATCATGATAGTGTGATCACTCACCTAGAGCCAGACATCCTGGAATGTGAAGTCAAGTGGGCCTTAGGAAGCATCACTATGAACAAAGCTAGTGGAGGTGATGGAATTCCAGTTGAGCTATTCCAAATCCTGAAAGATAATGCTGTGAAAGTGCTGCACTCAATATGTCAGCAAATTTGGAAAACTCAACAGTGGCCACAGGACTGGAAAAGGTCAGTTTTCATTCCAATCCCAAAGAAAGGTGGTGCCAAAGAATGCTCAAACTACCACACAATTGTACTCATCTCACACACTAGTCAAGTAATGCTCAAAATACTCCAAGCCAGGCTTCAGCAGTAAGTGAACCATGAACTTCCATATGTTCAGGCTGGTTTTGAAGAAAGCAGAGGAACCAGAGATCAAATTGCCAACATCCACTGGATCATTGGAAAAGCATGAGAGTTCCAGGAAAACATCTGTTTCTACTTTATTGACTATGCCAAAGCCTTTGACTGTGTGGATCACAATAAACTGTGGAAAATTCTGAAAGAGATGGGCATAACAGAACCTGACCTGCCTCTTGAGAAACCTGTATGCAGGACAGGAAGGAATAGTTAGAACTGGACATGGAACAACAGACTGGTTCCAAATTGGGAAAGGAGTACGTCAAGGCTGCATGTTGTCACCCTGCTTATTTAACGTATATGCAGAGTACATGAGAAATGCTGAAGCACAATCTGGAATCAAGATTGCTGGGAGAAATATCAATAACCTCAGATATGCAGATGACACCACCCTTATGGCAGAAAGTGAAGAACTAAAGAGCCTCTTGATGAAAGTGAAAGAGGAGAGTGAAAAGGTTGGCTTAAAGCTCAACATTCAGAAAACGAAAATCATGGCATCTGGTCCCATCACTTCATGGCAAATGGATGGGGAAACAGTGGCTAACTTTACTTTTTGGTGCTCCAAGATCACTGCAGGTGTGTCTGCAGCCATGAAATTAAAAGACGCTTACTCCTTGGAAGAAAAGTTATGACCAACCTAGACAGTATATTAAAAAGCAGAGACATTACTTTGTCAACAAAGGTCCGTCTAGTCAGCTATGGTTTTTCCAGTGGTCATGTATGGATGTGAGAGTTGGACTATAAAGAAAGCTGAGAGCCAAAGAATTGGTGCTTTTGAACTGTTGTGTTGGAGAAGACTCTTGAGAGTCCCTTGGACTGCAAGGAGACCCAACCAGTCCATCCTAAAGGAGATCAGTCCTGGGTGTTCATTGGAAGGACTGATGTTGAAGCTGAATCTCCAATACTTTGGCCATCTGATGTGAAGAGCTGACTCATTTGAAAAGACCCTGCTGCTGGGAAAGATTGAGGGCAGGAGGAGAAGGGGATAATAGAGGATAAGACGGTTGGATGGCATTACCGACTCAATGCACATGAGTTTGAGTAAACTCCAGGAGTTGGGCAGGGAGGCCTGGCATGCTGTAGTTCATGGAGTTGCAAAGAGTTGGAAACAACTAAGTGACTGAACTGAACTGAACTGGTCACATTCTGAATAATTAAATAAAAATCTCTGAGAGTGTCAGGGCCCAGAAGAAATATCTGGGAGAAATATCAATAACCTCAGATATGCAGATGACACCACCCTTATGGCAGAAAGTGAAGAACTAAAGAGCCTCTTGATGAAAGTAAAAGAGGAGAGTGAAAAGGTTGGCAGAAGATGTCTCTGTCCCTGTCATCTCTATCTCTAACCCTCTCTTCTTCCCTAGCTCCATCTCTATTTATCTACAGTAGATTTTTATATAGATATCTATCTATATCTATATCTCTGTCTATCTATAATTAAGACCAGCTAAGAACCAGCATTTGTTTATAACTCCCCTGGTGGTTTTAAAGTGCACTCATGTTTGAGATGTACTGATTTCTATAAAAAAGTACAACTTTCAAAAGTAATAATTTAGCTTCCTCATCTTAAGAAAAATAATTTGAGCATATTTAGTCACAAAAATTGCAATGCTCAAAAAATAACCTAGGAGATCAAGTGCCTGGGAATCAGTGGGATACTCAGGCTCTGTAGAATCTTGTTTTGAAACAGGGTTATTAGATCAGTAATAATCTTGGGTAAAGGGCAATCCTAAACACAGAAAGAAAGTTCTCATATCCTGTAATGTGTTGTACCAAATATTCTTTTAACCTTAAACTATTTCTTTTTAATAAATTTATTAATTTATTTTAATTGGAGGCTAATTACTTTACAGTATAGTAGTGGTTTTTGCCTTACACTGACATGAATCAGCCATGGGTGTACAAATGTCCCCCATCCTGAACCCCCCTTCCCACCTCCCTCCCATCCCATCTCTCAGGGTTGTCCCAGTGCACCAGCTTTGATTGCCCTGTTTCATGCATTGAACTTGGACTGGTGATCTTTTTCACATATGGTAATATACATGTTTCAATGCTATTCTCTCAAATCATCCCACCCTGGCCTTCTCCCACAGAGTCCAAAAGTCTGTTCTTTATATCTGTGTCTCTTTTGCTGTCTCCCATATAGGATCATTGTTACTATCTTTCTAAATTCCATATATATGCATTAGTATAGTGTATTGGTGTTTTTCTTTCTGACTTACTTCACTCTGTATAACAGGCTCCAGTTTTATTCACCTCATTAGAACTGATTCAAATGTGTTCTTTTTAACAGCTGAGTAACATTACATGGTGTATATGTACCACAGCTTTCTTATCCATTCATCTGCTGATGGACATCTAGGTTGCCTCTAGGTCCTAGCTATTATAAACAGTGCTGCGATGAACATTGGGGTACACATGTCTCTTTCAATTCTGGTTTCCTCAGTGTGTATGCCCAGCAGTGGGATTGCTGGGTTGTATGGGAGTTCTATTTCCAGTTTTTTAAGAAATCTCCACACTGTTCTCCATAGTGGCTGTACTAATTTGCATTCCCACCAACACTGTAAGAGGGTTCCCTTTTCTCCTCACCCTCTCCAGCATTTATTGTTTGTAGACTTTTTGATAGCAGCCATTCTGACCAGCATGAGATGGTACCTCATTGTGGTTTTGATTTGCATTTCTCTGATAATGAGTGATGTTGAGCATCTTTTCATGTATTTGTTAGCCATCTGTATGTCTTTGGAGAAATGTCGGTTTAGTTTTTTGGCCCATTTTTTGATTGGGTCATTTATTTTTCTGGTATTAAGCTGCATGAACTGCTTGTATATTTTTGAGATTAATTCTTTGTCAGTTGCTTCATTTCTTATTATTTTCTCCCATTCTGAATGCTGTCTTTTCACCTTGCTTATAGTTTCCTTTGTTGTGCAAAAGCTTTTAAGTTTAATTAGGTCCCATTTGTTTATTTTTGCTTTTATTTCCATTGCTCTGGGAGGTGGGTCATAGAGGATCCTGCTGTGATTTATGTCAGAGAGTGTTTTGCCTATGTTTTCGTCTAAGAGTTTTATAGTTCCTGGTCTTACGTTTAGATCTTTAATCCATTTTGAATTTATTTTTGTGTATGGTGTTAGAAAGTATTCTAGTTTCATTCTTTTACAGGTGACTGACCAGTTTTCCCAGCACCACTTGTTAAAGAGATTGTGTTTTCTCCATTGTATATTCTTGCTTCCCTTGTCAAAGATAAGGTGTCCATAGGCGCGTGGATTTATCTCTGGGCTTTCTATTTTGTTCCATTGATCTATATTTTTGTCTTTATGCCAGTACCATACTGTTTTGATGACTGTAGCTTTGTAGTATAGTCTGAAGTCAGGCAGGTTGACTTCTCCAGTTCCATTTTTCTTTCTCAAGATTGCTTTGGCTATTTGAGGTTTTTTGTATTTCCTTACAAATTAATGAAATTATTTGTTCTAGTTCTGTGAAAAAAATGCCTTTGGTAGCTTGATAGGGATTGCATTGAATCTACAGATTGCTTTGGGTAGTATTCTCATTTTCACTATATTGATTCTATGATCCACGAGCATGGTATATTTCTCCATCTATTTGTGTCATCTTTGATTTCTTTCATCAGTGTTTTATAGTTTTCTATAGATAGGTCTTTTGTTTCTTCAGGTAGATTTATTCCTAAGTATTTTATTTTTTTTTTTTTGCAATGGTTAATGGAATTGTTTTCTTAATTTCTCTTTTTGTTTTCTCACCATTAGTGTATAGGAATGCAAGGAATTTTTGTGTGTTAATTTTATATCCTGCAACTTTCCTATATTCACTGATTAGCTCTAGTAATTTTCTGGTGGTGTCTTTAGGGTTTTCTGTGTAGAGGATCATGTCATCTGCAAACAGTGAGAGTTTTACTTCTTTTCCAATCTGGATTTCTTTTATTTATTTTTCTTCTCTGATTGCTGTGGCTAAAACTTCCAAAACTATGCTGAATAGTAGTGGTGAGAACAGGCACCCTTGTCTTGTTCCTGACTTTAGGGGAAATGCTTTCAATTTTTCACCATTGAGGGTAATGTTTGCTGTGGGTTTATCATATATGTCTTTTATTATGTTGAGGCACGTTCCTTCTATGCCTGCTTTTCAGAGAGTTTTTATCATAAATGGATGTTGAATTTTGTCAAAGGCTCTCTCTGCATCTATTGAGATAATCATGTGGTTTTTATCTTTAAATTTGTTAACGTTAACCTTAAATTATTTCTTAACATAAGTTTCATTAGAATTTATTTTGTAGGACTATCACATTATAAAAAAAATCCAACTTACTTACATTTAATTGTTTAAAATAACAGATTTTAGCACAGTAATGTTCTTAGCAAAATTTTGTTTAGCAACTGTTGTGTCTGATTCTTTGTAACCCCATGGATTGTAGCCTACCAGGCTCCTCTGCCCATGGTATTTTCCAGGCAAGAATACTTGAGTGGGTAGACATTTCCTTCTCCAGGGGAGCTTTCTGAATCAAGGATTGAACCCATGTCTCATGCACTGCAGGCAGACACTTTACCACTCTGCCACCTAGGAAGCCCCCTTAACAAAATTACAGTAAACTGTTTTGTCAATATTTGGAATCTTAATTGACGTAGTTTTCTGCAAATTCATTTTTGTGGCGTGTTTCCCTAAATTTGAATAAAATTTTTTTTACTTGTAAGTTTCAAATAATGTATGAATATTCTAAATAGCCTCTACACAGCCTTTTAAGATCTGTATATTCATATAGATTATAGCTTTAAGTAATATTTAAAGAAATGTTACTTTACTTTTATTTAATGTTAAGTATGCTACAATTGTCAACTACAGATTGGCACTTGCTTTCTACCTCTACAATGATTAAATCATGTGCTGCTGTAACTGCTGATTTTCAACAGCCCCTAAAAGAAGTTTAGGGTGGAGAGCAGAAATGAGGTACTTAGTTGTCTGGGGAAAACCAGCAGAACAGGTCTTCAGAAAGTTAGATATTTTCCGGAGCTGATTTTATGAGCCCAGTTCTCCTCATATCTAGAAAAGCACTAAAATCCTTCATGGTGATATCTGCTCCTCATGACTCAGTAACCTTCATGAGACTAGCAGAAACCTGCAAAAAAATATGTGCTTAATTGCATGTACTTTCCCTTCACCAAAATCAAATATATACTGACTTCCCTCCTACTTTTTTGTTACAATTTCTCAGAGCTATCTGAAATGCTGCCTCCAAGGCTATAGTTCTAATTCTGCCTCAAATAAAACTTGACTCACAACTCTCACATTGTACATTTTTTTAAAGTTGACAGAATATATATTTGTAATATGAAAGAGGCAACCTGACCATATAAACAGTCTTACCTGATATTTGAGCATGTCCACATTATAATACGTAGCCTGGGGTTTTTGTTCCGACACTTTCTTTAGGTGAGTCATCAGATTTGGCATGTTTACCCAGAATTCCTTGGCATTGGCATCATTTTGGGTATTATCACTATTTAATTGGGAAGAAAAACTGATTGAGTAGCATCTTGTGAAAAACACAAAACACAAAACAAGCATCTTAGCAAATTATCATCTGGTTTCTATCTCAGTCTTTGAGAATGTATACAGACTATATTAACAATAGTAGAGTTGCAGTCCTGAATGGTATTATGTTAATAAATACACATGAAAGTGAAAGTGTTAGTCACTCAGTTGTGTGCGACTCTTTGCAACCCATGGACTGTAGCTCACCAGGCTCCTCAAGGCATTCTCCAGGCAAGAATACTGGAGTGGATTGCCATTTCCTTCTCCAGGGATTCCAGGGGTCAAACCCAGGTCTCCTGCATGCGGGCAGATTCTTTACTATCTGAGCTACCAGGGAAGCCCATAAATACCCATAGTGAGGCATTATTGTATTGCTGTAAATCCCAATGAGTACCCAGTGATATTAACCAATCATAATGATAACTGGTTGCTTCAAAGAGTGAATTATTTATTAACCCAAATTTAAAAGCTCTAATACATCACCACTGCTTCCTCTAAATTAGTCAGTTAATGCACTCAAGGAGTCATATACATTGATTTTCTTTTGAATTTACTTCAACAGTCGGTTCTCAGAAATTACTGATTTAAATATTTGGCTCTAAGTAAACACGTTCTTTGTCTCCAACTGAGGAGAAAAGTGTGTTACTAAAATTATCATGCTCCCTTTTTAATATTCACAGTAGTTCATCTAAGAGCATCTAAATCATACAAAGTCACCTCACTTACAAGATGATTCTGGAATTTAAATGATAATAACCATGGCAGTTACACTAGAAAGTGCAGTCTTGGTGAATTAAATGAGTTTTGTATCCCTAGGGGAGTTGATAGCTTCCCCTGATGTTTCTTGAAAATGCTTGCCTCAATGGTAAAAGAATCAGGCAAAACTGTGAAAAGCATTTGCTCATTTCCTGCATAATGAGGAAACTGAGGGCCCAAGTGTCTTAAGTAACTTACTGACATTTCATTTTCAGAATATCCTGTAGAATAAAATAACAGTAGCTAGAATTTTTTGAGCATCTATTATGTACTAGGCACTCTGTTATGTATGCTATAAACTATTTCACTAATATCTACTGTGCAAAGAAAGAAGGATCTTCTTTTTTAAAGACAAGTGAATGCTATAAAAAGAGAAAATTAGAGAGTAAGAAAACAGAAGGGTGTGATAAAGACAAATTGTCAATTTCTATGATTCAGCCTCCAGAAACCAAATATAATCAGAGCCTTAAAAATGATCCTGGTCCAGAGTGGTTGTAGGGCCCAAGTATCAGCAAGAACCCTATGGTTCTGTTGTGCCTGATAACAGGCTGTTGAGGACAAAGCAAAGTCCTATTACCCTGTACAGGTAGGAAGTGGATGGAAAAGACTCTTGGCCCCTTGTCTTTGCCCCTGGCCAAGTCAAGCTAAGGATGCTGATAAGGGCTATCTAAACTGTTATTACCTAAAACATCCAAGTTATCCAGAGCTGCTTGAGGGGTAGCTATACAAGGAGGCAGGAGACAAAAATAATAGAGGTTCAGCAAAATTAAGTAATTTACTTAAGGTTGAACAGCTAAATAAGTAACAGGGTCAGGATTACAGCCCAGGTCAGTATTACTCTACTATACCAAAACAGATATGGAATTAATATCCAGCAACATTTTATTTTATTAATGTTAATAAGCTATGGTTTTTCCAGTAGTCATGTACAGATTTGAGAGTTGAACCTAACAGAAGGCTGAGCACAGAAGAATTGATGCTTTTGATCTGTGGTGCTGGAGAAGACTCTTGAGAGCCTGGTGGGCAGCAAAGAGATCTAACAGTCAATCTTAAAGGAAATCAACCCTGAATATTCATTGGAAGGACTGGTGCTGAAGCTGAAGCTCCAACACTTTGGCCACCTGATGTGAAGGGCCAAGTCATTGGAAAAGACCCTAATGCTGAGAAAGATTGAGGGCAAGAGAAGAAGGGGGTTTCAGAGGATGAAATGGTTGGATGGCATCACCAACTCAATGGACACGAGTTTGAGCAAACCCTGGGAGATAGTGAAGGACAGGGAAGCCTGGCATGCTGCAGGCCACTGGATTGCAGAGTTGGACACAACTTAGTAACTGAACAAAAACAACAACATGTTATTAAGTTGTGCTAAGTAAATCTGAATAACCGAAAAATCTCAATTATATATTTAACAACACAATAAGCTGAGTCATATGTCTATGATAATTCCTCAGGAAAACTTGCTTTAATAAATAGTCAAGAAAGCTTTGGCAATCCAAAGCTTATACAAAGATGCAATTCTTGAATGCTCAAGAAGTCTTGAGAATTCTTTAGACTTGTAATTGGTTTAATAATTGTTCCTAAACATCCTTGGTAAACCAAACCCTTTCATAAGGGAGAAGTAGAAGTAAATTTCAGTTTGGTCCCTGTCATAGGGATTGCAAACCCAAATGTCTCCAGGGACCAAGCTGGTAACCTAAATGTCTTTCAGTAAAGATAATAGAGAGGATTAAGATGACAGATGAAAGGAGTCTTGAGCTGAATTTGAGAATAATGTTGGTTTCCATTGCCTTTTAAAAACTAGGTGTGGTAGTAAGGATGGTAAGCTTCATTGTATAACAAACACCAAACAGGTTGTAGAACTAATGGGTCACCAGTCATAGCCCTGGGCTTCCCCAGTGATTCAGCTGTTAAGAGTCTGCCTGCAATGCAGGAGATGCAGGAAATACAGGTTCGATCCCTGGGTGTGGAAGATTCCCTGGAGGAGGAAATGGCAACCCAATCCCGTATTCTTGCCTGGAGAATCCCATGGACAGAGGAGTCTGATGGACTATAATCCGTGGGGTCTCAAAGAGCAGAACACGACTGAGCACACAGCCCTAACACAATCATCAAATACATTTAATAAAGTCCAAATTAATGAGAGTTTTTGTTTTGTTTAAAAAACAATTTAAGGGTCTATATAATGTTTTGTCAAACAGGAATATTCTCAGACTGATACTTAATTCAATTCATAAGACTGAAGTATTAATATAAATATAAAACTTTGATATATGTGTGTGTGTGTATATATATATACCTAAGAACTTGGTAACATATCTGCCTAAAAATGCAACAAAAACTATGACTATCCCTCTGGTGATATTTACAAACTGGTGAAATAGTGGCACACAATTCCTAATTGCAGATGGAGGAACCTAGAAAAATAAAATTAAGTGGCTCAATGTGCACATCAAAAGCACAGAGGGAAACTGAAATAAAAAGCTGTTCATTTCCAATCTTGGCCATTTCATGTTTATCTTTCACTTCATAGGTGAGCATTTCATTTATATTTTTAAGCCTGGAATCAGGTTTACCAGTTAAACCATCGTAAAGACCAACGAGAAGGAGGTGATCTTAGTCACCATCTGAAAGACCTGTGACTGTGTTTTCATCGCTGGAGTGAAAAAGTCTCATGCAGTCAAAGAGAGTGACTGTATTGGCCCTCAAACTCCAAATGACCTTTAGCTATTTCTTCATAAATATCCAGCTTGATAAATTTCTTTAACTTATAGTTGAATTGTTCATTCATTCAATAAGTACTATTTAAATCCTTTTTGGGCACAGTGGAAGGTACTGAGGATGTGGTGGCAATCCAATAGATGTGTTCTATTCCCTCATGTCTTTTATAGTCCAGTGTGGAAGGTGGATGAATGAAGAAAGCAAACAGATATATAATTACTGGTTTTAGTAAGTGTGACAATGGAAAGAATAGGAATCTTGAAAGAGAATAACAGGGTTACATGACTTAGTTTGGGAGTGGGGAGGAGAGTGGAATGGTCAGGCAAGGCTGAGTGGAGCTGAGATCTGAAGGATGAGTAGGAGTCTGGTAGAGAAGAGTGGAAATCCTATTGAAGGCAGAGTAACTGCTACTGCTAAGTCACTTCAGTCGTGTCCGACTCTGTGCGACCCCGTAGACGGCAGCCCACCAGGCTTCCCCGTCCCTGGGATTCTCCAGGCAAGAACACTGGAGTGGGTTGCCATTTCCTTCTCCAATGCAGGAAAGTGAAAAGTGAAAGTGAAGTCGCTGAGTCGTGTCTGACTCTTAGCGACCCCATGGACTACAGCCTACCAGGCTCCTCCGTCCATGGGATTTTCCAGGCAAGAGTACTGGAGTCGGGTGCCATTGCCTTCTCCGAAGGCAGAGTAAACAAGTGTACAAAAAAGTCTGGTGGAGAAGAGTGGAAATGCTATTGAAGGCAGAGTAATCAAGTGTACAAAACTTGGATGTGGGAAAGGACTCAGCCATTCCCAAGACAGGCAGGTATGGCTGCAGCTACAAGGATTCCGAAGAGGATGGTGGGAGATGAGGATAGACAGACAGGCAAGAGTGGATGAATCAGGACCTTGAAGGCAATGTAATGTGAAGCCTCCAGAAGGTTATAAGGGAGGACAACCTGATCTGCATCCAAAAAGCTGGCTATTGTGTATAGGAGTGGGGCAAGATTGGAGGCAGAGAGGGGAAGAGGAAAGCGCTGGCTGTGGTCCAGGGAAATGATGGTTATCATTTGGATAGAAGTCGTGATAAAGGGAAAAAGTGGCCATTTTAGAGAAAGAATTTTAGATGGAATATCAGGACTTATTGATGGAAAAACTACCAAGAATGTTTCTTTTTGTCTCATCCATTGCCAATAATATTGGAGAAGGAAATGCAACCCACTCCAGTGTTCTTGCCTGGAGAATCTCAGGGATGGGGAAGCCTGGTGGGCTGCTGTCTATGGGGTCACACAGAGTCGGACACGACTGAAGTGACTTAGCAATAGCAATGTGTGTATGTGTTGTGTGAATGTGGATATGCATATATATGACAAAACATCACATTCGGATTTAATAGGAAGTGTGAAATGTATTTATATAAAGAAATTTAGAAAAGCTTCTTTGATGCCACACAGCTACCATTCCATCAAAACAATTACCATTACAGTGTAATGAAATTACATGTCTCACAAAGAGATTTTTAAGCTTATATGAAGAGTAGCTTACAGTTCAGATATCATTTGATTTTTAAAAGATGCCAATACAATAAATGGATTTTATTCCTTTTATTATGCTTATTTCCCATCATCCTCATCCACTGTCTACCAGTGATAAGCAAAATAGACAATGAATAAGTTTTATTATTCTAAATGTCTCTTTAGCCACTTGAGAGAGTTGGCCATTAAAAACTATATATGTATACATATGCGTGTATGTATACATATATATACACACATAGATATATACAGAGCTCTGGGATTCAATCTATAAACATATCTGAATAACAATAATTTCTCTACAGTGCTTCCCTTTTGCTAAGGTACATCTCTCATCTAAGAATAACATGGTAAGACACCTACATCTTTAAAAAATTTGTGGAAAATATATTTACCAGCAGAGAAGTTGGGGATTTGGCAGGACGTGTTCTAACCTGCTGAAATTTATCACCCGAAAAGTCAGAGCAGCTGGCGATGGATTGTTGGCAAAGTGTCTGGTGATCCCGGCAGGAAAAGACAACACCATTTCTCCAGTAATCTTCACGATACATCTGGCATGTCACAACACGTGAGAGGAAAGAGAGGAAACCCAGGTCAACATGCTGTGAATCAAAGCAGTTGTGAAAAGCAAAGATTTCTGTAATACTATGACACAGCAGAAGAGAGAAAAAGTAAGCTCTTACTTACAATTCACTCTGAATTACTAACTCATTTCTAAGACTTGAGGACTCAAAGTTTTGTATTAACAGTTACTCCAAAAAGTGGCTATTTTGTTGAAGATGTTTTTGCATTGTTAGAATAAAACAGCTTTTCTTTTCCTGTAGAAAAGTCTTTGTGTTCACCTCACAAATAGAATAATTTATCCTGGTGGTTCTCTCTCTGTTTGATATCTGAATTGTTGGAAATATATTTGAAGATATTAAACTACACAGTGTTGTCACACTATTCACTGAGATTTATTTTAGCTCTCTAAGTAACACGATTGATGCCTTTAGTATGTTCTTTTATGGACTCATGGGGTAAACTTTTTGCTTCTCACTTAATTAGATCTTCATTCCATTAACTTGTCTATTTGGTTGAAACTATAAAATCAGTCACATACATAAGTTAATACAGCTGGATGATAATTTGGAAGGAAGAATAATCCTTTTATTTTTTTTAAAGCTTTATTTAGCATCACTAATTATTAGAGAAATGCAAACCAAAACTACAATGAGATATCACATCACACTTATCTGAATGGACATCATCAAAAAATCTACAAACGATAAAGCTTGGAGAGGGTGTGCAGAAAAGGGAACTCTTCTACACTGTTGGGAGTCTAAATTGGTACAACCATTATGGAGCATAGTATGGAGGTTCCTTAAAAAACTAAATATAGAACTGCTGTCTGATCCAGCAATCCCACTTCTGGGCTTATATTGGGATAAAACCATAATTCAAAAAATACATGCACCCCAATGTTCACTGCAGCACTGTTTACAATAGCCACGACAGGGAAGCAGCCTGAATGTCCATCAACACAGAAGTGAATAAAGAAGATGTGGTACATACATAATAGAATGGGATATTACTCAACCATAAAAAAGAATAAAATAATGCCATTTGCAGCAACATTGGATGGACCTAGAGATTTTCATACTGAGTGAAGTAAGTCAGACAGAGAAAGGTAAATACCACATATCGCTTATAGATGGAATCTAAAAAAAATATGACAAATGAACTTACTTATAGAACAGAAATAAAGTCACAGATGTAGGAAACAAACTTATGTTACCATGGGGTATGCAGGGGAGGGATAAATTGGGAGGTTGGGATTGACACATACACACAGATCTATGTAAGATAGATAACTAAGGACCTACTGAACAGCACAGGGAACTCTACTCAATACTCTGTAATGATCATATGGGAACAGAATCTAAAAAAGAGTAGATATGTATATAGGCATAACTGATTCACTTTGCTGTATACCTGAAACTAACGCAACATTGTAAATTAGTTGTCATCTAATAAAAATTAAAAAAATAAAAAGGGCCTTATTGAAATATAATTGATATACAATTGGCACTTATTTATAGTGTAAAGTTCCATAATTTTTGACATAATGTACATCTGAGAAACGATCACACAATCAAGATAGTCAGGATCCCCACATCCCTACAAGTTTCATCTTGTGTTTTTGTTTTTCTCTCTGTACTTTTCCATCCTTTCCTCCTTATCTCTTGGCACTTGCTAATATATTTTCTGGCTGTACACATTAGTTTGGACTGTCTAAAATTTTTATATAAACAGAATCAAAAGGTGTGTGATTTTTTTGATCTGGCTTTTTCCACTAGGCATAATTATTTTGAGATTCACTCACATAGTGTAGCAACCAATAGTTCACGTCTTTTTATTGCTGGGTAGGATATGGATATACCACAGGCAATTAAAAAAAAATTCCTTTATTGAATAACATTTGAATTCTTTCCATTTTTTTGCCTATTACAAATAAATCTGTGATGAATATGTGTGTACAAGTCTGTCTATGGGCACATGTTCTTATTTCTCTTGGATAAATACGAGTGAGATGATTGGATCACATGGTAGGTGTAACTTTAACTTTTTAAGAAACTGCCAAACTGTTTTCTGAAGTGGAAAACATAGCTGAATATGAGAGTTTTAATTCCTTTACATCCTCACCAACACTTGGTAGGTCTGTCTTTTTAATTTTAGTCATTCTAATAGGTGAGTAATGGTATCTCATTGTTGTTTTAATCTGCATTTCCCTAATGGCTAAGGATGTTAGCATCTTTTCATGTGTTTCTTTGTGATTTATCTACTTGGATGAACTGTCTGCTCAAACTTTCTGCCAAGTTTATAAACTCAGTTTTCTGTTCTCTTACTGAATTTTCAGAGTTTTTTGTACATTCTAGATACAAATATTTTTAACAGATATATGCTTTGCAAAGATTTTTTTCCTAGTTTGGCTTGTTTTTCTTTCTCTTTAGAGTATTAATAACTTTGAAGAAGTTTTTTTTCAAAGAGCAGATGTTTTTAATTCATCAATTTATTCTTTTATGGGTTTTAGTTAATCAATTTATTCTTTTGGAGTCTTATCTAAGAAATCATAGATAAACCTGAAAGTCACAAAAATTTCACCTATTTTATTCCAGAAATTTTTTATTTTTAGTTTTACATTCAGTGTTGTGATCCATTTTTAGCTAATTTTTGCATATTTTCTGTGAGGTATAGGTCCGAGTTTATTTTTAGTTGTGTGGATGAATATATCTAATCATCCTACTACCATCTGTAGAATTAATCCACTTGGCAATTTTGTTAAAATTCAGTTGTCCACATATGTGTGGATCTATTTCTAAATTCTCTGTTCTGTTCCATTGATCTATTTTGTCCATCTTTATACTAATACCACAACCAATATGTCTTGATACTGTAGCTTTTAAATTGCTCTGAAATCAAGTAACATTATTCTACCAACTTTTTTTTCAAAAATGTTTTGCCTATTTTAGGTCCTTTGTATTTCCACATGAAATTTAGGATCTCTGTCAATTTCTAAATAAAACTCATGGAGTTCCAATTCACCCTCTACTGCCTGCTTTTAGAGTATTAGTTTCGGGCCCTTGCTATGCTAAGTCACTTCAGTCGTGTCCGACTCTGTGCGACCCCAGAGACGGCAACCCAACAGGCTCCCCTGTCCCTGGGATTCTCCAGGCAAGAACACTGGAGTGGGTTGCCATTTCCTTCTCCAATGCATGAAAGTGAAAAGTGAAAGTGAAGTCGTTCAGTCGTGTCCGACCCTCAGCGACCCCATGAACTGCAGCCCTCCAGGCTCCTCCATCCATGGGATTTTCCAGGCAAGAGTCCTGGAGTGGGGTGCCATTGCCTTCTCCGTTCGGGCCTTTAAGGTTTGTACTTTTTCTTGGCCAACAGGCACTATGTTATATTTTGTCAGTAGAGGGCACTAGAGAGACATTGCAAAACGAAGCCATTTTCTTCCCCCCTCTTCCTCGTTGCAGTGTGCTTGCTAGACAGGCTCCTTGCAGTGCGCATGGCTTGTCTAGAACCAGGCTCCTGCAGTGCAGGAGGGATGTGGTGCCCGAGGGTGTGGGTACTGCAATCCCAGTGACACTGGCAGATCCTATAGCGTCTGGCTCCTGAGGTGCTTGTGGCTGGGCTGCCCCAGTGCCGAGATCGGTCCGCGGCGCCAGACTCCTTCATATGCATACTGTCTCCACTGCCGGCTTCTCCCGCGCCCGGAGCCGTTAGCTTCCTCGGGCACCCTCCTCAGCCAGTTTTGCAGCGGAGCGTGCCTCAGTGAGACTTCTCCCACGAACATCTGTGAGGCTGGTGGGCTCTCTCTATATCCATGGGCTGGATACTTCCCAGGAAGTCAGTCGGGGCAATCATAGGGCACACTTCACCTCTCAGGGGTGACTGTCCTTTCCCTGAGGTCCCATGTCTTGCAAATTATTGTTTCGTATATTTTGTCCGTTTTGAAGTGTTTTCAGGTAGAAGGGTCAATTGGTTACTCCATCTTGACCAGAAGCAGAAACCTCGAAATGATTCTTCTTCTTTGGGAAATAATAAATATTTATAATGAGTGAACTTCTTTACGACTTCTGGATACGTCTGGATGACTGACCCTTGCACTGTTCCCTAGTGTACTTTCTAGGGAAACTGAGCTTGGTCAATGAAAACTTGGCTCACACTTGAATATAGGAAACTCTATTTGTCCTATACAAACCTCCTATGCTGTGTAACTGTGACTGATGAGACACAAATGGCTCAGGTGAGATGGTCCTTGGTACACATTCAAAATAGCTTATGTGAAGAACTGCTATAGCCTTGTATGTGCACAAAGTTGGGTTTGGGTTAGAGGTGGAGGGGCAGGTAGGTTTCCTAAAGTTACCCTTTTCCCTCTCAGGTATTATCATCTCTAACTCTGAACTGCTCTGAATGAGAGATTTGGTGTCTGGAAGTTTGCCCCTCCATCTCTCCCTGAGAATATTGCTGATCTCCCAGTTTGGTGTCAACTCAGCTGTCTTCCTTCTCTGTGTCTTAGATTCACGAGCCTTGCTTGATTTACTGGTGATGAATTGGTACTAAGCCTGGAATTCCCCTTAATCTGAGTCTACCCAACATTTTCCAACATATGAGACATGAAAAATTTTAATTGACAACTCTAGAAGAAGACAAGAGCTTCAGCCAGAGCACTTTCAAAATTAGACTGTAGCATCTACCATCACTCAGTATATTGTTAGCAGCAGTGGCTCGAATGTTTTTTGTTTGGTAAGGACTCTGCTCAGTTTCTTTTCCAGGTTCTGCAAAATGAGCTCTACATGGTGTCATGGTAGAGGATAAAGTTTGTTTTTTGAAAGCAAGTCATCAAGAGGAGGGAGTGGTATTTATTAATTCAATAAACATTTATTGACTCATATGTAAGTTGTTTGTTTGAGTGGGAAGGCAATTAAAAAATGAGCAAAACAGCCTCTGTCTTCAAAGGGCTTACAATGTTGGGTGGATGATGAGAGAAGTAGTCAGTATAAGCCAATATAATAAGCACCCAGGCTCCTGACCTACATTTTATTTCTGCACTTTATCTCAATTGTCAGAGTCAGATCTTTGATGATTTATTAATCCATTCAATGTCTAAATCATCTGAAGTTTTCTATATATAATTAATATTTTCAACCTATACTCACTTGTTAAAGGAAAGTCTTTGTTCAACAGTAATGACTGTCCTCATCAGTGAGTGATGTGGGTATATTTCATGTTAGTTTAAATCATGGAAATCTGAAATACTGCAATATGGAAATATTAACACATTACTGTATGAAGTAAATGTGAAATCATATGAATCCCCCAAAATTTGTCTAGAATGACAAAATTTCAAGGTCAGCTGGTCAAGTGGCTAATGAATTGGGCTGTCCCTTTTGCCACAGGCAGCATTATGATAACTGGTCAACAGAAACGCTGGCCAATTTTGGTCAGGAAACGTGTGGACTTCATTTATGTGAGGTCGTCAGAAATGTATCCGTTACATAAAATGTCTCTTCTACTGTGCTGATAACTAAACACATGGGTTTCTTTTCAAGCATAGACTTCTGTTCATAGGCTACTTCCCTTCCTTTATTTATCATCCCTTTTCACTGACTTTGACACTAGGCAAAAACTCCTTTTCATATTTCAAGACTCAGTGCAAAGGCAGATCTTTCCAAAGCCTTCCTTAATATCCTTTCCATTCAGCCCTCTTTAGATTTTCCTTGCTTTAGGTTCCTTGGACAAATGGACAGATTAAAAAAAAGAAAAACTTATTTTGTAGCACATTATTTTATCTACTACTGTGAAGGCAAGTTCCGTGTCTTAGGTTCTAGGAAGGCAAAGGTGCAAAACATAGAACCCAGTGCAGAGTAGGAACTCAATAAAATGTTTAAAAAATAAATTCATACATTTCCCAATTATATATCAGCTGCCTAATCAATGAACCACACATTATATAATGCATATATAGAATGGGCAGTGAGAAACAGGACAAAGATGACCTTGAGCACACTTCCTATATAAGCAAGGACACAGACACTTGAATATGTAATAGAAATATGGTGGTAAGAGAAGGATAGAATACAACTGAGAAACCAAAGGTTTTCCTGGGATTAGAGAATCAGTTCCTACCACCGCTAAGAGTCAGACACAACTGAGCGACTTCACTTTCACTTTTCACTTTCATGCATTGGAGAAGGAAACGGCAACCCACTCCAGTGTTGCCTGGAGAATCCCACAGACGGGGGAGCCTGGTGGGCTGCTGTCTATGGGGTCGCACAGAGTTGGACACGACTGAAGCGACTTTGCAGCAGCAGCAGCAGCAGCAGCAACAACCAGGGTTGTTCAAATAGGAGCTAATAACAGGAGATGTGTTTCCCCCAGGTGGCAGCAAAGTCAAGGAATTCTCTGCTTATTAGCTACTGAGAAAGTTTCAGATATCATACCTGTTACAAGGTGTTCTGAATACTCAGAAAGAGTGTAAACCATATTTAAATGGATTATATGTCACAATATAAAATAAAGTAGTATATGTCTCATTTCAATGTGTGGTCTGAAAACAAATGGGAACACGTTTGATACAGGATGAGAGAGAACCACAGGCAAAGCAAACCCACATGCTTTTTCTGTATCATTTCTCCATGTGGTGCTGTGTTTGGTTTCAGCCTCTACCCCACCTCACTCCATGATCAAACTTATAACTTGAGTTGTTTCCTTGAAAGCGAATGCCAGAGCGACAGCAATTAGAATGATTCACTTCTAATTTCATCACAGAAGGTGAAATTAAATTTAGAAGCATGTCACTTCATAATGTTCATAAGTTTCAGATCTCATAATTTCAGTGAAATATACTAAACCTCCTGTGTACCCACATATAGTATATGCTGCAACTACTTTATAACAATATAATTGAAAAAAGACTCAATATATGCAGTTATCCTTAAAAGACTCAGTTAATTTGGGAGGGGATAGGAAAAGCACTAAAATTGTTTTGGTTCAAGTGCCACATCATTGAAACGCCAAGGTCATGGATACCAGGCTCACAGGTACAGACCTCAGTTGTCATAGCGTGCCAGGGAGACTGAAACAAGATGAAGAACCCAGCTTGTATAGGGACAGTTCCACAAGTGACTGGTAGGCTGCTACACCACTTTTTGGGGTTTAAAAAAGATTATTATTAAGGACTTCTTAACCCCATTGTCCCATATCTATTCTCCTCCTATAATGGATTTTGCATTATATTTATGTGCAAGTCTTATTTTCCATATCAACTGTCTTCACCACCAATACTAGACTGTAGTATTGGTGGAAATTGAAGACAATGTACCACTGTCTAGTACATTGGTGGCCACATAGCAGACATTCTGTAAATGTTAAGTGAGTAATTTGACTCAGTTTGTTCAGCAACTATGCGTTGGGTACTCCTTGCCAGGTCCTGTTTTAAGTACTGAGGATACAACAATGAACAAAATACTCAAGGTTCCAGTTCTCATGAAGCTTACACTCTAGTGGAAGAAGGGACAGACAGTGAAACTGAAAACATTGAACACATTGATTAAAGTGTTTATTAATGAGAAAACAAGTGAAATGTTAACTATGGAGAAAGAGACAGTGAGGTAGGGAGAAAGGAAGTGTTGACTACAGAGAGGGCTGGAGAGTTTCTGTTTTACACAGATGGACAAGAATGGCCTCTGATATACCTGCTGCAGAATCCTGAAGGAAGGGAGGGTGCAAGTCACTCAGATACCTGGGAGAAGATCTCGCTAATGTGGAAGGAGCAGCAGATGCAAAGACCTTGAGATGCAGATGGGATTGGGCTGATGAAAGACAAACAGCCAGGAAGGTAGAGTAGCTAGAGGGGCATGAACAAGCAGGAGAATGACAGAGACAAAATCAGAGAGGTGGCAACTGGAATGGGTCACGAAGGACAAAACTTATACATCATTATGAAGCATTTGGTTTTTACTCTGAACAAATTAGGAAGATTTTGAGCCAAGGGGTGACATGATATATTGAGAATAGATTTTAGGGGGCAGAAGTATCCTTACTACAAATTAGATCTCTCTGAATAAATGAATGAATTAAAGCCAATAGTACATGTACAAAAAAGAATTCATTCTTGTCTGATTCCCAATGTTTTTCACTCCATTATAGATATCTCTCCACAATTTTGACTAGTCATTTTTTGGGGGGTGTGTTTCTACTGTAATTTAAGGCACCCTGAGTTTTCTAAGGTATAGATTAGTCAGTAATAAGCAGTCCTTAGAACTGGTGATACAGAAAATAATCAAAATTCTTTATTCAAAGAAGAAGTCCACAGAACAAACACATATTTATATATATAAAGTATGTATACTAAGCTCATGATGCTTACTTTTCTCTAAGAGTTCAAATGAACTTTTAATTTCTATTGATGTGTGGTTGTGGCAAATGATCTCTCTGCTTTGAAGATGAAAAAGAAAAGGCATGGAAGAAACCAGAAAGCGATAGACTGAATGTTTGTGATATCCAAAATTTATATATTTAGACCTAAACCCCAGTGTGATGATATTTGGGTGGGGCTGTTGGGAGGTGATTAGGTCATAAGGGTAGGCCCTCATGAATGAGACTGGTGCCTTTATAAGAGACTCACAAAGCTCCTTAGCCCTTTCCAATCTATAAGATTCCTATGAGCCAGGAAGCAGGCTCTCATCAGATACTGAACCTGCCAGGGCCTTGATTTTGGACTTTTCAGCCTCCAGAACTTTGAGAAATAAATTTCTGTTATTTATAAGCCACCTAATCTGTTATAGCAACCCAAACGAACTCAGACACCAGATTCCACAGTGTTTACTTCTCTGCAAAACTCTGGGCCCAGAATAAAACCCAAGTGTTCTTTCAAAGGATATTTAGGGAAGTTGATAGATCCCAGCGGCTAGATAGGAGTAGAGTTACTAACTATATTGGTTTTCCAGCATAATACTGTTAGATTTAGACTAAAAAATACTACTGTTTCAGAAGTGTAAAGAGGATCAACAATTAGTCATATAGATTCTCACTTAAAATATATATAGAGATCCAAGTCCTAACTATCCTTAATATCACTGTTTATAAAATTTTTATAAAACATATAGTACTCTATAGTATATGCACATTTAATTTTTTTTCTGATCTTTTATTCCATGGATACCAAGGTCTTCTAAGCCCTAGTCCTTTCAAGTAAAAAACAAAAAGCATTCTTTCCTCTCCCAGGTTTGTCCTTTGTTTATCCTTCAACTTCAGACCTGGAAGTGCATTAGTCACATACTTCAAAACCAGTTTGACTTAAGTGTTTAGTTTTCAATGTAGACTAACAATCACTTGACCTTTTTTTTTTTTAATCTGACCTCTTTGTAAAATTAATGAATGCCGTAGATCCTCTATGGACAAATGTGCACTCAGACATACACATTAGATATGAAATATAATTTCAAGGGATCCATAGACTTCCTGAACCCCATCCAGGGGACTCCTTACAGAGAGAGAAGTATCTAATTACATCACATGTGCATTCAGGTGAAGTCCATTGTCAAGATGTACTGATATAAGTGAAATGAGGCTCACGTAAATAGGGAATGGTACATTTTTATCTAAAACTTTTACTTTGCTGTGATTACAATTTTTTGGCTAGTTTTTCCTTACTTAACAAGGGTTACATATTAATATAATTTATTCTCTTACTTGGAGAAGGCAATGGCACCCCACTCCAGAACTCTTGCCTGGAAAATCCCATGGATGGAGGATCCTGGTAGGCCGCAGTCCATGGGGTTGCTAAGAGTCGGACGTGACTGAGTGACTTCACTTTCACTTTTCGCTTTCATGCATTGGAGAAGGACAGGGCAACCCACTCCAGTGTTCTTGCCTGGAGAATCCCAGGGACCGGGGAGCCTGGTGGGCTGCCGTCTATGGGGTCGCACAGAGTCGGACACGACTGAAGCGACTTAGCAGCATTCTCTTACTAATCTATGTGTTATGGAAAGGTAGTTTTGTTCCAGGTTCTCATTCAAATGCACCATTGTTTCGGTTTATAGGTGAGTGACTCTCAGCCAGGAAAGACTAAAACAATAAAGACATGATCTAGACATTTCCTTTTGTGAGATAATACATTTTCTCATTGTTGACAGAGTTGAGTTAGGGTTTCCTGTAACTTACAAAAAAGACTGAATCAGAGATTTCTGGGTAGTAAGATTAGAGTTTGGACCTTTTGGAATATATATATATATATATATATATATATATCCTCTTGCCTGTAGCTGTGGGCCTTGGGGGAGCCCAGTGGGGCACTGGCTTCCCCAAGGGTCCCAGCATGAGAAGGGTATATATTTTAAAGAAAGCAGTGAGTTAATATTTATAATTAATTTAATTCTAAGTATGTCACCTGTTATTGCTGACTAGAATTTTTTTGGTCTTAGGATGTGGAATGAAATAATTATATGTGGAGTGTTCCCCGCTGAATAGCATAGGGTTTGGAGAATGTAGTGGACTAAGCCCCAGGCTTACTTGCTTGGATCTGCTCCTTTGAAGTAGGCATTGACCGTTTCTGTAAATGCTGCTGCAACAGGGAGGGTGTCCTGGGCTCCCATGGTTAGGGGGCTGGGTCCCCTGGAAGAACCTGTATAAGATGAAAAATCTTCGCTTAATATGGATTGGAGACAGCCTAGTATATGTGGAACTAAATCCTCATTAAGGGATTATAGGATGAAATCTAATTACTGAAACAAAGTAATATGCTAAGAACCATAACTGTATATTCAACATAGAGCTCAAGTATTTAAAAGGAAATATTTGGCTGGTTTACAGACAAACACACTTGAAATTAACTGAATTAGGTATTCTACCATAGAAAAAAATCCAAGCATAAGAATAAAGTCATGGGATTTTTCAATGTTTACATAAATCATAAGGCAGTATTTGCATGACAGTTTGTACAGCAGGTAGTTAGTAGAGAAAATTATTAGCTTTCTATTTGAGCATTCACATCATACAATTGCCAATAGACTCAAAGGTGTTGGCATTACTTCATTTTAAAGAGGCAAACAGCTACAGGGCACCATGTTATACATTATCTTTTTCTGAGTTGTTTCCATTTCCAATTACCCTCAGATCAAATAGACTCAAGTGTGCTTATCCCCAGACATACGCAACCCAAATGTCCACCTTGACTTATCACACACACATCAATGCATCAATTCACATTATTAAAAATAACAGTAGTGCTCATGTGTACTAAACATCTACTATATACCAAGCACAGCACTGAATATCTGATAAGAATTACTGCATTCAAGCCCCACATCAGCCCAGTGGGAGATAGGCAATATATTCCCATTTTACAGAAAGAAAACTGAAGCTCAAAGAGCTAAGTGATTTGCCCTAATAACATCGTTAAGTGGGAAAAACTAAAATTCAAATGTAGATTTGCCCTCCTATAAAGCTCATGTTTTCCCCTATACGGTTTATAATCTTTGTTGTTTAGTCGTTCAGTCATGTCCCACTCTTCTGTGACCTCATGGACTATAGCCTGCCAGGCTCCTCTGTCCATGGGATTTCCCAGGCAAGCATACTGGAGTGGGTTGCCATCTCCTTCTCCAGGGGATTTCCCGGACCCCAGGATAGAACCCTTGTCTCCTGCTTGGCAGGTGAATTCTTTACTACTAGTCATCAGGGAAACTGTTTATAATATATAATTTGTCTAAATGAAACATTTTTATATGTTTCCAACCTTGAGGTTTCCAAAAGGACTAAGTTTTAGGATCATTGCCTTCATTAACAATCTCTGGACATAGTACCAAAGAGACGAGTTTTAATAAGAACAAAGTATTTAATTATGTCACACATTCACTGCTTCTCCTTCCTATCAAACAAAACACATTTAATTTTCCCCACCTCATCACACACTACACGTTATGCTTTTTATCTTTAACCTTCAGTAACTGTCATCCTCTTCTCTGATTATGAGAAAATCTACCCTTTGTATATTTCCCTCCTCAATAAAGTTTTCTTTGATAATTCTAGTTCATGCTAGTGTGGGCTTTATATTTTCCCTTGACTTTCAATGTCTTGGATGTGGGCATTGATTCTCAACAAATATTTGCTTATTATCTACTATATGAAATGGCAACCCACTCCAGTATCCTTGCCTGGAAAATCTCATGGACAGAGGAGCCTGGTGACCTGCAGTCCATGGGGTTGCAAAGAGTCAGACACAACTGAGCGTCTAACACACACACACATCAGGCATTGTTCCAGGTGCTGGGGATTGAAAGATAATTAAACACAATCCTTGTTCTCAAGAATTTTTGTTGTTTGTGAGCCATGCGGTGTGTGGCATTTTGTCATAGAATTCAGAATGGACTGAGACACGCAGCCTGGCCCCGATCTGTTCTTGACACACCTCCTCTCTATCCTTCCAACAACCCTATACTCTAGCTACGTTCACTTCTGGGCACCATAGTTCTTACTATGGGTTTAATCAACAATGCCAGAGAAGGAGAAATAGCAAGATTTGACAAAGAACCCTTTTACCTTAAAGGATCTACAATTTACAATTCTAATTTCTTCACATCCCTATACATTGCAATTAATATGCCCTCTTCTTTTTTACTTTTTTCATTTATTACATAATTTTCCTTATTGCTATCTGGTCTACATATCATTTCCATGAGTATATATTATTCTACAAAAAAAAATTCTCCAAATGTTTGGCCACTTCTAGGTAGAAATTATTTTAAATCCATCTTTGTATAATTGGTCTTTTTCTTTCAATTATTTTCTTAAGATGTAATTTTATTATTACAAAGTGGGACAACTAAATCATAAGGCAGATAAATTTTTGATTACTAAGAATGACAGATTATTTTACATAAAGATTATACTCAATGAAAATGCTATCAATTATAAACGAATGCTTCTGTTTCCCTGCAGTACCTTAGAAAGTCTTTGTTAATTTGACTATTGGAAAACTAGGCTAAAACTAGGAGAATGTCTAAGATGCTGAAAAATTCAAACCTCATGGTCTAAGATGACCAAAATGGGCCTCGAAACTATTTTCGAATATCTGAAATAATATTACCAGACAGTGACTCTGGGGCCAGAGTTCATGGCCATGTATCTGCAAGTTAATAGCTTTGTGACCTTGGGCAAGTCAATTACCTTTAGGTTTCTCAACCATAAAATGAAGGCAATAGATTACATAATCTTTGTGTAGTAGGATTCTATAATTTTGTTTTAGGAATATAAGGAGTTTTAAACAGAAAGAACAATTTTCTCACACAGAAATTAACTGATTTGAAAAGAGTATCCCTTCATGGTGTTTTGAATGAATATGCCAAATATTTACAGAGCCTTTACTATGTGTAAGGTATTTTTACATATTTTTTTTACACGTTTGGAGACACAAATATGTAAACTTCCAGAAAATAAGGTATAAGCATGTCTAAAAACTAGTAACAGTAACATATGCAAGTAAAAGCTTAAGACAATAGTTCAAGTGACAGAACTGTGAAGTTTTTTCACTGCAAAATTAATTGCCCAATGAGCAGAACAGGAAATGTTGCTCCTTGATTTAAATGCTGCTAGGGCTCTGGAATCTTATAGACTTGGGTGTGAATCCCAGTTCCTCCACTTACAATCTATATGACAAGGAATAAGATATTTAATCTGACTGCGACTTGGTTTCCTCATTTTTTAAATAAAATAGATAATAATATCTATTTTGAAGGCTTGTCAGCCAGTTCAGTTGCTCAGTTGTGTCTGACTCTTTGAGAGCCCATGGATTACAGCACACCAGGCTTCCCTGTCCATCACCAACTCCCAGAGCTTGCTCAAACTCCTGTCCATTGAATTGGTGATGCCATCCAACCATCTCATCCTCTGTCATCCCCTTCTCCTCCTGCCTTCAGTCTTTTCCAGGATCAGGGTCTTTTCCAATTAGTTGGCTCTTCACATCAGGTGGCCAAAGTATTGGAGTTTCAGCTTCAGCATCAGTCCTTCCAATGAATATTCAGGGTTGATTTTCTTTAGAATTGACTGGTTTGATCTCCTTGGAGTCCAAGGGAGTCTCAAGAGTCTTCTCTAACACCACAGTTCAAAAGCATCTTGTGGTGGACATCAAATGGGATAAAATTTGTGAAATCTTTAGAATGGTATTGCTGACTTAAAAAATGCACACACACAAAAAATTGAGAGTTATAAGTTTTATTTAGGGGCAAAATGAAGACATTTCTCTGAACTATCAGAGCATTTCAGATAGCTCTGAGGAACTGCTCCAAAGAGGTAAGGGAATGGTCAGAATATACGTGGTTTTGGTGAAAGGGGAATACATGCAAGCAAACTCATATTTTTTTTGCAGAAGGTTTCTGCTAGTCTGGAGGAGCAGATATCACCATGAAGGATTTTAGTGCTTTTCTAGATATGAGGAGATACAAGAATTGGTTCACAAAATAAAATAATTGGTTCATAAAATATCTATTTGAAGACCTGTTTTGGCAGTTTTTCCCTGAGCACAGCGTGCCTCAGCTCTCCACCCTGAACTCCTTTCAGGGGGTGTTGAAAGTCAGCAGTTGCAGCAGCACATAATTTACTCCTTGTAGAAGTAGATGGCAAGTGCCAATTTGTAGTTGACAGTATGTACTGGAAAAACATCTTGTTTTTGTTGCTATTATTTTGTCAGGGTGAGCTTTACTAACTTTGTTGAATTACAGTTGACTCTGAATTTGAGTAGCTTTTGAGGCAGAGAATGAAGGGAGATGATATCACAAATGGTATTCTTCACTGAGCAAGGAGATAGACCAAAATTTTCAAATTCCTTCCAACTCTAAATTTCTCGTATGATAAGAACAGTGAATTCTATCATGCATGTTTAATTTTTTGTGTATTACATGGTGGCTATCATCTGTTCAAGTTACTTGATATAATGCTTGGACTAACAGGAGATGAAAGTTGGTTGAATGCATATTTATCTTTTGATTCATTTGAATGTGAGTTCCTGCACAAGTAGGCATTGTGCTAGATGCTGAGAAATTCACAGAAATGTCTGAGATGTACCTCTACCCTTCCCTTCATGGAGCTTACAGTATAGAAGAGGGCTGTAATATTAGACGTGAATGAAAAATGAAGACTCTATGAAGTTAGATAGTAGTTCAGTATTATAACAATTATATTACTATTAATGATTATTTTTAAGAATTCAAGATCAAAATAGCAATTATTATGTTTGTTCTACAACAAAATAAAATATCAAATATTAACATGTTTTTGTTCTTTATACATTGAAGGGAGAAACAGAGTCAGGATAATTATCTCTACTTCACTGGCCCAAGTTCACTCTGCTAGTAAGTGGTAAAGCCAAAATTCAATCCAAGGTGTCCCAACTCTAATGAAAACAATAGTAGCAACAATGAAAACTTTATACCTCTTACTTCATCCTAAGAACTATTCAAGGGGTTTTACTGATATTAACTCTTAATTTTGATAATATCTCTCTTAGGAAACTGCCATTATTATCCCTCTTTTCCAGATGAGAGAACTGAGGTTTCAAGTCACTTAGTAGCCTTGCCTACAGTCATCCAGTTAGTAAATAGTAAGAACAGAACAGAGATGCAAACTTAGTACTTCTTGACTTTGGGTCCCGAACTCTTACTTACTCTGCTCTTGGAACAAAGAAGTCAGAACAAAATTACATTAGTCATCTGTGGGCACATATGTAGTCCCCCTCGAAGAATAACTTGTTGCCATTAGCTTGTCAACTTCTGACAAAATAGCAATTCTGTGGTCCTGGAAAGTAATTGTCATGCATACTTAGGGAGTTCTGAGAAATGGAAAAAGGCACACAGAATCACCATAGTGTGATAACGTTTTCTGAAAGGCAGTTTTCTATGACTCTCATTACCAAGCAAAGTTATATACACACACACACAGGTACACACATGCACACAAAACCCAAGGTTAAAAAAAATTAGTATGACATCTTTAAAAGAAGAGGTCATTCGACCATATAGCACAGGGAATTACACTCAATATTTTGTAATAACCTATAAGGAAAAGTAAACTGAAAAAGAAAAAATATATATGTATATATATATATATGTAAGTATTATAACTGAATCACTGTGTTGTACGCCTGAAACTAACACAGCATGGTAAATCAACTATGTTGTTATTCAGTTGCTAAGTTGTGTCTGACTCTGAAAACCCAAGGGCTCTGGCCCTCCAGGCTCCACTGTCTTCCACTATCTCCCAGAGTTTGCTCAAATTCATGTCCATTGAGTCAGTGATGCTATCCAGCCATCTCATCTTCTGTTGTCCCCTTCTCCTCTTGCCTCAATCTTTCCCAGTATCAGAGTCTTTCCCAGTGAGCTGACTCTTCCCATCAGGTGGCCAAAGTATCGGAGCTTCGGCTTCTGCATCAGTCCTTCCAATGAATACTCAGGGTTGATTTCCTTTAGGATTGACTGGTTTGATCTCCTTGCTGTCCAAGGGACTCTTAAGAGTTTTATCCAGCATCACAGTTTGAAAGCATCCCTTCATGGATCACAGTCTTGTCATGGTGAAAGGGTTTGTGTAACTCAGTGAAGCTATGAGCCATGCCGTGCAGGGCCACCCAAGCCAGAAAGGTCATAGTGAAGAGTTCTGACAAAACATGGTCCACTGGGGGAGGAAATGGCAACCCACTCCAGTATTCTTGCCTGGAGAACCCTTGGACTGTGATGAAAAGGTATGGCACTGGAAGATGAGCTCCCCGCCCTAAGTCAGAAGGTGTCCAACACGCTACTGGGGAGGAGCAGAGGGCAATTACTAACAGCTCCTGGAAGAATGAAGTGGCTGGGCCAAAGCACAAGTCAACCATATGTCAATAAAAAGTGAAAAAGATAAGTGAGTAAGGAGTAGGTATTGTAATATGTAAAAATATTAAAGGAGAAAGGGAAAGGGAGAGAGATTTTAGAAGAGAAAGGGAAAAATACAAAAAAAAAAAAAAAAAAAGAGGGTGAAAAGGAAGCAAAATACCGAGGTACAGAAATTGAGTAACAGCACAAGGTTTACCTGGCAAATGAATAACTGTTTGTGCACCAAGCTGCACAGAGAGGCCTGGTGCTGCACTATCGCCAGTCTTTTGTGTGGAGGAAAAGTGTATCCTCATGGTTTGTCCAGAGCAAGCCTGAGGAGTGGCCAAGGTCTCATTTCCTCCTCACCTTCTGCACACATTTCTCCATTTTCTGTACGTTTTCTGCTTTGCAAAGTTGAAATTTAGAACATTTTTTCACATCAAGGCCAGTTCAGTTCATGAAGATTTATTTTCAGTTGTTTTAAATTTAATAAGAATTTATGTCAGAGTAGTGCTTCCTTCAGGGGTGTTTGTAGCATTTGTCACTATAGGCTCAATCAACGGTAATAGATGTTATCTATTGTGTCTTAACTCTGTGTGATGCTTCATTATGTATTATTTCCTTTAATTCATATAACCACCTCACCAAGATGAGGAAGCTTAAGTAACTAGCTGAAATCCAGAGAGCCAAGACATCTATGCTTTTAATTATTGTGCTTTGATGTTACAATAAAGAATCTAGAACTTCATTGCACACTGTGAGTCATGACTGTGTTTCTTTGTTAATATCTGTCCTTGGGCAGGTCAGTGATTCTAACTGCATCCCTATCAAATTGGGATGTCAGGGCCACCAACCCTACCTGACTGTAAAGAGGATTTGCACTTACAAATGCCAGGTGTCAAAAGAGCGGCAAATTTTACTCTCTGTTCATCTGGGGCTAGAAAAAGTCATTCTGAAAGTACTACCTGAAGTATGGACAGCAGAGAAGGCAGTCTTGTTTGTTTAGAAGACTGTTCCCACCCTTGCAGTCTACCAACCCAAACAACTGCCACTCTACCAGGCCTGCTGTACATGCAGGGCGAGTGACCCACTTTTGTGTAGGAGTGAGAATGCAGGAGACAGAACTCACAGATGGAAGCAACACAGAGTGTCAGAATGCATGAAAGGAGAGAAAAAAATTCCAGGAGTTGTACTAAGCAGCATGAGTGAGCAGGAGACATGGGTTTGATCCCTGGGTCGGGAAGATACCCACTCCAGTATTCTTGCCTGGAGAATCCCATGGACGGAGGAGGCTGGTGGGCTACACTCCACGGGGTCGCAAAGAGTTGGACACGACTGAGCAAGTGATTTAACTTTATTTTTAAAAAAAAAAGCAGATCATATCAGTAGGATTAGTAAATAAAGTATAATCAATTCAATTATAATTTATAGAGTATATTCCATACAAATACTGTTGGAATCAGATTGAATAAAATTTGAATCCTGACTTTATTCACTTACTGTGTGACCTTGGAAAAACTACATAACCTCTCTGATTCCACTTTCATCATTTTGGAAAATGGAGATTGTATTCTTTGAAGATACTGTGACAACTATTATGATATAGAATGCCTTATCTGATAGTATCAGAAAAAAGTCACTTAGAATGAATGCATTTAAATGGCTGCTAAAATTTCATAGGGTATAGTGATAAAAAAGCTTGACTGACAGTCAAAATTGTCAAAAACTAAATTTGTGAAAATATCTTTTCTTAACACACTGCAATCAAATAATCAATGAATTCTTAGAATGAAGAAAGCGATTATGCAGATATTTTGAGGAAAGGCATATTTTTCTGATAAAAATTGTATTATAGATTTATATACCAATCTAGTTTCAGATTTGGTTTTCATTCATGATTATGAAGTGATTCTATATTGCAGGGTTAATTGAGAGTTTTAGCAATTTTTCTAAGGGTCTCTTAATTTCTCGTTTTTCTTTCAAAGTGGCTATAATATGAGCTTCCTTTATTTCTTATTCTTCAATTATTAAGTTTAATTTTTGCTAAACCCTCATTTGAGAATGACTTTGAATATGACCTGCTGCTGCTGCTGCTAAGTCACTTCAGTCGTGTCCGACTCTGTATGACGCCATAGACGGCAGCCCACCAGGCTCCCCCGTCCCTGGGATTCTCCAGGCTAGAACACTGGAGTGGGTTGCCATTTCCTTCTCCATTGAATATGACCTAAAGAGCTTTATACCATCACTTTCCTTGACTTCATGGAACCCCATATCCTTTCTAAGATTGGCAATTTCACTTTGCAATAAATGTGCACTGTGTCTGTATTATATGTCTATTATTTATTTCAGATGTTCATGAAGAAACTGACCAAATCTGCATATTATGTAATGGATGAGGATAGATGCTAGTGTTAATCTGGTAAATTGATATTAGTACAGGTACTAGTGTTACAGATTAATACTTTCATGTTGCATTGATCTTTACTTTCCTACCCAATCTGATAACTGCAAAGACACTGATAAGGACAGTAACGTAGGGAGCTTTGCCAGGATATGAAAATCTGAGTGCTTGCACATAGAAAATACTCAATAAGTGATAGCCATTATCATTAATGGGGCTTCCATGATGGCTCAGTGGGTAAAGAATCCCCCTGCAATGCAGGAGATATGGGTTCAATCCCTGCATCAGGAACATCCCCTGGAGGAGGAAATGGTGACCTACTCTAGCATTCTTGCCTGGAAAATTCCATGGACAGAGAGGCCTGGAAGGCTACAGTCCATGGGGTCACAAAGAGATGGACACAACTGAGCACATGGCACACATATACAGAGAGCACACACATTATCATTAACAGAGAAGGGGAGTTTGTGGGGCAGGCACAATATCCAATACATTGTTTCAGGCTCCCCTTAACTCCATACACATTTAGTATATGAGAGGAGATAATGAACTGTGGTGTTAGAGAAGATTCTTGAGAGCCCCTTGGACTGCAAGGAGATCCAACCAGTTCATCCTAAAGGAGATCAGTCCTGGGTGTTCATTGGAAGGACCGATGTTGGAGCTGAAACTCCAATACTTTGGCCACCTGATGTGAAGAGCTGACTCATTTGAAAAGACCCTGATGCTGGGAAAGATTGAAGGCAGGAGGAGAAGGGGACAACAGAGGATGAGATGGTTGGATGGCATCACTGACTCAATGGACATGGGTTTGGGTGGACTCCGAGAGTTGGTGATGGGCAGGGAGGCCTGACATGCTGCGGTTCATGGGGTCACAAAGAGTTGGACACGACTGAGCGACTGAACTGAACTGAAAGAGAAGATTAGAAGTTTTTCTTAGGTCAGTAGAAAGAATTTTATCATGAGAGCTTAACTTGAGAAGGTGAGTTGTACTTTTGTGATCTTGTGAATCTTAGCTGAAATGATGGCTAATAAAATATTGTGTGTGTTACTTAAAAAAAAAGTCACAGCAACTTTGTTTAAAAAATTTTAGGATAGGTTTGTAAGGAAAGGAGTCACAGCAAAGTTATTACATATAAAATTTTCTATTTTTTTCTTTTTCTCTACATCTTTGAATGTTACAATTTTACATTAACTAGTTGAACAATTATTTGAAATTTATCTTATATATGTGTATGTTGTATATGTCTGCATACACTGCATATAAAAATGTATACATAAAGTACTTTGCATATTTTGGTATATTTGTATATCTTTGTCTATTTTAGAACTCTAAGCCTAAGAAAATATCTTAAGATCAAAGAATTTTGTACAAAGATGCTCAAGGCATATGGGAGTATTTGAAGCAAATTAAATGCCTAGTTACTGAAGTGAAACAAATCATTTGTGACAGAATGAAATATTATGCACATATTAAAAGCTTTAGTAATTAAAATAGCATTAAAAACAATCACGTATCACATTTTACCAGATTGGAAAAGGCAAGAGATACTGGCATAACTTAGTATTGCTAAGTGTGTAGAAAAAATGTCAATCATAATGCTGGTATGAATTTTTGGATGGACATTTTGTAATATGTAGTATTATTTGAAATATGCATACCGCTTAACACAGTGATTCCATTTTTAGCAATTTATCTTTTGGACAAATATACACTAGTCCACGAGGATATAAGTTTAAGGTTGCTCATTGCATTATTTTACATACTAGCAAAAAAAAAAAAAAAGGATAAACTCAACCTAAAAATCCATTAATAAAAGATAGGCACATTCATATAATTGAATAGTATGGAACCATTAATATGATTTTATAGATGTATATGTATATAAATGCACACACATATACATTCCAAAACACTCCATATCATACATTTAAATGGCTACTATTGACTACAGGTTATAGAGCAGAGTCTATCTTCTATTTGCCTACAATTGTCCATATTTCCTTAATTGTGAGAAACATACTTTTGAAAACATGAAAATATTAAGATTTCTGAAATTGAGGTGCATCTTATAATCAATGTGAAAAGAAAACTGGTGGCTGCTAACAGAATATGTTCCAGAGTTGCTTTGATTGTACTCGTGAATGTAACTTTGAGCTTTGTAACCTGATCAGCTTTGTCACCTGATCAGCTCATCTCAGGGATGCCTCAGTTGAGCTGAGTGTTTGAATTGATAGCCTCTCATGTGACTGAATTCGAACCCTTATTGACCCTTAAACATTTTTTTAAAAAGATTCCATCTGATGCAGTAATAAAGTGCAAAGTTATTTGTACACTGACGATAAACTGTCATATACCAGGCTATGCAATGGGAGGTAGAAGAAACTGCCAGGTTCTTTGAAATCTAAATCATAGTATTTTGAAAGATGGGACAAGCCAGTTATGACTGAATTATGCATATGAAAGAATATATAACTTTGGTGTTAAAAATGTATCTGTCAACAACTTTTGGCTGACTTTTTAAAAAGTTGTTTACCTTTTAGCAATTTATAAATAAACTTGGGAATATGAATGCAGATAAAAGCCTGGAATTTTTGATGTGCCCCCAAATTAAACTATTAACATCAAAGAGAATAAAGAGGTCAAGATAATGAACATGTGGTATAAAAAGCATCAAGTCACTATGGTATTAAACATAACTGCTGATGGACGGAAGTGATTTAGATTCATTTTTAATTCTGAAATTTAAATAAGTTTAGATTAAATTTCTAATGGTTATACTGAAGATAGCAGCTTGCTATTTGTTATAATTGGTTAAAAAATTTTTTTTATTCATTTAATGAAGCTTACTTTGCACCAGAAGATTGTTATTAAACCAATGAAGCATATCCCAATGGAGGAATTTTTGGAATCAAGTAAATGCAACACACACACACACGCACTTGTGATTTCAGAGTCTTTTCCCCTAACTTTATTGAGGTATAATTGCAAAATTAAATTGTAAGATGTTTAATGTGTACGTGTGATGATCTGACCTACATATACATTGTGGGAGGATTTCTCCCATCTAGTTAATTCACACATCCATTACCTCACGTATTTTTCTTTCTTTCATCCCTTCCTCCCTCCCTCCTTCCTTTCTTTCCTTGTTTTATGAGAACATTTAAGTTCTACTCTCTCAGCAAATTTCAGTTGTACAATACAGTGCCATCAACTATAGTCACTATGTTTTATGTTAGCTTCTCATGCTTCCATGGTGGCTCAGTGGTAAAGAATTCACCTGCAATGCAGAAGACGCGGGTTCAATCTGCAGGTTTGACCCCTGGGTCAGGGAAGAGCCCCTGGAGAAGGAAATGGCAGCCCACTCCAGTATTCTTGCCGGGGAAATCCCATGGACAGAAGAGCCTGGTGGGCTACAGTCCAGGGGTTGCAAAGAGTTGGACACAACCAAGCGACTAAACAACAACGACAAATACATTAGATCCTCAGACCATATTCATTTGTAGTTGAAAGTTTGTACACTTTTACCAAGTTCTCCCTATTTCCCCACACCCAGTCCCTGGCAACCACTTTTCTACTCTCTGTTTCTACGAGTCTGACTTTCTTTTCTAGATTCCACATACAAATGGCACCACATGGCACTTGTCTTTCTCTGTCTGGCTTATTTCACGGCATAATGTACTCAAGATCCATCCATGTTGTTGCAAATAGCAGGATATCCTTCTTTCTCTGTATTTATTCTATTATCTATACTTCTTCATATTGTTTGAATTTTAAAAAGTAACTGAAAGAAAGAAAGTGAAGTCACTCAGTTGTGTCCGACTCTTTGGGATGCCATGGACTGTAGCCCATCAGGCTCCTCTGACCATGGAATTTTCCAGGCAAGAATACTGGAGTGGGTTGCCATTTCCTCCTGCAGGAGATATTCCTGACCCAGGGATTGAACTGGGGTCTCCCGCATTGCAGGCAGACAGCTTTACGGTAGGAGCCACCAGGGAAGCCCTAAGATGGGCTCGTCTGGGATTACATCAATTTCATGCTTATGTCAATTTCGTGCTTGCATCAGTTTCATGATCAGAATAAAACAAACTGTGAGCTATTTTCAAAGGCAATTTAATGGCATGGGGGACATTATCCTATGTTAAAGTAAGAAAAAGTATCATATATTAAATTATCATATGTATGAAAATATAAATTACATAACCTACACATGAAAAATCTTATAAATAAAATATACCAAAATAGTGGTTATCTAAGGTTATTAGATTATAGATTATTTTATTTTTTTATATCTTTCTGTTTTTCTATAAGGAGTATGCGTAATGATAGTGTGGCAAAACATTTTATAGATAGAAGCAGTGGTGAATATATATATAGAATGTAATATTACTCAGCCATAAAAAGAATGAAATGATGCCATTTGCAGCCACATGGATGGACCTAGAGATTGTCATACTGAGGGAAGTAAACCAGATAGAGAAAGACAAACATAAAATATTGCTTATAAGTGAATCTAAAAAAAAATGATACAAATGAACTTATTTACAAAATGGAAACAGACTCACAGATTTCGAGAATGAATTTACAGTTACCAGGGGGGAAGGGTGGGGGAAGGATTAGATTGGGAGTTTGGGACTGACATGTACTCACTGCTATAACCAACTGCTTTAACTAACAAGCACCTACTGTATAGCAGAGGGAACTCTGCTCAATACTCTACAATAACCTAAATGGGAAAAGAATTTGAAAAAGAATAGATACATGTATATGTATAACTGAATCCCTTTGCTGTACATCTGAAACTAACACAGCATTGTTAATCAATTATAGTCCAATGTAATGCAAAAACTAAGAAAAATAAATTGAGAGTTACACTAGTGTCTTAAATAATGCTGAAGTTTCTACATTTCTCCTTTATTAGTTGAGTAGTTTCTGTTCTTACAGTTAAAAAGTGGATGCTGGTAATTTTGAATTACAAAGTTATTTCCCTGCTGCTGCTGCTGCTGCTAAGTTGCTTCAGTTGTGTCTGACTCTGTGCGACCCCGTAGACGGCAGCCCACCAGGCTCCCCCGTCCCTGGGCTTTTCCAGGCAAGAACACTGGAGTGGGTTGCCATTTCCTTCTCCAATGCATGGAAGTGAGAAGTGAAAGTGAAGTCGCTCGGTAGTGCCTGACTCTTAGCAACCCCACGGACTGCAGCCTACCAGGCTTCTCCGTCCATGGGATTTTCCAGGCAAGAGTACTGGAGTGGGGTGCCATTGTGAATGGAGAGGCATAAAGAATGTTGTTGGTCTTAGTCTGACTGCCTGAAAACCTACTATTTGAGATGCCAGTTTCCTGGCAAATGGGCTATGAGCAGCGTCCATAAAAGGTGAAATCTAGGAAAGGATAACAACATTAAATAACTCATTCTTCCTCTTCCTGGACTCACCCTCTACGATGACGACTGCAACTCTTGAAAGTCACCAAAACATCCTTGAAAAATTAACCTCACCCAAACCTTTTGTGTTTTCTCAGAGGTATAGTTCAAACCTCTAAATCAAATCATAGGGGAAGCAACACTGCAGTTACTCAGAATATAAGACCGGAAACACAATTGTGAATCACACACTCTGTGTGAATGTGTGCCAGCAGGAGAAGAAACCCCAAGGCCATATTTCTACATATCCTGGTGACTTAGAGCAGCAGAGCCAGCAGCAGAAGATGTCCATGAAGGTTCCTGTTTGTTGGAAGTCTATGCTATACCAGAAATTATTACCACATACATGTTGCAAAATAGTCAAAGACACAAAAAGGTTAAAATACCTTAAGCACAATGACTTATCTTAATGTCCTCAAATCTATCTTTGATTTAATAAATAAAGCAATGAATGCAAAATTCTTAGCACATATTAAGTATTTATTTAATTGTAATTATTATTTTAAGAAATGATTGCATGTATATAGTACTGTATAGTTTATAAAGGCCTTTCACAAGTAATTGACTAAATCTGTTAGGGGTATATATGGTATTGATGAAATATATTTATTCCACATATATATATAAGTTCTTAGAAGTGAGAGATTCTTCTGAGTTTTGAAATCACTTCTTTGAATGCCTTTTTCATTCATGTGTCAGCTCTCACTGAAGTGGATAATCAGAGGTCCTCCTCTCTGTCTGGGGGAGTCAGAGTCAGGAGTACAATGCATGGGCTGCCTCCATCTGTGGACAGCTGTTCTTAGAAGACACACAACAAAAAGCTATCGCACAAGCTATTATGTGTAAAATAAGCTACAAGGATATATTGTACAACATGAGGGATATAGATAATGTTTAATAATAACTATAAATTGTGAATTATTATATTTCACACCTGTAACTTAAATAATATTGTGTATCAACTATGCTTCAATTTTAAAAAAGCTATCGCACAATGAAGGCTCTACCATGCAAAGGAAAAACAGATCCCTCTGATGATTCTTAGCTTCTCCATTCTTTTCTTAGGAAGTTTGAAATCACTTGTCAAATCTGCTGAAATGCCTGGATTTACAAATTCTTTATAAAATAGATGGTAGCAGATTTTCTTCCAACATCTCTCATCAGCAGTGAACACAGCACCCCAAGGAGTTTATCAGCAGGCAGATCATTAGTCTCAGCAAGTTAGCTTTAATGATGGGCTCTGGTGGAGGCTGGTGGAGGTGGGGGGTGAGTGTACAGCAGGGAGGAGGCTTTCTGCTTCCCAATCATTCTCCTGCAGCACACACAGTGCAGGAAAGACTGCTCATTGCCCCTGCTGACAAAGGGGTGGGAGGGCCATGCAGCAACTCGCAGTAGATGGAGTTGCCAGATGTTTTATGTGGAAGAAAACTAGAATGCAACAACCCGATCTTCTCCAAAGCAGGCAATAACCAAACAAAACAGACCAGGGATGTGGGAAGTTGGACAAGGGTGTTAAGAGTTAATCACTATTGAGCACTTTGTGTGCACTGACCTCGTACTTGACTATTGAATCCTGACTGTAAGCACTACAACTCTATGAAACATGTTACTATTTTCTAGTAATACCATTACCATTCCAAATAGCCAGAGAAGAAAACTAAGACTTAGGCTAAGTAGCTTCCCTAAAGTCACATTTGTTGTTGTTCAGTTGCTAAGTCGTGTCTGATTCTTTGCAATCCCATGGACTGCAGTGTGCCAGGCTTCCCAGACCTTCGCTATCTCCTGGAATTTGCAGGAGTCGTGCATTGCATTGAGTCAGTGCTGCTATCCAACCATCTCATCCTCTGTCGCCCTCTGCTACTCCTGCCTTCAATCTTTCTCAGCATCAGGGTATTTTGTCTTTTTCTTTTTTAAAAAATTTTATTTTATTTTTAAACTTTACATAATTGTATTAGTTTTGCCAAATATCAAAATGAATCCATGAGTTGGCTCTTCACACCAGGTGGCCAAAATATTGGTGCTTCAGCTTCAGCATCAGTCCTTCCAATGAATATTCAGGGTTGATTTCCTTCAGGGTTGACTGGTTTGATCTCCTTGCTGTCCAAGAGACTCTCAAGAATCTTCTCCAGCACCACAATTAGAAAGCATCATTTCTTCAGCACTCAGCTTTCTTTATGGTCTGAATCTCACATCCATATGTGACTACTGGAAAAACCAGAGTTTTGATTATATGGATCTTTGTGTGCAAAGTGATATCTCTGCTTTTTAATATGCTGTCTAGGTTGGTCATAGCTTGTCTTCCAAGAAGCAAGTGTCTTTTAATTTCATGGCTGCAGTCACCATCTGCAGTGATCTTGGTGTCCAAGAAAATAAAATCTGTCACCGTTTCCACTTTTTCCCCTTCTGTTTGACATGAAGTGATGGGGCCGGATGACATAATCTTAGTTTTTTGAACGCTGAGTTTTAAGCCAGCTTTTTCACATTATGCTGAAACTAGACCCAGAAGGCTAATTCTAAAGCCAGTGCATGTGCACACAGAGACACACACATATTCTCTCTAAGTATATATGTATTCCACATATTTTCTCTAGTTATACAAATATGTGTGTGTATGCATGTGTGTGTCCTGAGAGTAAACTCATATAAATTAACTAGGAACTCTTATCCTAGCTTTAATATCTAGGATAATACCCAATACACTTTTAGGTTAACATTTACATGTTACATAAGATTTTTTATTAGAACTCTAACTTGGCAACATTTTATCTTTCTTCAAAGCAGACTCCTTGTAGCCTAAAAAGTCATGCCGTCTTCTTCCTCTGGAAACTCTCCCTAGCTTCTAGGCCAGGTTGTCTTTCTTCTGGGTGCCTCCAAGGCCCTGTGTCTCCTGAGTTATAACCATCTCCACGCATGTTATTGTAACAACTTGTTTAACATCTGGCTTCTACATTCTATGAAGGTGGAGATGTGTCTTGTTCTCGACTGAAACCACAGTATCTTTCATAGTACTGAGGGCACAGTGAGGACTCAGTAATTACTTGCTGACTGAATGAATATAGCCAAAACAATATTTGTTCCTATAGCAATTGTCAAGGCTATGTTCTACAGGTTTGTTCATTGTTCTTCCTATCAGGTATCTACCTGTTGTAGAATTAGTAAGCATGGTAAACCTTAGCATTTTGGTATGTATCCATCATAAGCAATTTTGTGCACATCCTATAAACATATGAAGATAGTCCTAATTCCTGCTAAAGAATATTAACTATGAGTGTGTCTAGACACACTGCAGCTACTATGAAGAGTATTTAAGAAACTCTATTATATCATAACAAGCAACTAATTCCTCCTTTTGAACATGATTTATATGTCTATAAGTTTACTGTGGGGATAGGCAGGGAATGTCATATTTTTTTTTGCAAGAGCTCCTACTTCGTGGAAAAAGAAAACTGGTGTCCTATTAAAAAACCTAATTTTATTACTATTTATAAACCAAGAAATGCAAAATCTGTTACTCAGTTATTTGTAAAGTTTATACAAGTTATTACTTTTTTGTTTAATGGACATGACAAATATTAATAATTTCTTCAGTCTTATATGATGCTCAGTTTTCAGTGTTCATGTGTGTGTGTTGGGAGGAAAAGATAGAAGATTTATAAGACAGATGAAAAGATTGGACAAAAGGCATGGACAGGCAACAGCCAGTGAAAAGAGGCAGTATGTCACATCTATGTTAACTTGTATTTGCTATAATGGCCTTCAAGAAGATGATATGTTCCTTCCAGGCTTATCTGCGATTTTCCTATCCGTTACTTAGGTTAATGGTCAGGTCATACTCAGGGTGCAGCCAGGTGAGCTAGTTAGGTGTGCCCTCTTCCACGCTCCTTGCTTCCCGAACAACAGAGAAAACAGACCAGGAAAAGATCTAGGTACTTAATATATAGCACAAAAATATATCCATTAAATATTATGCATTCAAAATTAATCATTAATATTTGTGTGGCTATTTATATAAATATTAATGATAATTTTGAATGCACAATATTTAACAGATATATTTTTGTGCTATATATTAATATTTGTGTGGTTATTTATAGAAAGACTTCTCTGGTGGCTCAGACGGTAAAGTGTCTGCCTACAATGCAGGAGACCTGGGTTCAATCCCTGGGTGGGAAGATCTCCTGGAGAAGGAAATGGCATCCCACTCCAGTATTCTTGCCCAGAAAATTCTATGGATGGAGGAACCTGGTAGGCTATAGTCCATGGGGTTGCAAAGAGTCAGACAGGATTGAGCAATTTAACTTTATAGAAAAGATACAGTGGAGCAAATTCCAAGGCATTCTTTTCCCATATGGCTCCTATGATACAGGCTTAGTCCCAAGGCTGGGCCCTCCCCTCCCTGGATTCAGCCTTCATCTCCAAACAAAAATAATTCCCACATTTCCAGTCTGTCTACTCCTGGACTCGTATATAAGGGATGGTGTGCAGGACTTCAAAGCTGAGATGTCTCGAAAGCAGTTCCTTCTTTCTGACCAAACCCAGGGCTCTTAGAGTCTCCTTTCTCCTGGCTCACAGCAGCACCCTTCTCCCTGTGTCTCAGGATGGAAGTATTCACTTATTTCCCAAAACCTGTGCGTGTGTGCTCAGTTGCTTCAGTCGTGTCTGACTCTTTGCGACCCTGTGGACTGTAGCCCACCAGGCTCCTCTATCCATGGGATTCTCCAGGCAAGAGTACTAAAGTGGGTTGCCATGCCCTTTTCTGGGGGATCTTCCTGACCCAGGGATCAAACCTGCATCTCTTATATCTCCTGCATAGGCAGGTGGGTTATTAACCACTAGCACCACCTGGGAAGTCCCTTTGTACAACCAATTAGATGTCAAATGTTTCAACCCCTATGGCTTTTTCAAATATCTCAATGAAAACAGTACTGTCAGTTCTTTACTACTTATCCTGAATTATTCAGTAAAACCCCAAATTTCTCTAATCCTTAAAATCAAAGATGATCCTACCGTCCTCAAAAATTTCTTAGGTTCCACCTTGCATAAAGATTGTAATCAAATCCCTTCTTTCAGTATTTAAAATTCTTTTGGAATATGAGCTCTAGTTAGTCTTTTTCAAGATCATGTCTTAAAACATGCCTGGCCTCTCCCAGTGTTTATTGAATGTAACATAGATGTCATTCCTGGGTGAAACATGGATATCATCTCTGAGAATAACATGGATTTCACTCACCCTAACACCTTTGCTCAAATCATTCTTTAAATTGGGACAGTCTTCGGGATCTGAAGTTCTCCTTGCCCCTTACTGTCAGTCAGGTCAAAGCCCCTGTGTCTCTAAGAAGCTTTCCCAAATTCTTCCCAGTTAAAAGTTTATCCATTATTTATACATTTCCAGCATATCTTTATAATTCTATTATGGCATTTACTACAGTGAGTCTGATGGAGATACGAAAGGGAACTCCTGGCCTTAGTCACTCCCTGAGCCCCAAGCAGTCACTTGAGATCAGGAAAATGCCAGAAATAAGAAACAAATGCATGTTAGGCACAGAACTTTCTTGGCCCTTTGCCTTAATTCTCCTCATTCAGTTTGAATGCAAACTCAAAGTATGAAAAATAAAAACATTTCAGAGCAGTGAAGTCATAAAAAGACATGAGGGAATATTAAAATTATATTATTCAGTGAAAGAAGCCAATCTGAAAAAGGCTACACACGATATGATTCCAACACTATGACATTCTGGAAAAAGGATAACTATGGAACTAGTAAAAAGATCAGTGGTTGCCAGGGGTTGGGGGACTGGGAAAGAATGAATGGACAGAGCACAGAGGATTTTTAGGGCAGTGAAAAAAACTCTGGATATCATAATTAAAGATACATTTGTCCAAACCAGTGAAACACACAATACCAAGAGTAAACCCTAATGTACACTCTGGACTTTAGGTGATTACATAAAGGTGATTACTTTAGGTAACAGATGTCCCACTTGGGTGAGGAAGGTTGTGCATGTGTGGGAGCAGGGGGTGAATTGGAAATCCCGGTACCTTCCCCTCAATTTTACTGCTAACTTAGAACTGCTATAAAACATAAAGTCTAAATAAACAAAACCAAACCAAAAAGCCTTTCATAGTGTGCAGTACGTTAAAAAGCAAACAAACAAAAATCTCTCTTATTTGATTTTCCTAATTATCCAGCTAGGTGGGTATTAGAGCTTCCCCTTTAAAAATTACAAAACTGAAACTCAGAGACATTAAATTCCCAAGATCACATTATTTTTGAGTGGCACAGTGAAGATTTGAACTTTACAGTGGTTAGCAGTATTGGTTTTATAACATAACATTAACTCCCCTTGAACGGATTTACCCACTGACTAGCTGTGTTATTTGGGGGAAGTCACCTAAATTTTCAGTGCCTCTCATTACTCATCAGTAAAATGTGAATAATACTTTAAATTGTGAATCCACACAGTTGCTGTATGGATTATATGAGTTTATGGCCAGGGAGTAATTAGCAGTAATTAGCTCTCCTTGGCGGAGAAGGCGATGGCACCCCACTCCAGTACTCTTGCCTGGAAAATCCCATGGACGAAGGAGCCTGGTAGGCTGCAGTCTATGGGGTCGCAAAGAGTCGGACACGACCGAGTGACTTCACTTTCACTTTTCACTTTCATGCATTGGAGAAGGAAATGGCAACCCACTCCAGTGTTCTTGCCTGGAGAATCCCAGGGATGGGGGAGCCTGATGGGCTGCCGTCTACTGGGTCGCACAGAGTCGGACACGACTGAAGCAATTTAGCAGCAGCAGCAGCAGCAGCAGCAGCTCTCCTTGCTAAGGACTCATCATGATATTTCATTAGCAGTGTTGGTATCAGCTGCAGTACTCTGCACATATTGAACCCAAATAAAATCATCTCTTCACCAACTAGGGACCCTGTGCTTGGTGACTTGAGATAGAAGCTGCTAACTACTCTTAAGCTTTCCTGCAGGTATTTAATTGTATATAATTCTGATATGAATTTTGTACATTCATGTCATCTCTAGCAACCCATTCACATCATTTGGCTTGAACACAAAGGCTAATACAGAGAGCACTTTGCTGACTATGATGCTAAGAAACACATATTTGGTCTTTGTTCCAGTTCCTGGCACAGAGCTCCTCAAACTCATGTGATTTCTTGAGTGAAAGGGTTGAATGGGGGTTGTTATTCATAAAAAAGCCTCTTTCAAGCATACTTGAATTTCTACTAATGAGGTGACTCTTGGAGGATGGAGACTGGCTGGTTAGAGGAATGGAACTTTCTGTCCTGTCCCCCAATCTCAGGGAGAGGAGAGAGCCTGGACATTGACTTAATCACCAACAGTCAATGATTCACACAACTGTGCCTACATAATAAACCTCTGAAACAATGAGGCTTGGAGAGCATCTGGGTTGATGAACAAATCAATGTACTGGAAGGGCACACACCCATGAGAGCTCCATGCCCCCTTCTCTCAGACTTTGTCCTCATCATTTCTTTCAATGCGCCTGCATTGTATCCTCTAGAATAAACAGGTAATAGAAAGTAAACCACTTTCCTAGTTTTGTGAGTTGTCCTAGCAAATTATTGAACCCCAGGAGATGGTTATGGGGAACACTCAATTTGTAGGTGGTCCATAAGAAGTACAGACCTGAGACTTGTGACTGGTATGTGAAGTGAGGGGACAGGCTGGTGGGGCTGAGCCTTAACCTGTGGGGTCTGCCTGACTTTAGGTAGTTGGTGCCCAAACTATTTAGTGTGAAGGGAGACACCCTACATGCTTGGTATCAGGAGTTAGAAGAATAAAGAAAACGCTTCTCTTTTACTGACTTTCTAGTCCGTCTCCAGCATGACAGTCATATTAACTTAAATGATATAAGGCACCTGCCTCAAAGAACAGGAAGTCAAGGGAAATATCAGCATGTTGGTCAATCCCAGAGAATTTCAGAACTACTAATTCCTTGAAGAGGTCAAGTGAATCGTTTTTTTTTTTTTTTTTTAATATTTTACTAGTTTTGTTTTTGAGCCTCAGAACCAGCATTGTGAAAGTCACTTAGTCGTGTCCAACTCTTGGCGACCCCATGGACTGTAGCCCACCAGGTTCCTCTGTCCATGGTATTCTCCGACAAGAATACTGAAGTGGGTTGCCATCCCCTTCTCCAAGGAATCTTCCTGACCCAGCGATTGAACTTAGGTCTCTCACATTGCAGGCAGATTCTTTACCATCTGAACCACCAGGGAACCAGCATTAGGTACTTATTTATTTTTTGGCTGTGCAGCATGCCGGATTTTTTGGCTGTGCAGCATGCCGGCTGTGCAGCATGCCGGATCTTAGTTCCTCAACCAGGGATTGAATCCACATCCCCTGCATTGGAAGTAATGGGCCTTAACCACTGGACCATCAGGGAAGTCCCAAGGTCGAGAGAATTCTGAAACCATCAGCAGACCTGCCTGGTAGAACATTTTATAGGTTCTGCTCCACTTAAATCTTCCTCACAGGTTTAGGCTTTTTTTTTTTAAACTCTCTGTGACCTTCAATTGTGAATAGAAAAGATTTTGCATTTCATAATCACATTGTAGTTTACATTAAAAAATTTGAAATAGCTAGGGAGGGCAGTTTTAATATTTTCAATGAAGACAGTCTTGTATCACTGCTTCTTATGTTTCTGTAATTTTCCCCAACTTGGTTGTACTTAACCCTGTGTTTGTAGAGTTGAGTGCTCCGTAACTTTATTGATTGAGAAGGGCCTACAGTCGGGGGGTGGGGGCGGGGTGGTGCTTCCCTGGTAGCTCAGATGGTAAAGAACCCGCCTGCAATGCTGGAGACCTGGGTTCGATCCGTGGGTTGGGAAGATCCCCTGGAGGAGGGCATGGCAACCCACTCCAGTATTTTTGCCTGGAGAATCCTGCCTGACAGGCTACAGTCCATGGGGTCACAAAGAGTCGGACACGACTAAGTCCAGCACAGCAACAGTGGGGTGGGGGCAATTAGTGGACAATTTCCACTAGAAGAATATTGTGAATTTAGCAAAATGGCTCCTTCTCATAAAATTGCTTATGCCTTTCAAGTTTCCTTTTTCTAGTGACTCTTGGATGAATGAATTTATATCTGTTTGGTCATCTGTGAAAAATTTGACCTGTTTCTTACAGGATTACTATGTCGGGGGAAGAAACTTGAGTGGCCCATGACTAAGATTATGTATTATGAACTATTAAGTAGGGATATTTAATAATTCACTGAAGGAGGTCAGAAGTTAAAATGTCCAAGAGTTGAGTGTTTCATATAGACAACACAATTTCAAAGAGGAAAGTGTATCTTCCATTGTACAGAAACATACTTTTCCTTCATGGGGTCTAATCTGGATAAACTTGAATGTAGGTTTGACTGGTGGATTGAATGCGAGTGGGGTGGCCATAAGACTAGAGGGTTCAACAAAGTCAAAGATAATGTATAGTCAGGGGACTGGGAAACTGGAAGGTTAGGAGAGTTAGAGAAACCCAACAGCATCACCTATTTCAAGGGACTGTCACAAAAGCTAAATGAGATATCACGGACATGGAGCAGAGCATCAGGCCAGGTCTCCAGCTAGGCAGCCTAGATTTCAATCTCTACTCTTCCTCTTCCTGGCTGAGTGATTCTCAAAAGTCACATATGTTACCTGAATCGGAATTTCTTCATCCATGAGTTGTGCAGATGAAATGAGATATTAGATGAAATGTATTTTTCATGTAGTAAAGACTCAGGTATTAATTATTATTATTCATTATTTTTCTTACCTCAGTTCCTCCTCTTTATTTTCAACCCCTATGTGCTCCATTCTTTTCCCCTGTTTTATTTCTTTTCTGTAGAACTTATTACCATGTCCATGCTACATATTTTACTTTTCTTCCTGTTTTTGATTTTCCACATTACAACATAAGCTCTGCAGTGACTCGGAATTTTTTCTGTTTTGTTCTCTGTAGGGGAGTGCCTAGAACAGCACTGGCACACAATAGTACTCAGCTAACTGAATGAAAGAATCATGCCTAGTACAGTTTTTGTACTTCAACAAGGGGGACAAATTGTTAGTTTTGAAATAGCTGAAATGATACTTTCTGATAGGGGCCATTTCTTAGACGTGGCCAGACGTGTGGGTTACTGAGTGGAGGGAAAGTTTATTGGAACTGAAGTTGAAGAAGCCCTTGAGAGAGAATGTTGATGGATCATCCACATAGAATCTATGTGACAAAAGGAAGCTAGGGAGTGAGGTAGAGAAGAGGGTGAAAAGGGAGCTGCCAGTGTCCCTAAGCCTATAGATGAATGCAGGGGAAATGCTCTGTAGGTCGGTGTGAACAGCGATAAATAAAAGGTGAAATGATGGCTACTTTTCATTATGGGGAGACGGGGTTGGAAGTTTTAATGGAGAGTTGGAAGAACTCATACAGCCTATAGCAGACTGATGAACTTTCTGTGGAGAGTGTTATAGGGGAAGCAACGGCCCCTGGAGAGAGCGGGGATGCAGTGAAGGCAACAGGTGGGCCAGTTTGGCAAAGAGCCTGGGAGTACAGACAAGGGTGTTGCTAAGTGACATTCCCGGGAGTGTGTTGGGAGTGAGACCAGTGAAGAGAAGGAGTGGACTAGAGAGGAGAGTGGCTGTATGCACAGAGGAGAGAGGCAATCTTCAGAACAAGGATACAAGAATCTATGGTTGTAGATTGTTTTTTTGTTTTTTTCATGATCAGATACAAGATGATTTTGTAGTTAAATAAGCTAAACAAAGAGAGGGACAGCACATTTCTGGAAACAGTTTGATGTTTGAATGCTCTAGGGAATTATTCAAATAGCTAATAGTCTTATCTTCTACTTTTTATGGAATATCTTTCTCTTCCTTTCATCTCAGAAGAAGACTTAACAGCTTCAGTAGGATATACTCCTGAATGAATGAATTTTAACAGGTTCTACCTTATGTAACCTTTACCTTTTTTTAAAGCTCAACTTAAATAGGTTAAAATTTCAGTGACAATTTTTTTTTTAAGTGAAATTGTTTAAAACTAAACCATTAAGACAAGCTTTGGAGCTCTTGTGAGTTAGAACCATTGTCTAACACTTTTATATCTCTCTTGTTAAGTTAAATTTAGAAGTGTGAAGCATCTCATATTATTTCCAAATAAGTTCATGAAGTTCATTAGTTAGTTGGTTGATTGGTAAGTGGCTCACTCACTCACTGGGTGACCCACTGACCAGAGGCCTATAAGAAAAAGCAATGGATATGACAGGCTAAGGTTTTGAACATGATAAAACACTATTTAAATGCCAACAAATAATAACTTAAAAGTTATTTAGAACAAATGAATTTTTGACTTGGGAATCTTTGGTCCTCTTATATATTCCCCAAATAAAGAATTGAAGATAATGATAATTAACATTAATAACAAATATGGGTAAAGTCAGAGTGCCCTAGAAGAATATACTAGAAGTGCTATTCAATAAAATATGTTGAATGACCATGTCTTTTTGTAATTTAAAGTTTGATTAGGGGCACTATTCTCAAAGCAATTTAACAAGTCATTGTTTCTATGCCATTTTATCATCACAGCAGAAAATTAAAAAAAAACATTCCAGGTTGCATTAGCTAAAACTACCTGAGGCTAATTTACATAAACCACTAAAACAAGCCTTTTCCCATTCTTTTTTTTTTTTTTTTTCTTTTCCCATTCTTAAAAGATAGCCACCCTTGTGTTATTTTTAGTTTCAGGGGGTAAGATGTCGTCCTAAGTCTTCCCTTAAAGTTCACTGAAATGTACTTTAATTTGCATGAGCATTTCTTGATAGATAAGTAGGACATATTCATGACATGACCTCTCCTATAGTCCCTTGGAAAACCTTGTTTGTACTTCCAAACCTTCAGCAAAGTCCAAGATAAAGCTAACACAAAGCTAGAGGTTTCAATTAATTTCTGTTCAACCTCTTTCCTTGTGTGACTTCTCTTGTCTCAAATTGAGATGTTTAAGGAATTTGGATTTTACTAATTAGAATGGCAATGTTACCTACCAACATTAGATACCCCAAATCTACTAACAAATATTTTCTTTTCTTAAAATTAAAAAAAAAATGTGGTTCATATTGCTATTCCACACGCTTATTAATATTTATGTTTGATTGATGATATATTTTAAAAAACAAACAAGCCAACAATCAAAAGCTGTCTTTAGACTGGAATCTTACAAAAAGTCTATCTCTTGGATTTCTTTGGTTTAAAGAAATCCTAACCAAAATAAAAGCAAACCAGACAATAGATACTCTAAAGCCAAAACAAACTGTACCAACAAAAAACTATGAAAGTTTTTTTGGAGCCCCAGACATTACTTGAAGTTTGCCAGTAGCACATGGCTTAATTTCCTGTTTAAAACAGGGTAAACTACAACCTTTAATGCAGTCAAGCTGAACCAGAGAAAGAGCCTTTATATATGCAGGTATTGGCAGTATGTCAAGATCATAAACCTATTCAGTCATAGTGTCTCCTATGAGATGTGCTGATCAGTAAAAAGACACCTGGGCACTTTTATTCATCTAATTTGAAGAGAAAGTTTAGAAGGTCATAAGTTTGTGGATTTTGCATCTTGGTTATTACAAAATTAATGACCTGAGGCAATGAAGGCTTCCAACATCATGTGGAAAATATTCATCCTTCTCTAAGATTGTCTATCCACCTGTTCTCTGCCTGAGCCAGGAGAGACATCAGTATTTGGGAAGCTTTGAATCAGACAATGTTTCCTGCTACTAGCCAAGCCACTCCAAGCTAAAGGGACCATCTTGCAAAGAAAAGTCACTGTTAAGAGAAAAATGTCACACCACACAAACTACTTGAGAATTTGTGCCAGTCATTCTAATATTTTAAATTGTGCTAAAACACACACTTAGAGAAGTTCTTTTTGTTATCATGAAATACAAAGACCATATTTAGAATCAATTCTTGAGTAGAAGTTTTGTTTGCCAACTTTTTATCCCAAGATAAACTTAGCTATTTAAAATTATAGAAAGTAGAGATAAATATGTATAAGATAGTCCATTTGTTAAGTTTACTTACTTAATTTTTCCTATACCATTAGTTTAAATGGATCATTTTATCAAATGCTTGGCCTGTTAAAATGATTTAGAATTTAAATATAAGACAGAAGAATGCTAATCCTTAATGCAGAAATAACAAATTATTCAGCATTGAGGTTAGATAACGGACATTACACTTATGTATATTTTCTTTCATCTTCTAAAATGGCAAGTCCAGTGGTAGTTGTCCATTTTACTAGTCATTCCAGTTACAATTTCCATATCAGAAGCTGTAAATAGAACTTATGAAAATACTTTTTCTTTTCTTCATTTTTCTGATCTCTCATGCAGCATTCCTTGTCATAAGAATATATTTACATTTTACAATAATGGATGTTGTATCTGAAATATTAATTATCCAAAACAAAATTAAATGCCAGTTCTAACCAAAAATGTCCTTATATTTGTTGCATTGCACTTGCAAAAGAGTTAGGAAAGAGCCCTGGTTGACAGAGTTAAGTTCCTTGCCCAAAAAAGGTGTTTTTTTTTTTTCAATTTATTTCAGTTAATTAAGTAACCAATATTAACTGCAAATTAGCTTTAATTTTTTAATATGAAAAATTGGAGATCTCATACAAACCAAATTCATGGAGTATTTTCTTTAGTATTTAATATTTTCTAAGTAGCCATAGCATTTTTATATAGAAAGTGAGACCAGGTCTTTTGAAGAAAACTGGGATTTTTAAAAAATGCAAATGGGGAAAAGCATGAGGGGAGGAAAAATTAGAATCTGGTATGCTATGTACTACTTACCTTCAAAAGTCAAATAAAACTTTCCTCTGTCAAACCAAACGAGGGAAGGCTGTTCATTCTCTGTATGGCCAGGAGTTGAAGCGGGATGGGAAAGGTTAAGGAGAGGGAGAGAGAAGGACACAGTATGAGTTACAGAGCAGGTCATTAATCTCACTAAGGGGAGGGTGGAGGCACTGCATGCCATTAGCGTGCAGGGAAAAGGGAAGGCTGGCAATCTATGTTTTAGTTTTTTTTTTTTTTTAGTTTGGGAAATAGAAAGCAAAAGCAAAGCTATGTAGGCCTAAAGGGATGGGCACGTGTTGCTGGCAGCTTGGTACTTGGTGCTGGTGCGCATGGAGCAGAAGTCTTCCTGGCCATGCAGGGGCGTCAGCATATTTTAACTGCACTAGTTTGGGCAAACTGTCACTCAGCAATTGCTGTGTTTATTTCATCTTCACTGTCATCCCCTTCTATGTTTTAAAAAAGAAACTAGGAGTTATGGGTTACATAAAACTTAGCTGAGGTTTTCAATGACAACAGCATTGCACATCAATTGAAAGTTCATGGCAGATGCCATATATCTTCCATTCCTTTCCCTGGAATCACCTTAGGCAACCAGACACAAAACACCCTTTACCTATATACCATAGAAAAAACAAGATTACTAATGGTGTTCTACTATGTTTTAAATAAAAAAGCCGTCACTGGATATGTAATTCTGAGCAGTTAAATTATCCCTCCCTTTGTTAGTTCACAAAGCAATAGCCTCTCCCCTTTTTTGAACCTTTTCACTGAGAAACTGTCATGCAACCTACTGCTTTATAATATATGATCACTTGAAAAAAAAACATTTCAGTGGCATGAATTTCACGATGAACAGTAAGTAGACGGTGCATCTGAGAGGCACTGGACACTCATGAGGTGAGTAGCATGTCCATGAAGTTTAGCATTCAGATGGCATAATGGCTTGGATTTTTAAAGTCTAGATATCTAAAGATCACTCAGCTAGCACCATACCTGCAGGCGTTTCACAGCGCCTTTCAAATGAGGGCAGTTTGTCATAAAAAACATCATCTTCTGACACTTTGAACCAAAGAAATATAAAGGAATGAAAATAAAAACACAAATACAAATCTCAAATGAAATCAAGCAATGCACTTTACTGATCAAAACACAGGAATGATTTTAATGAAAAAAAGAAACAAAACCTAAGACACTGGGATTATGGACAGAGTATAAAAAAGTGATGTGCTTATTTCATGATGAGTCTAAGAGCAGAAATGGAAATTTTTTAAATGCCAGATTTTAGCATTTGTGAATTTGCTGAAGTCAACTCCATGGAAGAAATCACACCCCCACCTTTTCAGGGAGTTGTTAAAGGCACTGTCATTAATAATTGACTTGTGCAAGTGTATTTCACTCAGACACAATTCTCAAGTGACTGGACATATATCCATCAACAGAACCTCCTGACAGAGTGCTGGCAGCTCAATGGGATCACCCAGCATGCACCTGCCTCCCCATGGGGAAAGAATAGGCTTTTAATGAGATCATGAAAAAGCAACAGTATGAATCTGAGGTCCCTGAATGAAGTCTCTCATTTCAACTTCATCAATATCCAACCTGTCCTTGGTACTTATGGATTGTTAGTTTTGAACAGCATTATTGTAATTTCATCTTTGGCTATGGTATTGATCATGGCCAAATGTCTCTGTAGTAAATTGATCACAATAGTTGCTATGAACTCCAAGCATTCTGGATGTATGTACATGGTCTCCCTCTTTACCAACAAACAAATGCAGATAACTGAAGTTTTACTCTATGTGATTTAGATCAATCAGTGCCACAGATCTGAAGGATATTATTATAACTTTAACAGAAAATTGGATAAATTCTGTACCCAGACAAGTAAGGGAGAATCTTTCCTACAATGTAGAGAAGTATAAGATGAGGAAATAGATGAAGGTAGTAAAATTACTCCATAAACTATGCTTCTTAGAAAATATTCTACTAGCTTGGCTCTTAGACTTAGTGAATAAGGCAGGAAAACTGCTTCTTTGTCAATTTTTAAGGCTCTAAAATAGCACCTGTCAATCAGTTGTTTTAAAATACTAAGATGATGCTATTTCTCCATTTTATTTATTTATTTTTGACCACACTGAATGCCATGCAGTGTCTTAGTTCCCTGACCAGAGATCGAACCTGTGCCCCCTGCAGTGTAAACACAGATTCGTAACCACTGGACTGCCAGGGAAGCCCCTGTCAATCAGTTTTTAGTATACATGTGACTTCCTCAGTGGCTAGAATAAGTGAATGCAATTTCTGTAATATCTACAGTAGAGCAACAGGAACTGGCACTAAGAAGGACACCCCATAATACCCCCAGAAAATAGGACACAAAAGATTACACAGACTGTAACAGTGCTCTTTCCTACCTACTAGGAATGGTGGAGAATATTCCTTTCTTTTGAAAAACTGATGTTTTATTTACAATCTCCTTAAAATGAGGAGACTCCAAGACTGCCATCTTTTTCTTTGAGCTGAAGTTACAAAAGAATAGTTTATAAAGGTTGAACAGCATGCTTATCATTTTTTTTATTATGGTTATGGACAATGAGGACTTAGAAAAAAAATTCTAAATTTAAAAAATGGGTGGTTGGATAGCTCTGTGCTTGATTTAAATAAGGGCAACAATCAGATTAAGTAAAGAAGAAAAATTTTGTTAAGAGCTAACCAGGGGAACTGTCTCCAATTGATCTGAGATGGGGAAGCCAGTATTGGAGACAGGCTTTTCCAAAAAAAAAGGGGAAAAATACTAAAATTAAGTGTGCGAATTTAAAATCGGGATCAGGAATACCTGTCTCTAAGGGTCTTTCCTTTTGTGCAGAATAATTGATGTTAACACAGAAAAGTTTTTTAAAAAGCTTATTTAAGTCAGAATTTCCACCCAGCCTGGAGAGACAAAAGCTTAGAGGAAATGTTTTAAGTTTTAGATTCTATGGTTAATACTTGTGTATTGAATACAAATCACTTTTGCTCCAAGTTCTATACCAAAGGAAGCATCAAAGTCCATCTGATGCCCTTAAAGGATTACTTTTCATTCATTACTGACTCCTGGGATGTTAAAGATGTAATTAAAAATGCATAATGAACAGCTGAAGAAACATAATTAATAATGAATTTAACAATGAAGACAAATTGTCTTTATCATTGTATTTTGCATTGGGGTAGATTGCAAAGGAAGGTTTTGCAAACATCTAAAAAATGACTATCACACATAGAAATAAGAAGCAAATAATAAATTGGATATTTACAATTAGAGATAATTCCTTGTTTATCTCTATCTCTAAATGTCTAAAAGTCTGGTTCTTATAATAGAACACCTTTAAATATTTTCTTTGAATATTTTAACCAGACTTTCCCTCCCTACCATATCAAAGAGTGAAGATCCTGTGAGCTTTTTTTTTTCAGTACAAAAGGGGTTTATTGTATTTCATTCATGCTAATATGTGCACTTTTTAACCTCTCTGAAATTAGGATGGATCTTAAAATCAGTATGATAAGGAAGTATTGCACCTTAACTCATGTGGCAGCTTCCCCTCCCTTTCTCAGTCATATATAAAATAACAGCGCAGCTTCTAATTGAAGGTATCCTAAATTCAGTGAAGTACAATTACAAAGGAACATTTCATTATTTGAATGTGACTTATTCACATTCAAAATAGAAAGGGAATAGAAAATAGAAAATCCTATTTTCAGGTGTGGCATCAGTTTTACTAATTTATCATCATAGATCTCATGAAAAAGATTTTATGTCCAATGTCTTGCTAGGGGCGTATTCTTAGATGAATTGTAGGAAGATCAGACATGCCTTTAAAAATTTAGTCCTCGAATTATATTAAACTTTGCACTAAGCAAGTACAAATAATAAGTATCCAGTTTTTACCACACTTGTCCCTGTTTTGGCACAAGTGTCATAAAAATGTGAAGAAAGTATCATGGTGGAGGGAGGGAAATGTTGAGCCACTGAAGTCAAGAATTTGCTGCTGAAATTCTTCATCTCCCCCAAGCCATCTGACTTTCTTAAGTTGACATACCAAGTCAAGTCATGAACAGGCAGCCCCTTGGTGCTGAACAGCCAAAGAACAACCTCTTCAAAGAGAGATAAACAACACTACACAGGGTGCTGCTGGGTGGTCACTGACAACACATTTACTTCAGAGAGAAATGGCTGTCAGGTGACTCACAGCCACAGGAAATAAAGAACAAGAGAGCGAGGGAGATGAAAACCAAATACAAATAACAGAGCTGAAGAGATTAAATCAGAATGCTTCTCAGCAATGAAGCGATGTGACTAGCCTCTTGGGTGGTCTTTTATTTTTCTTTCTTTCTTTCTGTTTTTAGCCCCTGTATGGCTCATCTTGAAAGAATATGTACTAGCTGTGTTGAGGATCACAGTCACTGGCCAGGTTCTAAGGTTTCTGCAGCAGAGTGCATAAAAACACATGATACAAAACACGGCCACAGGTCAAACGCTCTGTGTGCCATTTTCTCTGTGAATCTCAGTGAGTTGAAGGAATAGGTTAGACAGTCAACTGGGGTCGCTTAAGGTCTACTCTCTGAATGACAGTTTATCATCATTACTTTTCTCACTGAACAACCAGGAAAATCACAGGGAGTGAGTGGAACAAATGACTTTGAGGCAAAAACCACAGAAAACCAAAGGAGCAGGAGTGAGGGAAATGGCTGTAGTGATCAAGAACATTAAAGAGAGCTCAAAAGTAAGGTTGGAAGTTACAGAAAAAAACAAAACAGTAAACAACAAAACCCAGAAGGAAACTAGCTAATAGGCATCTAAATAAGAAGCCCTGAATTACCCCAACTGAGATGCAGATAAAGAATAGACTTGACTATATAAATCATGTTAAATATCTGTCTGTTAATGAATCCTACAAAATTGGATAGCAGGCTGTATTTTCACCAAATTTGAAGAATTCTTTGGGGATGGTCTGATTAAAAATATGAAGCAGGTGATAAGGTTGAAATTCTCTCTGAGGGCCTAAGAGGCACATCTTAACTTATTTCCCTGGGAAAAGAGGGATTTCTTCTCTAGAAGAGCTTCAGGCTTTGATCAAAGTACTTCTCACATGGACAACTCTGTAGCATGCTGTTCTTTGGCAAGTAGCAGTAGGAATTTATTCAGCGTTGGTTAATGATTCTCCCAAGCAATGCAGCATGGGCCAGCTGGTTTATAATATGGGAGACTTGGAGGGCATTCAGACAATAAAGGAAGACAAGGGGCAAAAATGGAATGGAAAAGTCCAGGTTAGAGACACCATGCAAACATGAGAGAGGCAGCAGGAGCTGAGGAAGGTGGGTAAAAAGTGGGTAGACAGAGACCAGCCTTGGGAAGAGGGAAGATGCTCCAGGCAAAATGAGGCATTTAAACCTGGGAAAACCATCCAGCTGAGCAGTCATTCTCAACTCTTCACTTTCATCACACCATAAGGAAAGAGGCACAAAGGCATTTACTGAAAATGCCAGCAATGACTTATTTCTTGGGGAAAATTGACCACACATCACTGAAAAGCACTAGAAAAAATGTCAAAACATTTTCTCAAGTCCCACAATGCCCGTGTTTATACCATCTGTCAACGTAAGCAGAACCAAGGTGATGAAGAAATGAAAGCTTCAAGAAAAGAAAAGTTCTACATTTTGTTATTTCTGATGGGTTACATGGTTGGAATTTAAATAAACATTCCCCTCTCAAAGATATCTAAATAATATCTAAATTACAAGATCTAAGTTGATGATTTCTTTACTTTCATGAATACATCTGTATGGAGACAGAACAAGAGAATTCCACATTCTTTTACTTGCTTATCTGCTTAGCTAAAGCATTTGCCTTCTTTGCTGAGAAGGTGCTTTTAAAAGAAGAGTCAGATGATAGTAGCAAAACACACAGCAGAACAATTTTGACCAGAAACATAGGGTGTTAGGGTTTTCAGATCATAAAAAAATAGCCAGTCAAAACCACAAATGGATTAAAAGAGAGGAGATAATTTTTACCAACTGTGGGAGTGGTGGCCGCACTCAAGGAATTGGTAGATGATATTGAAGAAGTGCTTTCAGCCCGGGCTAGGGGTGCTATCGGAGGAGGGCTGGAAGAATGGATGGGAGGGCTGAAAGGTCGGGGCTGCAGGGAGAAGAAAAGAAATGGAAAGTTAGATTCACAGGTCTTCCTTTCATATTTTTAACATCTCCCAGCTCCAGATATGACAACTCAGGTTCTTAAAAGAGGACAGCTGGTACCATTTTTTCATTGAAATTGATTATATCTGTACAAGAGCTTGTGGATGGAGCCAGAGGAAACAAACTATAATGGGCTACACTCAACAGATATATCACATTAAGAGAAGCCGAGATCTGGGATGTGGTCAGTGATGTTTCAGGATGGTGGACTCACATGCCCTTAGGGACTAAATAAGTAACATAAAGTGAGAGCTTATACCTACTGAAAGATATCTGAATACAAAATACTGTAGTGTGCTGGCTAAACCAGATGTCAGGGACATCATTATTACCCTGTGACTCCTGTATGTGAATTCCAAAGAAATTTACCTCTGCCAGAGTCTCTTAATTGTTTGCACAGAATGTTTTCCACCCCTCGCCTTAAAACATGATGCAAAACTTCCAAAAAACTTCCAAAAAAATTCCCTGAGCCGCCACTCTCCTTTATATTCACCCAGTGTGTATACCACCAATAATTTCTCTGTAGTCTGGGGTCAGAAATCTGGACTTCCCCTCTCTAGGAGTCTTCCAAAATCAGAAAAATATGGTGAAAGGAAACACCTCCCATTCCAAAGGATTTAGGACAATTGAGTATTATTATCTTAATTTTCATCAAACCCACTGGGGTAGAACTGAAGACCCCATGATCCTGTTCCTACTACTTTAGGCCGTGGCTTGAATGATGGTGGAGATTTGAGGGCAATTGAAATACACACTCTGACTGCAGTGACTTTCAGATTTTGGCCGTCAGGGCCATTGGTGCAGGCGCTGTAAGGCTTAGACCTGGAGTTGAGATGACCCATGTTCAGGCATTTGGACTCTGTCATTCCCACTGTATGCTTCTGAGCGGGACAGGGCAGAAGGGAACATACCACATCTCCGATGCCAGGCTTCCCTGGAGGTAGCTTTGGCCGAGACGGAGGCCGGGGAGGAGGTGGGGGTGGGGTCGTGCTGCTGCAAGGAACCAAGGGGGTGGCTGGCCGAGCAGGGGATGATGCACCTGAAAAACAAGCTGGTATTAAAAAAGGCTAGAGACATAGGTGGTCAAAGAGCTGTTATCATTTGATCCCACCTTTCCATTCCCACAGTACAGTGTAATCACCAATACGTTCTTCACCTCAGCAGTTAATACAGTCAAGACTGTAGCACATGGGGTTTGGGTTTCTTTTTTTTCAATAAAGAAAAAAAATCACTCAGTTGAACTATGGTTGATGGCTGAAGCTGAAGCTCATGGCCTTTTGTTGTCATGTGACACCCAGTGAAAGGTAAATCCTTTTATAACTCCCTGTGACAGAAAATATATACTTAATACTCTTTTGGCTGGGTGAGTGGGTAGCTTTCATTCTGATCATGATACACATGAAACTTATGATAGATTTTCTTGATCTTTACATATTCAGAATTTATGTCCAAGATGAAAACGGAGGTTAGAACTTGAAGAAAAAAGATTTTTCACAGTATATGTATATATGTGTGCAAAAGTCGTGTTCGAATTTTTGTGACCCTATGGACTGTAGCCCACCAGGCTCCTCTGTCCATGGGATTCTCCAGGCAAGAATACTTGAGTGGGTGGCCATGCCCTCCTCCAGGGGATCTTCCTGCCCCAGGGATTGAACCCACGTCTCTTTTGTCTCCTGCACTGGCAGGCGGGTTCTTTACCACTAAGTGCCACCTGGAAAGTCCATATATGTGTGCGTGTGTGTGTGTATAAATATGTGTTATGTATATAAATACTTTTATATATCTATAAAACATGTAGAAGAGAATTATCCTTCTTACTGTGCTTTACGATATGAGTAGTAACTTCATATAGCAAAGTAGTAGTAACTTCATCAAGCAAACCCTTGATGGTAAGCAAAGAACAAAATATAAGAAAGTACATTAGCTATTGTGAGCGTACTTTGTTTGTGGAATCTTAACAGAAATACATTGGATTTAGAGGATTTTAGTTTTTAAAGGAGGCTGCTTAGGAACCTGTCTGTGTAGAGGTTGCCTGCGACGATTTTTGTGATGATTTTTAAGAGTCTCTTGGATTTACTTTTCTGGCTGTCAATGACAAACAAGAGAAACACAGAGCACACACAGAGGTCGGCATGCACGCTAATGAGCACACCAGAGGGCTTAGACTTAGGGGTTGGCCTATCTTCAGGCGTATGTCCGGGATATACGGGAAAACTACTTGGCTAACAATCTTAAGGAAGTCAAATCAATATTCCAAATGGTTCTTGTTCAGTCAGAGAACTTCCAGCTACTCCTGAGGCTTTTTCACATTGGTTAGAAGCACAGGTATCAAATTACTCCAAGAAAATTCCAAGAAATTCTGCCCAAAGAAAATGTCTCCCCCTCCCCCTACCTCCCCTCCAACACACCACAAAACTCTGCTCTCTGGAGAATCCTAGACCAGATTTTCAAGGAACTTTGAAATTTGAATCTTTGAATTTTCAGATTTTCAGGCAACTTTAACCATCAAAGCTCATCATCTCAGGATCTGCTTCCAACTTAGGAGAGTCCTTGGGAGTGAAAGCCTTGTTCCTCTGTTTAAAGCAGTTTGAAATCTTGAGTTTGTTGTGTTTATCTATGTGGTTTATTGTAAGTGTAATTACATTAGTGTGAAACCATACTAATTACCACCCATCCTACCAATATTTCCTAGTTACCACTACGAACTTTTAACTGTAGTCTCACTTTTTATTTTGTTGGCCCAGTATCTATGCTACACATTTTACTTGCATTATCTTATTTTATCCCCACAATAAGCTTTGAAGGAAAGTACTTCTACTATCTCAGCGGAAAGTAAGGCTCAGAGATATTCAATAACTTGATCAATGTCATATAGTTCAAATGGCCTATTTAACTACAAAGTCTGAGTTTTTAAATGTAGTATCTTGTAGCTATAGGTGGTGGCCTATATAATGTAGCCCCACATTTTGCACAAAGCCTGGTCTTCTTTTTGCATGGGCCGACTGCACTTTTCTCTCAATATAAATATCCTTAGTCTTTTGCTGATCTTCTCTTGAATAAACGAATAGGGGATATTTCAACAGGTCCCACGACAAAGGTTTCTTTACACCTAGGATGTTTTCAGAAGTGACAGCAAAAAGATGGGAAATAAACGTTAACACAGCAAAGTTTTTGTCTGGAAGTTTTATAGAACTGTTTTGGGGGTTCTGTTTTGCTGGAAAACCATGTCATGGGGGTTGGGTCAAAATGTCTATCCAGGGGTCTATTTCCAAGAAATGGTCTTCTGAGTCAATCCCAGGAAAAGGTCAGCTGCTTATCCTTTTCCTACAAGTTCCAGAAGGGAAATTTTAAAATCCAGTTTCAGTAATTCTTGGAAAAGTGGTAACAAGTTATCATGGAGGCAGTATGAAATACTAAAGAAACTGACGAAAAGTCAGATGACCTGAGCTCTGGCTCTGTCCACCTCCTATCAACTATAAGAAGTTGACTTCTCTGAACCTCAACTTCATGTTTTAAAATACAGGACATGTTTCTACCTTACAAGGCAGTTGCAACAATTGAAATGGAAAATGCTCATTTAAGTATTACCAAGTCATAAAATACTACACAAATGGAAGGCAGTTGTTGATGATGGTAAAATTTGTGCTTTTGATACAGCTACAACTAAAAGCGAAGAAAAAAGTGGCTAGTTAACTGGCTGTGTTTTCCTTTTGGAGTACCCTGTTTAACTTACTTTTTCTTTACTGAATTGATCTCATTGATTTGTTATGCTGTTAGACAACACCAAGGGAGTTTTAAAAAGCAAAACCCTGTTTCACAGCAGAGGGTAGTTTGGGCCTACGGAGTATTTCATAATTGAACTAAGGCCTCACACGATGTTGTGAGATTACACAATTATTTTGTACTGAAAGAGTAAAGAGGGTTATTTGCACATCTCTACCCTTATTCTTCGATCTTCAATTCTACTCATTTCCCCTTCAAGCAGTGTTTAGTCCCAAGACAATGCTAGAAACTAACTGGACAACATTGTTTAGCTTTAAAAATCATATGTACATTTGAATTTGTGAATTCAAAAAGTTGGCAACCACTGACATGCTCTTGATCCATCTGCTGCTTTCAACCTGAAATCCCATCATAGTTTCTTTGGTAACTCCTGAGGACCATAAAACAATGGCTCCAACTTTCACTTCTTTTTGTTTGTGTGTGGGGGTGTGGGGGTGGGGGTGTGTGTGTGTTGTGGAGTCGGCAGGGGGGCAGCTGGGGAGAAGTGATCACTGGAATTCAACAAATCTCAGGTCAGACAGATCTTGACTTTGCTATTTATTGCTTTGTGGCTGTGGCCAAGTCCTGCCTTTGAGCTTCCATTTCCTTACCTGTAAAATGAGGCTAGTATATCACAGTGTTATAGGGGAGAATCAAATGAATGAAAATATATGTACTTTGAAATATGTAAAGAATTATTCTTTCCCAACTTGTGTTTCTTAGAACACAATTATACTATTTCTTTGACAAAAGTATTAAACACATGTGGAAAAGTTTTCATACTATGTTTCTTTTTAGGTAACTGGCACATTAAAAGCCCTAAAACAGTATGGCTCAGTGGAGTTTTCTGCAATGATGAAAATGTTCTGGAATAAGTGCTGTCCAATAAGATAGTCATTAGTCACTTGTGCCCACTGAGTACTGAACTGTGGCTCCTGCATCTGAATAATTGATTTTTAATTTTAATTAATTGCCATTAAGATTAAAATAGCCACATATGCTTAAAGGCTTCCATTTTGGACATTGCTGCTCTAAAAAAACTTGTAGTTAGGAAATATATTTGTTTGATTCAACCCCAGGTAGTTCAAATTCATTTGTTTATGGATGTGTGGGGTGTGTCTGTTTGTGTTTAGCATCTTTTAATATGGGTTTACTTTCCCCAGTTGGGAAATGTTGAACATTCTATCTTTACTAACACTTCTCTTTCCCTGGTCTCCAAAATTGCTACAGGCCAAGGAAACACTTTTTCCATTCCATCCCCTGGGCACACAGCCCACACAGGAGAAGAGATAGTCTTTGCCAAGAATCAGTGTCTGCATTCCAGTAAAGCAATATTCTGGCCAAACTATGTATTTTAAATCTTTGCCATAAGGAAATTAAAGTTCTTGAAGCAAATTCTTAACTTGCAACTTTTTCAACAGCAGGTAACTATTCCGATCCACAAGTACTGTCTAAACTTGGTCAGTGACAGTCATCTTGCTGTGACTGAAATTTTTAATGTAGGTATACAGTTTGAGATACACAGGAAAAGTTATTCCCATCAGGCTGTTATAAAAAGCAGATAATGATAAGCATTACTAATCTTTAAAACATGAGACCATATCCTATTATTTCAATCCTAAGTTTATATTTCTGCCAATCTATTTAATGAGCAAATAAACTGGGACTTAATTAAGGAAATAATGGTGCACAGTTTTATTTATTCATGAGTTTCACTGGCCCAGTTTGGTTTTCCACTTAGAAACTCAATTCTTTAATATTAGCAAAGTATAGTATTTTCCAGCTCAATTATTAAGAACCAATAGTCTTTACTGGTAACACTTTCAAGTAATTTTAAGTAAGAATATGGAAGTTAAACATGAAAATGACAACAAAATTGCCAAGGATTCCAGAAAGAAAGCTAGAGCTACTCTATTTATTCATTAAATCAATGATCAATTCAATTAATCAAGTATATCCCAGAACCTTGTAGAAGGTGCTTGAGGAGCCTGGGGAGTGTCCTGTCCTCCCCTCCCCCAACTAAAGGTGTTTACTTTGGGTAGAGTATAGTGACCAGGCCACTGGAGAGAAGGTATTATTCCTTGAAAAGCACTTTCAGAAGACTCAGAGCCTGGCCCAGGAAAGAGTCCCATTCAAGACAGTGGAAACATGTCTCTCTTTGACAAAGGACAACCAGCTTCTTTTGGGCTGAGGTCTGGACTGGAGTCTTTACTTAGAGGCCCTTTATTATCTTTACAGTTAGGTAAGGACCCTTACATCACCCCCAAAAGATCTAAAAAAGAAATAGAGGATGGAGGTGGGGCTCTAAGCCCCAGAAATACAGAAAGGAGCACAAAGCAGTAGGTTTGGAGAAAAGACTTTTGGCGATCTTGATGACAGTGTGTAATACAGGTGCATGTCAGGGTCAGATAAGTTTGTGATATTTTGTCACTAAACCTTGCAAGGGCTCCTGGAGGGCATAGTGGTTAAGAACACAGGCCTGGGATCAGATAGATCTGAGAATGAATACCAAGTCTATCACCTCTAGCAGTGTAAACTTAGGCAAATTACTAAACATCCATGAGCCTCAGTTTTCATATCTGTAAAATGGGGGAAATAAGAGTATTCACCTCATGAGGCTGTTGTAAAAATGAAATGATGTGCATAAAGTTCTTAGCATGAAGCCAGGAAAAGAAACTATAGCTGTTGTTCTTATTGGCAAAATAAAGGCTCTCTAGGACCCTATAAAGAAACCTGCTGATTTTGTTTTAGCATAGTTTTTCAAACTTAAATTTGATTATTGAACTGTTTTCCCTTTCTGGTGAAGGAGGAGAACACCTGTGATACAAAACACTGATTTTGTGTACAGTACAGAAGATTCTCCAGTCTTTTCCTTGATTAGCTTGGATGCTCTCACTTTAAAGCTCAGAGCAATTTGCAAATGCAGAGCAAACACTGAAAGATGTGCCCTTGAAAGCAGAAGCAATGATGACTATTAAAACAGAGACAAACATACTTCCTTGGTGTCTCTTAGTAGATTCGAATAATTTAAACTTGGTCACCTCTTTCAAAGCAAATAAAAAACAAATAGCCCTTGACATCCCTGAGAAGGTACCTAACAAAAAGGACAGGAACAAGAGAGAAGGCACCAGAGGATCTTGGTAGACAAACAAGAGCACGAATGGAATGAGTGATACAGAAGAAGAATGCATTAGGAATATCGTGATCTTTCCTGGGTATGCATGGCAGTTCCCATCCTTTCATCATTAGAGAATACAAAATGAAGCTTCAAACAGGAAAATCAAAAAAATCAGACTCCATGTCAATGTTTGCATGTAGAGTCCCAAAAGGTACATTTGTGACAAACTGCTCCATCACCTGTCACCACACTTAGAACTGACCTTATAGGCTGACTAGCCTGTCAAATGATGACATCAGAGAGCAGTTTGTTTCAGTGGCAGCCTGATTAGGCTGGAGATGCAATAAGGCAGCCTCTTTTTTGCTGTCCTCTAAAATCTCCTTTTCAAATCCTACTTCTTTTTCTCTGAAATAGAGAAGTTAACATAGTTTTCCCCAATTAAAAAAAAAAAGAAATAGAAAACACATATACCTACAAAAACCAGGGCTTTTGGAAAAAATATAGATTTATAAGCTTATAAATCAAATAATGTCTGAGGATCGAATGTATAACACGGTGATTATAGTTGATAACACTATATTGTATGATTGAAATTTGCCAAGAGAGTAGAGTTTAAATGTTCTCGTCAAAAAAAAAAAGGTAAGTATGTGAGGTGATGGATGTATTAACTTGGTGGGAAGAATATTTCACAACGTATGTGTGTATCAAATCATCACATTGTACACTGTAAATATCTCATAATTTTGTCAGTTATATTTCAATAAAGTGGAAGAATTAAAAAAACAAAAAAACAAAAAAACAACTAGGGCCCCTGTGGAGACATCTGATGAGGAAATCAGACATTTAACTTGAAGCACATTTTCTGTGAAACCTGTCTTTCTAGAACTTTCCTGAATTCTAAAAATGACATCACAGCTTTCTTTAAAAAATAGAGATCTTATCCGCAGGGTGGAAGGGCACTCCTAAGGGTCAGGAGTGCAGGGCAGGACACATCCACAGACTTGCACTATGACCGCGAGCATTCGATGGACTAGGACATGCCACAGAGCACAGGACACCCACACCAAAGGAGGGATGGCTGAAGCTCTAAAGCCAACTGCCAGGCAGGAGGAGGGTGTTGCTCACACTGCAGCAGCCACGGCCATTCCCGGTCACACGAAGCACACGCAAACAGTGAGACGTACCACTGGTGATCCCCGTACCACTGCCCGAGCCGGGTCCGGGGGATGAGACCACAGTCCTGTAGGTGGGTGGTGGTGGGGGAGGCGGAGTTGCTCTCTGTCCCAACCCAAAATCTTTAGGAGATGAGATTGTTTCTAAGTAATCATCTTTAATGAAGTTCTGCTCAGCGACTTTCTTCTGGACTTCTTCTAAATTGAGCGGCGATGGTACACTGCGAGGAGGACCCGGAGGTCCTGAGGGGCCAGGAGGACCCGGGGGGCCCGGAGGTGGGGAGTCAGCTGGGTTGTCTGAGGCAGCTGGTGGGGACACCACCTTTTCCCTTGGAGTCAACTCTGGAGTAACACGTTCCGGGGATGTGTCAGAAAAATGGACCCACTTGTCTTCAGCATTAACAGCAACAGACTTGGGGGATAACACGGGGCCAAAAATGCTGTCCAAATCATTGATGGATGGTAGCTTTTCAATTTTGACCTCTGTGGCTGATTGGTCATTTCCTGTGGTTAAAGTAGTTGATTTTAAAATTTAATTGACTTTGTTAAAATTATTTGTATAGGAAGTGGGAGGGGTGAGGCAAAGCCTGATAAATAGGTTATCTTGTGAGGTGCCAAATTGGACATATTTCATGATGGAAAAATATCTTGATTGTAGTTGAAGGGGAGGAGAGAGTTCCCTGCCTCTATATTGTGAACATTACCTTTTCGGCTATTATTTACCCTTGTGTGAGGTGATCTGACTTGGCTACATCTACCATCACCAGAAGCTCCAGCATGCAACTGGTCATTCTGAGAAGGCATTCTCAGAAGTGTACAGGCTCTGGAACTGCAAATTTCAAAAGGGAGGTCCCTTTGGAAAGTCTGGCCTAATGAAATACATAGGACACAACAGAAAAAGAACTGATGGCTGAAAATCATCCTCATATTTGATGAAGATTGTCTACTCTAGCATATTAAATGAAAGTGTTTGGTGAAACCAATGATAATATATGTTAGTTAAAAAAATTATCACATCATAAGTAGTTGTATATCTTCCACCTTGAACACACCAGAAACACAGCACAAAGATTAAAGAGATATCCCCACATGAATATTTACAAATATACACAAACACACCCCACGCACCACACACATAGGATATTGAGAAGAATTGTTACATATAAACCCATTTAATAAGGAACAAAATTAAAAGAAACCTTTATAATTTCTTTTCTCATCAAGTCTAACCTGTTAATACCATAGGCATAACTGATATATATATATGAATTCATGAAATAAAAAGTCTGTTTTGCTTAAATTTTAGCATTAGCTATTCTTTTTAATTCTTACCAATAACAAGAGGAAAACTAAAACTATCTTCTATAGCTTGGCAGGAAGTAGTTGATAACTGAAATGTGAGGAATTGTACCATTTTTTAAACCAAGATTATTCAAATTAGAAATTGTTACCTAAATAATTTCAGGGCATGAGCCATTTTACATTTAAATAACCTTTTAGCTGTAAGAGTAGGCTTAGTATTCTTATATTTTCACATTTGAAAAAAGTTAACCTTCAAGGTTTCAAGGCCACAAATAAATGGGATAGCAGTTTGCCTGGGCCACAGTATTTATAATTTCACTGCTGGTAGATTTACTTATCTCTAACATATTCATGAGAATACAAGGGGCCAAAATGATTTGAACTTGTAAACACCTTTACCTGTGCACACTGGATGACTCTCTGTTGGGTCTGAGTCAATATAAATTTCATCAGTGACTATGTCTTGCATTTGCTCTTGTTGATAAATACCCCCTCTGTAGTTATCAAACTCACCAGACTGCATAAATAGCTATGGATGAAGCTGCAATAGAATTCCAAAGGTGATGAAGAACTACATTCTAAGGACCCAGACACATAAAATAACTATTACTGCTTTTGAATTGCTAGTCCAGTAAGACTAGGTACATTATAAATTGTAGGACTCCATAGTATTGATTTTAATAGATGGTGAAAATATGCCTTAGAAGTCATCTGTCTAAAGGCATGTTGCAGTTCCTTGCCATATTTCATCATCCTTATACATCGCTTTGCCATGGGATAATAAATAATGACTACTGGGGAAAAGCCTGCACCACCCTAGCTTACCTGTATGCTGCATATTCCAGGACCCATTTTATTATTATTGTGGACTACACAATATTAATTCTAGATAAAAACTTATCAGCTCTTAGAAAAATACGAATTATGCCTTGAGACTTTTAATTCTTCAGTCATTTAAAATGAGGTCCAATGAAGTGAAATGTCAATTAAACAATGGCTTTTGATATTGAGTTTTTATTTCTCTTATCTCACAAATAAACATGGCCTTTGTTCAACAAAATTATACAGAGGAAAAAATGAGAAAGTGAACCTTTTTGTGAAACCTGGGAGTGATACTTAAAGAAGTGTACATAGTAAACTGCAGTGGAGGTAAAACTAAATGCATGTTCACGTTTAGTCTAGCCTATAGATTTCAACACATCAAATGCATGTTGAGGTCCAGGGCCGCTGCTGATTGCCACACCATCCTAGGACAGAAAAAATAAAGCTTACCTGGTCCAACTGTTAAGGGGGAGCCTGTTCGGGGTGGGGTGGCTGGTACATTTTTTGGAGGCAGTGGGGGAGGTGCTGCCAAGAGATGAGAAGCCATGCATTACTGATCACTTTCTCCCTAAGTTATGGAATATTTCCCAGATAAGCAGGATTTGGGCTTTCATTCATATTCTGCTATTGGAAAAGGAATAACTATTAGCAGTCCATATATTTTTTTTAAGTTCAAAGTTTAGTGATTGAAGCAGGACTCATTCAGATTCTTTCACTTTATGATAGGAATTTGTCAAAAGAAAGTCAGATAATAGCAACAACAATATCATCATTTCATTCATTCATTCCTTTGTTTTATAAGTGTCAAAAGCCACCAAAGTCCTGTGACCTGTACTAGGAATGAAGGACAAGGGGTTGAAAACAATGAGCCTTTGCTCTCAAGGAATTTACAACTGAATGAAGGAAGACTGTGGTCCCAGGCAACTGCAATCCAGAGTGTGGTCAAGGAAAGGAGAGCAGCCTGGGTGAGGGGCTTTTAATAGAGTCAGGATATTATAGCTTGGATTGAGTCAGGAAAGATTTCTCAAAGTAATGTCTTGAATTTGGGCATATTTTTGACATCTAAAGCAAAATTATTTGGGTCAAGGAAGAATGAACAGATTCCTTTGGTGGAAATTATAGCTGAAAAAAATCCTTGGGCTAGAAAAAGTATTGTCTTACAAGCCCAACCCAGACTCATCCTTTTGAACTGGGCTGTCACTTTGCGGGCAAAGTTAAGAATTTCAACAGGTGAGTCTTTTTTTTCTTTTCATTCTTTAAATGTATGTTTTCCTTTCACTGCTATATCTGGTAAATCTGACGAGTTTCCTTTTTCTTCAGGACTTCTTCCCCAGTTACCTGGAGTAGGGGTTAGGGGCATTCTGGAATAAATAGGGCTGATGGCTCTGCTTTGAGATAAATGTGCCCTGATCTTCTGTCTCAGCTTCTCTCTCCCATATAGCATCATTCCTCTTGTTCTCCAGTTAAACTCTTTCCCCTCAAGGTGTCCTCTCTATCCTTTGAAGCCTCAGTTGTTCTGTAGGACAAGCAGAGACCTTATCTGACCTGGTTAGCTCTGTGTTGTGCGCTAGCCCATGCCTAGAACGTAGCAGGGTCTTTAGTCCACTTGCTTATCATGCCTACATAAACCTATTGAATAAATGAATGAATAAGCCTGTGAGATGTCACACAGAAGCAGCTGTGGTTCAAAGTTACTTATTTTACTTTATTTATTGTATTATTCTTGTCTCAACCGACTGTCCTAGGCCCCTTAACTCTAATGCTTATTAGAATCATACCTCTTCTCAATATTAAACAGTCCAAACGTTGCTTACGTAGACTTCCTAAGGCTTGCCTAATTTCACTATGCAGACAGACAGTAAAATGAGTCACTTATTTTTCCAGACAGAGCAGACACATAACTTACTTCCAGTGGGAAAAGGCCTTGTTAACTTTGGCGACTCCACGCTTGGATTAATTGGTTGGCCTGGACCCCATATCTCAGGCTGATCTAAAAGAACTGGAAACATAAAAAGAAAATTTCCCCGGGTGAGTTGAAAAAAGAAACATCCTGATTTTAGAATTTATAATTTCAAGTTAAAGTGGAGCTTGACAAAATTATTTCTGCCTTGCCTCAGTCCTAGTAAATTAACTTAGAGATGTGCTGTTCCTGATTCTCTTCAATCAGAGAATGGAAAAAACAGCAGGGTGTGCATGTTTGTGTGTGTGTGTGAGCCCGTGCGCAGATGGGGTATCTGTGTGTGGACATACAGCTAAACAAAAACTTGCAAAACAGAGTGTCTGCATTCTTTTCCTGGTGGGTCACTTAAGGACATTCTAAATATCAGTACGTTTCTGGTACCCACTTGAAAATACAGGCATTATTCCCATGGACATTTGTTTTAAGTTGATTTATTAAAGTTTGCCAAGAATATGCTTCAAGAATGAAAATGTCTGAATTCTGTACAGTTCTTCTCACCTTTAAAGGATCTTATGGGATCTTTAAACAAGTCTTTTACAACATTATAAAGAGAAATGAAATTATTTAGAAAGGGTGAACATGTTAAAAGAACCAGAAAAATAAACAAGTGCTTAGCCATCTAAGGGCTTCCTGTTGGCTCAGTGGTAAAGAACCTGCCTGCCAATGCAGGAAATACAAGAGATGTGGGTTCGATCCTGGGCTTGGGAAGATCAGGGGAGGAGGAACTGTCAACTCACTCCAGTGTTCTTGCCCAGAGAATCCCTTGGACAGAAGAGCCTGGCAGGCTACAGTCCGTAGAGTTGCAAAGAGTTGGATGGGACAGAGTATGCATGCATGCAGACATCTAAAGTCAATCAGGGCAATTGGTATTAGGCCTAAGGACAATGAATCTAATATTTCATCTATTTTTTGTTTCTTCCTTCTGACTTTTTTTGTTGCTATGGTAGCAATATGATACACTAGTTCTCATCATCTCTCATGTGCCAGGGTCTCTGTAAGCACTGCCTGTGATTCATTATGTTGTAAAACACAGGCTGGGAATTAGTTGGATGTGGATTTGATCCAGCCTCCATGGGGTCGCAAAGAGTTGGACACGACTGAGCGACTGAACTGAACCGAACTACTAGGACCTTGGGCAATTCATTTAACCTCTGAGCTTCCCTTCTTTCAGTGCAGAGATAGTAAGAACCATCTCTAAGAGTTAGTATAAGTATTAAAGGAGGTAATGTATATAAATATAATGTACACAAAATACCTATCACAAGGCCAATAGCTATTATGATTTTTCAGTCCTCACCATACCACCACGTAGTTGATGTTGAGGAAACCAAAGATGACAGTGATTAAACAACGTGCTCAGCAACACGTGGTGAACATAGAAGAGCTAAGGTCTGGTCCCAGGCACGCATACCTAACTCCAAAAAACGCACTTTCCTCTCAGGCCTTGTAAACTAGTGATAGAAGAATCAATCAAAAATGTAAGAGTGGGTAGATAAGAAAAGTAGGTGGAAGAGCTAGTATGCTTGGTGCCAAGGTTGGAACTTTACAGAACTTCAGGGGCTGAAAGCACCTAGAGCATAATCAGGCCAGGCTTATTGTGTGTCTCCTCTTCATCACAGACCTCAGTGATGGTCTTAGCTTTGTTTTTTGTTTTAACACGAAAGCATACATTGTCCAATGATCTGACACAGCATTTTGTTTTTTCCATGGATTCAGTGTGGGATACCACTTTGATTTCTAAGAACTATTTTGTATATCAGGTTTCCATATATGATAGAATTTTTTAATAGGTAGATTCAAACATAGCAAATCAAACCACCTTCAGTTACTACACATATCAGTAAAAGTGAGACTGATCCCAGATGAGTTAATAAGACAACTGAGCAACCTTAATGCTGGGTCCCCTTTCCTTATGGATTCTAAGTTGCAGACATTTAAATCACTGAAGGAGTATTTAGGGATGTTCCTTATTCACTTTCCTAACTACATGATTGAAAAATACTCAGTTGTGGCTGCCTGCTAGTTGTCTCCCAGGATCCATTCTCCATTTCTGCTACAGTTAAGGCTTAGCTGGCCAGATGGCACTAAATTCTTTCTGATGGGCTCTGGCTGGAAGTGGTATGCATCTCTTCCAGGTTTTGCTCTTACAGAATTGGCAGTGAGTTCCATGGGTCCTCCCTGACACTTCTTTCTTCTGACTGGAACATAATGAGAATTTGAGCAGCCCCCTTGCACCCAGAAGTGATGGCCACATGCTGGGGATGGCAGAGCTCCCCTTCCAGTCCTATATTTTGTACTTTAAGACTGTTTACATGAAACAGAAATAAAATCTATCTTGTTTAATTTACTATACTTTGGAGTCTCTTTGTCACTATCTGAGCCTACTCATTATGCTTTTAATTCTTATCGTCCTCAGCATTTTAATCTCCTTCACCAATGGGTCTTAGAAAAATCATTTTATTATACGCAATCACAGTGTTCTTAAATGATTTTTTATAAAAAAACATTCCATGTTATCAAACAGCTGCTGGAGATCCATGCATTAGACCTACATACATCTTAGGAACAGTTTAGATCCCTTTCATAAGGAGTTTATGTCAGTAAGGTATACATTATTCACAGCCATCCAAAAATGGTTAATATTTAAAAGTTAAAATATTTAATTCTAGGAATTAAATTTAGTAGGTAAATCCAACAATAACAGCCAAAATGATATTTCTCTCAAAACATCTTTTTTCTAAGTTGTTAAATGATTTAAGGTCATTCCTGGGTCTTGAGTTTGCAAACAGTGTCTGTTCTGTGAGCAGTCCAATTGACACCTCCACTGATGAGGTGGACAAGAGAGAAAATGTGGTCACAGAGGCTAGATCACAATGACAGTGATTATGATCAGGAATTTGAAGGTCTGGCTCCATAGTGATAGCAGTTTGGTTCATAAACCACCTACTCCCTGACCAGTGGGTTGTACAGATTTTCAGTAATTATTACTGAAAGAAGAGTGAACTTGTTGAAGAGTGAACTTGTTAGCTCTTAGCTACCTCTGGAGGTAAAATTTCAAATCCTGAAATACTAAGAGGTCTGCAAACTAAACTCCCATGTTGATAACACACCTAGATCAGAACTATTCTTTCACATGAAGATCTAGTGATACATCAAAAACATGCCTCAAAACACATTTACTCTAGACGAGTTATACTTTATTGAAAAGAAAAACAAATCCATAGATACACAGTTTTTCCTACCTTCTGTCTTCTGTTCATCAAAAGCTGATTCTAATGGTGGACCAAAGAGGGGAGCAAGCGCCGTGGTGTCCTCTGAAGGTTTTTTGCTAAACCACACACATTACAGCAAAACATAGAGAAAGGAAATATTAATGTCAAAAGAGATATAAAGCCCTCAAATATCTTCCACAGTAAGGCTGATGTACGTGTGCACTTAGGTACATATATAAATATGCACTCACGCTCTGGAGAGGCTAAAAAGCATATATATGAAGATGTCAAATGTATGTGGACAAAAGAATTAGTAAGAGGTAAGATCCCTGGTTCTCAATGGGGTGCCAGGGGGCTGGTCCAACAGAAATAAGACAGAGAGAAACTCTTTAAAAGCATCAGATTCTCTAAACCTAGAAGAGATAATACTAAAGATAACTGTTTACTGCAAAGCACCTTCTTCTCATAAGATCTCAAAAACCATTTATATCTGTCTTCATTGCATCTCTGTGTTGTAGGTAAAGCAGAGCATGGTCAGCGAATGTCAGGCACAGGGAAATTAAGGAACAAGCCACCAGGAAGTTCATCTTTGAATAAGAAACTTAGTCTACCAACTTTTAACTTCATCCTCCCCCCTCCACCCTACACAGTAGACTAATTATAATCTCCTAACACCTTAATATTGCACGTCTCAGAAAGAGAAGAATATTGAAAAATCAGGGAGAAAAGAAGGGTAAAAAGTTCAATGCTCATCCTTTTAACTAATTATTGCTTAAATTGACTATTAACAAAAGGCGCATAAATTGTCTCCGTTTCTTCCCCAGACCTGATTTCTTTCATTGGTTCTAATTAGTTTTGTGTGTTTGCTGGGGGATAAGAGGTGAAGAGGAGAGGAGAGGGGTTAAAGGAGGAGGGAAAGGTAAAAGGATCTAGCGTTTAGATAGAAATAGGAGTCTTTGCAGGGAAACACCGCTTATGTTCACAAGACTTACTTATCCCAGGGATTACACAGTATGAAAATATAATGCCTTGCCAAAATCAGAAAACAAAATAGAATATTCTTCTGGTGTCTGATGTAGAATGTATCACAAAACTGTATCCAACTAAACAGGCTGCTCTTTTTTAAAACACTTTTAATTGCAAAATAATTGGTTTACAATGTTGTGTTGGTTTCTGCCATACAAAAATGTACATCAGCCATAAGTGTACAAATGTCACCTCCCTCTTGAACCTCCTTCCTACCCATCCCCCATCTCACCCCTCTGTGTCGTCACAGAGCACCAGGTTGAGCTTCCTGTGTTATACAGCGACTGCCATTACCATATTTTCATATGGTAATATACATACATCAATGCTATTCTCCATTTGTCCCACCCGCTCCTTCCCTCGTTGGGGCCACAGTTCTGTTCTCTACATCTGTGTCTCTATTCCTGACCGGCAAATAGGTTCATCAGTACCATTTTTCTAGATCCCATATATATCCATTAATATATGATATTTGTTTTGTTCTTTCTGACTTACTTCACTCTGTATAACAGGCTCTAGGTTTATCCACCTCACTAAAACGGACTCAAATTCATTTCTCTTTGTGGATGAGTAATATTCCATTGTATGTATGAACCACAACTTCTTTTATCCATTTGTTTGTTGATGGACATCTAGGTTGTTTCCATGTCCTGGCTGATGTAAATAGTGCTGCAGTGAATACTGGGGTACACATGTCTTTTTGAATCATGGTTTTCTCAGGTTATATGCCCAGTAGTGGGATTGTTGCATCATACGGTAATTTTATTCCTAGTTTTTAAAGGAATCTTCCTACTGTCTTCCATAGTGGCTGTAACAATTTACATTTCCACCAACAGGATAAGAGGGTTCCCTTTCACCACACCCTCTCCAGGGTTTATTGTTTGTAGGCTTTTTGATGATGGCATTCTGTCCCATGTGAGGTGATACCTCATTGTAGTTTTGATTCACATTTCTCTAATAATAACAGGCTACTATTTGTAGGGCAATATAATCATAGTTCAGATCAGCATTCCATATACCAAATGATGTCTTCCCGTAGACCTTTAACTCTGTCATTAGTGTAGGGTTGCATATTCTGATAGATGTTACTTTAGATGACTACAGCTGCTACTGCTGCTGCTAAGTTGCTTCAGTTGTTTCCGACTCTGTGCGACCCCAGAGATGGAAGCCCACCAGGCTCCACTGTCCTTGGGATTCTCCGGGCAAGAACACTGGAGTGGGTTGCCATTTCCTTCTCCAATGCATGAAAGTGAAAAGTGAAAGGGAAGTCGCTCAGTCGTGTCCGACTCTCAGCGACCCCATGGACTACAGCCTACCAGGCTCCTCCATCCATGGGATTTTCCAGGCAAGAGTGCTGGAGTGGGGTGCCATTGCCTTCTCCGAGATGACTACAGAGTACTTCCTTAATGGTCTCCCTCAGGCTTCACTTAGGCAAAATGATAACATATTTAAATCTGCGATGACCTACACACAGAGCAGACCCTTTGTTATTAGATGCTGAGAGTTTAGCTCAAAGGAGATTTGTTCCATTGTTACTAGTGCATGATACCTTGCATAAAACACAACTAACATCTTTCATGCTTACCTTATGAGCTCTGGAGTTGGTGTGGAACGCCTGGGTCTCGCTACTTCTTCACCTGATGCATAGGACAAAGAAAGTTTTTAGGCATATTTTTACCATTTTTTTCTTTTATGTCTTATGAGCTATGTTTGAAAACAGAGATTTAAATCCCACAAATAGGCAACTCCATGTGAAAACTTTGCAAGACAAACCCAGGAACAAACTCCCCTGGCAATGCAACAGTCATATATTAGGCATAAGTAGTAGCATTTTCTTTGGCATTTATAAAACCTTATCAAGGAATTACCATGATGAGCCATCAAATGGAAGATTTGTACACTGCAGAGCTTAGTGGAATAGCACACTGTTCTTTGAATGCCTGTTGCCTTGATCAGTTCTGCATTTCAATTACCATGAGAATACCAAGCCAGGCCATATGTACACAGTGCATGAATCCAGCATTCTCTGCCTGTTCTTTTCTTGAAATGCCAAGAAAATGTTATACTTTTAACTAGGAACCATTTATTTAAAATTTCCTAGAATGTGCTGTATGCAGCAGAAGAAAATCATGCCACATGTATATTATAACCTATCTCACATCACTTTGGTGTACTAAAATTTTCATATCAAATACACAAGAATGGGTATTGCAGCTACCTTCAGTTCCTTCTGCCCTCCTCCTCTCCCTACTCCAATTAGCAAACACACACTTGATTAAATTCATTTCTGAAGTCAAATGATACAGCATGTGTGCTCAGTCGCTTCAGTTGTGTCCAACTCTTTGTGACCCCATGGACTGTAGCCTGCCAGGATCCTCTGTCCATGGAGATTCTCCAGGCAAGAATATTGGAGTGAATTGCCATTTCCTTCTCCAAGGAAGGTAATAGCAATGTTTATTCAAAAACATATTCACTTTTAGGATTTAAATATTAATCATTCAGAACCCACTGAGCCCTTTTACCATTACAGGATTTCTTTGCTGTAGACATTCATCAGCCTTAAAAATCAAGCTAAGAATTTATATGTCAAATGTGTATATACTCCAAGATCCAGGGAACTGTTTCGTCTTTTAAATTGTACTCTATTTCTGGTAGCTAAGATATACTTACTGGATAAGTTCCTTTTAATTGCACCCTAGAATTAGAAATAGACACTATAAGGTTTAAGACCACATATACGTACAATATGTATATTTCTGTCATTGCAATTAAACTGAACTTAAAGAAATGCAGATGGAGAAAAATGAATTTTTTTTCAGCGTTGCATTCAAGTTAAAAATTATAGACACCCACATATAAATAAAATTTTCACTTTACTTAATGGTTACCGAGAGGAGGGAAAAGTAATAAATATTCCAAACCAGGGGAAAAAACAAAAAACAAAAAACCCTTACCTGGGTAGATTTAGTAAATTAAAGTAAAAAAAAAAAAAATCTTGAGATCTAGCATACAAGAAAGTATATCCAAGTTTAACTTATGTTTAATTTTTAAAATTATATGTATGAGGTGTATTCTCTTCTCTTACTGAATGGGGTCCATAAGCTGCTTGTAGAAACAGTCATTAGTTGACTAATGCAATTTTTAAAGATGCATGTGGAAAATGTTAAAAACAAGGAAAATTTGAAGGCATTACCTCTGAATGGACTGATCTATTCAGGTAACCAGAGAATTCCATTCTTCCCCACTAACGCTCTCTACCTCAGTTTCTTTTACATGCCTGCCATGGGGGCACCGATCTATCAAGTGGGAATCATTCCTTTAGCTCAAGGCATTGTGATCCTATTGGAATGCAAATTTCCCTGGCAAGGATAATCTGGCAAGAATAATCTGAGAAGGTCCTTTTCAGATTTTTTTCAGGCCCTAGCAGAAACTTTTTTTGGTAATAAAGGATTAGTTCAAAATCACCATGAAAGGTTCTTAGAATGTGATGCTTCCAGAAAAGCAGACCACTAGAAGCATGGTCTCATAAGATGGGCATGGGTTGGCAGGGCCTCCTTAGGAGAATGACAGGGGCAGAGTTTAGGATGGGGAACTGCAAGAACAAGAAACTTTTCAAAACTCATACAATTAAAAGTTTGGTGGGTGATAGCCAAACACACATTTATTTCTACTCCTACTTTAGTAAAGGCTCAATCTGGTGGTCACAGATTTTTCTTCTCTCAAATGATAGCATAACTTAGGACAAATATAGCATCTCTGTAACAGACCTGTAAGAATCTTCTTTCCCTCTTTCCTAAGGTTTTATCAAAATTTTGTCTCATCTTGAAATCATTTGCAATAGTGGAACAGTTTCAGCATGAATAAGGATCCACTAGATGTTTTCTGATGACTGGCCTAATCTCTCAAACTATATTTTCTGGCTTGTTTTGCCTAATAATATAATTTGCATACATGTGCCACATAGAGATTATTATGTTATTAGGAAAAATCTTTTTAAATTAATAAATACTTTATTTAACAAACATTTTAAATCAGTATTTTAAATTAAGTTAACACACTTGTTTTAATTAATGCCTATATTAAATAAATATGATCATTTAAATTAGCTATGGTCATTATGAGAGTTTTGATACAGGTTGGCTTTTGGAAAATAAGACTCCATAGACAAAATAATAAGACAACAATTGTTTAAATGTAATCCAAATGGTTTTTCAGGTTGGAGAGCCTCAAATAGTCAGATTTTTATTAAAAAGGTCTGAAGGAAAAGATTGGGGCTTTAGGTCCAAGTAGTCAATCATGAGGTTGACATTGAGGGAAAGGACCTATTTAGTATAAAGAGACCTGAAATTAAGGAGCTGGGGGACCCCAGAAGCTGTATTGAAGACCTTTTGATCTCTGTCTTACCCCTTTATTTAAAATGTAATACTCATGAAACTAAGAAAGATATACAGTTTATTTGTTTGGTATTTGTTGGTATTCATCATTTCCCAGTGTATCAATTCATTTGAAAGACATTTATTGCTGAGAGGTACTAGACAAGAAGCCCCTGTAATATTTTACTAAATATTCCTCATGAATGAACAATCACTATTCAAGAGGAAGCAAGACATGGCAGAAATATGCAAGCAAACTGTTATTTAGAAATTAGAAAGAATAAAATCACATCAATTTAGAAAGGAACAGATGTTCGAACCATCAGCAGTAAGCATTCATCAACAGAAAAGCAAGTCCCATTGTCCCTGGATCTGGCATACAGATCTCTGATGGCCTTGATGTCAATGCAGGACAAATCCAAAGCAAGGTTAAGGTGATACTGACCACACAAACCACGTTCAGGAAAAACGCCTATTGATTCTAAAACCTTCTCCTCCCTAAGTGACCACATTTTCCTTCTCTAAAGGACTGTCATTATAGGTAGACTGTGAACAGACTTACCGCATTTTGAATTAGTTAATTCACTCTTTTCCTTTTACTAAAAAAAGGAGTAACTTGTCATAATCTGAGACGTTACCCAACTGCTGGACTGGAATCAGCCATATAGTCCCTGCAGGTGGTATTTTTGATCATCAACTCTGTGGCTTAATCAGAGAACCACAGCTTGTCAGCTGGCACAGAATATTTGCCTCCAGGAGTAACTGATTGATCAAATTGGCATAGGCCTAATTTCCAAGCGCATTATTTCAGTTCCATTACCTCTCTCAAGGGACTGACCAGGCAGGTGGAGGTTATTTCAAACATAGCAAAGACTCTTCTTGTTGCTTCAAATTTATCACACTTTCAACCTGAGGAAACTGACTAAGATTTACTCTGGACAGTGCAAACTGATACTGGTTTGTCTCCAGTGATGAAATATATATATGTGATAACCTAGAAAGATTGACTTTAAAGCATGTCTATTTCTCCCAAGATAAAAATTATGATTATGCATGATTGTATATCAGTATACTGACAAATATGAGTTATGATCCAAGGACTTATATTAAATTTAGGTTTGAAAACAATGTGGCTTACACATTCCTGGTTTTCTTTATAGTTTTCTTATTCTATTATCACCTTGCTATAAATGTCTATGCTGATTTCTGGATAATCTCCAGAGCTTGCATACATGCACACCACACACACACACACACACACACACACACACACTCACACACTCACACACACCACATTTTTCATATTTAGCACTGGGAGTTGGGATACCTATTGTATTAGTTTAGTTTGTTATGGAAACATGCTCTGATGATCCTAAAACATGCTCTTGACACATATAAGACCAGAGATTTACAGCCACTAAACCTAATTTGTCTGCCTCATTTACACTGGGTTATCATAAATTTAATAAGACAAACTGGCCACCTTGCCTAGGCAACAGTTATCTCTATAAAGGTTTAAGGTAAAAATGTTGAGGGTTCTTACCGGGCTGCGCCTCTGTGATCAGCAAAAAGGAAGAGAGAACAGATACCTAGTCAGAGAATGATGGATCAGTCAACAGGCTTGGGTAATAGAAGACTTCATAAACAACTAACTAAACACTCACTCCAAGTAATCAGGCCAAAGGAAGGCAGACAGTCATTGTGTTTGTGGCTTAGTTAAATCAAGGAGGTTTTGGAGAACTTTAAAGGGAATATATCCACTGTATGATATAGCTTTGCTAATGGGTACCAGTTTCAGTTATGTGTACGTACAGACAAAGCAGAAACATACAAGAAAACTTTACTGATAGCTTTAAATGTATTGTCATAAGGAGTTTTCTTCATAATGTTTGAGGAGGGGAATTTTAGAGACGGTAGTACAGAGAAAACTGTTTTCCCACACAATAGAGTGTTAGCACACATCATAGATGTGATGGATTTCCCACATAATTCAGGCTTTAATCAGAGTCTCCAAAAATCAGAAGCAGGGTAAGAGATACCTCTTCTTTGCCTGGTTTTTCTCTTTAGTGTTCGGTGAAATGAGTGCTGATAAGAACTTTTTAAAAAGTCTGTATTCTTGGCCTAGTGCCTTAAGCAGCCTCTACAAATGGATAGACTGTGACGGGGAAGATGAGGAGCTCCTGAGAAGTGCAGGGGGGAATGTTAAAAACTGTCCAGCAGCAATAAAACACTGTGGGCCAGATGCCTGGAAAAATACAAGATGCTGACATTCAACTTCTTTCTTTCACTCTTCAAACCTTGATCATGGCTGCTATCAATTTACCCCAACAACCTCTGGTTGCTCTCCCTCTTTAGGCTTTGTCTTTAGTAACAAGAGTGACTGTGATGCGAATGGAGAAGCAGCTGTTTCTCAGTTTCATTTTCAGGAATATGGCTTAGCCCATGAGTTCACCAGAGGTTGCCTGGAACCCAGTACTGGCCAAATTTCAAAATCTGGGCAGGAAGCACAAACTCAGAAATATCTAGAAGGTTGCTTAATGAAAAAGATGATTCTACCCTCTAGAACACAGACAAGAAATAAAAACCTATAGTCATGTATACCTGGGGGCTTCCACGGATCTCTAGGCCAACTGCCTCTGTGATATAGAGAGCAAAATGAGGCTTTGAGGTCCAGAGCTAGGAAATGGATACAACCAGAAACCGACTTTAGAGCTCAGGTCTGCTAAACTCATGTTTTTTCTAGGACACCAAGCCTGATGTTGTTGGAGGACTCCAAAGACAGGGAGCCAGGAACTGGTAAGTAAGCTAGGATTTTAGAAATACTTACTCTAGTTGATTTTACTTGAAATATTTTAGACGTTATTATGTGCCATAGTTTTCTGATTCTGTTCCATATTGATCCCACCTTTCTTATAAATATATGCATGATGCAATTTAAATAAAATTAGAAAAAAGGACACATGAATATGTATTTCTTGGCTTAAATTCTTTTACTGACAAATTGTTACTGTCTTTTGAGAGAAATTCAAGCACTCTTTTATATAAAGATTTAGAGTTTATAATTCTTTACTGACCAGGCTAAAGTTCTTCTCTAAAGAACTTTGTGGGCATTTATGATTTTAGCTTTAATTTCATGACAAACAATTCATTCTTAAAAGCAGCATAAAATACAGCAAAGAGGGGATTAAAATTAATGCAATTTCCCCCAAGATGATTATGAGAAATAATGCAAAATTAAATGTATATTTCAACTATGCAGAGGCAGAAACTTAAATTCAATAATCTTTACTAAGATTATAGAGGACATTTGTCACAATAACTTCAATTATATTAATTCACCCAAATTAAGTTCAATCAGTTAAAAACCTATGTAGTTTAATCAATAGTTCCTGTTTGTATGTTTTCTAGTAAGGTAACATGAAAAAAGGAACCTCAAGTAACAGCTGTTGAAATTCATGTAGTCACAAGCTTATTCACAAGAATCCAGAAGATCCAGCTAAAAGCTGTGAAAAGCTCAGACCCAAAGCTTCAAGGTCCATAATTAAAAGCTATCTGAAACCTTCAAAAGGAAAGGGATTCCATAAGCCAAATTGAAAGGCGTTTTCTACACTAATTATCACCTTTAAGGAGCATAAAGTGGTTGTAGGTTTTGCTGAATAGCAAAATCATTCTCAACCAGGAGGGGAGGGTCTTTCCTGTCAATAGTTTATTTTACTCTTTTTCCTGTCATTTCCCCAGAATTCTGAGGCCTTTAGCCTCAGAATTGTTCTACCAATTGTTCTACCAATATACAGAATTTGCTTCTATATATTGTTCTACCAATATATAGAATTTGCTTCAAGGGTGGAAGGAAACATTCAGCATCTGATCTTGATATATTCTGGAAGCTGAACACTCTCTGTGTTGAACTGCAGACTCAAAAGCATGCAGGGCAAGGAGCAGGAAAGCTATGGATCAGGGCATGAGAGTTTCATGGAGCTTCGGTGAAGTGGCCACAACTCAGGGCCACTTGAACACAAATTATGGGCCTAATCCTGCTGAATCTTCAGAGTTGTCAGAGAACAGGCCTATTGATTCTGATTTTTAAATGGCAATCAGATTGTTTGCATGACCAAACAAAACATCTTTTCAGTTGTTCAGAATCTGCAGGTGGCCAATTTGTCTCTGATTGCAGACATTTGTATCACACATAATAAGCTCTCAGAGAATTTTTTATATACTATTATTATTATTTCACCTGATTACTCAAACAGGGACGTTGCAGTTGGTCTATTTGTTTTCTGAACAAATTTCCTGTGTTCCTAGTTAAACATTAATTGTTCAGTTCCTCAACTTTTCTCCATCTTCTGATGCATTCTGGAGAAGGTACTGAAAAGCATTTTATTTCCCCCTCTACTTTTATTTTGATGTTCAAGTTAGAGATCAGGTTTACTTTGTATTTTGAGGCTATTTTCAAAATGGGTATACTCTGCTAATTTATGATTTGGTCACTAGAATGAAGATCTTTGTTTAGAATATTTTGCATTTTTAAAATTTATATACTCTGCCATTTGAATATGCCTTCTAAAAGAAAATATTTCAATACATGTCCTCACAGTATCCCTATCCTACACCAGCCTTGTTTTGTTTATTTTTTGCACAAAAGGATTAATTTAAATTCAGCCAACTAGGATAACTTAAGTCTTTGCCAATACGCATAAGTGTTTTGAGACATTTATAAAAAGAAGTCACCAAACACAATCTGTCCAGCTTGTCAAAAATCATTAAATAACCAGCATCAGGTTTTGAAGCTTTACAACATCCTCATTTGCTAAAATTCAGCGCTATAGGGAAACACCAGAAAATGCGTGAAAAGCCACAAAGCACTAAACAAATATTATTTTTATGCAGTCTAGTCATAGCAAATTCAGTGATTCATGGTAGTGAATTTTCTAAGAAAGAATTAGCATATATGATCATTTTGTTTATTATTATGACACTAATCAATATTTTTATTTGCTTTTAAATGCTTTAGGGTAATCTATCTGGCAAGCATCTATTGGAAGCCCCCACCCCTGCCAATTTTGCTGTGTTTGTCTATATTTAAATTTGTTTCTATACCTCTTACAAGTCAGATGACAGTGAATGCCTATCAGATCCAATAAGACTTCGTAGAAATAATCTTCTGAAACTCCATATGGGAAGAGAAGCAAAGAGCCTGTTACTAGCCGAGACATCACTAAAAGTTCCCTGGGTTGGATATCAACAACATGGGCATTACCCAAGAAAAATGCAGCAGGGGAGCAAGAGGAAAACTCATCCTTAAAGGCACAGCTAGCAATGAAATGGAGTACTTACAGTTAAAATTGCTGTAAGAACAACAAGAGGAAAGCAAATGAAGAATAGGAAATTTTTAAAGCACCATGGGTAAACTTCAGGCTATTTAATCTTGTTAATATTTGAAGTGGCCAAGTTTGGATAATTCAGAGAAAGAGTCAAAGAGAATAAATGAAATGGGCAAAATATCAAAAAGGTTACAGAAGCACACCAACAATACATGTGTCACATAGCATGCGACACAGACTTGACTCTCAGTTACTCAGAAGTGGGCCATTCCATTTATTAATAATTAATTGTGATACGTACTAATTTTATGCTTGGGAACCAAGTCATGGAGTCCATATTTTGATAAACTGTAATATTTTGATTCCATCTTTTGTTCTTCCTTTGTATTCTGCTCTTCCTTCCTCCAATCCCATGAAATTGCTATCAGTGCATTTCCTGTACGTGGTATAGAGACTGCCAGGCTTGGGTGAGTGGGCAGGATGGGAGGTCTAGCAATTATTGCAGCATCCACTTAGGTGAGGTCAATAGACAACCAACCACTTCTCAGTGGGTCTTAACATGGAAATACAATATTTTCATATTTTCCACTGGAGAGGTCACCTGTATCAGCATCCTGGGATCATGTTCCCAATAAACTAGGCAGAGCAGCCCAGAACAATGAAATATTTTTTTTAGTAGGTCAGTTTCATTGTTGCTCTAAAAAAAAAAAAAACATGTAGATATATTTTATCAGATTTGTGCTGCCACTGAAAATCACCCCAGTGATAAAAAGGACCATGTAAGAGGTGATTGGCACCCCACTCCAGTACTCTTGCTTGGAAAATCCCATGGACAGAGGAGCCTGGTAGGCTGTGGTCCATGGGGTTGCTAAGAGTCAGACACGACTGAGCGACTTCACTTTCACCTTTCACTTTCATGCACTGGAGAAGGAAATGGCAACCCACTCCGGTGTTCTTGCCTGGAGAATCCCAGGGATGGCTGAGCCTGGCGGGCTGCCATCTATGGGGTCACACAGAGTCGGACACAACTGAAGCAACTTAGCAGCAGCATCAGCAGCAGCAGCAAGAGGTGATTTACGATTTATAAAGATCTTCTTTATTATCTCTGACAACTCCAGAAGGGGATAATTTTTCTGATTAATTAAAAAAAAAAAGAAGAGAAAAAGACAACTTGCTTCTCCTAGGATGGATTCACAAGCATTCACTCAGGATGCTATCATGTTGTACATTACCAAAAAAGTAACAAAAAAATATATGTAGCTTGATGAACCCAAATAGAAGCTGCAATAAATGGAACTTAACACTAAAATATTTTATTATATGCCTGTGTGATTGGGGTAGAGGTGAATCTTTACAAAATCACCCCATGGCCCTTAATAACAGGCTTGGAAAATCACTTAGCAACCAGCTTCCTCTTTTCCTCATGGGGCATAATTAGGCCACGTCCTATTTGTTTTTAAAATTCAGAATCTTGTTTAGGTGTTAAATACAGTCAGTCATTAGATATACAGACAGTGAAAATGAACAGAATAAACAATGTTTGGCAAAGATATAGAAAGAATTTGTTGTTTCTTACCGGACTTTTCCTCTAAAAGCGTAAGCATGGAAAGAAAAAATAAACAGAAAATGAAAGAGGTGAAATGTATATTCAAGAAGATGCAGCTCAAGGCTCAGAATAACCTTACTTTAAAGCAGCTCTCCAAGGCATGGCTTTTATAAAGGCTTCCTGTAGGCATCAATATGATCATTCCCAGGCTGCTGGCTTTAGACCACCCCCAATACATGCTACTTGGCGATATTGTTTTGAGCTATAGGCACTTGAAGCCAGCAAATTCGGGGAGAAACTTTCTCTGAACAACCCTAATCTGCCTAAAGATAAATCTTCCAGAAAGAACCTAATTGTCATAAGAGTATAATAACAAGGGAGAGGAGATGAGACGTCAACACCATGTCCAGACAAACTTTGCCACAAACTATCACACTTCCCATCTGTGCTTCCAAAGGCCCATTCATGGTCCCTAAAAATCATTTACTCTCCCCTTAGATGCCTCCTTCCTTCTCCCTATTAAGATGGCATTTAGCCCTGAATTCTGAAACCACTCATTTTTCCGGAGGGTCTGCCAGGTATACATGAATAGACACGTTAATAAACTTGTTTGTTTTTCCTTTGTTGATCTGTCTTTGCTAAAAAGTCACAGCTGAAAACCTAAGATGGGTTGATGTAGTTTTGCCTCCTTTCCAAGATCAAGTGATAGAGGACATGGGTGTGGTTTCCATTTAAGCGCATTCTAAGCTCTTTTTGAATGGCTTCAGTTCAGTTCAGAAACTCAGTCATGTCTGACTCTTTGCGACCCCAGGGACTGCAGCACACCAGCATTCCCTGTCCATCACTAACTCCTGGAGCTTACTCAAACTCACGTCCACTGAGTCAGTGATGCCATCCAACCATCTCATCCTCTGTTGTCCCCTTCTCCTCTACCTTCCATCTTTCCCAGTATCAGGGTCTTTTCAAATGAGTCAGTTCTTCGCATCAGGTGGCCAAAGTATTGACATTTCAGCTTCAACATCAGTCCTTCCAAAGAACATTCAGGACTGATTTCCTTTAGGATGGACTGGTTGGATTTCCTTGAAGTCCAAGGGACTTTCAGGAGTCTTCACCAACACCACAGTTCAAAAACATCAATACTTCGGCGCTCAGCTTTCTTTATAGAACAACTCTCACATCCATACATGACTACTGGAAAAACCATAACATTAACTAGATGGACCTTTGTCAACAAAGTAATGTCTTTGCTTTTTAATATGCTGTCTAGGTTGGTCATAACTTTTCTTCCAAGGAGCAAGCGTCTTTTAATTTCATGGCTGCAATCACCATCTGCAGTGATTTTGGAGCCCCCAAAAATAAAATCTGCCACTATTTCCACTGTTTCCCCATTTATTTGCCATGAAGTGATGGGACCAGATGCCATGACCTTAGTTTTCTGAATGTTGAGCTTTAAGCCAACCTTTTCACTCTCTTCTTTCACTTTCATCAAGAGGCTCTTTAGTTCTTCACTTTCTGCCATAAGGGTGGTGTCACCAGCATATCTGAGGATATTGATATTTCTCCCGGCAATCTTGATTCCAGCTTGTGCTTCATCCAGCCCAGCATTTCTCATGATGTACTCTGCATATAAGTTAAATAAGCAGGGTGACAATATACAGCCTTGATGTACTCCTTTCCGTCTTTGGAACCAGTCTGTTGTTCCATGTCCAGTTCTAACTGTTGCTTCCTGACCTGCATACCACTTTCTCAGAGGCTTACTTTTATCAAATAGACTTTGAAAATAGAAAATTATCCTTGGTATTATTGAAAGAAGCTGGCAAATTCTATGAATGCATTGCAGCCTGTCATGACTCTAGAACATGAGATTTTCCTCAAATTCCAATCTTGTCAGGGAATCTGGTACCTATTAACTTCTATCAAGATACTCTGTCTAAAACCATCAGTTCTTTCTTCCCATCCTTCATTTGTTACCACTCCCCATGGGAAATGACAAATTATTTCCCTGGTGAGTGGTCCCTGGCCCCCAGGAATGCTCTTCTCTTTTCTCCACAATTTATTTATTTCTTTGGCCACACCATGCAGCATGTGGGACCTTAGTTCCCTGACCAGGGATTGAACCCACGTCCCCTGCATTGGAAGTCTTAACCACTGGACAGCCAGGGAAATCCACTTCCACAGTTTCTTAATAAAGGCTTCATGTCTTTTTCCATGTTTCATTTCCTAAATCCATCCTTTGCATCATCCCTAGAATTATTTTCTAAAAATAGTGAAGTGAATGTGTTACTCTGCCCTGCAAAAACCTCCCTACTATGTAGAAAATAGAGTTCAAATTCCATTCTGTCATTTAATGCCTTCATGATGGGCTCCAGCTCACCTTCACTCCCTCATCTTCCACTGCTGTCTGTATAAAATCTACATTTAGCTGCAGTCACTCCTTGACATCTCCTGAACATGTAGAACATTCATAGTTCCCTGACTTCTGCTCAGGCTGCTTCTTCAGCTTTGATGCTGTCTTCCTCTCCTTCAGATTGTTGTTGTTGTTTAGTCACTACGTCATTTCTGACTCTTTGTGACCCCATGGACAGTAGCCTGCTAGGCTCCTTTGTCCATGGGATTTCCCAAGCAGAGATGCTGGAGTGGGTTTCCATTTTCTATTCCAGGGGAATCTTCCTGACCCAGGGATTGAATCCTCATCTCCTGTGTTGGCAGGTGGATTCTTTACCTCTGAGCCACCAGGGAGGCCCTCTCCTTCACAGACCATCTTACTTATTCTTGAAGGCCAATAGCACTTCCTCCATGAGGCCTTCCCTAAGGTTCCCAATCAGAGTAAATAGTTCCCCAGCATCTATTAGACTCAGAGAAGAACAGGTACACACGGCTAGTATATTTTTTGCAATTCTTATTTTATTCTGTATTACTTTGACATCTCCACTCAATTATTCAGTTCAGTTCAGTTCAGTCACTCAGTTGTGTCTGACTCCTTGCGACCCCATGGACTGAAGCACGCCAGGGCTCTCTCCCTGTCCATCACCAGCTTCTGGAGTTTACTCCAACTCATATCCATTGAGTTGGTGATGCCATCCAACCATCTCATCTTCTGTCACCCACTTCTCCCCCTGCTTTCAATCTTTCCCAGCATCAGGGCCTTTTCAAATGAGTCAGTTCTTTGCATCAGGTGGCCAAAGTATCGGAGTTTCAGCTTCAGCATCAGTCCTTCCAATGAATATTCAGGACTGATTTCCTTTAATGGACTGGTTGGAACTCCTCACTGTCCAAGGGACTCTCAAGAGTCTTCTCCAACATTCAATTATTAGCTCCAAGTAATGATTATGAATGGGCTCTATCTAGCCCCAAACATAGTACAAGGCACACAGTCGGTGCTCAAATCATGTTTATGAATTTTCTTTTTGTGGTCATTAAAACATAATACAAATGTTTTAAGCACAGTGTCTTTTAAAATCCAAAAAGATGAATTGTTATCTGAAATAAGGCTGAATTGTATATAATATATAGCCCAAGGGATATGGCCCCAGATGTAATAGTTCCTTCACCAGCTCTTATAAATATAAAATTCACTTTGCTTCTATTTAACTGTTGATCTCTCTGCCCATTGGTGACCTCAGGGGCTAATATACATTATCAAGACTCCAAGGAAGTGGCACAGCTTTGCACACACATTGATGCAGAGCTATGTGATTGGTTCTCCAGAGTGGAAAGTTCTCCCATAGCAAAAAAATCCCTTGTGTTTCAGCATAACTGAGGATCAGCATAGGGCCCATGTCCTAGGTACTGTTTTCAGACCCGGACCATTGCTAACTAGTACAGAGAAATGAGAATTATTAAGGTCCAGAATTTACAAACAAAAAGAATTTTGGGGTTAAAATCAAATAGCTTCAAAGGAGTTGTCATGGAGGGAGATGCAAACGTTATTATATAGTCAGATGAATTTAATCCCTTATTTTCTGGATGCTTTTGAATAAGTCATACTGTTTCTCAATTCCATTTTATAAAGTAGGGACTGTGAAGAAAGCTGAGTGCTGAAGAATTGATGCTTTTGAACTGTGGTGTTGGAGAAGACTCCTGAGAGTCCCTTGGACTGCAAGGAGATCCAACCAGTCCATTCTGAAGGAGATCAGCCCTGGATGTTCTTTGGAGGGAATGATGCTAAAGCTGAAACTCCAGAACTTTGGCCACCTCATGCGAAGAGTTGACTCATTGGAAAAGACTCTGATGCTGGGAGGGATTGGAGGCAGGAGGTAAAGGGGACGACAGAGGATGAGATGGCTGGATGGCATCACCAACTCGATGGACGTGAGTTTGAGTGAACTCCAGGAGTTGGTGATGGACAGGGAGGCCTGGTGTGCCGTGATTCACGGGGTCGCAAAGAGTCAGACATGACTGAGCGACTGAACTGAACTGAACTGAAAGTAGGGATGATGCTGTCTTATACAACTGTCATGAGGATTAAAAGATGTGAATGATAGTGACAGGTAATGTTCACTGAGACTTTACTATTATTGTTTAACTTTATGAGATTGGTGTCATTGTTACCTCTTATTTACCAGTGAGGAAAAGGAGGCTCAGATGAGCTCGAAGATCACGTGGCCACAAAAGCTGAGAGTGGGACTGGATCCCTGCTTCTCTAATTCCAGAGAACCTTGGCAGAGGTGGGTCGTTCATTGTTTAGTCCATCAGTCATGTCCGACTGTTTTGTGACCCTATAGACTGTAGCCCACCAGACTCCTCTGTCCATGGGATTTCCCAAGCAGGAATACTGGAGGGGGTTGCCATTTCCTTCTCCTGGGGGTGTTCCCAACCCAGAGATTGAACTCACATCTCCTGAAGTGGCAGGTGGATTCTTTACCATTGAGCCACCAGGGAAACCCAGTTCCCACAGTCCTTATCAGCACTGGGATTTAGAAACAACAGAGCTGAAAGCTTACAGATTGCAGAGTCTGGAAAATAATCTTGGATTTTTCCAATGGAAGGAGTTAAATAGATCATGCTGGTCTATCATACCAGGTCACAGAGAATGAGGTTTTCAGAAAGTGAGCTTGAATTTCTAGGCATGGTTTTGAATCTGAGAATTAAACTCTGATTATAAGGTAAATGTCTCAGCTTTTTTCTAGAATTAAGTGTATTTTATGAAATTAGAATCATAAGAATAAATATAAACACAAGAATGCTAAGGACCCTCCTCTCCTTCCCATTCTAGGCTGTATGTTGATTAAAGCATTTTTATTCCATATGTTGTTTTAATTGTTAGCAGCTATCAACACCTAGGCTATGCTGCCTGGGTTAAGGGTTTCTTCAGAGTGATAAACAAACAAACAAAGATAAAACATGACAAGACAATTCTCCTTTGGGGAAAGCAAAGATATTTCTTGATTTAAAATGAACTATCATCAGAGTGGTTTCTAATTATGGAAAAGATAAAAAAAGAAACGAAAAAGAGATGCATACCTCCAGGTACTCATGTTCACAGAAACAGAGTAAGCAAATTTTTGGATTGAACAATACATACACCTAAAATATAACCATTGTCTCTAAGTGCAGAGATAGTCCTGTGACCATCCTTGTGATCAAGGAAGCTTTCCAAGGAACATGCAGACCTCTGCCCTCTGTGGATGGAGAGCCTCTCTCTGGGTGCATTATCCTAAATCACTTTGTTATGCAAATAGTCTTTCAAGATAGGGCTTGTTGAAGCCTTCATTTCTACATGAAGAGCTAGACATCGGCAGGATTTAAAAACTGAATTCTGTTTAAGACCCAGACCAAATGTAATAGCGGTGAATGTAGAAAATATACACCATAGTTTTAATGATCCTTTTATGGAGATTTTGTGTTCCAAATACACCCCTGTCCTCTTAACAAGGAACTAAGCTGCCGTGGGAATTTTTGGTATCAAGTTTCATATAGTGGGATCAAAACACACAAAAAACTAGATTTAGAAGTTTTTTAAGAGTCTACAATTGTTTAAGCTTAAAAATAGGATGGCTGTCTTTTGAATGTTTATATTTTAGCTAATAAGACTTTTTTTTATAGATATAACCATTTCCTAGCAGTTATGTACAAATAGCCAGATATTGACAAGGAGCAAAAGGATTATTTATTTATTAATAAACCATTAACAGTTATCTATTGGTTACCTAATAAAGACCAGACACTATTCTTGGTGAACAAAACAGTAGGAACAAGAGACAAAAAGCTTCCACTAACTTTTTGGGGAGAGGAAAGATAATAACAAATATAACAAGTAAGCAAAGTATTTAGGGTTTTAGAAGATGATAAATGTAATTTCAAAAAGTAGAGTGAATAGAAGGGTTTGGGACTGGCAGGGTATAGAGTTTTGTGATTTTTATTATTTAAAAAATTTTTAACAACTGGAGTATAATTGCCTTACAATGTTGTGTTTCTGGTGTACAATAAAGTGTATCAGTTACATGTTTACGTATGTCCCTCCCTCTTAAACCCCAGCCTTCTAGGTCATCACAGAGCACCGAGCTGAGCTCCCTGTGCTGTACAGCAGATTCCCACTAGCTAGCTATCTATTTTACATATGGTAGTGTATGTATGTTGATCCTAATCTCCCTATTCATCCCATCCTCCCTTCCCTCTCTGTGTCTACATGTCTGTTTTCTACATTTGAGTCTCTATTCCTGCCCCGGAAATAGATTTGTGATTTTTAAATAATGTGGTCAGGAGAGGTCTCATTGAGAAGGTGTCTTGGACAAGTTGAGAGAGGGTGGCAGTGCCAGTATTTGGGGGAAGAGGACAGCTCCAGGGAGCCATGGAGGAGTGGGGTGAGAAGGAAGAGTGGCAGGTGTTAGTCTGGGGTCATGGGTGTCGCCACCATGAAGGTCTTGGAAGCCACTGAGAAGACTGGCTTCACTCTGCTCCAATGTAGGAGTTCTCAGCAGGGACATTTAGTCACTTTTGATTGCTCAGAAGAGGCGCTGATGAAAAAAGACCAGAAAAATGCCAGGATGTGACATATGTTGTTGTTTTTCATTACTCTTTGGAAGCTTGTTTTGATTCCTCATGTACCATGCTAAAAATAAAAGATGGGCTTCACATGGGCTAGGAGGTGGAAAGAGAGTTTCAACTAGGCAAAGCAGAAATCGGTCCACCCATCTTGCTTTCCCTCTGTGTTGGCCACTTCAGGATGAGTAGCTCAGATTGGCATCCGTGGCTTTGCACCACTGCTGTGCTGGTGGCTGATTTGAAACGATAGTTCCTAAGGTCCATGGGCAGTTAGTGGCTGTCCTTTAGACAATATAAGAGACAGAGGAAAATCTCACCTTCATTCTTTTAAGAAATGAAATTTCTCCCAGTCTCTGAGGAAACATTTTCTGATATAATTAATATGGGTGATTCATACTCCAAGGTTTTTTCCTAAAACAATTAAAAAGTATATCCATTGCTGTAGATTATTTCTGGCACTAAAAAAAATTCTCCTTAGGAAAAAAGGAATAGATACTTTTTTCTTATACTGCTATACTTAATTTTATACTATTATTCATACATGTGTAGAAACTACTTAGTATAAAAATAAATATAATAGTATAAGAGAGATAATAAAGTATCTGTCTTTCCTTCTCAAGGTCAAGGACCATAAGTGACTGAATTCTGAGACTTCAGGTAAGAAAACAGATATCTCATTAGGATGTATAGGATTAGGGGAAGAGAATTACAACAAAAAACTGGCCTCCACAGAACACAACACATTAATAAACTTTAGAAAAGAGCCTACAAATGACTCCTGTAAGAGAAGAAACAGTCGTTTGTATTGTTTATCCATCCAATAATTGAGAAAAACTTGGCTTTAATTGAAGGGGAAAGATGAAAAATTTGCTCTCTGTACAAAATAATGCAAGGGATATAAGTTGCATTATACCACAATGAAACACCAAGTTCCATATATTTCCCACAGTGAAGAGCTTCCTTTTGTCTAATCAACCAGCAAGTATTGTCTAAGTACCTGTATTGACATGCCATTCAATGTCATAGACTCCAGAGGAAAGGCTCCTTCAAGGCAAGAGTAAGCAAACTTCTGGGTGCAGGGTTAGTCATCATAAGTCCAACACTTACTGAACTATTCACAAGTTATGTTTCTTTTATAAACTTATTTTCCAAAACGATTGCTTCTTGAGTCCATTCTATCCCAAATACACCATAGCTAATAAAAATGATTATAAATTAAAATCTATATCAGTAGGACTAACACAACTGAGACCTTAAAGATAGAAAAATAGCCTTTTAGATTATAATTAGCGTTGTAATTGGGTGTATGTTCAGTCATGTCCGACTCTTCTGTGACCCCATGGACTGTAGCCTGCCAGAATTCCTCTGTGGAATTCTCCAGGCAAAGAATAGTGGAGTGGGTTGCCATGCCCTCCTCCAGAGAATCTTCCCGACCCAGGGATCAGACCTGCATCTCTTGTGTCTCCTGCGTTGGCAGGCAGATTCTTTACTGCTAGTGCCACTTGGGAAACCTTAGCACTGTAACTAAAAGTATATAATTGAAGAATTTGCTGCCTTTGGTTGAGGACACCCTAATGTTTTTATGTGAATCAATGCCGAGTCTACTGTTTCATTCAATTAGATTTTAAGTTGATAACAGAAGGTCTGAGAAGTTGATAACTGAGGCTTAAGGTCTCCAACCCTAGCATTCATGTTTCTGGAACCCCTAATTAGATAAAGTTGTCTGACACAGTAGAAAATAATGAAAGAATCTGCAGTTATGCAAGGAAATTCTACTTCTTATACCTCACAAATGGAAGCAAAATACCAGGTACTCAAAGGGTACAGCCAGCATTACTTGGAGAGATAATGACAAAGGCGATCCAGATTGAATTAATATTCTGCTCATTTTCAAGGAGATCAAAACATACAAGAGCTTAGGGATTTCTTCTGACCATCGTGGGGTAGGTAAAAGGGTTTGGGAAAATGATATTCTAATTTTAAATGTCAGGAAATGGAAACAACAGAGAATTCTCTAAGAAAAAATAATTAGTAATGAAACAAAGATCAAACACACTTCAGATATGAAAAGAATTCTTCTGCAGATAGCCAACGACTTATAATTCAGGAAAGAAAAGAATATATCGATAAAAGAAGATCCCACCCAATTCCCCATCTATCCTTTTCTATAAGGCTTGGGGAAAAAGAGACACATCTCGTACGTCAACTCCAGATGATTTTGATCAAGCTGTTTGCAATTCTGTCTAGAGGGGGCTTCTCAGACTACCTCTGGGATGTGGGACCCAGTCACAAGATCTGCTGAGGGTTTGGAAGGGGAGTGGCAGCTTATACATTCCATGCTTGACATCCCTGGCCTAAACCCAACCCAAATCATGCTTGCCCTGTGAAGCTCTTCTTGAAGGGTTGAACCCAAGCTGAGCTTCTCCCTTCCAACTTGCTGCCCTGGAACTCTGCACTGAGCACTTATATCAGAATGCTTGCTATCTGTACCCTGCCCTGGCACCGTACAGAGTTTCTACCAGGAGCGAATGCCAGTGTGTAGGAGACTGGAGCTCTCCTCCCCCAACTGATGACTCTCTGTTTTTACTGAACTCAATAGGGTGCTGAACCTTCTGCCAAAGTGAGGACAGGGAAGGGGGTGGTGTTACCAAGCAGCAGCGAATTCAGGGATTTTGCTCTCTGGCAGGCTAATTTGAGGGTGGGAGGGTGGGTGGAACACCTGGAATAGGCAAACAGCACCAGAGTGTCTTCAATTGCAAGCTAGCTGTCTCCCCCTCCCCAGAGTTTGTGATGAAATAACTCCATTTTGCATGGCAAATCTCTTGGAACAAGATGAAATGGACTGCCCCTTCACAACTCCATGTCAAAGTCTTTATTCCTTATTTCGCTGAATTTTGCAGGGTAAAGGGAGGAGCTGCTAGCACACATGCCAGGCTAGGTCAACTCCCACTCTCAGCATTTCTATCAGCCCTCTTTTCCTTGCCTTTGCTCAAGTCCTCCCTCGCTATTTTTATTTTCTTCCTGCCTCCCACAAGTCTCTGAACTTAAGGAAAAGAGAAATGGAGCTGAAAAGGGAACTGCTACTTACAGGGTCCCTTCCCAAGTGACAGGCATCAAAGGGGGAATTTTGCAACATTAGCTCATGTCATCTTTACATCAGTCCTGAGAAAGTATGTATTATTTTTCCTATTTTACAGATTTAGGATCTGAGATGCTGAGTTAAGGAGCTTGCCCATGGACACACAGATAATAAGATACTAACTCAAAAGCCCATGTTCTTCCTCTTTAACCAATGTGCTTCAAGGAAGTGCTTTCTTTCTCGGTCCCCTTGCTATATCCTTAACCTGCTTCTAAAACAGCAATTTCCATAGAAATTATTGGGCTAGAGTACACAGCAGAGTATCAAAGCTGAGAAGGATTTAAAGAGGACTGAATCACACCCTAATTCAATGTAGATGAGAATATATACTGTGTGTTTAACTTGGCAGAAAAGAGGAAGTTGTTGGAGTTCAAGTCCTGGCCCTTTCAGCTGTCTCTTGATATCTCGGAGCTGATTTCTTCTATAAAACAGGGGGACCACCACTCCCTTGCCTGCTTAACAGCATAGTTTGCCCAAGACATCTTTCTGATCATGACAGCTTTTGTAAAACATAAACCATTATTATAGTGAATCGTTGACTTAAAAAATTCCTTGCTGATTGATTGATGAGGGGAACTGAAATATATGTCATATAAAAACAAGGTGTCATTCCTTAATATTTAAAATAAAGGTGACACAGCAGCCATTAAGCCTGACTGACCCATAAGCTCGGCTTTGCTCTCTTGTCACATGGAACTTAGGAGGGAGTGTATGTATGCAGACTGACATGGGCTCTTTAGACTCCATTAAAGTGATAGCCTTCAAAGAGTTTGTGAGTACTCACAAATTATTTGTAAAATGTTTTGGATGATTTAATGTGTTTTTCATTTTTCCTCTGTAAAGAGGACCAATAGCTTTCATCAAAAGTAGTATAATATAGTGGGTAAGAGTTCTTTTTTTGTAATATGCTGTATGTCCAAAACCAAAAACTAATAATTGTTTCTTGTAATGCATTTATCTCTTAAAGAAGGTAAAAATATAAAAATGTTGAGTTGCAAACCAAAGGCAAATAATACTAGCTTTTAGGTTAATTGGGCTAAAGAGTCGGACATGACTGAGTGACTGAGTGATCCGCCTGCAATGCAGGAGACCCCAGTTCAATTCCTGGATTGGGAAGATCCGCTGGTGAAGGGATAGGCTACCTACTCCAGTATTCTTGGGCTTCCCTTGTGGCTCAGGTGGTAAAGAATCAGCCAGCAATGTGGGAGACCTGAGTTCAATCCCTGGGTTGGAAAAATCCACTGGAGTAGAGAAAGCTACCCACTCCAGTATTCTGGCCTGGAGAATTCCATGGACTATATAGACCATAGCATTGCAAAGAGTTAGACACGACTGAGTGACCCTCACTTTAGGTTACTTACTTTAAAAAGTGTATCAATCTCTTAAATGATGTAGAAAACAAAAAAATGGAATTTTAAACTGCTTTATCTTTATAACTGCCATCTATTACTGAAATCTCATTTAAAAAATACTGTAGCAAGTAAACATTCTGAATTAGAAAACAGATTTCTCAGTTTAAATCTCAGCAACTTCACTTAGTAGCTGTGACATTTTGGGTGAGTTAATTAATTCTTCTATGCCTCAGTTTTCTCATCTGTAGAATGGAGGTAAAAATAGTACCGATCTCATAGGTTGCTGTGAGGATCGGTTCATTTCAGTTCGGGCACTCAGTCATGTCCAACTCTTTGTGACCCCATGGACTGCAGCACGCCGTTTGATCCCCTGGTGGAGGGCATGGCTACCCACTCTAGTATTCTTGCCTGGAGAATCCCCATGGGTAGAGGAGCCTGGTGGGCTATACCATGGGGTTGCAAAGAGTCGGACATGACTAAGTGACTAAGCATAAGGCTTAATCAATAGTAAAATCAATTAAATAATACTGTCTACCTTTATAGGAGCCTTATAAGAATTAAGGAAGTAGTGCCTGTAAAGTACTTAGTATTTTGTAAGTAAATTTATGTAAGGCCCAAAGGAGTTACTCAGTAAATGATAATTATTATTAATCAGAATAACTCAGTTTGTTTCATGGTGACTATTCATAAATCTCATGGTCTCAAGGTCAGAGACCATGTAGAGAACTTACAATGCAATTACGTTGCTGGTTGGCAGATCTGAAATGTGATCTGGCTGTATATCAAATGCTTCACATATATTAATTCATTTATCCTCACAACCCGTCCATCTTGGGAGGCACAACACAGCATGGCTCATAGTTTCATTGAGTTAGACAAGGCTGTGATTCATGTGATTAAGCCTTGACTGGGGTTTAAATGTTTAAGTAACTTACTCGGGATCATATGGATAATGAGTACAGAGCCAGAATGAAAACTTTGTTGTTGTTCAGTTGTGTGCAACTCTTTGCAACCACCATGCCTCCCTGTCCTTCATCTCCCTGAATTTGCTCAAACATGTCCATTGAGTCGATGATGCCATCCAAACATCTCATCCCCTGTCGCCCCTTTCTCAGTCTTTCCCAGCATCAAGGTCTTTTCCAATGACTCAGCTCTTTGTATCAAGTGGCCAGAGTATTGGAGCTTCAGCTTCAGCATCAGTCCTTCCAATGAATATTCAGGGTTGATTTCCTTTAGGATTGACAGGTTTGATCTCCTTGCCACCCAAGAAACTCTCAAGAGTCTCTAGCACCACAATTTGAAAGCATCAATTTTTTGGCACTCAGCCTTCTTTATGGTCCAACTCTCACATCCATACATGACTACTGGGAAATCTACAGCTTTGATCACACAAACCTTTGTCGGCAGAGTGATATATCTGCTTTTTTACATGCTGTCTCATGGAAATGGCAACCCACTCCAGTGTTCTTGCCTGGAGAATCCCAGGGACGGGGGAGCCTGGTGGGCTGCCGTCTATGGGGTCGCACAGAGTTGGACACGACTGAAGTGACTTAACCTTAACCTAGGTTTGTCATAGCTTTTTTCCCAAGGAGCAACTGTATTTTAATTTCATGGCTGCAGTCACCATCTGCAGTGATTTTGGAGCCCAAGAAAACAAAATTTGTTACTGTTTCCTGTTTTCCCCATCTATTTGCCGTGAGGTGATGGGACTAGATGCTGTGGTCTTAGTTTTTTTTTTTTTTTTTTTTTACTTCAATAGTAGAACTATTTTATTAAACATATGAACGTACTGATTTTGTACAACACGCATTTCTTTCTCTCCTCTGCCCCAGGAAGCCAGCGCTCTAGAACCCCATGTTTATAAAAACACACTTTGGCAGCTACTATGACAAGGTGAAAAAAGTGCAATTCTGAAAGTGACAACACATAACCAAAGTGGGGAACAGAAAAGGCAGAGCTGAGTGGGCCCAGGGCTGCTCATCTTCTCTCAAGAGGAAACAATTTAAGAATAGAAACTCTTGAGCATTATTTAAGCAGTACTGCCCAACTCTCTTGGTAGCATCTCTGTTTCAATTCCATTTATCTTGATGTTGTAACTAACTAATCTGTTACTTCTTTAAGAAATTCTGCCCTGGTTTATATCCTTTTCAGTGACCCATATCCCTTTGAGCTTCAAAAACACAGAAGTCGCTCAGTCATGTCTGACTCTTTGCGACCCCATGGATGGTAGCCCACCAGGCTCCTCGGTCCATGGGATTTTCCAGGCATGAATACTGGAGTGGGTTGCCGTTTCCTTCTCCTTAGTTTTTTGAATATTGAGTCTTAAGTCAGCTTTTTCACTCTCCTCAATGACCTTCATCAAGAGGCTCTTTAGCTTCTCTTCACTTTCTGCCATTAGAGTGGTATCATCTGCCTATCTGAGGTTGTTGATACTGCTCCCAGCAATCTTGATTCCAGCTTGGGATTCATCCAGCCTGGCATTTCACATGATACACTCTGCATTTAGCATATGTACTCAGCCAAATAAGCAGAGTGACAATATACAGCCTTGACATACTCCTTTCCCAATTTTGAACCAGCCCATTGTTTCATGTATGGTTAACTGTTGCTTCTTGACTTGCAGACAGGTTTCTCAGGAGACAGGTAAAGTGATTTGGTATTCCCAACTCTTTAAGTATTTTCCACAGTTTGTTGTGATTCACACAGTCAAAGGATTTCACTTAGTCAATGAAGCAGTAGCAGATGTTTTTCTGGAATTCCCTTGTTTTCTCTGTGATCCAACCGATGTTGGCAATTTGATCCCTGGTTCTTCTGCCTTTACTAAATCCAGATACATCTGAAAGTTCTTGATTCATGTACTGCTGAAGCCTAGTTTGAAGGATTTTGAGCATTACTTTGCTAGCATGTGAAATGAGTAAAATCGTGTGGTAGTTTGAACATTCTTTGGCATTGTCTTTCTTTGGAATTGGAATGAAAATTGACCTTTTTCAGCCCAGTGGCTACTGCTGAGTTTCCCAAATTTGCTGACATATTGAGTGCAGGACTTTAACACCTTCATCTTTCAGGAATTTAAATAACTAAGCTGCAATTCCATCACCTCCACTAGCTTTGTTTGTAGTAATGCTTCCTAAGACCCACTTGACTTCACACTTCAGGATGTCTGGCTCTCTGTGAGTGACCACACTGTTGTGGATATCTGGGTCATTAGGACCTTTCCCATATAGTTCTTCTGTGTATTCTTGCCACCTCGTCTTAATCTCTTCTGCTTCTGTTAGGTCCTTGCTGTTTCTGTCTTTAATTGTACCCATCTTTGCATGAAATGTTCCCTTGTTATCTCCAATTTTCTTGAAGAGATCTCTAGTCTCTTCCATTCTATTGTTTTCTTCTATTTCTTTGCATTGATCACTGAAGAAGGCTTTCTTATCTCTCCTTGCTGTCCTTTGGAACTCTGCATTCAGTTGGGTATATCTTTCCCTTTTTCCTTTGGCTTTTGCTTCTCTTCTTTTCTCAGCCATTTATAAGGCTTCCTCAAACAACCACTTTGCCTTCTTGCATTTCTTTTTCTGGGGGATGGTTCTGGTTACCACATCCTGTACAATGTTATGAACCTCTGTCCACAGTTCCTCAGGCACTCTGTCTATCAGATAATCCCTTGAATCTATTTGTCACTTTCACTATATAAATGTAAGGGATTTGATTTAGGTCATACCTTACTGGCCTAGTGGTTTTCCCTACTCTATTCATTTTAAGTCTGAATTTTGCAATAAAGAGTTCATGATCTGAGCCAGTCAGCTCCAAGTCTTGTTTTTTCTGACTGTATAGAGCTTCTCCATCTTTTGCTGCAAAGAATATAATCAGTCTGATTTTGGTATTGACTATCTGGAGATGCCCACATGTAGAATCAACTCTTGTGTTGCTGGAAGAGGATGTTTGTTATGACCCATGAGTTCTCTTGGCAAAACTCTGTTAGCCTTTGCTTTGATTCGTTTTGTATTCCAAGGCCAAACTTGCCTGTTTCTCCAGGTATGTTTTGACTTTCTACTTTCGCATTCCAATCCCCTATGATGAAAAGGACATCTTTTTTTGGTGTTAGTCTAGAAGGTCTTGAAGGTCTTCATAGAACCATGCAATTTTAGCTTTTTGGGCATTAGTGGTTGGGGTATTGACTTTGAATTATTGTGAAACTGAATGGTTTGCCTTGGAAACAAGCCGAGATCATTCTGCTGTTTTTGAGACTGCACTCAAGTACTGCATTTTGGACTCTTTTGTTGACTATGAGGTCTACTCCATTTCATCTTAGGCCCTCTTACCCACAGTAGTAGATATAATGGTCATCTGAATTAAATTGAATGCAAACTTAGTTCTGACTTATTTCGGAGGAAAAATTTGTATTCAGTACAGAACTGAGAGTTTATAGTTAAAGACAACTCTCAAGGTAAGTCAGCTGTGATCTTTGACTCACCAAAGAACAAAAATAATGGAATTAACAGCAGCTCATAACAAAAGGAAAAGATGATATTTTACCAAGAAGTAAAAGGTAGTGTCTGTTTTCTCAATTCCATGAATGCTATAGGAGCTACAGGATCAAGGTACTTTGTGAGCAGAACACATCACTGAAGCACGTGATGAAAATTCTATGGGTTTTGGAAGAAATGGATATGTCTACCTCTGAGATCCTGTGAGGGGTAAGGAAGCCAAGAGACTGTGAAATGGAGGCCAGAGGAGAAGTTGGCTACACAAGACCATATATTTAATCAGGACTGAGTGAAGAGAGGCAGGCATTTGGACCACAAGGGGGAAGTTCAGCCTCTGTGGGCCACCTGCCATATCAACTATACATTATTTAAAATGTTATTATTGGAGTATAATTGCTTTACAATGTTGGGTTAGTTTCTGCTGGGCAACAAAGTGAATCAGCAATATGTATACATATATTCCCTCTCTTTTAAGATAAGCTTGTAGTTAACATGAATGTTGAACAAAAATCTGTCCAATATTTCTGATGTTAGCTCTCAGTGCTGGCCTCAAATATTTAGTGAACTGATCTGAAGAGGGATGGAAAATGATGTCATTTCTGGGTGAAATAAATTTGGTGGGGGTGCACAATATAGATCCCATTGGGAATGCTAGCTTTCAATAGGGTTTCCTGAAGAAGCACCATACTTACTCAAGGGATTTTGTTAAAACAAAATTAGGAATGATAAAACAATTTAGGAATGCTTCTGGAATGGCTTCAAAATCAATCTACAGGCAGCACAAAAGTTATTTTATTAACGCATTTTCCTAGTTTGATACTCAGAGTAATTACTGATCTTGGCTTTACATGACTTTTGGCTCTTTGGGTTTCCTGATTCATCACCATTTAATGATATTCTTAAAAATGTGCCCCAGACACTGCAAACAATTCTAACAACAATAGAATGATCCCTCAATGTACTATCTGATCCTACAATATGGTGTTTACTGTATTAACTCATTCCACCCTTACAACAGCCCTGTGAAGTTGGTACAGGAGTTATCTTCACTCACTAATGAAGAAACCATGGCTCAGGTTTTGTAATTTGTGCAAAGCAACCCCAGCGAAGCGGTAGAGCCCAGTTGTCTGAGTAATTGTGACATCATTGAAATAACTGTCTATTTGCATTTCACTCAAGTTATCTTAAAGGGAATTAATGGTATTCCATTGCATGTTAAGATTTATTTTTGTTGTTTTTGTTTTCCCATTTGAGAAATCTTTTACTTTTAAGAACAAAATCCTTTGTGAAAGATATAATAGAGGTCGGTTTCTACCCTGAATGTAAAGAGTGTGGTACCAAGGGAAGCAGAGAGCAGAGTGATTTATCCTACACCTGTTTCCATATTCTCCTTTAAAAGAAAAATCTTTACATTTTATTAACATAAAGAGAGGGACATCCCAACAACCACTGTGTGACGTAGGTGTTCATTATTCTCATTTTAGTTATGAGGAAACTGATACTCAAATAGGTTTAAGAGACTTGCTTAAGTTTGCAAGAGGTTGAGTTCAGTCTATCAGATTCCAGTATCTTTCTGCAAGATAAACTAGCACTGTATGCTAGGTCCTTCAGGGGTAAGTACAAAGTCTCTATTTGTGCTTAAAGAAATATCAATCACACATGTCCAGTATGGAAAAAATGGATTTACAATTCCTCTAAAAGGTCAATCAGATTTGGTTCAAAATTAAAGTTTAAGACAGGCAAGAGATTGTCCAAACCTCTTCAAATGAATTCAAGCCTTGAGATACAGATACATCATAATCCCATGACTCTCAATAAAGGAGCAAAAGTTATCTTAAAATATGTATATAAAGTATATATAAATAAATAAATGCATACATACATATATACATAATAGTGTGATGGTTAATATTATGTCAACTTGGCTGGCTATCAGGTATCCAGGTTAGACATTATTTCTGGGTGTGCTATGAGGGTGTTTCCAGATAAGATTAGCTTTTGGGTAGCATTTGAACTGGTGGACTCAGAAAAGTACATAACCCTCACTTATGTGGGTCAGCATCATCTAATCTGTTGAGGGTCTAAAGAGAAAAAAGGGGAAAAGAATTCACCCTGTTTTTCTGTCTCATCATTTGTGCTGGGACATCTCTTCTCATCTTGCACCCTCAGACTGGAATTTACACTGTTAGCTCTCTGGTTCTCAGGCCTTAGACTGAAATGAATTATACCACCAGCTTTCCTGGGCCTCCAGCTTGTGGACAGTATATTGTGGGACTTCCCTCCATAATCATGTGAAGCCAATTTGTTACAACAGGTCTACCATCTATTATCTCTCTCTATATCACATATATACATCTATCTATCACATATACTGGAGAAGGAAATGGCAACTCATTCCAGTATTCTTGCCTGGAGAATCCCATGGACAGAGGAGCCTGGCAGGATACAGTCCATGGGTCACAAGAGTCAGACATGACTTAGCGACTAAGCCACCATCACATATACACATATATGCTGTTAGTTCTATTTCTCTGGAGAACCCTGAATAATACCCTAGTAATAAAGAGACAAACAACTGCAAAGTACTGCTTTTGCATCAGGAACTGTTACTAGGATATTCTGTGTGCTTTCTCCATTCACTCATTTATCAAGTCTGTGTGCCCAGTATGTGCCATGTACTGTGCTAAGCACAGGGGACAAAAAATCAAAGATGATTTGATCCTGCAGAGACAAACAATAATCTGCAGAAAAACTCCATAAGGACTATTATTATCCTTCAGTTCAGTTCAGTTGCTCAGTTGTGTCTGAATCTTTACGATCCCATGGACTGCAGCGTGCCAGGCTTCCCTGTCCATCACCAACTCCTAGAGCTTGCTCAAACTCACGTCCATCGAATTAGTGATGCCATCCAGCCATCTCATCCTCTGTCGTCCCCTTCTCCTCCTGCCTTCAATGAGTCAGTTCTTTGCATCAGGTGGCCAAAGTATTGGAGTCTCAGCTTCAGCATCAGTCCTTCCAATGAACATTCAGGACTGATTTCCTTTAGGATGGACTGGTTGGATCTCCTTGCAGTCCAGGAGACTCTCAAGAGTCTTCTCCAACACCACAGTTAGAAAGAATCAATTCTTTGGCACTCAGTTTTCTTTATAGTTTAACTCTCACATCCATACATGACCACTGGAAAATCCATAGCTTTGACTAAATGGATCTTTTTGGCAAAGTAGTGTCTCTGCTTTTTTTTTTTTTTTTTTTTTATTATCCTTCCTTTACAGAAAAGGGAATATAATCTCAGAACAATTATGGGGCTCATCTAAGTTTACACAGGTAGAACATGGCAGACCTGGGCCTGCTGTCTGGACACTGGCTTTTTCAATTATTATATGCCTACCTCTTAAGATTCTATAAGAAATTATTTAAACAAATGACCACAAAACACTTGGAAGAGAAGGTGGTAACCCTAGGTGCCAAAATGTGCCATGTAGATTTGTCTTCAGAAGGGTGTTTTACACAGCTGTTAAGAGTGCCATTGGCAGACAGCCTTCATCTGTCAACACTTCAGGGTCTGACCCAGTTGCAGAGAGCCACCTTGGCCAAGGTCATGCCCCTTCTTAGCCAGCCCATATTGGAGCACTGATTGATGTAGCAGTAAAATGATTATTCATCTCAGCCCAATTTAGAACAACTGTGAAGGGTCATTCTAGCTCAAGACTTCCTCAGATGATTAGCTGAGGCTGTTGTTGGACACGCAAAACAGTTTACCTCCACCCTATGCCCACCCTACCCCTCAATACTGAGCCCAGTATCTTTCACACTAAACTTGGAATTAGAGATAATATGCTTCATGGAAAACCTGTTGAGAAAAGGAGGGACTCTGTCCTTTTGGACAGTCCAATCCCTTTGGATTGAACTCTGTCCAGTCCTCCAAAAAGCACAACTATAACATGAACCAAAGTTATACAGAGACAGCATTTGGGTTTAATTTGGGTTTAGCACATTTCTCTCAATGATGAGGCAGTCTCTCAAAAAGCAGTGAATTCTGTAAGATAGAGGGAGCACTATTACTGTTGGAGGAATCTGTATCAATCACATAAATTGATATTTAACTGAAATTGGTATTTTTTAGTTCTGCTGCTGGCTAGTATGTAGGATAACATCAGTGGTATTTAGAAATCAGTGATTAGAAATCTTTAAAAGGAAATTTCCTCATTTCAATAAGTTTGGGGAATAACTTAAAATAGATGGAAAAATCCCACTTCCCATTACTCTGAGATTATTTAAGATATAGCGACACAGAAACTGTCCATGTCTACCAGTATCCATTCACTCCTTTGTCTTCTAATAACAGAGCCTGGGATTTTAGCTGGGTATATGTGTATCTGGGCTTCCCAGGTGTCAGTGGTAAAGAATTCACCTGCCAGGGCAGGACATGGCAAGAGATACGGATTCAATCCTTGGGTTGGGAAGATTCCCTGGAGGAGCAAATGGCAACCCACTCCAGTATTCTTGCCTGGAGAATTCCATGGTCAAAGGAGCCTGGTGGGCTACAGTCCATCCTGCTTTGACTTCAATGTGGAATAGAAATAAAGCATCTATTCTGTTTAAGCCATGACTATTAATATTTTGGTTTCTGGTGAAGCGGATCTACCAATATTCCAACTCATACATATCCCTAATTTAACAACTAATTCAAAACTAATTGAATCCCTAATTCACCTGGGTGATTTTCCTTCTTTAACCTATTAGTATAATATCTTAGGGCTTCCCTGGTAGCTCAGATGGCAAAGAATCTGCCTGCAAGGCAGGAGGTCCGGGTTTGATCTCTTGAGAAGGGAATGGCAACCTACTCCAGTATTCTTGTCTGGAGAATTCCATGGACAGAGAAGCCTGGTGGGCTACAGTCCATGAGGTCACAACAAGTTGGACACGACTGAGTGACTAACGCTTTCATGATATCTTATTAGGAGATCACAACATGAGAAGAATAGAAATTAGCATCTTTTGATTGTGAGTTGCATCCTCCTTTCTCTCTCTCTCTTTTTGTGCTCTGCCTTGTCCTGGTCCATATTAAAACTTGAGTTCTATATAAAAATCAAGGGCCAAGGTAAGATCTGGACTGGAACTATGTTTATTTGTCAATATAGTAGGATTTTTGCTAGCAGCTAAAACTCTGATTTTTTATGTTGCTGAAGCTTTCTTTTTTAGGGAGGAGTAATTTTCATATAGGTTTGTTTATATTGTATATACAAATAGATATATATGATTCATTCATACATCCATTCATTTTATTCATTTATCAAGTCATTTGACAATGAAGTATATATAGTAAACCTATCCAAATAAAGTGAAAATAAATTCATGATAAGAGATATCAAATGGGTTTGAAATCAAATTCATTACTACATATTTACAGGTAGATGAAAAGAAGAAGTGAAACACAACCTTGTCTTAAAATTCTTCAAAAGAAATAGAAATCAGAAATTCAACATCAGCCATTGTTGTGAATCCTACCATTTTCTTTAACTCTATTAGTGTAACAACTGATGCTTTTGTGGCATTAGAACCAACACCTAAAAGAAATATTCTGATATATTCTTAATTGGTATAGGTCCTATTTCTCTTTTTGTACCTGAATTAAGTGTAGATGTATGAACATTTGATTGCGTGGCTGGAAACATCTAAAGTTGTACAAAACATTGCTTATTTTTATCCTGGCACTAACTGGATTTCAGAAGGTTATTTCCATTTATCCAGTTCTGGAGATAAAGTTATATTTATGTCCTTTGTGAAATATCCCTATGTTTGGTTATGGGTCATCTAGACGAGAACAAGGATTCTAAAGGCATGAATATCTTTTCAGTTCTAATCTCTCTTTATAGTTATGTTTATCTAGAAACATGCGGATCTTTCCCTAAAGTAACAATCACAGCTCATTTTCTTACACTAACTGTCAAAAATCACGGATATTTGGGAATCATAGTAATGACAGAGGTAGGTTCTCACATTAGAGGGAGCTGGCTGGGAATGCCAGGGCAGTAGTGGTGGGGGGGTCCCAGGCTTTCTTGGTTTGTGGGGCTACTGGTCTGCCTAACCCTGGGATGACTTTCTCTGGGTGTCTCAATTTAGTTTTTGCACTGTTTCTCTATTTTTGTCAGTCTTAACCACATCATATCAATGTCTCACTTTAAAAACAGGTGTTGGGAAGAGCTCAGAGTGACAGCCACTCTCCTTGTTATATCCTTAGCAACATATGGAGTGGGAGGAATAGCTACCAGATGACTTGAGTACACATATTCTTTTTTATTTTTTTAATTGGAGTATAGTTGCTTTACAATGTTGTATTAGTTTCTGCTGTACAACAAAGTGAATCATATATGAAGAGATATTCTCTTTGATGGAAAGGATTTCTTCTAACTAGCTTTCAGAAAATATATACCACATGCCTGGAATCTTTCTAATAAGTTTTATTTCATGTAAATTTGTTCACTGAATTCCATGAACTTGCCTTCTTACACTTATCCAGGTAGCTCCCCAATGCCCCACTGTCTATTACACCCTAAACAGAAGTAAATATAAATTGGTTTCAATCATTTAAATAAAATTTTACAAAGAATAAAAACATTTTAGTAAGTAAAAAATGATTTGAAAGATGTCAACTGAAAAGTGAAAGTGTGCACATTTAAAGTGTGCACATGTCCTTGTTACTACAAACTGCTTATATTACAGACCAATATGTCAGTTTAAAATTTGTACCTTCCATTGCAGAAGGGAAAGGAAACTAATACATGTCATGACTCCCTTTTCAAGAAGACATCTTAAGATGGCAAGTGAGTACATGATTAAAAATTATCTGAAATATTATTTGCTGTGGTTGATTACTATTAGCAATCATGTTAGTTGACTCTAACAGTAGTGGTAAAAGCCATTATAAGCACTAAAGAAAGCATCATTAGAGATTTTATCCATCCCAGGCAGGCACCCAAAGGATGGGTGATTACAACTCTTATAGAAATGTTAGTTGACATATTCCAGAAGCATAGAAAAAATGGTCCAGCATTTATTAACTATCTCATTCATGGGAAATGCTGCTGGGAGATCACATCTCTCTAAAGAAGATGCCAAGAAGCTAAGAATATATTAGCTCCTAATACAAGAGCCTTCGTCTGCTCTTCACAGTTATTTTTAGAAAACAATTGCAGCATTTATCAAGCACTATAGAGAAAACACTGTAATTGTTGGAACTCAGAATGCAGCTAGAGAAATTTAGTAGATGAGAATTGGAAAAGAAGTACAAGTTGCAGAAAAATACCAATTTGATTAATATAAATAAGGCATATCTGTATTTGGGGTTCCTAAATAGAGTCTTTATGACAATTTGATAATAAAATATAATGAAGCTTGTGAGTTTTAATATCTTTTTAGACTATGGTTTATTATATTAGATTAATATTTCTTTTTGAAGCATTGGCAATGAAAAGGATTTTTCCCTAAAGAAAGCAATCTCCTTGGTTTTCTTTCCATGAGTTTTTATGTGTTGCATCATAAAATAAGAAATTAAAATGTGTTTTTAAAAATCGTTGTTAGTAAATATGTAAACTTCATATTGTTTTTAATTGTTTCAGAAGTAAGTCTGGATAATGTTTGTTATTTTTTCCTCCTTTGAAAAATGCTTGCAGGAAAACGTCAAAAACAAACGTGATCCCACTTTGAAAAGCACAAAAACTGCAATATAAAATAAGCATAATTTTCCATAGCTAGAATGAGCTGTTTCAGGTTTACAGGGTTCATAAAATCATGACCATTGCAGCTATCAGCTTAGAGAGTTTCTGATCTACTTAACATGTATGGGCAGAGCACAGCTGTCAGTCCAACCTCACCAAAGCTTGAAATAAAAAGCCACTCACCACCGGCGATGGGGAAAGTGCAATGTTGCCTATTGATGCCTTCAGTTCATCTACAGTTGCAGCATTCTTAAGAATGTCTTTAGCTTGCAATGGCTTAATCTTGATATTAAACTTCTTGTGTGATTCTTCTTCCTCTTCTGATTCGCTCGAAGAATAAAAGTGCTTTCCTTTGGTAGGTAGAACACAGTTAAAGATGCATAACTCTGTCTTTTCTACTCAGAGGCAATGATGAGTATAAGACAAGAACGATAGCACAGAGGCAGCTGAAGCACACTTGGGTGGCAGAAAATCAAAGCAAAACAAAACTCAAAGTGTAAAGCAGGAAAGAGTCAGAATGTATCCACCTTTCCTTGGAACATGATTAAGGATGGCAAATTTTCAAGGAGCAATGGTTACAAAGTCCATTATGTGTGTACACTCAGCACTCACAGGCCCATGGGAACTTCCTCTCACCATAGCAGACAGGAAGGCTACTCAGCGAAGGTTGTGATGACTTTTTGTGCTTCAGAGTGTGACCTGCTCGGACCAGAGATGGTTTGTGGGGAAAGCACAAGCCAGAGCTAACTCCCAGCCACCATAAGTAGTGTTATCATATCAGATTTTAGAAGACAACCCAGCACCCATAATTTGCACAGTTGTTTTTCAGCACAATTTTTCTCTTTCTCCTCTCTCTCTTTCCTATGAATAGATTAAGGCAAAGTGCCTGCTTGTTAGTGATCAGGCTGTTCTCTGTGCTGTTTATTCATCTCTAATACTAGTGACAACAGGACTTGAGAAGCTTGGGTTTCGGCACTTCTGCAAATCCTAAATTTATCATCCTGCTTTCTGAAAGCAAATGGAAATTAAAATTAAAATATAAAGAAAGGATATAGCCGGGTTCCTCAGGTCTGATGCTGTAGCCTTCTTCATCCAGCTCAGGGGAATTCTATAAAATACAAATGCACATTAAACAATCATTGTCCTGACAATGGTAAAGAAATTACTCACATTCCTTCAAGAGTCATCTAGTTAAGGATATAGACGTGCCTCTTGTTTTGAATGCTATATGTTTATAAATTTACTCAAGGATATTTGGAGAGTCTTCCTATTGGGAAAATAAATTAGAAGCCAATTGTCAATGAAAGAAAATGCTCGAAGAGAATGTATCATGCATTTCCTATATAAGCCAAGGATTATGCTAAGCAACATGGTGGGGATACAACATGCAAATTATCTTTTGTCTGTATTCTGGTAGTCAAAAATTCAAAAAAAAAAAAAGGCAAAACACAAAATATTACTGATAGGGGTCTGAAAGGAAAGGAAGTTTGTGAGATCTGGAAGAATCAGGGAGTCTTTGTGTGCCTTTTGGGTCAGATGGAGCGGAGAGGGGAGTCCGTGGTGAGGAAGAGATTGTACCAAGACACCAAGGCAGGATTGGACAGTATGATTCTCACGGTGAAAGGGAGAGGGAGATGAAGATGACAGGACTCGAGAGGAAGCTGTATGGGGGAGGAAGACCATGGAAAAGAAGACTGGGGTGGGGGCCAGGCAACATTCTAGGGGAAAAGTCTGCACTTGACATGGCTACTGCAGCTTCTCAATTAGCGTGGGACATGCTGAAAGCTTCCCTGGTGGCTCAGATGGTAAAGAATCTGTCAGCAATGTGGGAGACCTGGGTTCGATTCCTGGGATTAGAAGATCCCCTGGAGGAGGGTATGGCAACCCACTCCAGTATTCTTGCCTGGAGAATCCCCATGGACAAGGAGTCTGGCAGACTACAGTCCATGGGGTTGCAAAGAGTCGGACATGACTGAGTGACAGCACAGCACTTGCTGAAAGCAGAATCATGAGGTGTTGAAAATATGCTAAGGATAGACTGGGGACAGAAAAAACTGGAGAAAGGAAAACTAACTCATGATACTTGCAACAATTCAGGTGAGATATGCTAAGAAGGACCAAGTTGTTGGTTTTGGCAAGGGATGAATCGAGGACATTTGGAAGGACAGATTGTGAGTTCTCAGTTACAGATTGGTCATGGGAGAAAAAGGAGAGGAAATGTTCAAGAAGATTCCAAGATTTCTTCCATCAAATCCTGGGAGTACTCCTGGCTGAACTCATTCTAACAGGAGGCAACTAACATTTTTAGGAAAAAGGTAAGAAAGATAAAAGTCTGCATGATTGGGTTTAGTGTTGTCATATTTTAGTTCCTATTATATGGCGAGTACCATGACCTACGTTTTATTTCACTGACTCTTCATAGCAGTTGTGTGTGTGTGTGTGTGTGTGTGTGTGATAGTTGCTCAGTTGTGTCCAACTCTTTGTGACTCCATGGGCTGTAGCCCACCAGGCTCCTCTGTCCATGGAATTCTCCAGGCAAGAATATTGGAGTGAGTAGCCATTTCCTCCTCCTGGAGATCTTCCCTACCCAGAGATTGAACCTGGGTCTCCTGCACTGCAGGTGGATTCTCTACCATCTGAGCCACCGGGGAAGCCTCATAGCAATCAGACATGGAAAGAATCATCCCAGCCACCAGGAAGGAAACTAAGACAAATCAGATGCCATTTCTCTAGGAAATACATATAGCAAATGACAGACCTGGGTCTTGACCCCAGGTATTTTGAGACTAAACTCTGTGCTTGAGAGGGGAAGAGGGGGCAGAGTTCAAAGGTGGCCTCCTGAAGTTGAGGTTATAGGACTGAAAGAAAGAGGACAGAGCTGGAGAGAGAGATCTTGGAGTCACTGAAGCAACATATACGCCATGACCACAGAGAGAAAAGGGCATGAGTGCCATGGAAAAGCCTCTATTTATTGAGCATTTATTATCTCCCTTTTGTCCTTTCAGTACTCAAAGTTAGTTTTTTTTTTTTTTTTTAAGTGCAAGATTATTAAGTTTATTTTCCTGCTAAAAACCTGTACGTGCCTTTTTACTGCACTTAGAATAATAACCTAGCCCATTTTATAGCCCACAAGGCCCTGTCTGATTCTCACACGGCCTTCTTCCCACTGTTGACATATGAGATTTGATCACTGCAAGCTTCTTCCCACTTCTGGGTCTTCATAAAAGTCCTCCTTTTTGTCTGAAAGTCTCTTCCCTCAAATATGAAGTCAGTTAAACCTTACTTAAAATTTAGAGCTTTGCTTAAAGCCCACATCCATCCCTAGGTCTTCCCTGCCAAAAACACAGTGATATAGTCTATTAAGAATAAAACCTTTCTTATTACTTAAAGAAAGTGGAGTCTAGTGTATTAATATAATTATAGCCACAATTCTCTATGACCTGAATAACTTTTAGGACTAAGCAAATTTGAGGGAAATTCTGCTTCCTTTAAACACTCACAAGTTGTTAAGGATAGCACTAAGGTTTAGGGTTGGATGGAGCATCAGAAATACTTGATGAATAATCAAGTATTTCTTGATTATTCATCAATAATCAAATATTGATGAATAATCAATAATAATTTTGTATTTTAATTATCATGCTTCTTGTTTGCTTAGAGTATCCCATTCCTGCACATTAAAGATGTCTATAAAATATAACAAAATTTTTGTTATAATCAAGATTCTACAAAATCTTACAAAATACAACAAAATTCTTTTTAGGTGAAAAAGTGTTAATTTTGAGAAAAAAATTACCCTTGTTTAATATATTTAGTAACTTCCCTTATAATATTATTTATGAACAATTTGGATGTGGGGTAAAATGCTGTGCTGTGCTTAGTGGCTCAGTCATGTTCAACTCTTTGCAACCCCATGGACTGTAGCCTACCAGGCTTCTCTGTCGATGGGGATTCTCCAGGCAAGAATACTGGAGTGGGTTGCCATGCCCCGCTCCAGGGGATCTTCCCCACCCAGGGATCAAACTCAAGTTTCCCGCCTTGTAGGTGGATTCTTTACCATCTGAGCCAACAGGGAAGCCCAAGAGTACTGGAGTGTGTAGCCTATACCTTTTCCAGGGGTTCTTCTCAACCCAGGAATTGAACTGGGGTCTCCTGCATTGCAAGTGGATTCTTTACCAGCTGAGCTACCAGGGAAGCCCATGGGGTAACATAGGGGCTATCATAGATCTATGGAATTGAACTGCGGAAAATATAAAAAAGATCTCAACATTGGGAAACAGGTATAAGGGAAGACCAGGTAATGAGGTTGACAGAATGACATGTTCTGGAGTGTATGGCTGGCATGAATAATTGAATTTTCTTAAGATTCAGTTTTCCTTTCTATAAAATGCAGGTAATGTAGTATTCACCTTCTAAGGTGGTAAAAAACAGTGGCAGATTTTATTTTCTTGGGCTCCAAAATCACAGCAGATGGTTACTGCAGCTATGAAATTAAAAGATGGTCACTCCTTGGAAGAAAAGCTATGAGAAACCTAGACAGTGTATTAAAAAGCAGAGACATCACTTTGCAGACAAAGGTCTGTGTAGTCAAAGCTATGTTTTTTCCAGTAGTCATGTGTGGAAGGGAGAGCTAGACCATAAAAAAAGCTGAACACGGAAGAAATGATTCTTTCAAACTGTGGTGCTGGAGAACACTCTTGAGAGTCCTTTGGACAGCAAGAATAAACCAGTCAATACTAAAGGAAATCAACCCTGAATTGGAAGGACTGATGTTGAAGCTTCCAATACTTTGACCACCTGATTTGAAGAGCTGACTCATTGGAAAAGACCCTGATGTTGGGAAAGACTGAGGGCAGGAGGAGAAGGGGTTGACAGAGGATGAGATGGTTGGGTGGTATCACTGACTCAATGGACATGAGTTTGAGCAAACTCTGGGAGATAGTGAAGCAAAGGGAAGCCTGGCATGCTGCAGTCCACGGGGTCACAAAGACTTGGACATGACTTAGCAACTGAACAACAAAAAGGTGGCAAGAATTTAGTAGCATGTCATATTACGAATGGTGGTATTTAAAAAAATGAAATTCTTATTATTAACAAATGTGCAAATGCATTAACATCAAGTTTAATTTTTATGAAAGAGGAAGTTAGGTCAGATAGTCACCTAAGTTGTAAATATAAAGCCATTTTGTAGGAATTATGAATTTAGGCACTTGGTATGCAATAAAAGTGATTTTTGATGTGAATATGGCCTGTATGTTTTCTATGACTAGAAATATAAGAGCAATTTTGTCCATCCTGTTGTGGCTGGTGAAGTGTGTCGTGATGAGGTTAACTGGCTATTGGGGGAATCACAAGGAGAGTTTAGGTCTCCACTGGGATTCACCCTCACTCCTTGGGAAAAAACAACTGATTGCCATTTGACTTGGGAAAAATCTGTACTATGAGACTAGAATAATTATCATATGCTATGGTAGGAATATTTGTATTGCTCCCAAATTTATATGTTGAAATCCAAACCCCAAGGTAATGGTATTAGGAAGTGAGGCCTTTGGGGGTGATTAGGTCACAAGGGAGGAGACTGCATGATTGGGATTAGTGCCCTTATAAAAGAGACCACAGTGAGGTTACAGTTAGAAGGTGCCTTCTATGAACCAGGAAGTGGGCACTCAATCAGACACTGAATCTGCTGGAATCATGATCTTGGACTTCCCAGGCTCCAAAGCTGTTAGATATAAATGTTTGTGCTTATAAGCCATTCAGTTTTTGGCATATTTGTTATAGCCACCTGAACAGACTAGGACATTGCAAAATCAAGGCCTAGACATGAACTGACTTGACTCAATACTCAAAGCTGCTTATCAATATAATTAGGATTGAATATCTGGAGTTAATATTTTTAAAAGTGTTTTTTGAACATGTATGCCAGGCTAGGGAGGCTACTGAAATATTCTGCAAATAGTTAGCTCATTGAATCCTCTCAATAATGCTATAAAGTAACTACTGACTTCATTTATGGTGGCCAGCAAATAACCAAAGCCACACATAGCTGTTCCATGGAGGGGCCAGATCTCAAACTCAGGTCTAATAGACTCTAGTGCTCTTAGCCTCTATAGCAGGCTACCTGTGCCAGCACCTCCTAATGAGATGTTTCCCTTATTTCTATGTTCTATTTTAAATATAAGCATGCCTCGACTCTTTTTCACACTGAAATATTTATAAAAACAATCTGATACTCACATATCTTTCCCAATCAATTTCTGCATAAAATCCATTTGGTGCTCCATTGCTTTTCTTCTGTAATAAATTTGAAAATACATTTAGAAAAGAAACATTTGAATTAATAAAAAATAAACAAAGAAAACTTGTCTTATCTGCATTTAGCAAGAGCTATCAAAATCCAGCACTGGAAAGACACATTAGAGCAGCCTATTAAGCAACCACACTGGTGTAACTGAATGGTAACTTGAGTTGCCATGACACTGCATAAAAGAACTTACACACTTACTTCACGAAAGACTGTAGGACATGCATAGGGATATTAACAAGTAGCTACTCAAATGTTATATAATTACTAAAGAATCAGCAGCCCCTATGTATTATTTAATCCTCTATACCTCAGGGGATATAACCAGATGTATTCAATATGTACATATTTAAATGGAAATATTTTGACCCACGTTATTCTCATACATGGTTATTTCCAACATATCCAGAGAATATTCATCCAAGTCATTAATTCATCTTCTTCCAGCTTTTCTAACACTGACTCAAGTTTTCCTAAACATCCTTGATAAAATATAAAGGGAATCAGATTCAAATTAGTTAACTCAGCCTCTAAGTATTAAAAAATAGTGTTGATGTTCTTTTCAAGTGACTTTTCTTATGAAATTACTAAAAGAAAATTTGAGGATTAATTGTGGATTTCTATCATCCATGCATCCTAGGCCTCCATGAGCACACATCATTATGAGAGGATTGGGCATCAGCATTATTCTCTCAGAATTATCTTAAAGTTCTATTTTTGGCCCTGGTACTGCCATGACATGTATGGCCACGAGAACTTGAGCAAGGATGTGGTATCATTCAAACCGAAATGTCTAGGATTCTCTATTTCTCGTGAGCAAAGGATAAAAACACAGATGAGGTTGGTAATGGAGAGTCCATTTAATAACATTCCTGTTGTTAGCACATAGAGCAACGATATGTCACTGAGCACTCGTGGATCTCACAACAACACACATCGGATGCTGATGAATGAGGCTTGACGACAGGACACCTAATTTTGCAATCACAAATGAAGGCTGGTTGAGCTACAATGTTAACAGCTGACACCATTTGACAAGTAGGTAGGAGAAGAAACCTTTTCATCTATGCATGCAGAATCACTAAAAAACCAAATCAGAGGTAACCTAATAACATCATCATTGATTGATACTGCATGTTGATTGGGTGCTCTAAGGATTAGCAGTAGTTGAGTGAGGGGAAATAGTGTGTGAGGAATAGATAATGTGTCCATTATTTTCCTGTCTCTTCCCATATACCAACACCGCACTAGAACTTACAAATGCACAAATTCTGTCCTGCCTCCACCAACCAACACACTGGGACAAAGGGCCCATGCCCCATATCCCTCTTCTTTGTCTTGCTCCTGACAAAGATTATATGATTAATCAGACTACATCATTTTAAGCTTCTCATAGAATTGCCTTCATTGCATTAGTGCTTCAGTGATATTCTTTGCTATTTGAACGAAGGTTGTTTTAAAAACTTGCCATATCAACTTTGCACCTATATAAGCTATGAAGCTACTTTTGAGGACATGCCATCTCATAATAAAAAAATCTCTCTCGTGGTGAATGGCATGGTTCTTACTTCCTTTTTGTCATACTTGTTTTCTTTTAAAATTTCTACTTTAACAATGTTTGCATATGTCTTCCTTGCAAAACTCTCCAAATCCTCCTTATAAAGCTGCTGCTGCTGCTAAGTTGTTTCAGTCTTGTCCGACTCTTAGCGACCCCATGGACTGCAGCCTACCAGGCTCCTCTGTCCATGGGATTTTCCAGGCAAGAGTACTGGAGTGGGGTGCCATTGCCTTCTCTGCCTTATAAGGCATATATAATATATTCAAAATACAAATGTAATTTAGGGTAATGCGAAATCAAATGAACTAAGCTGATCTCAAAAAACTAAACTTATGAATTCTGTGATCAGTATAGTACTATTAATAGATCTTTTAGTCCTTAATTCTTTATTACAAAGAATTGCTATCTAAAAACCAGAGATTAGATAAATTATTGAGTTCAAAATTTTTGAAGTTCTACACGTTTGCTTCCATGATAATCTCATCTCTGTAACCAAAGCCTTTCAAGACCAGGATAGTTGATAGGTTCAGCTAAATAAAGACAAAATGAGTGTGTGTATTTCTTTACTGACAATATTAGAAATACAAAGTTCCTCAATTTTTTGAATTTTCTAGATCTGGGCTGAGGGAAAGTTTCTCAGTTTCCATGGAAACCAATGGAAGATTGTGATAAAGAGAAAGCAAAGCCTATAAAAAGAAATTTCTTTTAAAATAATAACACTTTAAACATAAATACTACACACAAACAACAAACCATAATAGTACATTCTTTTGGGTCGATATTAAACACACACACACACACATATACACACAGTTCTCTTAGAGAAATTAATAATTTAGCATCATTCACACTAGTGAATTCTTACAAATATATTTGGTTTTGCAAGTGGAAATTATCAAGTTAGAGCTAATGTAGAACCTGGTTGAAATTCTTCTGGTAAAACTCTAAAGAAGCAATTCTCCCAGTTTAACAATTTAAGCAGCTCATAGTGGTGATATGGAGGTAATGGCTCTATTGATTTTCAATTGGGAAACAGAGTAAAACCATGGAAGAATGTAATTTAAGTGGGGAAATATGTAAAAATTAGGCTTAATATTTAGAGCAATATTGGCTATTCACCAACATATTCAATATAAAGAGAGATTTTTCTCTTGAAGTAAAAGGTATGTATTTTTAAAATTCTTTTCTATATTTTCTAAAATCCACAATTTACATGAATCACTTCTAAAACTTGAATATATGACTGTTATTTAAAGATAATCAAGGCTGATAGCAATATCGATCATGTTTTAATAGGTATTTTACTTTGGTCAAGCTTATTATCTCCTCTCAGATAATATGATTGGTTAGATCAATAAGTGTAGTAAAATTGCATTCAATTATACATTCATCAAAGTTCTTAATTTTAACTGTGGATGCTCCTCTTTTCCAAGGTCAGATCATGGCCACATTGTGCTCTTTGGTGAGAAGTATTAAAGACATGTGAAATACTGCCTAAATATTATCTTTTTGCCATTGAGATAGACTTGTCTCACTTTGTAAATAACCCTATGCTGCTAAGTCGCTTCAGTTGTGTCCGACTCTGTGCGACCCCATAGACGGCAGCCCAGCAGGCTCCCCTGTCCCTGGGATTCTCCAGGCAAGAACACTGGAGTGGGTTGCCATTTCCTTCTCCAATGCATGAAAGTGAAAAGTGAAAGTGAAGTCGCTCAGTCGTGTCCGACTCTTATCGACCCCATGGACTGCAGCCTACCAGGCTCCTCTGTCCATGAGATTTTCCAGGCAAGAGTACTGGAGTGGGGTGCCATTGCCTTCTCTGAACCCTATTGAATAGCACTATCCAATAGAACTATCTGTGAAGAAGTAAATGTTCTGTATGTGTGTTGTCCAGTATGGTGGCAACTAGCCACAAGTAGCTATGGAGTGCTTAAAATGTGGCAAATGTCACTGAAGAATTGAATTTTATTTTATTTTTAAAAATTAAAAAAAATAGGTATTTATTTAACTGAAGTATAGTTGCTTTATAATGTTTCTGGTATACAGCAAAGTGGTTCAATTATATATATATACACACACACACGTGTATATATATACACTCATTCTTTCCCATTATAGGTTATTACAAGATATTGAATATAGTTCCCTGTACTATCAAGTCGGAGAAGGCAATGCACCCCACTCCAGTACTTTTGCCTAGAAAATCCCATGGACGGAGGAGCCTGGTGGGCTGCAGTCCATGGGGTCGCTAGAGTCGGACACAACTAAACGACTTCACTTTCACTTTTCACTTTCATGCATTGGAGAAGGAAATGGCAACCCACTCCAGTGTTCTTGGCTGGAGAATCCCAGGGACGGGGGAGCCTGGTGGGCTGCCGTCTATGGGGTCTCACAGAGTCGGACACGACTGAAGCGACTTAGCAGCAGTGCTATAAAGCAGGTCCTTGTTGTTTATCTATTTTCCATATAGTAGTGTATATCTATTAATCTCAAATTCCCAATTTATACCTTCCTCCCTTGGGTTTTTCCTTGATAAACATGCTTGTTTTCTATGCCTGTGGGTCTATTTTTGTTTTATAAATGGGTTCATTTGTATCTTTTTTTGTTGTTTTAGATTTCACATATAAATGATATCATATAATATGATGTTCATCTCTGTCTGCCTTACTTCCCTCAGCATGATATTCTCTAGACCTATCTATGTTGATGCAAATGGCACTATTTTATCATTTTTTATGATTAATAGTTCATTGTATATATGCACTATGTATTTATCCATTCATCTGTTGATGGCCATTAAGTGAGGAACTGAATTTTAAATAGCCACATGTGGCCACCATTTTGAACAACCCAGCTAGCATTGTTGTATAGTCTGGGCCACCAGGATCAGCACCCCAAGTCCACTGTGAAGTACCTGAGGTCCCACAGGCCCAGGTCCTGCCAAATTCCTAATGTTACTTAGATAGTGCTTACCCTAACAAATGACTACTCAATATGTATAATGTTGTTTATATTATAGCCAAAGTTTTCTTAAAGATAGCAGATTCTTTTAAAAATCTGAATTGCTGTCCTTTTTCTAAGACATAGGCATGTCTCTTATGCCTGATCACTTTTTAAAAGTATATTCAGACATCAACATATACAATCTATAGAGTTGATTTAAAAATTGGCCCCAGTATTGGGGAATACTATCTAAGAAAGAGTCTTAAATGCTTTTGTGTTTTCAAACTTCAAACTGGGATTTTACTCACTGTTTCTACAACCCCTTGGAAATTTTAAACTAAAATCTGTTTCCTTACCGAAACTTTTTTTCCTCCTTCACGCACGCACTCTGCTTTGTTATTGTAGGGTGGTTCATGTGGGCTGGGCTGCTGGAATTGATTGTTTTCATGTAGAAAAAAGTTGTTAAAGGATCTGTTTGTTCTTCAAGACACATATAAAGAATCACATGGAGTCAGCAAACATACCATAGAGGAAACAACATCTAGGCCAAATTGGAGGGCCTACCAATCTTGGCAGGGTTCTCGAAGAAAAGAGTGGACTTTGGGGCCCATAATGAGGCTCTATTCAGCAGGCCAGTGTGGCTAGGCCAGGAGAAGAAGGGAGAAGGGGAAAGCGGTGTCCCCGGCACCAGGGGTGATGTGAATCCAGTCCTTATTCAGCCAGCACTTAATTTATAGGTAGAGACCAAACACTGGGCCACACCAGAGACTGAATAAAGATAGTTGGATTTCTAATGGCAGTCTGAAAAGGCTAGCTCCACTGTATATTTCCCTGGATCATAGCCTTCTGGGGAGACATCAAGACAGAGCACACACAGCTGCCAGCTCCAAATCTGGACCCTTTCCTGCACACGTGTTCAGGATAAGCTGAGATCTCCCCATAGCAATGAACGTGACATCCAGTCCCCTGGTCTAGGGGTGGATGGAAATCTGAACTGCTTAGGAAAAACTCAGAGTGTGTCCTGCACAAGTCAGAGTTTGTCTCTGGGTTAGACTGCATTGCCACACAGATGCCTAAAGTCTCAAACTTCGAGACAGACAGCTTGGCCAGGAGTGGGCATATTCGACCAGTGGAGAGCAGGGCAAGCCCATCTCGCTACATGCAGCCCAGCCACAGAGCCTCTGTAGACAAAACCTCAAAAGCCTTGTCACCAAAGATGGGCTTCACTGGATTTGCAGAAACTGAATTTAAACAGTTAAACCTGTTGTGTAACTCCTGTGTTGACAAAGTCATTTATAAGCATGAAGTGGGTACACCAACACCTATAGTTTGTAGAACCACGTTAGTGAAACCATAAATTTCAACTTCAGATATTCAGAAAGAAATCACTTTAAAGCTTACTTAGCCACGTAAAAGTGGACTGGCTCCACTGACATAAGGTCTTAAAGAAATCAGTCTGAGTTTGAAAGAAAATAAGGTTGAGATTTCCAGGGTCTAAATGCAAATAGAAATTTTGGACTTCTATAGCAACTAGTCTGAGAAGGCGTTCTCAAAATTTGGTGCCCATAGTACGTGGGGAAAACTGGAGGCACATTTCCAAGTGGTAAAATATGCAGCTGGCTTCTGCTGCTGCTGCTGCTAAGTCGCTTCAGTTGTGTCCGACTCTGTGCGACCCCATAGACTGCAGCCCACTAGGCTCCTCTGTCCCTGGGATTCTCCAGGCAAGAATAGTGGAGTGGGTTGCCATTTCCTTCTCCAATGCATGAAAGTGAAAAGTGAAAGTGAAGTCGCTCAGTTGTGTCTGACTCCTAGCGACCTCATGGACTGCAGCCTACCAGGCTCCTCCATCCATGGGATTTTCCAGGCAAGAGTACTGGAGTGGGGTGCCATTGCCTTCTCTGATGCAACTGGCTAACAATGTCCAATTACCTAGGAAGCTGTACACCCTGTTTCTGAGAGCATGAATTTATTTTGAAGGCAGCCTATTTTCCAAACAGGTTTGTATTATTTCCTGAGAAATCAAAATTAAATAACTCCTCTTTTCTAAAATCATGACCAATGATACATTCGTGGCAATTCCAATTAAGGAACAGAGGGCACGTCTGCTGGTAAATAACTCGATGTGACTGGGCATGGTGGCAATGACAGAGGGATTGGGGAACTCAGGGCTGAAGCCCTGCCTTAGGATGGGTGAGTCTGCAGAATCGCAGCGGGGCTCATGGGCACAGCACATACTGAGTCACCGGTTGCACACCAGTGCTGTGCCAGGTAACAGGTGCATGTTCCCCTCAAGATGCAAACAGGGGGTCCCTAGAAGAGCAGAGACCTGAGACAGCAGGGGGGCTTCAGAGACGATGACCAGAGGCATGGGAGGAGCTTTAGAGAAAGAAAAAAAAGGACAAGACTGAGGGTGCCAGAGGGAGAGAAGCAAGAGACAGCAAACCAGCCTGGGAGCAGCATGGAGGGAAAGCAGAGACTAGCTAACAGAGCCTTGCAAGGGTGAGAATGAAGGGGACAAGAAAACTCAGGGAGGGGACTGAGACAGAAGCAAAGAGAAGACACAGAAGCAGAGTACCTGAGACAGAGTTAACGAGAAGGCTCTGAGCCAGAAGCAAGAGGTGAGGAGAAGCTGAGTCTTCTGGGTCTTTTTTTTCCCCTGCTGAATAGAGCCTTGATTATAGTGTTACCCAATGTCTGATAAATTTCAGTCTACTTCCTTAACATTTCATGGAGAGAACTACATGAATGCAAAAGGCACCCCAAAGCTAAGAACCTTGAGTTAAATGTGGGAGAAAAACTCCTACCATAGCTGCAATTAACACCCCAATTTAGGTCTAATATTATAAAGGGTGATTTAAAAAAAAATTATCTATCAGGTTTATTTTAGTTCCCACTCCAGCCCAATGAGCCTAATGTGAGTCCCCTTTTTTTTTCCTCCTTCAATAACAGCTGTTCTTTTGAACCTTCTGAATAGGCATCTGATTCAGCTTTGAAGGAAGTCATTTTAGAAGCTGGTGCAGCCTGTCATCAGGACAACTTGGATAAACCCAAGCTCATGCACCACCGACTTCTCTAAAAAGGCAAGAAATCTGGTGACCAGTGAGGAATCAGAGTTCCTGTTAACTCTTAAACCGGTGAACACATTTTCTTCCTCCAGGCTGTAAATTCAGGCATAAGTGGTTTCAAGACCATTCCCTACTTATGAATTTAATACAGAAAATGTATCTGCAGCTCAACTGCAAAAAGGGAAAGGCTTCTTTCAATTTTATTGGATCTCAGCTCCATTATGACTTTGTGGCCTCTGTTGGAGAAAAGCATTCTCATATAATGAGCTCTTATATCATTAAATTGGAAATGAAATAACAGTTGATGGTAGCAGCCCCTGCAGGAACTGTCTGACTTTTGACCCATCATATTGATGACTGGTTGCCTTGCCTGCTCTGGGGCAAGGTTTTAGGTGAATGCAATAAATAAGTTTAACTTGACCAAGACTGTATTTATGTCCCGTGCAATTACTACAAAAAATTACAACAGTGAGAGGTCTGAAAAGTCATTTAAGCTCATTTTTCCCCCTGGCAGGAAAAAAAAAAGAAACGGGGCTTTAAGAAATTTAAACTAGCATAGGTTGAAATGCAAACCTACTAAAAATGGTCATTTAAATACTTACAATTCCATCTCTATCTGGTGAACCTCTGTAACAAAAAGAAATTAGTAGCTATTAGGAAAATGAATCATTCTTGCTACACAGACTCAAGTACAACAATAAGAGTCATTAACCACCTCTCGCCAGTTCCCACCCCAATAAACCTGGATAATGAAAGCTACTCAAAACAAATTGGTTGAATGATATTTCAGTGTGGGGTGTGTGTACATGTATGTGGGAGGGAGAGATTCATTGAAAATTGAAATCCAAAAGGCACAAGTTGTTGGCGCAGTGTCTTGCCCACTTTTGAGAGAATTCAGTAAGAGCTGTCCCATTTAATCAGCTGCCATTTAAAACTACCACCAGGAATGCCAACTGATTTGTTCTCTCATCTTCTCCCCGTAAGTGGTCTTGAATTTCCTCTTATAAGAAGGAATTTCTATGGTATTTTTCAAGTCACTTTGAGAATCTGTATTTTCCTCCATCTTTCTATATTTACTGCTCCTTTGATTACATGAGAACGGGAAATGAAGGGCAATTTTACTAAATGGTTCACTTTGATGACTAAAGTCCAGGGTATTTAATCCACAGTGATCCTAGGCTACAGTGTTTAAGAATAAGGTCTTTAGAGAAGGATGAATCTAGGTGTTCCGACTCTATTATTTACTAATTCTCTGATCTTGGACAAATTACTTAACCTCTCTAAGTCAGTTTAAATATGATAAGTATATAAAGAACTTATAATGATTCCCAACACACACTAAGTCTTCAAAAATGTTTGTTACAGGTTTTTTTCCTCTTCCATGATGGCCCTGCCCTAGGAACAAACACAAAACTGCCCACTTGCAGCCATATTAGACTTTATAGCAATAGAGGAAGGGTATTACTGTTACTCTGGAAAATTGAGGAGGAACAGAAGAAAGGGAGAAGTAAAAGGGTAGTCATTGTAACTTTATAACCTCATATTAATTCTAATATTAATATTTTAATTAATGTTAATTCTAATATTAGTGTTTTAATATTAATTCTAAATATTATTTTATTAACATGGAGACCAGAATCATGCTCAGGTGAGGACCTGCACTGTTTGAAAGGAAACCTTAGTAAGTGCTTGGGTGGAGTGAAAATAAAAGTCCCTTAGTCATGTCCAATCTTTGCGACCCCATGGACTATAAAGTTCATGGAATTCCCCAGGCCAGAATACTAGAGTGGGTAGCTGCTCCCTTCTCCAGGGGATCTTCCCAACTGAGGGATCGAACATCGAACCCAGGTCTTCCGTATTGCAGGCAGATTCTTTACCAGCTGAGCCACCAGGTGTGGCTGGAACTGTTCCTTAGGAGGTGGGATCAAGTAAAATGTTCTTTATTTGCTGGGACATCTTCTTAGCTCCAAGGTTTGATTCCTTTCCCTGCCAACACCCCCTTCAAAATTAGCAGAGCATTCTACTTGGATTACAAAACATTTGATGGGAGTGCATCACTTTTCATAGTCATTTCCCTGTGGATGCAAGAATGAATCAGTGATACAGGGGCTAGAAGTAGAGAGGACCCTGATTTTGAAAGACCATGAGAGCTGACAGAAGTCTGAGGGTGTTTGGACATTTGCTGGCTATGAGAATTCCGAACAGTTGCTTCAAAGAAATTTCATCTAAGAAAGAAGGATAGGAAGAGTTATATATAATTCATTGAACAAATATTGAGTGACTTATAATGGGTCAGGCACTAGGCTAAACTCAGGAGATAAAATGATGAAGAAGATATGCTTTTAAGACAAGCAAGTAAATCCAGTGGGTTATTATGACCACAATAAACCCAGGTGGCAAGAAAGCACAGAGAAAAGTACCGACTCACACTCATCAAAGCCAATTTTCCTTATCAGATTTATATACTGAAAAAACAAACAGACATTTCTTACTAGGATTTCAGCCTCTGCTAAAGGGATCAGGAGAGAGGAGAGTTTGTTAACTTTTGCGTAGGACAGATACAGCGGCACTCATCCTCACGGGGCTGTTTTTAGGGGCAGGTGATAGATGTAAGGGGATCTAAAATGGGAGGCCACTTGGTTTCATGCATATTACCACTATAGGGATGGCATTTCAAACATTTTCATCAGAATAAATGTAATTGTACACAGCAGTGATGATGTCTGTTTGAATCCTTTGTCTTATCCATTGATGGAAATGAGACTGGTTCTTCCCAGTATGGTGGTAGTAAGCACGGTGATGCAGGGCACCAGCTGTAGCACCAGACTGCAGGGTTCAGTCAGCTCAGATCTCCCAGCTGCATAACTTTGAACAAGAGCTTCACCCCTTTGTGTTTCAGTTTCCTCAGTTACGTAATAGCTGTGATAACGGTATATACCTCACAGGGCTATTAAAGGATTCAGTGAGTTAATATAAATGAAGAGCCTGGAATGGTGCCTAGAACATTGTAAATACTCATAAAATGTTATCTAGATTAAAGTTATTATATCAATATAAGCTGGCCCAGGATGAGGAGTAGAGATTTTAGTAGCCTCAGACAATTGGACATGTCCTCAATTTATTTCCTAACCCCCTTTTATTAAGTTTTATGTGTTTAAATAAATACAGCAGACCCACTATATTTACTGACTTGCATTTAAAACTGATCATCTACCAGGCACCTTTTGCCTCTGTTTTTAAAAATGACAGTTACCTCTTGCCACTACTCCCTTTTCTTTTACCCCGCTATTGGCCTTGATTATAATTTTATCCATCTATTCCGTTTTTTTTTTTTTTTCCCTTCCTGGGTGATAAAAGAACAGGCACTTGATTCTGGACTAGAAAACTGGCTCCATGTCTTATTTTCTGGGAAGCCTTCAGCAATTAATTCATTTTGGCATTGATTTCTCATCTCTAAAATTGAGATATTACTTCTAACCTTATTGAATTACTGTGAGGATTAAAAAGGATATCAGTGCATTACAAAATACCTTGCACAGAGCCTGCCATTTAGCACAGGCTCTCTCTTTTCCTCTTTCTATCAGCCACTGTAATGATGATCAAATCAGGAAGCTCTGGTTCTAACCCCACTCTATCTAAGGGCACCCAATCAGCTGAATTTGGAGCTGGCAGCTACCATAGCAGGTTGCTTGGCAACCCTCATGGAGTTGCAACAGCCCTGAAAACAGTTTGAATCAGCAAGGTTCAGTGATGGCAGACTATCATAAGCATTACCTAAATTTGAAGGGATAGCACATTGCCAGAATATTTCCCCAGCCTTCTGCAAGAATGATATGTGACCCAATCAGAGATCAGGGGGTTCCTGAAAGGCAGAGGCTTACACTAAATGGCTTGTCTTTTGACCATCACCGCTGATGGAACCAGTTTATAGCTAATTTGCTACACCTAAGTAAACTGGGACACTCAGATTATAAGAAGTGAAAGAGATACTTGGGATTTTACAAGCAAATGTCTCATTAGAGTACTTCAGAGAGATGTCGGCCATCTACCCAAAGCCGTGAGGAGTAACTTTCTCATTTTCATGATTTTAGAAGTGATGATGGAAGAGCGGTGCTTTCGCCAAAGGCAAATAGCTCAGCCTGCCCAGGGGAGGTTGTCTGACCTCTTTTCCCTTTTCAGGGACTTTTTATCCTTTTTAGTTTTCTTCACACACCAGAGATTACGTGTAGTCAGCTACAGACACTATCTTCAAAGAAAACTGGATTTGGTTTCTGCTAACAACATTCTCCTGAGATACGTCTAATAGTATCCCACATAGCATGTGGCACATTGTAGGTGACACGATGTTGCTGACAGACGGACTGCGACAGAGTCTGGCCTTTCAGGGAAATTAGACTCTAACGTCAACGCAGGCCCATTAGAGGAAAGTGTATTCTAAGGCCGGGGAGCTATTGGCAAAGCTGAAGCCAGGGCCCAGGTCTCCTGACTCTGCTGAATGAACCATCTCCTATTCTGATTAACTTTTCAAAAATGTCAATTTCTTAAGAAATAACGGAAGTTGTATAATGCTCAGAAATTTTTCTAATTTAATCATTTAAAAACATTGGCAAGACTAGATAGAGCAAATGTAGTTTCCATGAAATAACTATTTACCAAAAGAGAAAGCACAAAGAAAAGGTAAGATCAGGAGACTTAACATCTGATATTTGGACAAAACATAGCTTTTTACCCCTCAATCGGTTACAGTCTCTGGTTTAAAAGCCTCAAGACTTCAAGGTTGCGCACTGTCTAAGGAAGAAAGCCCAGACACCTCAGCCTGGCACTTAAAGCCCTTCCTATCCAGCCCTGATCTTTTCAGCCTCACCTCCCAGCATCACATTTACCAGCAGTCGACAGACAGACAGACTGCCCTGTTTGGCTTGTCCTGAAGACCTCCCTGGATTTTCTACATCTCTGCTTTGGCTGTTGCTCCCTTTGCATGAAATGCATGTCCTCATCTTCTTGAAGATCAAACTCAAGGGTCCTCCCACTTTGAAACTTCATTGAACATCTCTTTAAATATGAGCTTTTCCACCCTTGAATTTCCCAGGAAATTCCATTTTTAGTTGCTCAAAAGGAACTTACCACATATTAATTTGTTCTAGTAATAGGAGTAGTGGCTGCTGCCATTCACTGAGCATTTACTAAGTACTAGTTACCAGTGTAGTCATGTTAAATGTTAGCTGTTTTATTATATGAAAGATACTTCAATTTGCATGAATTAAAAATTATCAGAGGACAAGGCCACAAGGTAATGCTCCACATCTTGTGATAACATTTATGCAGGACATACATGTATAGAAGGAAAAGCTAAAGGTGTGAGATCAAGATAACCCTTTTCCTTTTTAATTGTTTCTAAACAACTATTGATTTTCCCATTTTCTAACTTTCTTACAGGGATTCTAGCCAAATAAGAGGTTTAACGGGCTCATTATTCTTCTATACAGCAGCCCAAACCAGATACACATTCCCACATGGGCACTATCAGCTGATGCTGAGCAGTGGTGTTCTCCTCAAGTACATACGTAGAATCAGTGTCCTTTTCTTTCTTCCGTATTCCAAAGGCCTTCCTTGTACGTTTTTTCAATCCTATGGGAAAACAACAAAAGGTCAGAAAGTCTATTTTCAAATGTTCCTAGCAACATTCAAGGGAACTATTTTTAAAGTTGCAGCACATTAGTTAAATCTGAATGTTCAAAAAGACATGAAAGTTTCTTCATGTGTATGCATGTGTGTGCATATGTGTATGATTCATTATCATATTTTTCAACAGAGTTTATCAAGGACATGGCACTGTAAGCTCTTAGCACTATAAGCAATGTAAGAATATAAAAGTGAGGCTTCCCTGGTAGCTCAAGCAGTAAAGACTCCACCTGCTAATGTAGGAGATGTGGGTTCAATCGCTGATTCGGGAAGATCCTTCATGCTGCGGTGCCACTAAGCCCATTTGCCACAACTATTGAGCCTGTGCTCTAGAGCCCTGGAATCTCAACTACTAAAGCCCTCACCTAGAGCCCATACTCCCCAACAAGAGAAGCCACTGCAATGAGAAGCCTGTAAATTGCATTTGGAGAGTAGGCCTGGCTTGCTGCAACTAGAGAAAAGCCCACACAGCAATGAAGCAAAACTAAGTAAATAACAAAATTATTTTTTTTAAAGAATATAAATAAATAGAAAGGAGATCAGGACCAGGTACAGAAAAGTTGGCAAGCTTTTCTTAGACTATTGTTATTCATTCTTCAAATAGGCACTATGCCAAGAAACCCAATCACAGATTTAGAACAGTAATTTCCAGATTAGATGTATTCTTGAGAACAGGATAGTTCCAAGACAGAAATCATGTAAACCACATGAGAGAGCCACATTGGTCTGACATCTTTGTATTCATATACCCAATTCATCCTTTTCTACTTTCTCAATTTGGTGGCTTTATTGGATTCTCTGAACATACCACAACATCTGTACTCCAACATCTCTTTTCTCCTTGTTTGGTCCTTACCACTGGCTGAAATGTTTTTCCTATCTTGTTGATATTTAGAACTTCCATACATGCTTCCAAGGCCCCATCAACTTCCACCTCCTCTGTTGAGGGCCTCCTAATCTTAGTGTAGCCAGAAAACGACTGTCCTGTGCTCCCCTCAAATTTTGCTCCTATATGTATCGACTTAGCAACTAACCAACAATGATACAGTATAATACAACAAATTACTCCACCTATTAATTCCTATGTCAGTTTCCCACATAGACTGTAAGACTTTCTAGGCCAGAGGCCAAGGATATGCTCTCTATATCCTCTGCACCAAACACAGGAACCAGATAATATTTGTTGATTTAAGATGTCTTCTAAGAAGCATCATTCAGGTGCTACTGGAATAAGAAGGCTCCTTTCTTCCATCCTAGGTAAACCAAGCCCAATCTTGTATGTTCCATCCTTGTCCTATCAAGGTTCTGTCTGGGATTCCCATCTCCTACATGTCCTGTGGTTACACGTGTGGCTTGCATTTCTCATGTCGTGTGAGTTCTCAGTTGTGTCCAACTCTTTGATCCCATGGACTGTAGCCGGTCAGACACCTCTCTCCATAAGACTTCCCTGGCAAGAATACAGGAGTCGGCTGCCATTTCCTCCTCCAGGGAATCTTCCAGACCCAGGGTTCAAACCTGCATCTCCTGCATTGCAAGTGGATTCTTTACCACTGAGCCATTGGGGAAACCGGTTCCTCATGTTAGTGAGTCTTATTCAGATATACCATTGCCTATATATTCAAAGCCTTAGACTTGTTACTGGTGGTTTGGAAATTTTTCTTCACAAATTATATCTGGAAAAGTCACTGATGTTCAGAATTTGTTTGGTACTACCGGGTGGATCTGGAGAAGAAAATGGCTACCCACTCCAGTATTCTTCCTTGGAGGATCCCATGGACAGAAGAACCTGGCAGGCTACCGTCCGTGGGGTTGAAAAGAGTCAGAGACGACTGAGCGACTACCACTACCAGATGGATTGGGCGTCCCAGGGGGCTCAGTGGGTAAAGAATCCACATGCAGTGCAGGAGACGATCCCTGGGCTGGGAAAATCCCCTGGAGGAGGGCACGGCAACCCACTCCAGTATTTTTGCCTGGAGAATCCCCGTGGACAGAGTATCCTGGCAGGCTACAGTCCTTGGGGTTGCAAAGAGTTGAACGTGACTGAAGTGACTGAGCATGCACGCATGCTCCAGGTGGATCAAAGGGAAAAACACTGACAAAATCAGAGATTTGATGTCATCTTCTAAAACATATGAATCAGCCCAGACCACTTGGATGATCTGAGTCATTCATTATCTGACTCTCAAGATACTACTCAAATATAATCTCCAAATGCCTCTGTTTGTCTAATTTTGCATTTGAACAGTCATTCCATTTAAGAGGTTTAGGTCTTTAAAATGTCAATGTTTGTTTAAAAAAAATCTCCTCCCACATTAAGCTGTTCTCCATTACTCTCCACATGAGGTGTTCATAGAAAACTTACTGACATTTAAAGTATCCACCCATTACATTTAGGAATACCTTCCCTCTGTCATTTTAAATTTTGAGTGTGAGAAACTTCTCACCTCTAATTGCCTTATGTCCTTATAGGGACAAAATTGTCATTTTCTTCCTATAATTTTTCTTGAGCTTTAAGTCTCTTCACTGGCTTCTCCATGCTCTTAATTCAGCTTTGGGGGTCCCAGTGAGTGCTATATTCACTGGTCAATATTGGTTTTTATAGGATTATAAAACAAATGCTATTATTGTCTTATGTTTTCAAATTACTTTAGTTCCTGTAACTTGATCATGAGATAAGAGATAGCATGTCCTACCAAACAGATGAGAAAATACAGACAAATTCCAGTAATTCTTGTATTAAATTAGTAACAGAACAGGCAATAGAAGATTTCCATAGACTCTGTCCTGTTTTTGACCACCAAATTTGGATAATAGCCAATTTGAACTAGGTCATGAACGTCATGAGTTGTCCATTTTCCAGTGAAAACTGCTCTGGCTCAGGCTTCAGGAGACAGAGTCCATCGCCAGCATCATTTCTAATTGTATAGATGAATATGAGTTACATTTTTTTTTTGTATTTCCATCTCTCAGTTTACAACAAATCAGCCAGTAACAAGGAATGAAAGAATTTGCACATATTCACAAAACGCAATGCCATTCTGTAGTTTTAGTTTCAATGAAAGTCATATTTCCCATATGTAGAATACATTCTCATATATGGAATATACACAGAAATACACCAGAGGTGTGACAATCCAGAAAAACAAAACTAATCAAACTGTTGAATAAGAGAAAACACTGAAAACCTTTACCCCTTGAAAGATGGAAGATGTGAAAGTTTAGAAAACTATAAAGAAAATTCTGAAAGGCAAAAAAATATGAAATACAAAAGTTATTCATATCTTAATAGCTCTTTGAGAAGATGCAGGAAGAAACAATCATACCAAATGAACTAAAAGTGAATGGATAAGTGTGGTCAAGTATTTTGAGAGTTTATTTAAAAATATTTAAAGAACATATACATGTCCACACTGCTATATTTAAAATGGATAACCAACAAGGACCTACTATACAGCACATGGAACTCTGCTGAATGTTATGTGGCAGCCTGGATAGGAGGGGAGTTTGAGGGAGAATGGACACATGTATATGTATGGCTGAATCCCTACCCTGTTCACTCGAAACTATCACAACATTGTTAATTGGATATACCCCAATACAAAAAAAAAAGTTTTAAAAAATATCCAAAGAAATTCTTCAAAAGAGAACAAGGATAGTCAAAGATCTTATAGTAGTAACAAGCTTAAGATACCACATATGGTAACATAATAAGCTTAAAAAATACTATATCCAATGATTTTTTTCACTTCTGACTCTCAAACCACATGAAAGTTTTAAAGTGAATTTCTACAGTATAATTATCCTTTAGGCTGGGTCATGAATTTTTGTCAATTATTCTTTACCAAAAATGGAAGGGAAAAAATCAAGTGTCTTTGAGAAATGAAGTAACTAACTTTTCCCTTGCCAACGTCTAAACAAAGATTTCTAAAGAGGAAGAGTTTTAATGTTCTGATGATCTGAGGCTAGGACAGTCCTCGTCCAAGCTATGGAGCTAAGAACACACTCCCATGTTCCTGCAGAACTGGGTCAGGCACACGGAAGTCTGGCCTGTGCCTGCAGCATCTCTCCACCTCATTTAGATTCCTTTAGCCTCCTCTGGTATTATGGGAGAAGCTAGTAAAGTCTTGGAACTACAACAGCAAAATTTAAAAATAGACGGATTTTTAAGATGGTAGGAAAGCTTATTTCAAGATAGGTAGTCCTGGGTATGATGTTACAAGGTAATGAAATAGCAAAGATGCAGAAACGGACAATAGCAACAGCACAAATATATAGAGTAATGTTTGTAGCTACCAAAACTGAGGTCCAGCCTACGGGTTAGGTACCAGCTGCTTTGCATATATTGACTCATTTAAATTTCTAACAAGCCTTGTGAAAAAGTAGAAGGTATTTTCTTTGCAAATGAGGAGCCTGAGGGTTTACCTGAGTTAGGTTTTATTTATCATCATCTCTAGGGGTGGGTAATGGAGGTTCTTTACCCACGGATTCCCAAGAGTTCTGCTGGACTGTGTCCTAATTTTCTTTACATCCCCTCCTTGGGTGGGGGGGACAGTTTCATTCATTGATCATTCATAGTTTCCTTTTCCATCTATATGTAGACGAATCCTAAATCCATAGGTCAGATCAGATCAGATCAGATCAGTCGCTCAGTCGTGTCCGACTCTTTGCAACCCCATGAATTGCAGCACACCAGGCCTCCCTGTCCATCACCAACTCCCGGAGTTCACCCAGACTCACGTCCATCGAGTCAGTGATGCCATCCAGCCATCTCATCCTGTCCTCCCCTTCTCCTCCTGCTCCTAATCCCTCCCAGCATCAGAGTTTTTTCCAATGAGTCAACTCTTCACATGAGGTGGCCAAAGTACTGGAGTTTCAGCTTTAGCATCATTCCCTCCAAAGAAATCCCAGGGCTGATCTCCTTCAGAATGGACTGGTTGGACCTCCTTGCAGTCCAAGGGACTCTCAAGAGTCTTCTCCAACACCACAGTTCAAAAGCATCAATTCTTCGGCGCTCAGCCTTCTTCACAGTCCGACTCTCACATCCATACAGGAAAAACCATAGCCTTGACTAGACGAACCTTTGTTGGCAAAGTAATGTCTCTGCTTTTGAATATGCTATCTAGTGCTATTTCCTAAGCTTCTGGATATACAGTACTTTTTATCATACTCAAGCTTCTATAAATAGGCATCATATTTCTTTGAAAGCCTTTAGGTGCCACCTTATACACATGTAACCAAACCTTTAAAGGCATGTCCAATCACTTACAAGTGTTTTCTGAATAAATCCCCCTTAAAATGAAACAGTTCTCCATGAACAAATGAATTAAAAAGAAATGTGGTGTACCCTTACAATGTAATATTATTTAAAGGAATGCAGTACTGACACATGCTACAACATGCATGAACCTTGAAAACATTATGCTAAATGAAAGAAGCCAGATACGAAGAACCACCCAGTGTATGAATCCATTTATGTGAAATATCAAGGGCAAGCAAATTCATTGTTATAGAAAACCGAGTAGAAGTTGCCAGGGGTGAGGAAGAGGGGAAAAGAGGAGTGTCTGCCTAGTTGGTATGGAGTTTCCTTCTAGGATAGTATGAAAGTTCAAGAAATCTATAGTGCTGACAGCTACTCAACACTGAGAATGTACTGAATACACTTTAACATGGCCAACATGGTAAATTCTGTCATGTTTATTTCATCACAATAAAAAAGAAACAGAATAATTCAAGCCAGATTGTCCTGTGACCAAGGGGAGAAAGATAGGAGGGAGCAAAGAAGAAAAGAAAGAGACAAGGTGGATTGGCTTAAAAGTTTGGGATCTTTTTTTTTTTTCCTTTTAATTTATTTTTGTGCTAAAGTTGTCAATATTTAGTAAAGACACTGGGAGCTAGATAGTCACAAATCTTTCTTCATGATGACCTTCACTATCAAGAAACTGGTATGTCCATGACAATTGTTAACTACAACTAAACCTCCAGCACTTCTTTCTCATGTAACAGATGTTTACAAAAAGCATCATGAACACATTTTTAATGTTCCTTTCAGCTTTTCTCATCAGATCACAATGTTATGTTAACCCCTACTAGATGGTAAGCTCCATGAAGGTAGCCCCTCCACTGTGTAATAGATGTCTGTCTTTATTTTCATTGTCCCATAGTGGTTCCCAAATAGAATATTCCTTAAAGTAATTCATTCAATTGTAATAACATAGAGGCACTATTTCTCATCCCCTTTTCAAACTGTAAGTCAGACCACTGGAAGCTTATGAAATCAATTTGTTAGGGTGAAACCTTCATTCAAAAATGAAATAGAAGATGAAAACTAAGTGTACATTGCCTGTAGAAAGGATGAAGACTATATCATGAAATTCTTGGTCTCAGTTATGTGAGTGGTCAATGTTTGCAAACAGGGTGACCATGTAAAATACTTTTCTTATGACAGCTCCAAAATGTACAAAAGTGTTTAAAAATAACTTTAAAAAGTCTTTTAAATTTACAACACAAATGACTGTGTTCACTAATGTTCTTCTCTGAAATGTCTTTGAACTAATTATATTTTTAAATTAGATACCTTAGAATCTAAAGATACCTTAGAACTTCCTTACTTTGAGTGTACAGCTCTGCAGGTGAAGAAGAAATAGTACAGCAAAAAAATTCCCTTTATCAATTTTCTTTTCTCTCAAGTATAACTGTTCTGTAGGGATTCATTAAGTAAACACTAAATTCTAAATTTAGCCTTTAAATGTTACACAGAAAATAGAATTTTTAAGAATGACCTTCCAAAAAAGAATTTGGCCTCAGTACTCTGTTTTATCTTAGATAAAACATCAAAATCTGATACTCAAAAGAAACCACAGAGTTTTTGCTTGGTTAGTCTCATGTCTCCTAGTTTTAAAAATTACTCTTGATATATTAATACTTTTCCCTAAAAATAAAGATTAGTTCTTTAGATGGACAGATTGAGATAACAGTCCTGGAGCTGAGATCAAATAGGAGAAATCAAGGTGTAAGCATCCTGTAGGCAGTAGCCAAGGACTAACTACACAGAACACAGAAGATGCTGCTCTTCAGCAGAGATGCTGCCACACAGGAGTGTAAGCGCAGAGCTCTGCCAGCACCTCCTCCTTTCTCTCCTGTACTGAATTCTTCTAGCTGGTAGGACAACAAGAGGTCAAAGGCAGAACGGTCACCATCATCAGCATGTTGGTAGCAAGTTGGTTTATCTTCCAGCTATCTTAAAGGGGCTGGGGGAAGGGAAAAGATGTGGCACTACTTTTTAATACCTTTCTCACTCATGTACTGGTGGCTCAGATGGTAAAGAATCTGCCTGCAATGCAGGAGACCCAGGTTCTACCCCTGGGTCAGGAAGATCCCTTGGAGAAGGGAAAATGGCAACCCACTCCAGTATTCTTGCCTGGAGAATCTGGACAGAGGAGCCTGGTAAGTTACAGTCCACTGGGTCACAGTCCAGACAGGACTGAGTGACTAACACTTTCTTTTTTCACTCATGTCACAGTCTTGCTTTCATACTGCTTTCACTAACAGCTCTTAATTATGGTGTTAAACACCCCATATAAGCATACTGCTTTTAACATTGTTGAAAAGGTGGCACTTCTGGAGAACATGTTCCTGGGGTATATCTGGTCCTTCTGCTTCCCACCCGCTACAAACAGTGCTTTTGAGCAGAGCTTGGACAAAGGAAAAGGCTTGGGCACAAGGCTAGCTCGAAGAGTGACCTGGAGCTTTGGAAGAAAGAGGAACACTGGAAGGAGGAGAGGGTGGCAGTGACAATAGTTTAAGGTTGGTATGTAAAACACAGTTCATAGAGGAATACAAGCCATCTCATTATCTGCCTCAGAAGCATGAAGACACACCTCCCAGAAGCCCTGCAGGGGACATGGTAGAAGGGAACAGAATACATGGCCTACTTTGGAATCTGGAGATCTGGGATCATATCTCAATTTGACTTCTTACTGGCTGTCATTTGCAGCAAAACTTACAGACACTATGAGAGGAATTGCGTTAATTTCAGTATAAGATTCATGTCTTCACAGGACATGAGGTTTGGAGGAACAACCTTTGTTTTTCTCTCTGTAATCCCTAGAAGTGAGGGGAAGGCAGCACTGGTTCACTAGGTCCTTCAAATGTGCCGGGCACTAGGCTAAGCTTTTTTCAAATTTAGCCAGCTGAGCTATTTAAAATATTAAAAGATGATGCAGTTAAATGTTGTTCTCAATATGCCAGCAAATTTGGAAAACTCAGAAGTTGCCACAGGACTGGAAAATGTCAGTTTTCATTCCAATTCCAAAGAAGGGCAATGCCAAAGAATGTTCAAACTACCATACAACTGTGCTCATTTCACATGTTAGCAAGGTCATGGTCAAAATCCTTCAAGTTAGTCTTCAACAATATGTGAACCAAGAAATTCCAGATGTACATGCTAGATTAGAAAAGGCAGAGGAACCACAGATCAAATTGTCAACATCAGTTGGATCATAGAAAAAGTAAGAGAATTCCAGAAAAATATCTTCTTCTGCTTCATTGGCTATGCTAAAACTTTTGACTATGTGGCTCACAACAAACTGTGGAAAATTCTTAAAGAGATGGGGAAAAAAAAAAAAAGAGATGGGAATACCAGAGCACCTGACCTGCCTCCTGAGAAACCTGGATGTAAGTCAAGAAACAATAGTTAGAGTGGGACATGGAACAACAGACTAGTTCAGGATTGGGAAAGGTGTCTGACAGGGCTGTATATTGTCACCCTGCTTATTTTACTTATATGCAGAGTACATCATGGAGAATGACAGGCTGGATGAATCCCAAGCTGGAATCAAGATTGCTGGGAGAAATATCAATAACCTCAGATATGCAGATGATACCACCCTTATGACGGAAAGTGAAGAGGAACTAAAGAGCCTTTAGATGAAGGTGAAAGAGGAGAGTGAAAAAGTTGGCTTAAAACCCAACATTCAGAAAACTAAGATCATGGCATCTAGTCCCATCACTTCATGATAAAAAGATGGGGAAAAAACAGAAACAGTGAGAGACTTTATTATCTTGGGCTTCAAAATCATTGAGGATGGTGACTGTGGCCATGAAATTAAAAGATGCTTGCTCCTTGGAAGAAAAGCTATGACAAACCTAGACAGTGTATTAAAAAGCAGAGATGTCACTTTGCTGACTAAGGTCCATCTAGTCAAAGCTTTGGTTTTTTCAGTAGTCATGTATGGATGTGAAAGTTGGACCATAAAGAAGGCTGAGCACTGAAGAACTGATGCTTTCAAACTGGGTGCTGGAGAAGAGTCTTGAGAGTCCCTTGAACAGCAAGGAGGTTAAACCAGTCAATCCTAAAGGAAATCAACCCTGAATATTCATTGGAGGAACTGATGCTGAAGCTGAAGTGCCAGTACTCTAGCCACCTGATGCAAAGCGTCAACTCATTAGGACCCTGAGCTGGGAAAGATTGAAGGCAGAAGGAGAAGGGAGCGATGGAGTATGAGATGGCTGGATGGCATCACTGACTCAATGGAAATAAGTTTGAGCAAGCTCCGTGAGATGGTGAAGGACAGGGAAGACTGTCAGGGAGGAAGACTGACAGGGAAGACAGAGGTATCAGGGGAGAGGAGGAGGAGCCCTAAACTGCATGGGGTGGACCTATCTGAAGGCATGTGCATTAAGGCAAGGAACAGAGATCGGGGAAGCAGTGTGGTGTGACCTCACCACATTTTTAGGTGAACAGCACATATACAACAGCACATTGAAAAGCTCAATTTAGCCCAAAACACACTGAATAAATAAAAACCAAATAGATGTAATGTTGTAAGTACTTAAGATGTTTCAGGAAATCTGTCAGGAACTTCCCTATATTAACACAACCTTACAAAGTAGGAGCTATTATGTTATTGATTACATATCATGGTTCATGAGGAGTGTCTGGAGCCAGGTCACACAGGTGGTAATTGACAGACCACATTCAGAGTCCCCTCTGCCTGACTTCAGAGCCCATGCCCTTCACGTCTTTGGAATATCTTTCTGTTAGTTCACAATTTGTTTTGCCCTCTTATCAAAAACAAGAGCAAAAGCAAACACAAAAACCTTAATTTTTTTAAAATTGAAAGACATTTTTAGGGAAATTAGGCAGGACATTTGTTAAGCACAAAGACTGTATTTTGCATATTTACATCTTTGTGTGCTGCCCAGTGAACATAAGGAGACCCAATAAATGTTTGCTAAATGAATTATTTCTGTGATAAACATGAATTCTCAGCTTAAGTCTTCATCAGCTTGAGGGGTTACTCAAAGGTGAATCGCATGTAATGGAATTACTTATTTTCTCCAGGAACTCAGGCCAAACATTTGGTCTCAGTAATAAAAAACAGGCAAATTTAATTGCCCTGGGCATAATGCCGCATATTGACAGCAACTCTCACTGGTAATATCTATTCATTATGATGGCCACTGTATTTCTGTCAGGAAAGATTAAAATACTTTGTGTATTAGCTTTTCCTCTAAGTTTTAAATATAGGTACTATAATCCAATTCAGATTCTTTGTTTTAAGAAGTTCTGACAGAAAAATTTAAGACCAGTTAAGAAGAAAGCCAGTTCCTCCCATGATTTTTTATGATATTTATGATTTTCAGCATCAAGACTACTGCCTAAGGTATGGGAGATGCTTAATAAAGGCAAGTACCAGGGAATATGAAGTTCAATGTCAAGCAGTACTTGGCACAGTCAGTTAACAAATGTTTCTTGATTGATCTACGCATTTACCGTTTTAATCCAAATTATTCAAAACTGGTGGGCATGTGCTCTTCAGTCTGAATGCTTTACCTTCATTTTTATGTGACTCAAAGGAAATCCAGGTGATCTTTGTACTTAGTGAGTACAGAGCCTCTTTATAAAATAGCACCCTTTCATTCTGAGCTGAGTCTATTCTCAGAAATACGCACGTTAATGACACACTCCATTAGAATTGGATTGCAAAAGAGGCTGATGTAGATGGCACCTTGAAGATCAGGTTTGATATATGGGAGTTCAGGTTAGTGCACTAAAATGGAGATGGCCATAAGTCATTTAAGACTTCAAGGGCTAAAAATAATAATGATTTTTAAGGAACATGGACATGGTAACATGGAAGAAAATGTTGAAACAAAAATGGTCATGAAACAGGCTTTCCACAAAAGGACCTAGATTTGCTATGTCAATATCACTGCAATGAAGGAGTTGAGTGAAAATGGGAAGAGTTTTGAGCAGGTGAACAATTTCTATTAAGCATTAAATATAGTAACAAGGTGAGCTTTCCTGGTGGCTCAGTGGTAAAGAATTTATCTGCAATGCAGCAGAGGCAAGTTCGATTCCTGCCAGGAAGATCCCCTGGAGAAGGAAATGGCAATCCACTCCAGTATTCTTGCTTGGGAAATCCCATGGACAGAGAAACCTAGCAGACTACAGTCCATGGGGTCACAAAAGAGTCAGAGAGGACTTAAGGATTAAACAACAACAGTAACAGGATCCATAGGAAACATACATAGTTGTAAAAAAATGTAGGAGCTTTGAATTCTGAAAAACTTTTGTTCAAATCCCATCTTTACTACCTCCGGGGGCAAATTACACAAACTCTCTGAGTCTGTTTTCTCATCTATTACAAAAGGTGTTTGTAAAGTTTCAGTGGGTGTAAAGACTTTATATCTTACCTAAAATATATATTGTATATTACTTTATGCAGATTTATCTTGCTTTTATTTTGCAGTTTTGATTATTTACAAAGCAATGAGAAATCAGCTATTCTAACAGATTACTAAAAGTAACTAAATGACTGACTTCAGCAGTTATAGCATCTCCATTGCTCTATTCCTTTAGAAATAAAAACATAACATGAAATCTTAAAATAATCAAAATTTCAAAATCTCAAGGTTTTCCTGGTTACAGCTATAAAAACCAAACCAAGATTAAGAAATGGAATTTACTGACATCTATCATAAAATTTCCCCTGGAGAAGGAAATGGCAACCCACTCCAGTATTCTCGCCTGTAAAATCCCATGGACAGAGAAGCCTGGCAGGTTACAGTCCATGGGGTCACAAAGAGTTGGGCACAACTGAGCAACTGAACACACACACATCATAAAAGGTAAGTGGGGGATGGTTTAATACTCACAGTAAGAAACACAACTATCTCCTAAAGCAGGAAAATATTACATCATTGGTGAAGACTTTACTGTGTGCAAATCTATTACAAACTCTAATCAGCTGGTCATCCCAGCGTGATTGAAAGTAGGCCAGTGTTACTCTTACTTGGGTTAGCAGTGTATAGAATTTGTTTTCTGCTTCTTGCCAGCTAGGGAGAATAATACTTCAAGCACTAGTGAAATTAATTTGACCTGTTCCATGAGAACCTTGTTCTGTAAATGATTTTCCTCTTATCCTCTTTCTCTCTCTCACTCTTTCTCCCTATATCCACTGACATTCTTCTCTCCCTTCCATCTCCATTCCCTCCCCAGCCTGACAGTGACATGTAGACAGAACTGAAGTTAATGATCCTGCACAGAAGGACTCTGGTTTTCAGGCATAAACAGAAAAATTCAATTGAATTGTAATTCACCAAATCTCATTTGCAAAAAACTCCATTTTCAACAAGAAAATGAACCCAAAAGCAAGTAAACTGCACAATAACAGAAATGCTTTTCATATTCTCTCTCTCTCTTTTTAATATTTCACCCAGAGAGAAAGGGACAAGTCCTTTGGTAAAATCTCTATAAATTTTTAGTATATGTGGCATTTAGCACTGTGAATTAAATTCTTCAAAGGATGAATTTTAAAGAAAGATGGAACATGTCCTACACAGAATTATTTTGGTTTTCATTCTAACTTACTATTTGGAGGCAGAGAGGTGAACAAAGGGAAAGAGATTTACATGGCATGGCAAACTCAATACATCATAGCTATTAGCTAGCTTTATTTAGTGAGAAACCATGGAGCCTGCTTCTAAAAAGGAATGCAAATGGTTTAAAAAGTTAAAAACACATAAGTATGGAGTTATTTCTTTTTAAAAGAAGGTCAGTTATTGGAGGAACATATACAAAATAAAGGTTAAGAGGGAACTAAGTTCAGAATTTAGGTCTAATTTCTTTTGAGAGGTCTCTGGAATACATGTGGATTAATTCTGTTTCTAAGGTTTATACTAACAATAGTCATTATCATCATCATTCACCTATCTATTCACCGATCCTCTGTACTTCTGTCCACTCACCCACCCATCCATCCTTTGACTATAATTTCCAATAGGTAATAAAGTTCATTGTCATAAAATTATGCCTGTTGGATGATATAAATCTATCAAGTTGCGATGAAAAGCTGCTCGCTTTTAGTCTGTTCTCACTGGAGGTAGAAAATATCAAGTCAGTCCTCTTGGAGAGTTAACCCTTGGTAGGTATGATGATTTATTAAGCCATTGCCTCAGCATCTTGGTAAGCTAAGCAGTCATATTATTGTTCCCGTGTTTTATTTACAGATCTTATAATCTAATCACTTAAATTCATGTCTATTGGTCTACCAATGAATGATTCCCTGATTCTAGGCCCTCATATTTACCTAGGAAGCTCAGATGGTAACTTTTCCCATCACTGGTCAGTATTCTCTTCACCAATTTCTCAATGTTGGGCAGGCAGATAACTCTAGCCTTTTATTAAATGTCCAGAGTCCTGCTAGCTTTCGAGTATTTGGAATCACCATCAGAAGATCTCATATTCTCATTTGGTGGTTGATAGAATAGGGGTGTGCTGGACATCTGTCATGTGCCATGGATGCTTCTGGACTAGAGATGCAGTATCTAATATGATGCTTGAATTATGTGAGGTCAAAGATCAGTTACTAAAACCTTAAAACACTCTCCTTCAATTAAGTACGTGTCATCCACTTTGGCATCTCCTTGCCAATTCATGGATAGGACATGCGTGCATAACTGTGTGGTGTTTAAGATGAAGAGTGACATGAGATGAGGATGTCAGGGGCCAGATTATACAGGGTCTTAAAGGTCAAGTTAAGGACTTTAGATTTTAAAGTACAATGGGCAGACATCGAAAGCATTGGAGCAAGAAAGTGACATCATCTAAATATCTTTTTTTTTTTTTCCTACCAGCAATGTGAATTGGTTAGTACCAGAGAGCTCCAATAGTAATTTGTATAATGGTCACTGCGATGTGCTAAATAAATAAGTTGTCTCTTCTAGATCATTAAAAGACACAATCACATTGATGTACCAATTATTTGAAAACCAGCATTAGAAGTAGGTTCTGTTTAGAAACTCTAACTAAAATATTTATTAGAATAGCTGAATATCTGAGCATTTCTCACCACTAAAGAGTTTGCCATTTATGACAGTATGTAATTATACCAAATTTGACAATCCTAATTGAGATTCAAACTAATTCAGAGCCTTCAAACTAATGAAACTCCCACAACTCCTGAACTCAAACTCCCTGAATATACTTTACCATATTGCTTCATTATATGTGAGTGGGCAACATAGGTGTGTATAAATAAATATATAATAAAAAATATATATATATATACGTAAGAGAGAAAGAGAGATCAAGAGAGACAGAGAGAGAGAGAGCACACACAAACTATTTCTCATGATGTTCTAGAATACAGAATTTTTTTTGAGTATGGTTTTTGTTTCTATTTCTATGCTAAATATATCTCATTACTTTCTAAATGTCTAGAACAGTGTCATGAACCCCTATTTGGCTGAATAGCATTCCCCCAACAATCTGGGTCACATTCCCAGTGACACTAATACCATTTCAAGCTGAAATATGGCTTTCAGCATTTTGATTAAATATTCTGCTAAGTACTCTAAGAAGACTTTTCGATTTATGAGACTATAACCTCAAAGGTAGAAGAAGGTAAAAGGTGACTTTAATAATGATAAAGAAACCAAAACAAAACAGAAAAAAAGGCATTAGAAATGGGGTTTATAGAAGGAACTTCAAGATCCAAATGCCGAGTCTGAATTAAGTTAATTATGTGGTACTTTACACAAATGTATGTTGTTCTTCCTGGAACAGACACATTTACAAGGGTAATTCTATGCGAAATTCACAAGTTTGCTAGCATCCTAGTTAGGCTGCCCCAGATATTCCTCCTCTAAAATGCCTTTGAAAAGGGTGTGTGGCTCCACACTCTCTTTTCTGCAGTCACCTAAACACAGGCACACACCCTGTCCAGCACCACCATTTGCTTATGTAGAGCCCATTCAATTCCCCCTCCCCAGGATTTAAGCAGAATTAAATCTGCTCTGAAGTTACCAGAAGACAGATCTTGCTTAGGCTGGCATTTCAGACCTGGTCTATCATATTTCTCTAGTTTTAGCTGTCACTATTACTCTGTAAATAGTCTGCTCTGCAACCGAATGAAAATTCTCCTCATTCCCTAGACAAATGTGCACCTCTGCGCCCTACATCTTAGCTTCTGTTTTCAAGACTCTCTCTTTGGCCCACCTTCTTTTTAACCAGTAACCACAGAGACCCAGCCATCCTCCAGCTGCTTCAGAAATACCCCAACACACCTGCAGGAGGGTCTCCTCCAGAATTGATTATTTCTTCTCTTGAGTTCTTCTAAAACTTAAGACTTCATGACAAAAATCATCCAACTTTGCCACATAGGACAGTTTGCATGCATGCGTGCTCAGTTTGCATTGTCTTTATTCTTTTGGAGTTTAAGCTGCATGAGGACAGGATCCATTTCTCACTCATCTTGTGCCCCATCACTGAAGCTAATTCAGTGCCCCGCACACAGCAGGTAGTTCATTAACTTTCATGAATTGAGAAAAGGGTTCCAAGCCAGGCCAAGGCCAAGTGTCAGAAAAAGACCTTCTCCATATCTGCTGGATATAAGCAACCAAATCAGGAACTTTTAAGTTAAATTCCTTCCATCACTGAGAAAAGAAACTCCACTAAACTTGCTAATCTTCATGTGTTCAAGTACATGTCAAAAATATACCCAACACCCTAAAAAGCCAGCAAAGTAAATGAAGAGGTAGAAGCAAAGGTGAAAGAAGATACATGAGTGTATGTACACAAATACGATGCGCTAATACTTGCATGGACCTCCCTGGTGGCTCAGTGGCAAAGAATCTGCTTGCCAACATGGGAGATGCGCGTTCAATCCCTGGGTTGGGAAGATATCCTGGAGAAGGAAATGGCAACCCACTCCAGTATTCTCGCCTGGGAAATCCCATGGACAGAGGAGACTGGAGGGCTACAGTCCATAGCGTTGCAAAAAGAGTCGGACATGACTTAGTAACTAAACAAGAACAACAACCGCACTTGTGTCTTCAACACAGAAGAGATCCTTAGGCTCCCTCAGTGCCTGTTCTCTCTTATTTTAAGGGCAGAGATAACATTAATCTACTCTTCCAGACCTGAATGGCAGCAGCCAATTAGCGCAGGTCAAACAGGCAAAGCTAAGCATCAGTAGCAATAGCAGCTGCTTGAGAGGAAATGGCACATAACACTCTTAAGAAAATGAGAGGGCTTTTATCATCAGGCTACCAGCCCAGCTTGTTACAACAGAGTCTCTTAGTTTTGTTAAATTCTAGAATGGGGCATTAAGTGGTACTCTAAACAATGATAAATTAAAAAAGCACTTTTTAAGTTTTAGAAAAGGCAGAGGAACCAGAGATCAAATTGCCAACATCTGCTGGATCATGGAAAAAGCAAGAGAGTTCCAGAAAAACATCTATTTCTGCTTTATTGACTATGCCAAAGCCTTTGACTGTGTGGATCACAATAAACTGTGGAAAATTCTGAAAGAGACGGGAATACCAGACCACCAGATCTGCCTTTTGAGAAATCTGTATGCAGGTCAGGAAGCAACAGTTAGAACTGGACATGGAACAACAGACTGGTTCCAAATAGGAAAAGGAGTACATCAAGGCTGTATATTGTCACCCTGCTTATTTAACTTATATGCAGAGTACATCATGAGAAACGCTGGACTGGAAGAAGCACAAGCTGGAATCAAGATTGCCTGGAGAAATATCAATAACCTCAGATATGCAGATGACACCACCCTTATGGCAGAAAGTGAAGAGGAACTAAAAAGCGTCTTGATAAAAGTGAAAGTGGAGAGTGAAAAAGTTGGCTTAAAGCTCAACATTCAGAAAACGAAGACCATGGCATCCGGTCCCACCACTTCATGGGAAATAGATGGGGAAACAGTGGAAACAATGTCAGACTTTATTTTTTTGGGCTCCAAAATCGCTGCAGATGGTGACTGCAGCCATGAAATTAAAAGATGCTTACTCCTTGGAAGGAAAGTTATAACCAACCTAGATAGCATATTCAAAAGCAGAGACATTACTTTGTCAACAAAGGTTCGTCTAGTCAAGGCTATGGTTTTTCCTGTGGTCATGTATGGATGTGAGAGTTGGACTGTGAAGAAGGCTGAGCGCCGAAGAATTGATGCTTTTGAACTGTGGTGTTGGAGAAGACTCTTGAGAGTCCCTTGGACTGCAAGGAGATCTGACCAGTCCATTCTGAAGGAGATCAGCCCTGGGATTTCTTTGGAGGGAATGATGCTAAAGCTGAAACTCCAGTACTTTGGCCACCTCATGTGAAGAGCTGACTCATTGGAAAAGACTCTGATGCTGGGAGGGACTGGGGGCAAGAGGAGAAGGGGACGACAGAGAATGAGATGGCTGGATGGTATCACTGACTCAATGGACGTGAGTCTGGGTGAACTCTGGAAGTTGGTGATGGACAGGGAGGCCTGGTGTGCTGCGATTCATGGGGTTGCAAAGAGTCGGACACGACTGAGCGACTGAACTGAACTGAACGCAAGTTACAAAACTGCTACTTCCCACCATCAAAAAAGGATTAAATGATGTTTGGTCATCTTTGCTTAAGAAATATAAGCAACATAAGAATACTGATTTGTCAGAATATTTGTTGCTTATATTAAAGATATAAGGTATATATTAAAACTTCTAAGATATTTCTAAGTGAAGTGAAAGTCACTCAGTCATGTCCGAGTCTTTGTGACCCCATGGAATAGTCCATGGAATTCTCCCGGACAGAATACTGGAGTGGATAGCCATTCCCTTCTCCAGCAGATCTTCCAAATCCAGGGATTAAATCCAGGTCTCCCGCATTGCAGGCAGATTCTTTATCAACTGAGCCACCAGGGATGTAATATACATTACATTTCTACATATATTGCACATTAAAAAATATTTTTCTCTTGGAAAATTAATTTTTTGGGATAAAACTGGTTAGCCATAAGGTAGCATTCCCTGGTGGCTCAGACAATAAAGAATCTGTCTGCAATGCAGCAGACCTGAGTTTGATCCCTGGGTTGTAGGAAGATCCCCTGGAGGAGAAAATGCCAACCCATTCCAGTAATCTTGCCTGGAGAATCCCATGGACAGAGGAGCCTGGTGGGCTACAGTCCATGTGGTCACAAAGACCTGGACACGACTGAGTGACTAACACTAACAGGGACTATTCATACATCATCTCATCAGAACACACAGCACCACACTGTGTGTGGTGTTTGGCAGATAAAGAACACTTCTCTGAGAAGTTCCACAGCTTGGCAGTACGGCATGGATAGGAAGTGATGGTCTGAGGTCCCATGTGGGCTTGTTGAAACCCAAGACGTGTGCTCTTGACCCATTGCACGTGTCTGCTAGGTGGGATGTATGCAGTGCCCTGACTGGGCACTTGCTGAGGGCGCTCGGGAGATCTGGTGATTCTCTTCTCACTTCCCCAGTCTCCTCTGCCAGCACTCCTGGGACCACCTGTTGTAGCAGTAGCAAGGACAAAGTCAATGGTTGGCATGTAGGAATGGAATATTTCCTTTGCTACCAAGTCCTAATGTTTTGAGTAGGGTTCCCCTCTGCAGAAATGGAAGAGGTTGATCAGACATCTCTGTATGGGGTGTCCTTTGGTCAGGGAAACTCACTCTGGGCCTTTCAGGATGCCCCCATACTAGATCAGATGCAGCCGCAATCAGAAGGCAAGGTGAAGGGAATGTATCTTTTCTCTCTCTGAATTATCAGTTTTCATTTTAGAGACAGAGACAGTGACATCAGCCTCTTCACTTACTCTCAGCCATCAAAACGTACCCTGACACTATTGTGCACCCTCTCTTGCTCAGCTGTACCCACCGGTAGGCCATACTTGAAACAATCAGTTGGCTGTTTTTCACTTCTGCCTAAGGCACTCTCCAGGACTTATCAGGTTTTATTTGTAAGTATTGCATAGTCAAGGATGCTTGGCTACCTGGTCACTGTCCATAATAAAACTACAAGCCTTAGTCCCTCATCCTAAAGAAAATTTTCATTTGAGATAACTAAACAGAATTTTGTTTTTGAAATAAGAGAGTAACAGGGAAAGTTCATAGTTAAAGGAAGAAGGTTATAAACTCAGGCATGTTTCTTAAGCAATTAAATGACCTTAAAATATCTGTTTGAATTCTGTATTAGAAACTGCATTATAAGATACTACAGTTTACAGAAATAATGCATGGCTCCAATCCTGTTTTTCTCAGGAAGTATACTTTAGAATTCCAGGAAGAACATACTCATGTAAACGGCCTCTCTAGCTATAAAAAATTTGGTCTTTTACTACGTAGCAGTGGTCTTCATCTTTTATTTTTTTTTTGGTCACAGACTCCATTGAGAATCTCATAAAAATATGGGTCCTCTCCCCATAAGATACTGGCACACACATATATCTACCAACCTGTGCATATCATTTCTGCATTATAGACTGGCTAAATGTATCACGGATCTCAAGTTAAGTCCCTTCCTCTGTAGGAACTCAAATTGTTTTGCATTGATATATAACAATAGGATAAAATAAATGATCACGGCCAAGACAACCCAGCAATGCCAGGCATTATGATGAATCTTTGACAGGGACTAAATGTTACTTAGCACTTCAGAAAGAATCAGGGCTTGAATCAGGCTTAGAATTCACAGTGTCTGTCTCTGGACCCATGATGATAGATGCTGTACATTACAATAAATCAGCTGAGTCCTTTGTCATGTCTCGCTCATGGAGTCTCCCTATTTTTTCTTCTGGCTGGTCTAGTCATCCATTTGTTTCTATTACAAAAAGCCACAGTGCTTTTGCCGGACCTGCAGCTTTCAAAACCACGTGAAGCAGGGAAGAAAATCCCAGTTATTTCGGAAGCAGAACTAGAAGCTAAAGAGCTTGGTTATCAGCAATGATAATGGAAGAAAAAATAAACCTAGTTCCTTTACTGGGTTAATTACAATGCTGGGCTCTCTCACATATTCTATCTCATTTAATCTGTAAATCAATCCTGTTATTAGGTACTATCAGTCCACTTTTTACATGGGGTAAAAATCTAAGAGATTATGTGACTTGTGTAATACACCATGATTAACAAATTTCACTAATATTTAAAAATATTTGTGTCTAGTATTTTTTCAACTTTTATGAATGCTTTTAAAAGTACTATTTAAAAACACCTGAGATCTAACTCTATGCTTCCAATATCTTGAAACTATCTGTGTCTGAGAGACCTCAAAGCTTCTTCAGATGAAAAGCTATGCAAGGGGGGAAAAAGGTGACATACACCACCCAGAACACTCAGGTGAAACACTGAGGTCACATGGATTTTGCTGAGACAAAGCAATTGAAACCGTATGTGGAGGACTGGGCTTCCATCCAGGAGCGCTCACTCATCCTGCTTCTTCTCTCAAGACATGATTAAACCAACCACAGAGATGATCAGAGCTATCAGGCGGTCAGGATGAAACTTCGTCTCCTCTTTCCATTCACCCTCAGACAACAAATTAGCCTTTATCTACATTTCCTCCTAGATCAAAAGGCAAAGCCTTTATGGACTGTCATGGCAGGAACATCAGCTTGTTTTGGACTATAAAGGAGTCATGAGTCATTGTTTTGCTCTATTTGTTAAGAACTCTGGGACATACCAGATAACACAGTAATTTTGTAATATCTTGACTGACTGCCTTCCCCCAACATCCCATTAACAGACAGTCGAATATAATGACTGTCGTTCTACTCTCTTAAAATTCACTTCAAGTATCCAGGTTGAAAACAGCCACACTACAATTTTTTATATCTTACAGAGGTGTCCCCTCTCTTCACCTTCTTTGGAAGCTTCCCATTTCTACCTCTCCTTTCATTTCTCTACCTCTTGGGGAAGTTAGCTGAGATGAGGTAGGCAGACAGTCTAGGGGCCAATGTGTCCAGAAAACCCAACACAGGGACTTCTACCTGGGGAACTATCACTGTAGAACAAAAGAACAGTCAGATAAGAAAGTTTCCAGACTACATCTTCCAAAGTCATGCTTGGAACTGACCCTGGCTCCCCCATCGGAAACAGCCTCCTGTAACTGAAAGTGAAAATATTTGGCAAATGCTTACTGAGCACCTAATATATTCTGGACATTACCCTAGATATTGTTCTACAGAAATAAATAAGGTATAACTTTTGTCTTTGAAGAGCACTGCTGAGTTAGAAAGAGAGATTTATAAACATAAAATTTTGATAGAGCATATCTGGGTATGCTTACATGTAGTAGTTAGAGTCTATGGCAGCAAATAAGAAGGGTACCCACCCCAACCTTTGGACTTAGAGAAGAGTCCCACCTGACATACATAACCTGAGTATCACAGGATAAGTAAGAATTAGTGTGATGGAAACAAAAAAAAAAAACAAAAAAAAAAAATGGGATGAGCAAGAAAAGTGGTATGGACTGAGTAAACCATATAAACATAGGCACAGGATGATGAAACGGATAACATGTATGGAAAATAAACACAATTTGCTATTTGTTACTAAAGCTAAGTAAAAATGAGACAGTGATAGGAGACGGGACTGTTCTCTATAGAAGATTAAATAAGCTCAGATAATTCTTAACATCCTCTGAAATATGATCAGTTATTAACGACCTTTTATAGATGAGAAAGCCAAAGCTTAGGGGAGTTAACAAGCTCACTGAAAAAAAAAGACATAGATATGTGGCATTCTAGCTCATAACTGTCTGACTCCAATGGCCATGCACTTTCCAGTTTCCACCATACCTTGCAGCCTTCCTGATGAAGCATTAGCAAGAGCACTAGACCAGTCATGCAGAGACTGGTCACTGGTTTTAAACAAGACAAAGCCTTGAACAAGTTCAAGTTGGGGAAGTTGGTTCATAATATTCTTTTGTGTGTGTGTGTGAGTTAAAGTTTTACTCAGGGTCTTCTTGTTGCTTAGTCTAAGTCATGTTCAACTCTCGCGACCCCATGGCTCCTCTGTCCATGGGATTTCCCAGGCAAGAATACTGGAGTGACTAGCTTCTTCTTTGTCCACATAATATTCTTTTAAAAATTATTTTTTATAACATTTAAATTCTTCTCACTGGTTTACTCTTACATGTAATTTCCAGTTAGGTCCTAATATAAATGCAGCCCAGTTATTACTGTCCTATTCAGTGACAATTGGCATATATAGTTATCCCCCTGAAAGGTAGCAAGATCCTGGAGTAGGTCTTCCTGTTTGGGGGCTTCTTATCTATTCTGAGCTATTCTCTACAATATAGGCAGAGTGGTTTTCCAAATCTGCAAATCTGATTATGTCTTCCTCCAGCCTAAAATCAGTCAGTTCTAGACCCCATCAATACCCCTGCACAGTGTTTAAGATCATTCAACATGACAATCTCATTTATTCACTGGCTTTCTTTCCTGTTGCTCTGCCTGGGCCACGCCACCACCCAGTAATACTTCACTTCTCGCACCCTCCATAAGAGTGTGCTATTGGTTCCTGAGCACACTTTCCTTTCTGCTTTGAATTCCTTTTCTCAACACGTTCAGGCAGCAAAACTCCTACTTGAGCTTCAGGTTAAAACCTAATCATACCTTTTCCGTAAAGGTTGCCTTAGTAACATCATCTAGATAGAATCAATTACTTTCCTTGCTGCAGCCATCAGAACTTGTGAATGCCTACTGTTATTATTATTGCCTTATGATTAATGCCTTATTATTGCAACTACTTCATGAATACAACTTTTCATTTTTATGACTTCCATTTATAGGAGGGAGGTCTCATGCTTGCTTCATCTTTGCATCTCCAGCTTCCGGCAGAATGATTGGCAAATAATATATATTGATAAATATCTGAACAAATGAAAGTTATTCAAATCAATGAAAGATGCAATCTTAGACATTTTTGTCTTAGATGTGAGTCATAATCACTGTGCTTTGTTTTGAATCTATTTTGGAAAATTAAATTTCTATAAGTTTGTTGAAATAAACCCAAAGGCACAAAGACTGACTGTTTAACATGCTGTTCATAAGGCTGCATGTTAAATGACATTGAACAAAAGCACAGCAAAAGCTCACCAAAGCTCGGAAAAGCTGTGCTTTAAAATATCCATTATAATAAAAGGCAATGAGTCAAACCTTGTCAAAGTTCTTGCATTCATTGGACCTTGGGTTTTAATACTGCCTGCCTCTCTGATCTAAAAAGATGGTAGCAAGGATAGTTTCTGTGAGGGCTGATGGGAAAATCCAGACTCTCTTCAGTGTTAAATTGGAGCTCAGCAGGTTGAAAATAGATCCCAAGTGTCCAGTTCCCTGAAAGACAGAATCAGCCATTTAGCTCCAAGAAACCCAAGGAGAGGAGATCGTCCTCTGAAAGACCTCAGGGTCTCCTTGGTTACAGGAGCTGAAAGTTGTTTTAATGTTTTTTAGTGTGTATTCAGACCATACTCAAATCCTAATGCCATAATATCTTGCGTATTTTCCTCACATACTCAAAATCAAGAGGGGAAGCAATTAAGTCAGACAAATATTCTTGTTCGTTAAATAAATAGAATGGAAGTCCATCTCTTTACACTACAAATCGAAACTTGGAAGGAAGAAGACAAATGAGGATTGAGGGAAAAGCATGACTTGTGAGGGGCATCTTGGGAGGGGAATCAGGACACCAGTATTCTATTTCAGTTTTGTCTCTGAATTGCTATGAATTTTCAGGCAAACCACTGCTCTGCAGCTTCAGTCACTTACTGGCCATTTAGATGGACAAATTCCCCAAATTCCATTAAGTATAAATTACTTTGGATGTAAAATTAGGCTAACCCATACCTACCTTAGAAGATTTCATGAGGAATAGACAAGAGAACATGGATGAAGTATGTGTCCCAATGCCCTACGGCAGAAGTTCCCAACCCATTTGATGTCTAAGTAATATTTTCACAAAATAAAAATACCTAAGAGCTCGGTCCATTAGTGGTGGTGGTTTAGTTGCTAAGTTGTGTCCGACTTTTGCGACCGCATGGACTGTAGCTTGCCAGGCTCCTCTGTTCATGGGATTTTCCAGGCAAGAATACTGGAGTGGGTTGCCATTTCCTTCTCCAGGAGATCTTCCTGGCCCAAGAACTGAACCCGGGTCTCCTGCATTGCAGGCAGATTCTTCACCAACTGAGGTATGAGGGAAGCCCACATTAGTAGTTAGGTACAAATAACTTGATAAGTATTTTTTTGTCCTTAACAGCTTAAGAATTGTATGAACAAAGATACACATATATTGGAATAAAAAAATGAACAATTTTATTATATTTGTAAATAACCACGATTACTTCCTAAGGAAATGTGTGTTCTTCCTGGAACATTGCCTCCTTAATTTCCTGCCCCACATGGACTTTCATTCTTTACTTGCTTTCGTCACCGTAACTCTCAAAAACCCAACTTTGCAAAAATATGAAATCATTTGAAAGAGTAGCATGGTCTAAGGTTGAAATGTGAAGCACCTTAAGTTTGTTCACCATCTGACAAATACATTATGTTCCCCTGAAAAATTTTAAATTCTGAAGGCACCATGGTACCCTGGGGCAACTTGGCTCATATTTTGGGAACTGCGGCTCTAGCACATAGCAGTTACTCAGGAGAAATCCAAAGTAGATGAATTATCTCTTTCAGGTGAATACTTCTATGATTTGTTAGTTTTTTTACTGCTTTTTCTATACTAGTCTGGATAGAGTTCATAAGAAAATAAATCTAAATCAACTACTTTCCCTTTTCTCCTGGATTAAAAGACATCTTTATCATTAAAATAAGTCACTGGTGTCAGTATCTAGAAACTGATCATCTTTGACACTGAAGGTTGCCCATATATATTAATCACTGCAATCATATCTAAAAATACCCACATGCCCGAGAGAACTTACTTTCTCCTACACAGGCTAGTTGTGATCTTTTTCCTACTTGAACTATAAAGGAATTAAATAAAATCTGTTCACAATTTACCAGCTGCATATGGTACTACTTTTTAAGGAATGTTGTATTTAAATGCAAAATCACTCAATTTGGGGAATATTTATTTATGAATTATAAAGGCATTTCAGCCAGCATGTGAATCATGCTTAAATGAGGTGAAACTGAAGGAGGAAACAAAAAGTTAATGCATAAAGTCCTTTTTATTTGGCATGACAGAGGATAGATAGAGTACAGTAGAAAAAATCTCTCAGGGCAGGAGAAACAGCATGTAAATGCTGACTCTGGGGCTCCATCTTGTGTCGATGGCAATTTATTGTTAATGCTTCTCTGGAGTGTTACGTTAAGAAGGACTCTGAGGGAAAATTCAGGCTTTCAAAAAATTAAGGGCCATGATCCCCTAGTGATGTCAGGAGCAGAGACTGAAAGTGTACATGCTGCATATTTGCCACTTCCGACTGAAATATACAGAAATCCAAAACACCCATTTTTGCTTACTTCTTTTACTGTTTTACATTAAAAATAGAAAATAAAACAAATAATTACAAGCCAATACTCTCTCAAATTTTAAATAAATTTTTCAAGTTGACATACGGTAAAGATAAATAGCTTTCTGCTATAATATAGACTCAGGTCAGCTGAGAGAGCAAATGTATCTTTAAGAACAGTCCCCAAAGTAGCAACATTATAATAATACTAGGAAGTATTAAGCACACAACCATGTTAGGGTTGAAAACACCTGACCATCATCCTCTGCTACTATTCTAAAGGAATAATTCTCTTTATTTGATATCTAATTGCTGTAAAATGCAGTTGCAATTTCCAAGGGGCTCATCACAGATCTTTTAAAATCCACTTGAGGTAACCGTAGATTCACATGCAGTTGTGAGAAATAAGAAAGTGAGAACCGTGTGCCCTTCAACCAGTTCCCTTTTCCAGTGCTGTCTTGTATGACTATAATATAATGTCACATCCAATGACATACAATAATGTCATTGTATCAATGTATCAATTGTATCAGATTTGATCAGACTTTCATGCACTCATATGTGTTGTGAATGTGTATTTGCATTTTTCAAATTCAGTTTTATAACATATGTAGATTCTTGTGACTGCCACTACAGTCAAGCTACAGAACAGTTCTATTACAAGAAACCCCTGAATTACTCTTTTTTTTTTTTTTTTTGGCTTAAGCAACAGAAATGTATTTTATCACAGTTCTGAAGGCTAGAAATCCAAGACTAAGACTTACGTAGGTTTATTTTCTCTCTAAACCTCGCTCCTTGTCCTACTCCTTAACAGCCATAGCCACCTTTCTCCTCTCTTCTTAATCCCTGGGAACTTTTTTTCCCCCTCTGTCTATAATTCTGTCATTTCAAGAATATTATATCAATGGACTCATACTATATGTAACCTTTTGAGATTAGCTTTTTCAACACAGCTTAATTCTCCTGAGACCCATCCAGTGTGTCTACATGTCACTAATTCATCCTTTTCGTCACCGAATAGTATTCTATAACATGGATTCCATAGACTGGTTTAACCATTCACCCTTATTGTAAAATGAATGGCTAGGTTAAGAAATTCAGTGAATGGAAGTACCAAAAGTACAAACTTTACATGCATAATATCTGATAGAGGAACACAGGAGTTCACCAAAATAACTTTTACCTTTATCCTCTCATATTTTGTGAGGCTGTGGAAGATATTTGGAGGGTATCCCAAGGCCCCTTAGCAAGGTGAAAATCTGATTAAAGGAAACAGGACTCAGTGATGAGAAACAGCCTGTTTTTAAACTAAAAACAGGGACTGATGACATAACTATGGCCTGTTCCCAGGATGACAAATACATTTCCCTTCCAGTAAAAATTATGAGCTATTGGTAGTGGCTGCCTGAGGGCAGTGATGAGAATTCAGAGGCTGAGTCCAGGCTCAGCAGGAACAGAACCTGATGTCTACCCCAGGCATTGGTGGAAATATTGCCACATCTGTGCCAGCTGTTTGTCACCAGTTAGAACTAAAGAAAGCCTGCAGCAACTGAAGGTCAATGACCAGCATGAAGCCTATAAGAACAATGTTTAGAAAATCAAACCCAACCCCTGTGTCTCTAGCACTTTGGGTGCAAGGAGCTCCCAGCAAGCAGGTGTCATTGGAAAGTTTATCTTTGTGGTGGGAAAGGATGGCTCAAGCAGGAACTACTTCATAATAATCTACTGAGTCCTTTTAATTCCATTCTACACACATCAGTGAAATAGCTCTTACTGAGAGAGAAAGCATTGACCTAGTTAGCAGGTGGAAGTTTCTTCTTCCCCTAATTTTTGAGTGTTTGGTACATGACAAGGAGGGTGCTAATGCATTTTATATACATTATCTTCCCTGGTGGCTCGAGTGGTAAAGATTCTGCTTGCCAATGCAGAAGACACAGTTTCAACCCCTGTGTCAGGAAGATCCCCTGGAGAGGGAAATGGCAACCCACTCCAGTACTCTTGCCTGGGAAACCCCATGGACAGAGGAGTCTGGTGGGCTATAGTCCTTGAGGTCACAAATAGTTGGACGTGACTTAGCAACTAAACAACATACGTTATCTCATTAATTCTTATACAATATTGTGAAATTCGGTCCTATTATTACTCTCATTCACAGATGAGGACTGAGGCTTACAGAGATTTGGTAACCACTGAAGCCAGGAAAAGGAAGCCCTTGGTGTCCATCTCCGCTGCCTTTCCTGCCCCATAGTCATTTCTTTCTCTTTATTAGGTTAAAAGAAATTAAAGGTATGCTTAATATACAAACTTATGGTGGTTCTGGACAACATGATTATTTTCACAATCCCTGCTTACCTCTGGGCAATGGCAAAATCCAGTGCCTGGATCCCCACGGTTAAGGACCAGATCTTGGAAATGGAAACTCAAGTGAGCATTTTGAAGCCACTTTGCTTAGTTCTGAGCCAGTCTTCGTAAGTTACATCTTTCATCACCCTAACATACCACAACACAGGTCTTGTTACAAACGACAGAACTACTGGATAAAAAATTGCTGTTTTTTTTTTAACACCTACAGTGTGAGAAATTATGTTTATGTTAATAATAACAAGTCTATTAGATTGAGAGTTTCCCAATGAGATTTACAAGGGGGTAGAAAAATAATTTTAAGAACTAAATAAGTGTTAAAGTTTAATGGGTATAAACCTTTTATATTTAAGCAAAAAAAATTGGTTCTATTTTTCTTTTACATATGTTGTTTATTCCCATTTAATCATTCCATGAATACTCTTCATTCTCACTTCTAGATATGATAAATATAGAAGTATTTTTATATTTATACTCATATTGCTCTTTATTACTTTAAGTTGTGAAGAGAAAAAACACATTCTTGTTATTAGGTAGTCAAGAATAAGATTCTTTTATTTCACCTCTCATGATGTTATTCATGAAGAAACTTGCAAAGCTTATCTGAATATTTGTTCTATTCTTTAATTTAAGAATATGATTAGGTAAATAGTCTTTAAAATATATTGGTATCTATTAATCTTATTTAGAAGAATAGTAAATCAAAGTATATAAGAGATTAAAAAAAATACCTGGCAAGTTGCATCACAAATGAAGAATGATACCAGGTCTCACATCTGTGATCTCAAGTCAAATTCATTGTGCCTTAGAGCTTACACAAATATTCCATTTTCCTAATTGGCTAGAAGACAGTCATAAAAGGGAACTGTGTACTTAATCAGCTACTTACACTAGTAAGTGCTATGAGCCAAGTGACTCTACCAACAATGAACAGAACTGTGGGGCAACAGAAACTCTCATTCACTGTTGATGGGAATGCAAAATGGTACAGTCACTTGGAAGACAGTTTAACGGTTTCTTATAAAACCAAATATACCCTTATCATGCAGTCTAGCAACTGAGCTCCATGGTATTTAGTTAGAGGAGTTGAAAACTTATGTCCACACCAAAACCTGTACACAAATGTTTATAGCATATTTATTCATAGTTGCCATAAACTGGAAATGATCAAGATGTCCTTCAGTAGGTGAATAGATAAATGAACTGTGGTACCTTCAGATGAAGGAATATTATTCAGTGCACAAATGAAATGAGCTATCAAGCTGTGAAGACATGAAGGAAACTTAAATGCATATTAATTAAGTGAAAGAAGCCAATTTGAAAATGATTCATACTGTAGGATTATAACCATGTGACATTCTGGAAAAGGTAAAATTAAGGAGAGGTAAAAAGAGGGTTCATGTGTGTTAGGGGGGTGAATAGGCTGAACCTAGAGGATTTTTAGGGCAGCGGAACTATTCTGTATGATACAACGGTCAGTCCATGTCATTATATGTTTGTGCACATATAATATATACAACACTAAGAAAATGACCCAAAATGTAAACTGTGGACTTTGGGTGATGACGTATCAATGTAGGCTCATCAGTTATAACAAATGTATCATTCTGTTGGGGGATGTTGATAGTTGGGGAGGTTATATATGTATGTGTGTGTGTGTGTGTGTGTGTGTGTGTGTGTTAGGGGGTGGTGCTGGGAAGATATGTAAATTATCTGTGCTTTTCACTCAACTGTTCTGTGAACTTAAAACTTCTCTTTAAAAAAGTCTATTAGAAGGGGGAAAAAATGAATACAACTGGGAAAGGAAAGGACTTTACCAAAATGGAGGTCAAGGAGAATATGTCCATCCCTAGACATAATCATTCTCACAGGCTTATTTCGAGCTGAATAATAATATTCTTGGCTTAAATGAGGTAAAATTATCTGAGAAATTTTATTGTTTAGCAATCTGGGTCAAGATTCCTTGTGAGAAGGAATCTAGCATCGTCTGGGAAATGGCTCGATAAGACCTTGGTCCTAAATTCAAAATGTAGAGTGAGGTTGTAAGACAGAGAGAGGGGTCAAAGATCTCTTCTCCTTTCCTGAAGTACTGTAGCCAATGCTCAACCTTAGTGACAAACCAATGAACACAGAAGATTTCAAGTTTACTGTAGTTACACAATATTAACATGTTTTTTTATCACCCCTAAACAACATTTCTGGGCAAGACTGAAGGCAGGAGGAGAAGGGGAAGACAGAGGATGAGATAGTTGGATGGCATCAGCGACTTGAGGGACATGAATTTAAGCAAGCTTTGGGAGTTGCTGATAGACAGGGAAGCCTGGCGCACTGCAGTCCATGGGGTTGCAAAGAGTTGGACACAACTGAGCAATCTGACACAATATTTAGCAAATTTTACATTGTTCACTAATATCAGAAGCAATGATAAGCATTGATGTTGGTACAATTTGAGAAGGAGGACATCTGAGTTACAGAAGTAGACTGTAGACTGTTTTCCTTATTTAAAAAGTTCAGATATACAGAGCTACATTTAAAACCAATAATTCTGAAAAAAATTATTTTCTAATGTGTCTTCCAATTTTATAGAGATTTACTATAGGACTCTATTAATCAAACTAACAGATGTTGACAGAATCCAATTATTCTTAGTAACACACAAAGAGGATAATATTTGTTTTTATCTTCAGACAGATTAGGATTACTCAATAGGCCATCTATGCATTTACTTAAGGCACCAAAAACAGGAAAAAAATACTAAAGAATGATGTTTCCTAAAACAAATATGGAAGATTCTGAAACTTGCTAGACTTTCTTATCTTTATTTGACTGAATAACATCATTTTTATTTTGAATTAGATGTGGTATTGGATAGGATGCCAAAATGTTCTTCAGTACCTAAAAATTGAAATGAAATCTTAATCTAATCTCTGTCCCCAAGCAGTTTAAAAACTTGATGGGTAAGTAAAACACACAGCAAACAAAAAGAGAATACGTGGCATTATATCATCATGCAGAAAACTGTGTTTCTGTTAATAAACATAATAGAAATTTTATGAGTCATTGGACAATAGTTTTATAGATGAGATGAGAGTTAGGCAAGGCTAGAAAGACTGGGCAGGTCAGTCCTTGATATTCAGAAGTAAATATTCAGAAAAAGATATGGAATTTTTACATTCAGAGGAAGTTTAAATAACCCATTGATCCCATGACTTCTGCAGATGGTTCCTTTAAAATGTCTTTACTTACAGATAATGTTTTAGGAATATGCTCTCAAAAAACCTCACTTACTGAATCTTCAGAGCTCAGAGTCATCAGGTATAAGAAGTGAAGCATCAGGAAAGTGATTTTCCTGAGTGTTTGAATTTTCACCACAGGTATCGCTTGGAAGCTAAGTGATGGGGAGGTATAAATTCCCATCACAATCTCAAGACCTGCTGGGAATACTGTAAAATTCATAGGCTAAAAAGGCCAACAGTCGGAATTTGTTTTAAAGACTCCTGACCTTCTAGCCCAATGTTTAGGAAATTTGTTATGTTTTGATTTAAAAAAAAAGAAACTGGGGTTAATGACAGAGGACTTTTTTTTTATGCCCAAATGATTTAAGAAAACAAAGTCTAAAATAGGCGCATCTCAGCCTCTTCAGCAAACACTAAATAAATTCATTCTGTTTCCTTCTAGTCATGAGAAATCCCTGAACCCTTCACCTTCTCTTTATCCTAAAGTTACCATGTAGGTATTAGGGATCTAAGTAAAGAAAAACAATGATGACATATGTAGATGCTAAGTAGAACATAAGGTATGATTTCCTATTGGTTAAAGCAGGACTGTGTTTGATTGATGGGGAAAAAAAGAATAAAGACTTCTGCTTCTTATATTAGACAGAAGCATTTTTTCTTTTTTCTTTTTTTTAACACACGTCTAGCAATTTTATTCTTTTAAGTGTCAGAATCTAGGAGGCAGTAAAATTATTTTACAAACTGAAAGAACATATTAATAGTGTTTTGGTTACATCTGAGAAAAAGTTCAACAAGAATTTATTGCTAATGGTCTGCAAAGAGTAAAACACAAATTAAATATGAAATCAAAAGGGAGGTAAGAATAAAGAATGAGAAAGGAACATTGTGAAGGTTATCTCCACTTCTAATTGCACTTAGAGCTTTCTAGCTCACAGATTTAGCATGAAATGGAAAATATAGGAAGGAAGATCCACTAAAAAGTGAAAAATTAACTCTCTTCAGTTCAGTTCACTCGTTCAGTCGTGTCTGACTCTTTGCGACCCCATGGACTACAGCACTCCAGGCCTCCCTGTCCATCACCAACTCCCAGAATTTACTCAAATTCATGTTCATTGAGTTGGTGATGCCATCCAACTCTCTCATCCTCTGTTGTCCCCTTCTCCTCCTGCCTTGAATCTTTCCCAGAATCAGGGTCTTTTCAAATGAGTTAGTTCTTCATATTAGGTGGCCAAAGTATTGGAGTTTCAGCTTCAACACCAGTCCTTCCAATGAACACTCAGGACTGATTTCCTTTAGAATGGATTAGTTGGATCTCCTTGCTGTCCAAGGGACTCTCAAGTGTCTTCTCCAACACCACAGTTCAAAACCATCAATTCTTCTGTGCTCAGCTTTCTTTATAGTCCAACTCTCACATCTATACATGACTACTGGAAAAACCATAACTTTAACTAGATGGATCTTTGTCAGCAAAGTAATGTCTCTGCTTTTTTTTTTCCATGTTTATTTTTATTTTATTTTATTTTACTTTACAATATTGTATTGGTTTTGCCATATATCAACATGAATCTGCCACGGGTGTACACGTGTTCCCAATCCTGAATCCCCCTCCCACCTTCCTCCCCGTACCATCTCTCTGGGTCATCCCAGTGCACCAGCCCCAAGCGTCCTGTATCCTGCATCAAACCTGGACTGGCGATTCTTCTTATATGATATTATACATGTTTCAATGCCATTCTCTGCTTTTTAATATGCTATCTAGGTTGGTCATAACTTTTCTTCCAAGGAGCAAACGTCTTTTAAGTTCATGGCTGCAGTCACCATCTACAGTGATTTTGGAGCCCTCCAAAATAAAGTCTCTCACTGTTTCCATTGTTTCCCCATCTATTTGCCATGAAGTGATGGGACCAGATACCATGATCTTTGTTTTCTGAATGTTGAGCTATTAGCCAACTTTTTCACTCTCCTCTTTCACTTTCATCAAGAGGCTCTTTAGTTCTCTTCACTTTCTGCCATAAGGGTGGTGTCATCTGCATATCTGAGGTTATTGATATATCTCCTGCAATCTTGATTCCAGCTTGTGCTTCTTCCAGCCCAGCATTTCTCATGATGTACTCTGCATAGAAGTTAAATAAGCAGCGTGACAATACACAGCCTTAATGCACTCCTTTTCTTATTTGGAATCAGTCTGTTGTTCCATGTCCAGTTCTAACTGTTGCTTCCTGACCTGCATACAGGTTTCTCAAGAGGCAAGTCAGGTGGTCTGGTATTCCCATCTCTTTCAGAATTTTCCACAGTTTATTGTGATCCACACAGTCAAAGGCTTTGGCACAGTCAATAAAGCAGAAATAGATGTTTTCTGGAACTCTTGCTTTTTTGGTGATCCAGCAGATGTTGGCAATTTGATCTCTGGTTCCTCTGCCTTTTCTAAAACCAGCTTGAACATCTGGAAGTTCACGGTCCACGTATTGCTGAAGCCTGGCTTTGAGAATTTTGAGCATTACTTTACTAGCATGTGAAATGAGTGCAATTGTCTGGTAGTTTGAGCATTCTTTGGCATTTCCTTTCTCTGAAATTGGAATGAAAACTAACCTTTTCCAGTCCTGTGGCCACTGCTGAGTTTCCCAAATTTGTTGACATATTGAGTGCAGCACTTTCACAGCATCATATTTTAGGATTTGAAATAGCTTAACTGGGATTTCATCACCTCCACTAGCTTTGTTCATAGTGATGCTTTCTAAGGCCCACTTGACTTCACATTCCAGGATGTCTGGCTCTAGGTGAGCGATCACACCTTGGTGATTAACTGGGTCATGAAGATCTTTTTTCTACAGTTCTTCTGTGTATTCTTGCCACCTCTTCTTAATATCTTCTGCTTCTGTCAGATTCATACCATTTCTGTCCTTTATTGGGCCCATCTTTGCATGAAATGTTCCCTTGGTATCCCTAATTTTATTGAAGATATCTCTAGTCTTTCCCATTCTATTGTTTTCCTCTATTTCTTTGCATTGATAGCTGAGGAAGGCTTTCTTATCTCTCCTTGCTATTCTTTGGAACTCTGCACTCAAATGGGTATATCTTTCCTTTTCTCCTTTGCTTGGCCTTGAAGGTTAACAAATCCAGCATATTAATAAATCTATCCATAGAACATTGAAACACCATTGCTCCACTTTCTCTTCAATGGTTCAGTTAAATAGGAGAGAGTCTAACACTTTCACATTTTTGCAGGTGAAGGCACCAAAGGAGAGACAGGAGGCAAGTGCCTTCTAAGAGACTGTTCAGTGAATCAGGGGCTACATGGGGTATGAGTGATAATGAATTGTATATTATTTTACTTTCACACGTGTATGTTTTCAAGTGATGCATACATATCCAGTGATTCCATTTGCCTTTAGCTAGTGAACTATCTCCTAGCTATAATTTCTGTTCTTTCATGAGGATCATAGAGGGGGGATAGGAACTAGCTATGTAAATAAATGTAACAGCATATGACAAAGGAATATGCAGAAGAAAGATACCACTAATCTGCTTGGTGGGAAACAGGAGGTCTGAAGCAAAGGGGTGAAACAGACTCAGCTGCAAAAGCACAGGGTTTCCTCTTTAGTTCACCTAATGAAAGAGTATTTGGGTTCAAAAAATTATGCTTATAAGTATTTAATCACAAACTGAGGAGCTTGGATTTTTATTTGTTAAAATTAGGATCATCAATTTTTGCAAAGGTGAAACTCAACCACTAAATGAAGTCAATCCCAATGGTTGACAACATTTGGGGTGCATCAGATCAGATCAAACTAAGGAACTCATTCAATGCAATTATTGGGGCCCACTCCCTGAGATTCAGTGTAATGGGGTTACTGAATTTATAATAACATTTTAAGGGGTTCTAGTACAAGTAGTTCATAAACCACACTTTGAGAATACTCCTAATTTTTCTACTACTTTTCAGAACTGATGACTCATCCCTTGCACAAATTCATCTTCAGGTCTTGTCCAAGCCACTTAGACTTTTCAGGCATTCAATTATAGTGGGGTGTTTTATTTGAAAAACCATGTATAATTCAAAATACTTATATGCATACCTATCTCACCCTCTTCTTGATAACCATTTTTTTAGGCAGGGTATAAAAAGCCAAGTGTAATTCAGATATTTATGAATCAATTGATGTCATACACATCAGAGACTTTATATATTAAAGAATCTTATAAAGATGGATAAAGTAAAATCACTTTCTAATCTATATTTTTCATAAATCTGAATTTAAGTTGGGCTTACTTTAAAGTAAGATGTACCTATAGGTTAATACTCATTTTTTCTAGCATAGTACAAGTGGTTGTCACTCTATTAAGATAAACAAAGACCTGAGGGTTTAAGAATGAGATTTGGAAGGTAAATTATTTTAACATAATCTTAGATTACTCAAGGTGGATCATCTTTTTAGGTTATTTTATGCAAGAATAGCTCTAATTGCTTCCTATGTCTCTTACTGGAAAGAGTTAACTGTTTTCCACTGAAATAAATTGGCAAAGCCTTGCATTAAAAAAAAAAAAACAACTTGTGCTCAGTCTGTGAAATGTGTTTTCCCCTCATTTAATGAAAAACTCAGGGGTAAATGCATTTCCCCAGATATCCCAGAGAACAATGATACTCCATTCACGTTTGTAGGCCTGAGACCTGACCCGTCTTCACACAACTTATTCCTACAAGGGCTGCTGAACAGGATAGTCCTTCTATCTTCCCTTGCCAGCTCATCTGGTCACGTCCCCTGAGAAAAAATACCTCAGAGCTAATCCATTCATTTTCAAAGGCAACGTTTCACAAATGTGGTGTCTTATAATATCCCCCCTGTTACTTTGAGTCCACTTACTCTCATTCAGAATTTACAAGTCCTTTTATTTATTTTTTTTAATTTAATTTTATTTTTAAACTTTACAATATTGTATTAGTTTTGCCAAATATCAAAATGAATCCGCCACAGGTATGGCATTGAAACATGTATAATATCATGTATTAAACAAGTCGCCAGTCCAGGTTTGATGCACGATACTGGATGCTTGGGGCTGGTGCACTGGGACGACCCAGAGGGTTCAGGATGGGGAATACAAGTCCTTTTAAAATCAAGATGACCTTTTCCCAGATTTCTAGATAACTCACAACCTCTTTTACCTGCCCTACAAGCACGGTAGGTGTGGAGAGAGCACTGAATGGACTTGAGGAGGCAGGGATTCCAATGCTGTTCTCAGCACTAGGTGGTCCCTTCTCCTTTCTGTGAGGTGAGATTCAGAATCCATCATCCTCCTCTCTGAGCTATACTTCAATGTTTCTCATTTTCTCTTTGTATAACTCTCCTGATGGCAAAGTAGTTGGTGACTTGACCTTGTTTCTAGTAAGACATCAACTAGTGGGAATGCTGCATTCCATCAAGATACACACTGGTCACCAGGTTCCATGCTATCTGCTATAAGCACCCCATACACAGAATGAAGAGTTAACTCTTGAGAACTCATGGGGACTCTCAGGTGCTATTTGGGCAATGGTTGCTTGTGAGGCAAATTCAACTAAATACAAAAGAATTAGCCAAATTACAATCTACTTGCTTGTCTCTAAAGAACATTCTGTGTCTTCCTTTATTTGGTGAAGTAAAATTGAGTACCAGACTCCAGCCTTATTTTTTTAATGTTAAAATGTTAACTATATCAGGACCAAACTTACGTCTGGTGCTCTGTTGTTACTAAAACAATCGTTCTTCAGTCTTTGGCAGGGTAAACAAAATGAAACTCCACTAACATCGAGTTTTTCTAATGAAGAATGTAGGATAGCTTGGCTTGGGGTGAATTGAGGATGTTCCAGGCAAAGCATTTAAACTTAAGAAAATGTATGGACCCTAATAAATGAACTACTTTTATAGAAATAGATACTCATCATAAATAGCTTTTACTTATTCTTTGAGTCAAAACCAGCAGGACCTACTAGGAAATACCCTGTTGACAGTTATTATGTGCAATTAAAAGTAATAAAAGTATATTCCAGAATAATAATAATAGCTAAGATTAAGATTTTCCTATTTACAAGGCACTATTTTAAGAGTTTTATGAATACATGCCATTAAATCCTCTCATAACATGATGAAGTGATATATTATTATCCCCATTTGTATACAAAGACCAGAAATGATAAGTGGTCATTTTTCAAGGTCACACAACTAGTAAATGTTCAAGCTAGAGTTTAAAAATATAAAGCTTGACTCCAGAGCCTTGACCCTTAAACCACTACAGTATACTGCCCTAAGGGCTTCCCAGGTGGCACAATAGTAAAGAATCTGCCTACCAACGCAGAAGATGCAAGAGACATGGGTTTGATCCCTGGGTTGGGAAGATCCCTTGTTGCAGGAAATGCCAATCCACTCCAGTATTCTTGCCTGGACAATTCCATGGACAGAGAAGCCTGGCAGGCTACAGTCCATGGGGTCACAAACAGTCTGACATGACTGAGCACACATGCACATACTGCTTTAAATTAACAAATTGGCAGCTTAAACAGATTGGGCTTTATTAGCCTAAGCAGTGAGATTTACTCTCACATCTTCGATGGAAGGTCTTGAGTTTTTGCCCACTAATAAAAAAACTAATCATATCAAGAAAAAAGTTACAAAATAAATTTCTCCAATTATTTCCATACATTTTTTAAGCTTTGGCATCTATCTATGATGGCTCTTCTCCAGGTCACAGTTGACAGATCAAAAGACTCGTATCAAGCACTATACTAACTGCTGAAGACATAGTAAGAAAAAAAAAATTCTTGCTGTATATGGAAAGATAGATGATGAACAAATAAATAATTTATCTTGTGTCAGGTAGAGAGAAATGCTATGCATAAGAAAAAACAGAATCAGGTGGTGTGCAGTTTTGAGTTTGCCATTGATATTTTATGTGGTGTGCTCAAGACAGGCCTCTCTGACTAGGTGCTGTGTGAGCAAAGACTTACAGGAAATAAGAGAATATACATATACCACGTGGTTATCAAGGGATGAGGATTCCAGTTAAAAGCAGAGCAAGTGCAAAGATGCTGACACTGGAAGGTACAGGAGCCAACAAGGACCCTAATGTGGTGGTAAAAGGTAGAAGAGGAAGTTGGAGAGGTGGCAGGCTCTAGGCTACACAGGGTATTGTAGGCACTGTTAAGAGTTGATTCTTTCTCTGTGGGAGATGGAAAGCCATTCGAGTGTGTTAAAGAATGGTCCACATCACATTTTTTAAAGGATCGCTTTTACTGTCATGTAGAGAATACAGAGAAATGGGACCACGATGAAAACAGAGCTGGTAATTAGGAGGCTATTAAAATAAGCCTTCTGAAGGTAGACTGTGGCTTAGACCAAGGTGAAAGCTTTGGAGATAGGGAGAAGTGATTGTATTGGGGACATATTCTGACAGGAGAGAGAACAACATAGTTGGTTGATTGGACGTGGTATGCAAAAAACAGATAATTCAAGAGTGACTCAAAATTCTTGGTGACAGCAACTGTAAGAACAAGGTTGGCATTTACTCAGGCAGGGAAGAAGGGAAGGCTTTGGTTAAGAAATAACACTTGAACCCAGTTTTGAATAGGTATTATAACCTTAGGGAAGGATGCCCCGGAGCAGGGATGGATTTTTATTTTCATCAGGTTGGGTGCCATGAGCCAAAGCCAAGGCAGATGAAATAGCAAGAATGTTGTGAGAACCACAGGTAGTCTGGTAGGACTGGAACAGAAGGTGTGAGACTGGGGAGGCCAGCAGGGCCCAATGAATGAAGAACCTCTCAGATGCACACTTTATTCCACAGGCCCCTTGTCAAGTGCACAGGATTTGAGAACCATGATCTGGTTGCAGAGCTTTAAAGCTCTTCTCACAGGACGTCTGCCTTCTTCCTAAATTCCATTTGGATATCACTTTTTATTCCCATATACCTGTTCTTATCCCATAGAGCTCTCTTCTTCTATTCTGTGAAATGACTATGTCTATCATTTTTACAAAACTTTCTAAAAACTCTTGACAATGGGCACCCATATGTCCATCAGCTTATGCTTATTATCATATAGCTCAATGGATGTCCCCAGGGAACTGACATAAAGCTGGGTTAGTTAGAAAAAAATGCGTGAAGCTAAAGACAAGCAGCCTTGAGAAAGGGTGTATCGAGTACAGACATGGCGGGAAAAAAGGGCAGTGACAGCTTCTTTCTCTCTCTCTTTTTTAAAAAATAAATTCCAGTTTATTGATTTTTTTCTTTTATAGACTGTTCTTTTAAACATTTTAAGTTGAGGTATAGTTGATTTACAGTATAGTCTTCACTTTCACTTTTTTTTTAAATTTAATTTTATTTTTAAACTTTACAAAATTGTATTAGTTTTGCCAAATATCAAAATGAATCCACCACAGGTATACATGTGTTCCCCATCCTGAACCCTCCTCCCTCCTCCCTCCCCATACCATCCCTCTGGGTCATCCCAGTGCTCTAGCCCCAAGCATCCAGTATCGTGCATCGAACCTGGACTGGCATCTCGTTTCATACATGATATTTTACATGTTTCAATGCCATTCTCCCAAATCTTCCCGCCCTCTCCCTCTCCCACAGAGTCTATAAGACTGTTCTATACATCAGTGTCTCTTTTGCTGTCTCGTACACAGGGTTATTGTTACCATCTTTCTAAATTCCATATATATGCGTTAGTATACTGTATTGGTGTTTTTCCTTCTGGCTTACTTCACTCTGTATAATAGGCTCCAGTTTCATCCACCTCATTAGAACGGATTCAAATGTATTCTTTTTAATGGCTGAGTAATACTCCATTGTGTATATGTACCACAGCTTTCTTATCCATTCATCTGCTGATGGATATCTAGGTTGCTTCCATGTCCTGGCTATTATAAACAGTGCTTCGATGACCATTGGGGTACACGTGTCTCTTTCCCTTCTGGTTTCCTCAGTGTGTATGCCCAGCAGTGGGATTGCTGGATCATAAGGCAGTTTTATTTCCAGTTTTTGAAAGAGCATGAAAATAAACAATGGAAACAATGAAAGTTGGCTAATCCTACAAGTAAACATGTGTATGACTTTAGGAACCTCTAAACAGACAAACGTAAGACCATAAATACTAGAATACTTAAAGAGAAGGAGAAAAAAATTATGCTTTTTCTCTCATTAGATTTTTATCCAGAAAACACATGCTTACTGATGTCTCTGGATCAGCAGTGTCCCTTGTAGATGCCCCACAGATTCTTTCTGTTTATTGTGCTAGACATTTGTTTGCCATGAACACATTCCTTGGACCACTGAATTTGTTGAGTAAAGAGCATGGGATGTGCAGTGTTTGGATCTGGGCTTGGTAAGGACTTTGGATTTCTAGGCAAGTCAGCTTATGTCTTTGCCTCAATAGCCAATAAAAAAGATAAAATAAAAACAACTGCTTTACAAACCTTTCAGAAAGAATGAAGTATAGGAGAGCACTTTATAAAATGCTTCACAAATGGCAATGTGCTTTAAATATGTAAATTATATATTTCATAACATAATCAAAGCTTGTGATTGGGTTTTCCTTATATCTAGTGGGCAGGATCCAATCTTTTTACCCCAGTGGTTCCCACATCAGTTTTTGGGAACTGTATTTGGGAAGCTTTTTAAAGATACACTTCCAGCACCTGACACATTGAAGATATCCTGACTCAGAACTCCAGGGATGGGCCAGGAACAGGAGCTCCCATGTGACTTGGATGATCAGCCAGAATGGAGAACTATTGTTACTTGACATTGGATATTTTCCAATCCCCAACTAATGCCCAATGTCAGTACACAGCAGGAACTTAACTCTGGTAATGGAGAAAGATTAAAATGTAAATGTCTCTGAAAGACATAAGATCTTGAAAAAGTCACAGTAATTTACAAAGAGAAATGTGGTATTTTAGTTAGACTAGATCTTAATAGGAGAATAATTCCTAGAAATGAGTCTTGAAGCTAAAATTGATCGTCGGTTCTTGAATCCTGATTTCTTATAGAAAGGGAAAATGCGAAAGAAATGAAGGAAACATTTCAAAGTGTAACCTGAGATTGAGCCTGGTGGCGCTGTGTCTTCCTTATTCCCCCTTTTAGTTTTTTTCTCTCTCAGTACGCAGCACACACACACACACATAGGACTGGACTCATAACATTTTTCTAGACAGCTCAGTAAATTAGCTCATCAGATTCAAATTATTAATCATTTGAGTACCTGCTATGTTCAAAGTCTGCTTTTATGTAGAAAAACAAATGTCTGGGATCTTGCTTAAGGGAGAGAAACAAGTACAACTGTCACTGTAGTAGAGATGAGGGAAGATAACCTCCACCAGTTAAAACAGTCCCGTCACCTCGCTCCTCTGTGCACTTCCCTTGTGACCAGCCTGCCGCATGGTCAGAATCAGAAGCCAGGGGCCATCAAGTTAATTAGTTATTTTAAGCATCAAGGATAGAGTGAATTCAAAATAGAGAATGGTTATCAAACCAAGATATACGTAGATTAACCATTCAGGTTCAGTCTAAGAAAGACAAGCATTCTCTAAGGGGTTCCTTTCCATGAGGAGGCCCTGGAATATATCACCAGATTAGGCAAGGGTACAAGGGCAAGCCTCTGTGACAAACATGAGGTCTGAGATAAGAGTGAAAGGGAGTCCAGAGAAGAGGCCAACAAAGGCTTTTATAGAGGAACTGATACTTGAAATGGACTTTGAAGAATGAAAAAAACATTTAATTAGCAGAGATGAGAGGAAGACAGTCCCAGTTGCAGCTTGAGCTTTATTTGGGAAAACATCTTCCCTGCTAGTGAACAGCAGTTCAGTAGTTATTTGGGACATTCAAATGTGTCCCAACACCCTAGCAGCTGCCCTTCCCCCAAAATAAGACAGAGTTTTTTCAGCTCTAACTGCTGCAGCTGCATGCCAATCACCAGGCAGGACCCGCTGACGCTGCAGCCCTGAGCAGGCACCTGGTCTGCCTTGGGGGAATGTGGGAGGGGAGATGAGACAGTCATTCCCCTTGTCTATTTTGTAATCACTGAAGGAGAATTCCTAGAGCCCAGGCTTCAGGTGATACATGGCTACTCTTTCAAGAAGTTTGGCATATGGTCACTGCCCACTGCTACCAACTGAGAAAAGGGACAAGAAAAAAGAAGGATAGGAAGGGAAGACAAAAAACAAGACCACAGATAGTTTCACAAAACTTAGAGAGAGGGATTTTTGGAGCTAACTTATTGATGATAAAGAGTTTGGTTCAGGAGATCTCAGGATGTGGATTAATGTTTGGTGTAGTGATAAAATTAGCTATCAACTCCTTGAGTGTTCACCATATGTGTTGGGTTCACTATCTCTTTATGCTTGTTCTTAGTCGTGTCCAACTCTTTGCAACCCCACGGACCATAGCTCAACAGGTTCCACTGTAATGGGATTTCCCAGGCAAGAATACTGGAATGGATTGTCATTTGCTCCTCCAAGGGACCTTCTCCACCCAGGGATCGAACTTGCATGTCCTGCATCTCCTACACTGGCAGGCATATTCTTTAACACTGTGCTACTTAGGAAGCCTCCTTTACATCCTTACCCTACAGTCTCATCTCCATTTGACAGATGAGGACACTGTGGTTTGCAAAAGTAAATACTTGCATAGATTCATAAAGCTTTTTAAAAATAGCTGAATTAAAAAAAGATTGAACCCAGTTTACTGACTCTAGAAATCCAGGCTCCTAACCCCATCACAATGGGATTAACCAGTTAGGTTCAGCCATGGGAAGCAGCTTGGGTACAGTTATTCCAGTTTACTTAACAGAAAGATATTCTCCTTCCTCCTCAACTTCACTGATTGCAAATTGAAACATTCTCCATTAGAGCCTCCTTTTCGAGAAGAAAAATGCTAATGCTAATACAGTACCTCCTTCCTTGTCAACAGCTTTCAAACTAATTATCTTCATGACTCCAGAGGGACCCAATCACACGTCCCATCTCCATCTTGCTACCTTCTGTTCTCATTTTCACCTGCTGCTGCAACACACTAGTCAATACTGGCCCCCTTTGCATCTTGGCACCTTCACACTCAGCTCGTGTCTGCATGCCCCCAGGAACAAAAGTTCTGAAGTGAAGTAAGTTTCACACTGCCCCTGGTGTAAGGATAAAGCCGCCACCATCGGAGGGAAGCCTAGATCCATGTAGAACCCAGGTCACTGATAACAAAGACAAACTCTATCTCTAGTTTTCTTTCCAAGATACCCAGATAATGGGTAGTTTCCATTTAAGCTTTAAACACACAACACATATTTTGTTTTCTTTGAGGTTTGTCAGAATCTAACCATAGACAGAAAATTAAAGGCTTTGATAGGATTTCACCACAGAATACATATGCACCAGGCATGAATCATTCAGTTTCTACAGTGTTAGAAATGAAGGGACACTAGGAATCAGACTGACTCTGTTTTCCATTTCCATGGGTGAACACTGAGGCCCAACAGCCTGGCATAACTTACATGAGGACCCACACTGAGCCACATGCCGGATGTTGACACATATGGGTTTGAGAGGATAGAAAATTACTAAATCTGAAATAGGGTTACTTGGGTCCAGTTTTGAGGCTTTGGACTACAATTTTTAACTGGTTCATTTATAAAACAACAGTAAGTAGAGGTATGTTTGGGATATATCTCCAAGTATATATAAGGCCAACTTTAACAATGAGAAAGTTGGTCAGTGAAATTGGGGGTTTTCAATGTACCTTATGGACTTGGAGGGTTCAGAATGTGCCACCCAAAATATATTGCTTTGGCATTATGATTATTTTGAGCTAAAGGCACTTGAGAAAGAGCAGATGCAGGAAGAGATCTCTGACTGCTCCCTTTCTACCCAAAAGGAGGTCATAAAATTTCCCATGAGAAAGGTGTACTCCCTGTACTAGGAAGAGAAGCACATTCTTATCACCAGACACTGGGCACTGATACCAAAAGGGACCTGTACAAATCAACCTGCTAAAATCACCCTTATCTTACATTGGTTCCCCCATTTATTTCCTAGTCACTGTCCCACAGTTTATTGCCCCCAGCCCAAGCCCCTTTTGTCTTGTCACATCCTCACAATTTATTGTTCTCTGGGTTAAAAAGTTTACAAGTTTGGGAGCCTAATGTCTTCTTCAGGTTTTCATTTTCCTTCTGAAGATTCCTGTCTACCTGTAAAAATATTAAATAAATGTATATGCTTTTCTCCTGTTAATCTGCCTTATGTCAGTTTAATTCTTAGGCTAGTCACAGAACCTAAAGGGGGAGAAGGAAGTTCTTCCTCCTCTACAAACTGTAGCTAAGACTTTAGGCTCTTCTTTCATCACTATCAATCTTATGGGAAATTCACACATGATCTAGTACAAGACCTCTCGCCCTCTTTACAACACTCCCTAAATTCCCAGAAGATCTTCACTTTTATCCCCATAAACTGTGTATGAACCAAGACACACGTTTTTAACCCCATGAACCATATATGAACTAAGACACCTGTTCTTATCCCCATGAACCATATATAGACACACACCTTCTAAGCAGAAGGTCAAAATGACAGAGAGGATGTACAGTTCAAGTGTTCTGTGAATTGCAGCTCTATACATTTTTCTTTCAAAAGACATTGTTTTGCTCCATGGCTCTCAAAGTATCTGTTTGCATACATTTTGACAGGATATAAAGTTAAATCCATTTAGAATGGAAAGACATTTATAATAAATAGCTAACACCATGGCTTCATGAAAGAAAAAAAAAATCATATCCCAAAGATTGGAAGGACACAATCTTTAAATAAAATTTTTGAACAAGGGTGGTTGGCAACCTTAAACACAAACATACACACACATAACATTGTTTTAATTTTGATCACTTCACTGTGGATTCACAGCAGTCTGCAGCCTGGTATTTGAAAACTATATCTGTAAGCAATGGGAGCCATTAAATGTGCTAAGTGGAGAGTACCAAGAATAGACTTGTTAAAGAAAGACTTGATGACAAAGACTATAAATTAAGGAGTGAAAGGACAAGGTGACAAATCCCCATGTGCTGCAGAGGAAGCAAACTGTACTCTCCTCCTACTTAAAGAATTAAAAACAGTCTAATCGTTCTAATAGATGTATAGTCTGTTGTGCTGTGCTGTCACTAAGTCATATCTGACTCTCTGCAACCCATGAACTGTAGCCTGCCAGGATCCTCCGTCTAAGGAACTTTGGAAGCAAGAATATTGGAGTGGGTTGCCATTTCCTCTTCCAGGGGACCTTCCCCACTCAGGGATGAAACCCACGTCTCCTGCTTTGGCAGGTGGATACTTTACCACTGTGCCACCTAGGAAGCCCTAGATGTATTCTATATGGGCCTAATTAAAGACCTAGAATGTATGTAATACAGAGCTATATTAGGTGATGAGTAAACTATGAGAGACTTGGAGATAAGCACACATAAGTTGGGAAGATGTGAAAAGGGAGAGAGGATGGAGAGAATGGGAAGGGTGGGGTCTTCCCAGAGACTAGATAGCCATTTGCTAAACCAGTTTCCTCCTCTTTGTGGACCACAACCAAGTTATATTTCCAAGAGTCTCTTGCAATTAGATGTGCTTTGTGATGCAACAAAACTTTAGTGGAAGTGATACTGGGTACTCCCAAGTGAGAGGGCAGAGGAATGGCTGTGCCTCTCCCAGCTACATAAAGAAGACTCTGAAGACCTAGAGACATAAGACGGCAAGAACTTAGGTCTCTGACTGAATGCATCAGATACTCCTTACCTACCAGGAATACCCATTATGGGAATGAGAAGACACATTAGATAGTGTGAAGCCACCATAATGTCTGAGTTTGTTCGTTATACCAGCCAGCATCACTATAAAAATAATGTATCTGATGATCATGCCTAAGTTCTAAAGAAAAGAACAGCTTTATTGAGATACAGTTTATATACAGTAAGTTTCCAAGCCAATGATCTTTAGTATGTTCTCAGACTTGTGCAGTCATCACAGCTACCTAATTCTAGAGCATTTTAATCACTTCACAAAGAAATCCTATACCCATTAGCAATCTCCTCCCATTTTCATCCAACCCTTCCAGTCCTAGACAGGTGCTTATCTTCCTCTCTCTACAGATTTTCCTATTCTGGACACTTTGTATAAATGGGATAAAACAATATTTGGTCTTTTGTGATTATTCCCTCTTACTTAGAACAGTGTTTTCAAGGTTCATCCACGTAGCATGTATCAGTTCTTCATTCTTTTTATTGCTGAGTAACACCCCACTGTATGGATATACCATATTGTACACTTTCATTCGTTAACCAAGCTTTTCTTGTATTTGCTGTAGGAGCTTTAAAATATCCTATCATCATATTGAAGAGGTGATTCATTTATCTAGAGGATGCACACACACATTCAAAGCCCTGTGGGTTACAACTATCAATACTTTGCAAAAAAATGGCTTGCTGCTGCTACTGCTGCTAAGTTACTTCAGTCGTGTCTGACTCTGTGCGACCCCATAGACGGCAGCCCACCAGGCTCCCCCATTCTTGGGATTCTCCAGGCAAGAACACTGGAGTGGGTTGACATTTCCTTCTCCAATGCATGAAAGTGAAAAGTGAAAGTGAAGTCACTCAGTCGTGTCCGACTCTTAGCGACCCCATGGACTGCAGCCTACCAGGCTCCTCTGTCCATGGGATTTTCCAGGCAAGAGTGCTAGAGTGTGGTGCCATTGCTTTCTCTGAAAAAAATGGCTTATTTGACTTAAAATCATTCAAAAAATCAGTCATTCAGAAAAATCGAAATTCCTGTTAGAGTGATAACATACAAATCACCTTAAAGTGGAAAAAAAACCCAAGAGGAAAGCACATGGCTTTATACCTTTAATTCAAGAATTCTAAGAAAAAAATAATACACTGCAGGCAAACAGTTTGGCAGTAGCCTCCATAAGGATGCATTTTGGGGAGGAACCCACAGAACTAAAGCTAATGTCAACACAAAGCAATTAAGTAGAAATTAGGTTTTGCTGGGTCAGGAAAAAAGTTCATTAAAGGAATCAAGTCTCAATGTTTTTCTAAAGATAAATCCCAGCTTAGTCTAAAAAATCATTAAATCTTAATTACAGAGTTAATTTGTTGCTGGTGTCTACAAATGAAATATTAACATATTTCTGTAGCCTGGAAGTTTAGAATTGTGATTTTTCTTTTCATGGTAGAGAAGTTGACTATCTGGGAAGATTTATAAGACTGGAGAAAAATTGCAAGACAGAAAAATGCTGCTTCTGTATTCGATCTCTTTAGGTCATCAGGAGGACATTCACAAAGAAAGAATTGACTCTGCAGGCATTACATTCATATGATAGACACTTATCAAGCACTCCTTGTTTCCTGGGCCCTATTGAGGTGCTGGGAATACAGAGACATAGAGACATTGGCTTGGTTATTACAACAGAATGTAGTAAAATCTGTAGAGAGTCATGGATAAAGAGGAAACTTGGAGAGAATGACTAATTCTGACTGAATGCCTTGTCTCAATGGCAAATATATTGTGTACGGTCTTGGGATGAGTAATTTGCTATGTGAGGAGAACAAGGAAATTCTGGATAGTGGGAATGAAATCCACAAAGATTTGGAGTCATGATAAGTCATGGAAAGTTTAGGAAAAAGTGAAACGAGAGTTATGCAAGGCAGAATTACTGGGAATACAGAAGTAGGTTAAAAACTGGTTTGGGTTCAATCTATAGAGCTCATGAGTTTAGATTTTGTTCTTTAGCCAGCTGAGAACTAGCAGATTTTTCTAAAATATCTTATTTTCTAAAATAAGTTAACGTGGTTGGGTTATTTTTGACGTTTTACTATAAAAACATACACACACAAAAGAATAAGATACGAATTGTGGTTGATTACCACATGCATATCAACCACCTGGCAATTGTCAACATTTTTCCACTTTTGCTTTATTTAAATGGAGGATTTTAAAGCAAGTCACACACCTGATTTCATCTCACTCCTACATCTTTACATGAAAATATGTTCTTATCAATCCACTTTCACATCTAAATAAAATAATATTGTACTGGCATAATTTAATCATTTATGGACTTAAATGCTCTTATCTTATAAATATCTTTTTATAGTAGGTTTGCTCAAATGAGAGCCCCCAATTAATTTCCTATGTTGCCCAAGTTGCAAGGATTCTTAAAAATTTTAGTTTAGAACACTACTTCTTCATCCCACTCTCTTTTATCCCCATGCCACTGACTTCCTAAGAAACCTGGTATAATGTTCTGAAGTCTGTCCCACATACTGCATTTATCTGTTTGCTTCCTTATTGGTGTAATTTAATTTTCCACTATTTCTTATAACTGGAAATTTACTCTGAAAGGCCTAATTAGATTCAGCCTCAATTTTTTTGTCAGACAAGAGTACTTCATAGGAGGTACTGCATAATTTATATTGTACCCCACTGGGAAGCACTTAATATCAAGTTGTCCCACTCATAGTGATGTTAATACTGAAGATCAGATTTGCTTCCAAGATGACTTCACCTAGGTCTGTGTGGAAGATGGGACTATGGTGAAGTCATTCTGGTGGCAGGGAGATCAGGTATTACAGCATTATAGGAGCAATGAAGTAGACATGAGGCAGGAAACAGAGATAAACAGAGAGAATGCCATAATGGACAAGTAATTTTGGAGTAGGATCATTGGAAGACTGGAAATACATTAATATTATAAATTTGGATGGGGGATGGGAATAGGGTCAAGTGAGCCAGTGGTGAGGACAAAAGAATGTAAGCTCCATGATAGCAAAAGACTATGTATATGTTGCCCAATGCTAAACTCTTAATGCTTAGCACTGTGCCTGGCACACAGTAGGTATCTGATAAATATGTGTTAAGTCCATATATGACTGTATTGTTGGATGGACAGGTAGGTGGATAGAGGTGTGGAAGCTACTAAAATAAAAAATTAGTTGGATGTTCACACTACTGCTAGTAGCTGGGGAGATCCTGCATATTTAACTTGCCTTCAGGATATTTGTCTATTGATTATTACTACCTCAGGAAAATGCTTAACACTGTAAGGTATATCTCAAATTGTATAACCCAGGAATGTAAAAAAAAAAGATGCAAATGAATCTAAATTTAGTCCATGGGATTCATATCTGGATTTTAGGAATGTAGGAATGAACTTTGTGATTATTTGGGGGCCTCAAATCATAAAAAAGTTTTAGGAAGTTTCTAGGATGATGACAGTCTGAGAATTTATGCATCTATATCAATGGCATTTAACATATAAAGTTAAGAATATTAAAAATCATAATTATTAGCAAAATAATGATCTGGTTCCTTGAAAATCAGTAAGTCTCTAGCCAGACTAACTAAGAAAAAAAGGAGAGGTGACACAAATTGCTAATATCAAAAATAAAAATGGAGACATCACTTTTAATGTAATTAAAAATGGCAACCCGCTCCAGTGTTCTTGCCTGGAGAATCCCAGGGACGGGGGAGCCTGGTGGGCTTCCGTCTATGGGGTCGCACAGAGTCGGACACGACTGAAGCGACTTAGCAAAAGCAGCAGTAGCAGCAGCAGCAAAGACTTCAAAAGTATGACAAAAAATATTAAGCCAACAGATTTGAAAGGCATAATTTGCAAAAACCCATAAAAGAATAAATAAAAAATGTGACAGGTTTATATCTATAAAGGAATTTTAGTCAAAAAACTAATACTCTTCCAAAGCATCAGGTTCAGATGGGTTCACTGGTGAATTCTACCAAACATTTAAGGAAAAAATTATACCAATTATCTATAATTTTTTCCAGAATGGAGAAATATAGGGAATATTTTCTAACTCATTCTAAGAGATCAGGATTACCCTACTACTAAATTCAGACAAAAACATTCCATAAAAAGAAAACTGCAGATCAATATCTCTCATGTACATAGATTACAAAATTGTTAACAAAGTATTAGCAAATTGAATTCAACAATGTATATAAGGAATTATATATCGTGATCAAGTGGGATTTATCCTAGGTATATAGTCTGGTTTAACATTCAAAAATTAATTAATGCAATCACATGAACAGGCTAAAGAAGGAAAAATCGCACAGTCATATCAATAGATACAGGAAAAACATAAGGCAAGAAAGGAAATAAAAGGTATACAGACTGTGAAGGAAGAAATGAAACTTCGTTCACAGATGACATGATCATTTTTGTAGAAAGTCTGAAAAAAATGAGCAAAAATCTCCTCGAACTAGTAAGTGATTACAGAGAGTTTGCAGAATATAAAGTTGATATGCAAATATAAATCACTTTCCTTTATGCTAGTACTGAAAATGTGGAAATAAAGCACAGCATCATTTCCAACAAATATGCTAAGTCACTTCAGTTGTGTCCGACTCTGTGCAACCCCATAGATGGCAGCCCACCACGCTCCCCCATTCCTGGGATTCTCCAGGCAAGAACACTGGAGTGGGTTGCCATTTCCTTCTCCAATGCAGGAAAGTGAAAAGAGAAAGTGAAGTCGCTCAGTTGTGTCCGACTCTTAGCGACCCCATGGACTGCAGCCTACCAGGCTCCTCCATCCATGGGATTTTACAGGCAAGAGTACTGGAGTGGGGTGCCATTGCCTTCTCCGTCCAACAAATAAAATAGGTATAAATCTAACGAACTGGTATAAGAACTATATGAGTGGAATTATGAACTCTAATAAAGATATCAGAGAATAATTAGAGAGATATTCCATGTACATGAATAGGAAAAATCCAGTTCTTCCCAACTTGATCTTTAGATTCAATGCAATCTCAATAAAAATTCTAGCAAGTTACTTTGTAGATATCTAGAAACTGATTCTAAGGTTTATGGAGAGGCAAAAAATCTGGAATAGCACAGTATTTAAGGGTAAGAACAAAATTAGACGACTGATACTACTATTCAAGAAGATAGAGAGCCCAGAAACAGAATCACTTAAATACAGTCACTTATCTTTGACAATGCAGCAAAGGAAATACAGTGAAGCAAAGACTGTCATTAGGTGACCTTGGGTATGGCAATGACTTTTTACATATAACCATACAGGCATGATCCATGAAAGAAATAGCTGACAAGCTGGAATTCATTAAAATTAAAAATCTCTGTCCTGCAAAAGATAATATCAAGAAAATGAGAAGACAAGCCATAGACTGGTAAAAAAATGTGTGTAAAAGATAATATGATAAAGAACTATTATTCAAAATATACCCCCAAAAGCCTTTTAAAGCTCAATGTGGATCAACCTAGAACCTATTATACAGAGTGAAGTTAAGTCAGAAAGAGAAAAACAAATATTGTATAATAAAGCATATATATGGAATCTAGAGAGATGGTATTGATGAAGCAATTTTGCAGGGCAGGAAAGAAGGCACAAACATGAACAGAATTTTGGACACAGTAGGGGACGGAGAGGGTGGGATGATTTGAGAAACATGTGCATTACCATATGTAAAATACATAGCCAGTGGGAATTTGCTGAATGATGCAGGGAAACCAAATCTGGCGCTCTGTGACAACCTAGAGGGGTGAGCTGCAGGGGGGCGGGGAAATGGGAGGGAGGTTCAAGAGAGGGGGAAGTATGTATACCTATGGCTGATTCATGTTGATGTGTGGCAGATAATTGCAATATTATAATTATCCTCCAATTAAAAATAAAATAAAAATTCTCATTGATAAAAAATAAAATGCAAAACACAATTGAAAGACCAAAGACATGAACAAACACTTCACCAAAGAAGATACATAGGTGACAAGTGAAAATGAAAATCGGTCACACAGTCATGTCTACTCTTTGCAATCCCATGGACTATAGCCTGCCTGGCTCCTCTGTCCATGGAATTCTCCAGGCAAGAATACTGGAGTGGGTTGCCATTTCCTTCTCCGGGGATCTTACCAACCCGGGGATCTTACCGACCCAGCGATCGAACCTCAGTCTCCTGCATTGCAGGAAGATTTTTTACCAACTGAGCCACTAGGGAAGCCCGTAAGTGTATAAAAATATTTTCAATATCATCAGTTCAGTTCAGTTCAGTTCAGTCTCTCAGTCGTGTCTGACTCTTTGCAACCCCATGAATTGCAGCATGCCAGGCCTCCCTGTCAGAGAAGGCAATTGCATCCCACTCCAGTACTCTTGCCTGGAAAATCCCATGGATGGAGGAGCCGGTAGGCTGCAGTCCATGGGGTCGCTAAGAGTCGGATACGACTGAGTGACTTTACTTTCACTTTTCACTTTCATGCATTGGAGAAGGAAATGGCAACCCACTTCAGTGTTCTTGCCTGGAGGAAGAATCCCAGGGATGGGTGAGCCTGGTGGGCTGCTGTCTATGGGGTGGCACAGAGTCGGACACGACTGAAGTGACTTAGCAGCAGCAGCAGCAGCAGGCCTCCCTGTCCATCACCAACTCCCGGAGTTCACCCAAACTCATGTCCATTGAGTTGGTGATGCCATCCAGCCATCTTATCCTCTGTCGTCCACTTCTCCTCCTGCCCCCAATCTCTCCCAGGATCAGAGTCTTTTCCAATGAGTCAACCCTTCACATGAGGTGGCCAAAGTACTGGAGTTTCAGCATTAGCATTAGTTCTTCCAAAGAACACCCAGGACTGATCTCCTTTAGAATGGACTGGTTGGATCTCCTTGCAGTCCAAGGGACTCTCAAGAGTCTTCTCCAACACCACAGTTCAAAAGCATCAATTCTTCGGCACTCAGCCTTCTTCACAGTCCAACTCTCACATCCATACATGACCACTGGAAAAACCATAGCTTTGCCTAGATGGACCTTTGTTGGCAAAGTAATGTCTCTGCTTCAATATCATATGTCATTAGGAAATCACAAATTAAGACAATTATGAGGTACCACTATGCATGCATTAGAATAGCCCAAATCCAGAACACTCACAATACCAAATGCTGACAAGGATGAGGAGAAACAGGGACCCTCATTAATTGCTGGTGGGAATGCAAAATGATATAGCCACTTTGAAAGACAGTTTGGCAGTTTCCTACGAAAATATATATATTCTTATCACACAACCCAGCAATCACACATCTTGGAATTTACCCAAACCAAATGAAAACTTATGCCCATACAAAAACCTGCACATGCATGTTGACAGCCGCTTTATCATAATTACCAAAACCTGGAAGCAATTGAGGTATTGCTCAGTAGATGAATGGAAAAATAAACTGTGGTGCACCCAGACAATGTAATATCATTCATCACTAAAAAGAAATAAGCTACCGAGATACAAAAAGGCATGGAAGAAATTTAAATGTGTATCACTAAGTGAAAGAACACAATCTGAAAATAAAGCTTACTGAACTTCCGGTTATAAGATGAATAAGTTCTGACAACCTAATGTAAAACATGGTGATTATAGTTAACAAAACTATATTTTATACTTGAAAGTTGCTAAGAGATTAGATCTTAACTGTTATCACCACAAAAAAGAAACTGTTAATTATGTGATATGGCTGAAGTGTTAACTAACCCTGCTGTTGCAATCATTTCAAAACAAACAAGTATACCAAATTATCATCTTAAAAATACCAAGGTGTAAGTCAACTATATCTTAACAATGCTGGAAAAACTAAAATTATAATAAAAAACCTAATACTATATAATGAAAATGATACTTACAAAAATAAAACTTAAAAGACTTAAAATAGGCCACCAAGGCAAAGACTCTGGTCTTTAATGATGGTAGTGTTTTCCCCTTTTCTTTTTTTCAAATGACATCTTTTTTAATCTCATAGAATGCTGTCAGCCCTCCTTATCTTTAGGTTGCACATGTGTGGATTCAACAAACTGCAGGATCATTTAGTACTGTATTTACAACCCGTAGTTGGTTGAATTCACAGATGCAGAACACCTGGATATGGAAGGCCAGCTATGGGACTTCAGCATCCGCAGAGTTTGGTATCTGCAGCAGGGCCTGAAACCAATCCCCCATGAATACCAATGGACAATTGTATTACCTCCTCTGTTCTGAATGTTTGAAAATATCTATATTCTTCCTAGTAAGATAAGAAAGTTTGTATTATCATATTCCTTCCTTACTACCAGATTAGTAGCATTTATTACCATTAATCATTACTTTTCAATGGTTTAATAACTGAAAGGATCATATGTTTAACCAGTGATTATTTTTTAAATCTCCTCTTCTTTTTTATTAATGATAAAATCTGATTCATACCACTTTAGTGAAAATTTGGGGCTTATCAGTTCACATTAGTGAAAAATCAGGAATGGCACTGCCTTCAGACATACTGGAACCACACCATCAGGGCACCATGACCCTGAGCACTCAATTCCCCATTTTCTGAGGGGACATTCTTCTCACACTCCACTGTTTGGAGACTGTAGCTACAGGTGCACATCCTCTCAGGTTTAACTTCAAGAGAACAGAGAGTACTGTCAGGAGCTCCCACGTAATTCCCAGAATTCATTTCTGACTCAACCCATCACTGATCTAAATGTTTTATTGATTTTATTTTTATAAGGATTGTCATTTTGTTCTGCTTGGTTAAGTCTGTGCCACATGTCATATAGAGGAATGGCTAGCTCCCAGAGGAGATTTTGGATACTAGAGGAAGAGTAGATGCATTCTAGCAAGACAACAACTCTAAAAAAATTGCCTATTTTGTACTGTGCTTTCATATTATCTTGTGGCTACCATCCCCAGCGCACAAATGAGAACCTGATGCTCGCTGAGTGGTGTGGCTGGGACTATAAATGAGGTCTCCCTTCTCTTAGCTGGGTGTCATTCTGCTGAACGAGATTGTGTTGCATAGTAGAATAAATACTCATTACTCCAAAAATGAATGAAAGAACTCTTCTCCCAGAAAAAGTCTTTTTTATCTTGTTGGATAAAATAAAATATTTTGGAGGCAAATATAAAAATTCCTCTTTCCAAGTTTTCAATTGTTATTTCAATGTCTCTGAAATCAATATGATGAATAGAGTATGAATTAGCCCCTAAGAAAGTTGATAGCCCCAAGAGACAACAATTGTTCACTAATTCACATTGATCTTAACAACATCTCATGATTCAAATAGCAAAGTTGCTGGCAGAGAGTGCTGAGATCAGTTGCTTACCACTAGAGAAATCACCCTAGCACCCTTCTAATGATAAGATTTACATGAAAGTGAAAGTCACTTCAGTCAGGTCTGACTCTTTGTGACTATACAGTCCATGGAATTCTCCAGGCCAGAATACTGGAGTGGGTAGCCTTTCCCTTCTCCAGGAGATCTTCCCAATGCAGGGATCGAACCCAGGTCTCCCACATTGCAGGCAGATTCTTCACCAGCTGAACCACCAGGGAAGCCTAGGAATACTGGAGTGGGTAATCTATCCCTTCTTCAGTGGATCTTCCCAACCCAGGAATGGAACCGGGGTCTCCTATATTGCAGGCAGATTCTTTGCCAGCTGAGGCAAGAAATCCTAAGATTTACATAGTTGCTTGTGAAGTTCCAACATACTACAGATGAATGATTCATTTTCCCTAATTAAAGGAAGACATCAAAATGATTACTTCTTTTACTCTTTCACTCAGTGTAATGACTGATTTGGGTTGATCCTGACTGAAGCCATAACAACTTAGAATGATATACCTAAAATTTGCTCTTTTAATAAAATGGGCTGGAAAATGGATGAACACTTAAAGTTCAGACTGCATGTGTTAAGCCACTTCAGTCGTGTCTAACTCTTTGCGACCCTATAGACCATAACCCCGTACACTCCTTCGTCCATGGTTTTCTCCAGGCAAGAATACCGGAGTGAGTTGCCATGCACTCCTCCAGAGGATCTTCCCGGACCAGGGATTGAACCTGCATCTTGTAAGTCGTCTGGATTGGCAGGCAAGTGCTTTTTGCTTTCTCCTAGAATTTACAACATGGTAGAAACCGAAAAGTTTTTCATGACAAACCAGACTTGAAATTCTACAAAGGCAAAGACCACATGTATTGAACTCACTGCCTGGCAATTACCCAGAGACTTGCACAGGAGAGATAAATAAAGTGTGTCGAATAACTGAGTGAGTAAACGATTCACTTAACTTTCCCAGAGGAGCACGAGTCTTCCAGCTTTGGGATTCCACTCTGACACTTTGTTCTAGAACTCTGAGCCTGAATTTCAGAAAGTCCTTCTGATTTGTTAACCCCCACCCCCCATCAATTTAGAAATATCTCCCCTTTTTCAGATTTCTTTTATATTTTCTGTCCATAACTCTCTCATTTAGAGTTTACTTACCTCACTTTATATATGTGTATGTGTTATTGTCCTCAATTTTAACTGGAAGTTTCTAGATTCTGGACACTTAGGTTTATCTTTTTTATATACCCTGAAACCTAGTACAGCTCTGAAATATTTAAATTTGCATTTCACCTTTTTCTAATAACTTGGGCAGTTCCCATAAAGACACACCCAAGAGAAACACAGTATGTTTAAAACTAAAAACCAATAAAATAGAAAGCAAGAGTCCATGTAAATAGAAGGGGATACATTCTTTCAGAGTTAATTAGACAGATTGTACTTGGGCAATAAATTTGGTTTCAAGTTTTCCAGCACAAAAAGAAAAAGAGGGTATCCAAATTATATGTCAGATAACTATGCACTGGCCAGAACATTTCTCCCTATGACATTACACCCAAATAAAAATTTATCAGGAGTCTCTGTAGCAGAAAGCAAATGGACACTGGAGTCAGGTTGTCCTGGTTTTATATCTCATTTTCTGTCCCTTTCCTAACTATGTGACTTCATTTAAACTCACCAGACCTCAGTTCCTTCATTTGGAAAATGAGGACTTGGGTAACTATAAACCCCAAGGGGCTATTCTAAGAAGTGCTATTACTAAGCTAGTTAAATAGTAATAATAATAATTAATAGTAGTGCATCTTACTGTACCAGGCACTGTGCCAAGGGCTCAATGTATAGTATCTCACTTCTTTCTTGTTCCTCTCTTGTGAGGGAGGTGACTGAAACAGTGTGGTGAAGTGTGGGCCTAAGGTCCTGCAGCTAGCCAGCCCACTGTGTGACTTTTAGCATTTGATCCCTTGCATGCCTGGTAAATATCTCCTGCCATCCCATTTTTACAAAAAGAGTAACTGCTGCAGTATGCTTTTCTATATGCATAATTTCAAACTATTCTGGGACCATATTTGCACCCTTGTAAAGAGAAAATGGCAGATGACATAGAAATCTCAAGTCTCTTGAGAATACTAAATAAATTTCTGTGTGCTTTCTTTGCATGTTTGTATGCACTAAGTTTAGATCAGTCAGGTTCAACCATAGCTTCCTCACACTGAATTTTCCCTGTGCATAGCACACAGAGGCATAGCGCCTATCCAGCCCCATCCCATCACTCTCTGCTTCCCAGGAGATCTTATTTCCAGGTTCCAGGTGAGAAAGAAGTCAAAAGGGCATTTATCAACTTAAGTGAGTTACAGGACAGTCAATAGACTGAGTTCAATTCCAGGCATGCTATTCATTAACCACTGGACTTTGGGAAGGTCACTCTGAAACATGAGTGTCACTGTGGGTAAAGTGAATAAGTTGGACAAGTTTAGTAATAGCTATTGAATTGCTTTTTTAGGGACCTGTTTCAGGGACTGCTACTCCAGTGCAAAGAGGAGATTAAAATGTTCTCAACCCCTAACTTCAACTGGGGAAACTCTAGTTTTATTGTTTTTTTTAATTTACTGCATGTTGACTTTAGTTTGAGTTAAAAAGTGCCTCTGACACATTGAACTAGATGATTGTTAACAGTCCTGGTTTAACAGCGTGGCTGAACAATCTGAATGCACATCCATTCCTGGCTGAACTGACTGCCCTAGGTGGGACTTCGGTGTTACAATTTGCCACTAGTAGTAGGCATGGCAGGTTTACTAAGAGAAGAGTTAGGATGAGAACTTTTTGCTTTTCTTTGCTAAGTTCTGAAAAGAAGCAAAATATTCCAGATGATAATCCTTCTCGGAAACTGGCAAGTAGATGGCCACAGGAAGACACTGGTTGCAAAGGAGACCAGATGAACTGGGAAATTATTTACTGCTTCCAGCAAATTAGCTGAAGAAGAAAAAAAAGAACGCTTTCTCCCTTTTAGTACTGTGGGGAGGAAGTAAACAAAACATTCCATCTGATGTGATTCAGAATTTCCCAGATGCTAAGCCAATCGGCCTGCTGGAGAGTTCTAAGCCATTAGGACTTTCCCAAAGCATCCTAAAAGCACAGAACCCTCTCTTATGAAAGATGCAGCAGCAGAAAGGACTGCCCGCAGGCTCCCACTCAGGAGATCTGGTCCTCCTGGTCTTTCCTCTGTTTCTCTTTGTTTGGAATTGGGCAAGTCACTTTTTTTTCTCTGATGTTGGTTTTCAAATCTGTCAAAGGAAGATTCTGGACTAGGTATGTTTAACTAAGGTCTCTTCTTGCTACAACATAGAATGTTCCTCCAAATAACCCAGGACTCAGCCAAATGGACAGCCCCAAGTCGCCTGGCCTCTGGAACACTTCTCAGTATTGAAGTAGAAACCTCTTAAGCCCCAACCCTGCAGATGACGATACTCTTACTGACTGGCTCCTCAATACCTTCAAGGTTTACTGGGTGGGGCATAATCGTTTTAGGCACATCTTGTTCAGATGGTCTAGTGTAAAATCAAATTCTTGATGTGCTTTTCCTTTTCTAACTCATTTTTATTTCCTCTGTACTTCATGCTGATATTTCAGGACAATGTCTGCTTCCCCCTCAATGTCCCCTAAATATTACATATTAAAGAGTAGTGGATAATAGATTCTAACAACAACAAATAGAGAGTAATAATGGAAAGGTTATATTATTACTAAGTGGGTTACTTAAAGGGGTTTCCCAGGTGGTACTAGTGGTTAAAACATACACACACACACGCTAATGCAGGAGATTTAAAAAGAGAGGTAGGTTTGATCCCTGGGTTGGGAAGATCCTCTGGAGAAGGACACAGCAACCCAGTCTAATATTCTTGCCTGGAGAACCTGATGGACAGAGTCCATAGTCCATGGCCTATAGCCCATAAGGTTGCACAGAGTCGGACATGACTGAAGTGACTTAGCATACATGCAGCTTACTTAAAATTGAATTTTAAATATTTCTACTCTTAAAAATCACAAGTCATTATTATCACAGAGAATCTTCCTTCTGTCAGATTTCTTCATTGTTCCTCAGCTCCTCAGTCTATTGCAGATCATAGCTCACTACAGTCCTTTCAAAGTCCTTTCCTGGGCAATTCCTGGATATTTGAATTTTTTCCAACTTCCTTTTATAGAGCAATTCAGTTCTCTCTCTTTTCTAATGATGCTCCTTGGCTATTCCCTGGGGCCAGCTTTCCACATCTAAAAAGCACAAAGTGTTTTTTTTTTCCTAATTGATTTCTCTGAGCAGTTTCACATCTGTTTCCTCATCTATAATATGGGGGAAATTGTTCCTGTGAGTTATTGTGAGGCTTCAGTGAGATGATACCTGCTTGGTACCCCAAACAATGCCTGGTGCATAATCATAGTAGGTGCTGAACTAATGTTAGCCACTGGTATTTGCAGTACTCCAAAATCTTTCAGGATTGTTTTGAGGATTAGAGATAAAGGGCCTGCCCCATGGGAGGCATATATAAACATGCAAATATGTTAATAGTTACAAACTGTTTACTCAAAGCCAAGCTCTGTTCTATATATGTCCATTTAATATTCACAACAGACAAGAACTATAGATACTCTTCTTATCCTCAATTCACAGATGAGGAAACTGAAGCATAAAGAGGTTAAGTAACTTGCCTAAGGTCACACAGCTAGCTAGCGGCTTAACTAAGATTTAAACTCAGGCAATTAGACTTAAGAGTCTGTGTTTTTACCTTCCATGTTGTCCTGCCTGTTAACTTTTTTAGTAGCATTGTTAAATAAATGGGGGCAGTAGGTTCATTGAATGCATAATCTAACTATAGGACTCTGTATCAAGGAATAAATTCTCTCAAAATACTTCTGAAACACTTTAAAAGTAGCTTTTGGCAGCTCACTGGAATGCCAAAATGGCAGTTCACTAGGTCTTCCAGGAATGTTGTCAAGAAGTCTGGTTGTTTTTCCATTGTTTACTATAAAATGCATCTACTGTCTAAACAGAACTATACCAAAGAATACTAGCAAAAATTGTTAACGTTTCAACAACTGGATCAGCAAAGTGTTAGATGCCAGAGTTTCCTCTATCTGTGTAGATGTATGAGCTACAAAGATGACCTTATTCATGAGACTTATGAGTCTGAAAAACATTTAATGTTTCAATCAAATGAAGCCAACCACATAATCAATCTGGTACTTATTTTGTAGTCACACATTTATTCCTATCCCACACTGTAATTAAGCATCAACCATCAGCTGCCCAATCAAAGACTGAAGTTCAAATGATTTTCCTAAAATCAAACCAAACATTTTCAAGGTCAGCTTCAGCAACGGCTAATCCAGCGAAGGAAAAGATCATTTGGCCCTCCAGACTTCCAAGCTGCACACCCGTGATGAGATGGGCTACTGCCCTTCTTGAAATGAAGGCCTTTTGTTGGGAAGTGTGTGTGAGTAGACACTTGCTTGGTTCCTAGCCCAGTACCTAGCCCCTCCCTCCCTGGTCATAGCACACTTTCTCTTCCTGACACTACCTGGACTTATTTCAGATATCCCCTCCTCCACATATCCATGTGATTCAGGGGACTCTAACCCCCGCCTCTCTGGCTCCAGCAAGTGGACCCTGATTACCCTCATTAAGCTAATCTGATCACAGTTGTCTCATTCCCCTGGCTAAACCACTGTGTTAGGGATAGACCCAAGACATGAAACACGAGACATTTGCTTGGGGCTTCTGGGAAATGTATCTGAGTTCTAAACAGAGACACCCTAGAGATGGCTCCCTCTGCCTCTGGACATTGTTTTATCCAAAGCTAATGCTTGTTACAGTCATAGTCATTTTCCAGTTCTGAGGATAGCAATATGGAGGAAAGAAAGCCTAGATCCTGATGACAGTATGCTCCTAGAACCTGTTTTTTTTTTTTTTTTTTTCTGTTAAACAATGATTTTATTACTTTAGTACAATACGCAAATTTATGCAACCAGGGCAGAGGCTGTGGATGACTCGCATTTCCAATTGGGGGGTAGGACTCATTCATTCTTGTAGTATCGAGCCACCTGGTGAATATGGCTCTCAATCAGAATCAGACGTAATTTAGCATCTTTATCCTTTCTGTTCCTCTCAAGATGCTTTTGGATAGCAATAGCTTTCTTAATTAAATGATAGAGATCCTCAGGGAGATCAGGAGCAAGTCTTTTGGACTTAAGAATTCTCAGGATTCTGTTGCCTGTCACAAAATGTACTTGCACAACACCATGAGAGTCTCTCAGGATCACACGGATCTGTGAAGGAGTCAGGCCCTTCTTGGCCAGTTTGTAGATCTGCTCCTTCACGTTGTCAGAAGTGAGCTTCAGCCAGGTGGGGACGCTGCGGCGATAGGGCAGAGCCGACTGGGACAGGCCCTTCCCGGGAGCGCGCATGCGCCCCATGATGGTGGCGGTGTGGTAGCAAAAGGCTAGAGCTTGTTTTTTTACTCTCTCTGCTCCATCAATTGTGTAAAATAATAAACCTCATGATTGAAGGCGTTTGAGTTAAACTTCCCCCATATTTGAATCCCTAAGGATTCTAAGCCCCACCATGCATGCTTACACTTGTGCAGGCTTGTTTCAGCGTAAACCAGACTGCTTTCAGGGAAGGGTGCTAGCTCCACTGTAAGTCAGGATGAAACAGAAATTCAATATCTGCCCCAAACCTAAAACATGACAAACCTGTCAGCTTGCTGCCCAAAGTGTGGTCCCTGGACTAGCAGCGTCAGCCTAACCTATGAGCTTATTAGAAATGCAGAATGTCCACTCATCTGTGTTGGACATTCAGCTTGTTTCCATGCCCATGCTACTGTAAACAGTACTGCAATGAACATTGGGACACATGTGCCATTTTGAATTATGATTTCCTCCAGGAATATGCCCAGGAGTGTGATTGCTAGGTCATACGGTAGTTCTATTTTCAGTTTTTTAAAGAACCTCCATACTGCTCTCTACAGTGGCTGTATCAATTTACATTCCCACCAACAGGGCAAAAGGGTTCCCTTTTCTCCACACCCTCTCCAGCATTTATTGCTTGTAGATTTTGGGGGGATGGCCATTCTGACTGGTGTGAGGTGATACCTCATTGTAGTTTTGATTGGAATTTCTCTAATAATTAGTGATGTTGAGAAGAGAACCTGCCGTATAATACGAGGAGCTCAGCTTGGTGTTCTGTGATGACCTAGAGGGGTGAGATGTGGGCGGGAGGTCCAAGAGGGAGGGGATAAATGCACATATAGCTGATTCACTTCATTGTAGAGCAGAAACAAACATAACATTGTAAAACAATTATAATCCAATTAAGAAATAGTGAAATGAAATAAAAAAAAAAAAATGTAGAATGTCAAACCCCACCGCTTTCCCACTACCTGACCTGCTCCATCACATCACACATTTGAACAAGATTGGTTGGTGTTTCCAGCACATGGTAAATTTGAAGCATTATCCTAGAATCTTTAAATCCTGGAATAAAAGGGGAAGAAAAAGGCCCAGCAATATGGTTCCTCGGGGGATCTCTTGGGAAACTTTTAAGACTCAGTCTTCTCCCCCTTTTCCTTGTCTCTCGTGGGAGGGAAGGGCCTCGAAATTGTGTACTTTGTTATCCTTCTCCAAGTCCCTTTCTCTAATGATTTTTCTCTTTTACTCTTTGAAATCAAATTACAATACCTGCATGGCAGGATTCTAGTGCCATTCCTCTGCGGCCAGGTAGCAAGGAATGCCTTTCCCGGGTATGATGGCTGCTAGAGAAGGCTTTCATTCAACAAAGGGCACCACACCTCACAAACTCAGCCATTACTTGTGCATTCAGCTCGGGGCAAGAAAAGCCAAATTGGAAAGACTAGTTATTCTACAGCTGCTAATCTAGCCCACTAGTAACTGTAATAACCTGGTACACTGCAATGACCTGCAATCTGGTCATTGCACATGACCTGGTACCTGATTTGTGGGGCCTGGTGCAACATGAAAATTAAGAATTCTAAGCAAGTAAGAGCAAGGCACTGAGCCAAGTGCAGAGCCCTTCTAAGCCTTATGCAACAGGATAGGTTACACAGACACAAAGCCAGGCCTACACTCAGGAAAAAATGGGCAGAAGAGAATATGAATCCAGTTGTCTGGATTTACTTTCAGAAAAGCTTTTGCAAAAAAGAGAAACTGTCATTGGAAGAGGTCTAAGATTGCCTTATGGTGAATAAGACTCCATGATAAAAGCATTCATACCAAATATCATCTATTTATTTCTTCATTCAAACTCACCAAAAACAAGGCACGTTGCTAGTTTCTTGGATACAAATTTTAAAAAAGACATTCTCCACCTTCATGGTGCTCACACTCCAGTTGGCAAACTAACATGAAAATAGACCTATAATCTGAGGCCATGGAAGAATCCCAAAATGTTAAGTACTTGAAACTGAATCACCAACCCATAAAATCTAAGTGTGTTCTGTAAATTAGTAACGAAATTAGTGAAGTTACCCTTCTAAAAAAAGTTACTTTTCCTTGTTGCAAACTTCTCAAAGGAAGCCAATAAGTAGGCTGATTTAGTGGTCTACAAGTTGACTTTCTGAGGAACAAGGTACATCATTTTGCCTATGTAGAAATTTTGTCCAGTGTGCACCTACTTATTCTTCACCTTCATGAGATATGGCCCCCACTATTCCTTTCTTCATTATATCCTCTCAAAACATTTATACCAATCTCATTGCCAGAGATGGGCAGACCAAATAAACTGATCCATTTTCCTGATATTTTTGGAGACTGCTTGGCAAGGAGAGAATGGAAGAAATTCCATTTAATGTCAGGCTTTATGTTAAAAAGAGAAAAAAAGAGGCAGTTTGTTTTCAGTTCAGTTCAGTCGCTCACTTTGCGCTCACTTTGTGCTCACTTTTGTCCGACTCTTTGCGACCCCATGAATTGCAGCACGCCAGGCCTCCCTGTCCATCACCAACTCCCGGAGTTCACCCAAACTCATGTCCATCGAGTCGGTGATGCCATCCAGCCATCTCATCCTCTGTCGTCCCCTTCTCCTCCTGCCCCCAATCCCTCCCAGCATCAGAGTCTTTTCCAATGAGTCAACTCTTCTCATGAGGTGGCCAAAGTATTGGAGTTTCAGCTTTGGCATCATTCCTTCCAAAGAAATCCCAGGGCTGATCACCTTCAGAATGGACTGGTTGGATCTCCTTGCAGTCTAAGGGACTCTCAAGACTCTTCTCCAACACCACAGTTCAAAAGCATCAATTCTTCAGCGCTCAGCTTTCTTCACAGTCCAACTTTCACATCCATACATGACCACTGGAAAAACCATAGCCTTGACTAGACAGACCTTTGTTGGCAAAGTAATGTCTCTGCTTTTGAATATGCTATCTAGGTTGGTCATAACTTTCCTTCCAAGGAGTAAGCATCTTTTAATTTCATGGCTGTAGTCACCATCTGCAGTGATTTTGGAGCCCCCCCAAATAAAGTCTGTCACTGTTTCCACTGTTTCCCCATCTATTTGCCATGAAGTGATGGGACCAGATGCCATGATCTTCGTTTTCTGAATGTTGAGCTTTAAGCCAACTTTTTCACTCTCCTCTTTCACTTTCATCAAGAGGCTTTTTAGTTCCTCTTCACTTTCTGCCATAAGGGTAGTGTCTTCTGCATATCTGAGGTTATTGATATTTTTCCTGGCAATCTTGATTCCAGCTTGTGCTTCTTCCAGCCCAGCGTTTCTCATGATGTACTCTGCATATATGTTAAAGAAGCAGGGTGACAATATACAGCCTTGACGTACTCCTTTTCCTATTTGGAACCAGTCTGTTGTTCCATGTCCAGTTCTAACTGTTGCTTCCTGACCTGCATGTAGGTTTCTCAAGAGGCAGGTCAGGTGGTCTGGTATTCCCATCTCTTTCAGAATTTTCCACAGTTTATTGTGATCCACACAGTCAAAGGCTTTGGCATAGTCAATAAAGCAGAAACATGTTTTTCTGAAACTCTCTTGCTTTTTCAATGATCCAGCGGATGTTGGCAATTTGATCTCTGGTTCCTCTGCCTTTTCTAAAACCAGCTTGAACATCTGGAAGTTCACAGTTCACATATTGCTGAAGCCTGGCTTGGAGAATTTTGAGTATTACTTTACTAGCATGTGAGATGAGTGCAATTGTGTGGTAGTTTGAGCATTCTTTGGCATTGCCTTTCTTTGGGATTGGAATGAAAACTGACCTTTTCCAGTCCTGTGGCCACTGCTGAGTTTTCCAAATTTGCTGGCATATTGAGTGCAGCACTTTCACAGCATCATCTTTTAGGATTTGAAATAGCTCAACTGGAATTCCATCACCTCCACTAGCTTTGTTCATAGTAATGCTTTCTAAGGCCCACTTGACTTCACATTCCAGGATGTCTGGCTCTAGGTCAGTGATCATACCATTGTGATTATCTTGGTCGTGAAGATCTTTTTTGTACAGTTCTTCTGTGTATTCTTGCCACCTCTTCTTAATATCTTCTGCTTCTGTTAGGTCCATACCATTTCTGTCCTTTATCGAGCCCATCTTTGCATGAAATGTTCCCTTGGTATCTCTAATTTTCTTGACGAGATCTCTAGTCTTTCCCATTCTGTTGTTTTCCTCTATTTCTTTGCATTGATAGCTGAGGAAGGCTTTCTTATCTCTCCTTGCTATTCTTTGTAACTCTGCATTCAGATGCTTATATCTTTCCTTTTCTCCTTTGCTTTTGTTTTAGACCTTCCAAATCCCAATGCTGGGCAATTTTCTCATCTTCAAACACCAAAGCCAGTTAACCTTTTGTGGAGGATTCTGATGCAAGCTGCGTCTGGCCAGGGCAGTTGATGAATGAGCAATGTTGGCTATGAGTGTGAAGTGGGAAAGCTCTAAAAGCCTTATGTGACAACCATTTGTACAAAAGCCTGAAGTTATTTCACTTCAGGTGTAGTGTTCAGATGTAGAGTTTATCCTTAACATTTGGATGAGAATCCCCAAATTATAATTACTACTCCAGAGACTAACAGAGCATGTGAGATGTGGATGTTGGATTCACAGCTAGGTATACAGTAAGTCCCCTACATGCAAACCTTCAAGTTCTGAACTTTCCAAGATCTGAACATGCCCCAGTATGCCAGCTGTTGTACTGTACTACTGTACTTTTCAAGGTACTATACTGTAAGATTAAAATGTTTTATTTTTTGCATTTGTTTTTTATGTATTATTTGTATGAAAAGTATTATAAATCTATTACAGTACAGTCCTATGTAGCCAATTGTTAGTTGGGTACCTAGGCTAACTTTGCTAGACTTATGAACAATTGCACTTATGAATGCACTCTTGGAATGAAACTTGTTCATATGTAGGGAACTTACTGTATACTATAATTGACCCTCACTTAAACTTCTGAATTCATACCTGGGTGTTTCATAGTCAGACCATAGGACCTTCAAATCACTCCTTACTGTGAATCTAAAATGCATGGTATGAATACTGGAAATCTGAATGCTAAACTTGTAAATATCAAAATACTACTACTATTGTTTGTCAAGCATGGACTCCAAAAACGTGATTTAACCAGGTTGACATTCTTTAAATAACTGAAATTCACATAATTAAGCTTCTCTGAGGGAAAAACTTTCAAGTAGAGCATAAATATTAAGCTTGAAAATCCAATAGGGGGAAAGTTTGAGACATCTTATTTCAGATCATTTTATCCATGATGGATGCATTCACCATTTAGAAAACAATTTCTGATCTGCATACTCATTTGAATAGGGTCCAGTTGGCATCAGAAGTAGGGCATCTTGGATAAACTATCCTGTGACTTGTGGTGGGGGAGGGAAAGCTCTGGAGCCTTGATTTTAAAGGGTACCAGTGACACATATCCAATACCATGCTTTACAAGGAAGCTGGGCACACAGCCTGCCTTCCTCCATCTCCATTGCAAGCCTGGAAACAAGCCTGTCTGTGCTTTTGTGAATGTGAACCTACATCAGGTTGAGCCAACTCAACCAGTGGGAAATACAAATGCCCTCTTCATTTTTATTCAGAAGATCAGAAGCTTGCATTGCAGAGCTTCCTAGAACAGCATGCCAGAGAAACTCTAGGAAGTAGAGCTTCCTTAAAGAAGGCACATCCTGCCGTTAGCCATGGCACATTTTCAGAGGGCCAGAGAAAATCCTTAAAAGGAAAAAGAGGAGCTTGAGCTAGGGCAAGGTTGCTATCATTTAATGCCCAAACACAAGGATACATCTATTTATAAATAGCTAGGAGAACATCTCACTGGGGATGATGAATAAACAAGAGCTGAACTTAAAGGGCCTTCCATACCTAATAAGATCATATTGTGCTTCATTGATTGTAGAATCTGCCTTAGGAGATTGTATGTTTTTATTCTTGGAGTTAGTCTGATGATATATTCAATATTTTCCTATGTTTTGCAATGGTGTGAGGATTAGCAGAGTAAAATGCTGACAACTGCACACTCGGTCACCCCTGGGTTTGAATCCAGGTTGAACCATGTTCTAGCTTTCTTATCTTAGGCAAATTAACTTAACCTCTCTGAGGACTTCAATTTTCACCATCGATAAGTTGAGAGTAATAAAGCACTGATTTAGCGACTGAACAACCACAATACAGCACCTGATTCACGACGTTAACGTAATGATTCAGTGAGCAAAGCACTGACAGAGCCCTCAGAACAGGGCCTGACACACAGGAAGAGATTCTGTCTTTTCCCACCTGGAAGAAAGGTGACTAGGGACAAATTTTGCCAATCTAAAACCCTTCTTTGATTTCATTTTTCCTTAAGTATTTGGAAACAAAGCAACTCTCTGACCCTAAGATCACAAAGCTGTAAATTAGTACCATTGGGGTTTAAAGAATCCTGACAAGAATGTAAGATATAGTAGTCAAGGATCCTTTGTGGAAGGGAGTCATATATTGATACTAATTCAATTAACACTTACCAAGTTCTTATGTGCCTGGCCTTATGCTTGTGCTCAGGATACAGTCTTCCTGATGAACAAGAGGTACAGGGCTTGCTTTCTATACTTGGGCTGGACTTTGAAGGACTTGGAAGAATTCAAAGAAGGAAGTTACAAAAAATAGTCTTGACAAAGGTTTTGAGATAAGATAAAGATGGTGGACATGGAAGAACAGAAAGCTTATTTGGAGCGGTTTCTGCTTATAAAAGGCCAGAGAACTTGATACCATAGTGATAAGAAAAGGAACAATTGAGGTTTCAAACAAGGGCAAGAAGTAAGCAAGTATGTATGTGGCACACAAGAAGAACGGGGAGGAAAACTGGATAGAGCCTGGGAATATGGACAGCTTACAATCTATTTCAGGATTCCAGAGGTGAAATAAGGTCCAGTTTACACTAGTGGGTGACAGAAATAGTAAGGAAGACTACAGAGAGGCATTTTAAGGAAAGAATTGATGGTACTTGGTAATTGAACCTTGAGATAAGGGAGAGAGAAGAATTAAAGGCAATTCCATGTCTGACTCCTAACCAGTTGAGATGAATAAAGCATTAACATGGCTCAAAGTACAGAATCTCTTTAGATTACTTAGTTTCAAGATAGTCAGTTTTATAGATTGATTTTATCAATGAAGAGTTTCTGAATCAAAGCAGCACATGAAAAATTAGTAGCAGAGATGGAATGAAATTTCCAATCCAGTGCTTCTTTCTACTACTACACCAAAAGAAAGGTCACATAAAGCAGACTCCAATTCAAACTCTCTGTACAAGCTGTGAGGCCTCATTCTGCCTGAGCCTTGGAGCAATTACCTAACTCACAAGATTGTGAAAAACGAAGCAAATGATGTTTAACTAAATAGAGCTCAACAGCTGTTGGGCTTTCACTCTACTATACTTTACTTCAACCTTGATTAGACTCTGCAGAGCATCTTTTCTTCTGAAATTGTATGAACTCATGGACCAAGGCAACACATATTCAGGAACTACCAGAAGAGAATTCCTGAAGCCCTCTTGTATTCCTTAAAGGATTTACTCGATGGTAATGGAAGAAAGGGTGTTTGGTTGGTACGGGAAACACGGTAAAGGACTCTGTCATCTGATTAAGAGACCAAATCACAGACAGGTGCAGCATAAACCAAGCAGCAATGAGCAAACAAAGCCGGTCCATACACATCCAGATGGACGCTCAAGAGGGGGACCACCAGCAATAGTATGTCAAAACCCAGATGCCAACCTAGACTGCCAGAATGTCAGAGCTGGAAGAAACGCCCAGTCATTTATGGATGAGGAAACCGAAGACAGGGAGGGTAGTGTGTCAAGGAGGGTGTGCAGCAAAGTGAAAGGAGAAAGACAGTGAGGTGGTTAAGAGTACAGACACTGGAATAACATCATGTAGATCTGAACCAAATTACTTAACTTCTCTTGGCCTCACTTGATGATCTTATTTTTAAAATGGAAAAAATAATACCATCTGTTAGAGGAGGCTTCACACAAAATGCTTAATGAAAAGTGCCAGGCAGAGCTGGTTCTGAGCATCTTTTGAATTTTGACACTTACCCCTCCTGACCTGCACACGAAGTTATCATATGTGCTCTAACGCATGACTGTTGTGAGCAAGTGAACAGAAAGCCATTGTTCCCTCAGTTTTCTTCCCAACCTCCTAAGACCACAAGACCCAGACCATGGAGCTATTGCCAACACCCCCCATCCCTGCACTGGAAATATGGAAGGCATATGGTAAGACAGGAATAGCAAGAGTTAAGAGAAAAACAAAACTTGGCTGCTGTATTAGTCCCTGTGGCAGTCAGCCAAGGCTCTTTGTGGCCAAGGAGAACTTGAAGGAATGGGAAGCACCTTAAAGGGGTAACTTGTTTCCTCTCTGGGGGGAAGGGTTTTCCTTACAATGGCTAAAGTCATTTATCTCTCAACCAAAGGATGAGATTTCTTGATATAAATTACTCACCATTGTAAAAATGTATAAAAAATTTTATTAGGCAAGTGATTGCTATGTGCCAGGTACTAAACTAAGCACTTTCTATATATATATTAGCTCATTTATTCCTCATAATAACTCTATGAGATAGGTATCAGTATTGCAATGTTGATTTTGAAGTCTGAGAAAACAGAAAACAGAGGCATAGAGAATTAATTAGCTGAGATTTCAGAACTTGTAAGTAAAGGGGGCAGGATTTGAAGCCCAGAAGCCAACCCTGAAAGGCTTCTGTCTTATCGAACTTGACTGCAGGAGGGGAGCAGGAAGGACAGAGACCACAGAACAGGAACATGGGAAGCAGCAAAAGATGCCAACCAGGTAAGAGAGCACAGGAAGGAAGGAGGAGGGAAGAGGGAGCAGTGGAATAGTGTGAAACAGCACCCAGAGCAGCAAAGATGGGCCACGTGGAGCAGCCAGGCAGAGCGCAGCTCTGGAAATTATGTTGCTAAGCTTGATGGAGTCAATGAAGACTCATTAAAACATGTAGCCAGCAAAACAGGCACATTCAAGATCTCAGGTAGGGTGATGAGTGGTGATAAAGAGGGCCCAGGTGAAGTCTTTGACTGCTTTTGACAATGGACAAAAGCTTCACCGACCCAACTTCCTCCGAAAAGCCCACAATGGCACTCATTAAACAGAGATGATAGGATCTGGGCTCAGCCGTCCCAGTCTGCTCTGCCATTTCCTAGTAATGCGTGTGACTTTTGACCTCATTTCCCTTGTTTATCAAGTGTGATTAAGAATAACCCTCACTGAGTGGAAACTGGTGCGGCCACTATGTAAAAGAGTATGGAGGTTCCTTAAAAAACTAAAAAATAAAGCTGCCATATGATCCAGCAATCTCACTCCTGGGCGTATATCTGAAAAAGATGAAAACTTTAATTCTAAAAGATACATATACCCCAATGTTCATAGCAGCACTATCTAAAACGGCCAAGACATGAAACAACCCTCGTGCCCATCAACAGAGCATTGGCTTAAGGAGATGTGGGGGGTGTGTGTGTGTGTGTATAATATACATAATATGCATATTATATATAATGCATATATTATAAATATATATATATTTATAATATATAGTGGATATATAAATATATAATGTATTTTGTAGCAACATGGATGGACCAAAAGGTTATACTAAGTGAAGTCAGACAGAGAAAGACAAACTGTTATATAATATCACTTATATGTGGAATCATAAAAAAAACAATACAAATGACTACTTGTAGATGACATGATACTATTACTGTTTGCAGATGACATGTTACTATACAAAGAAAACCCAAAAGAAACTATCAGAAAATTACCAGAACTAATCAGTGAATTCAGCAAAGTCTCAGCATACAAGGTTAATACACAGAAATCACTTGCATTCCTATATACTAACAATGAAAAAACAGAAAGAGAAATTAAGGAATCAGTCCCATTCAGCATTGCAATAAAAACAAAATATATAGGGGAAAAAATCTACCTGAGGAGACAAAAAAACTATATATGGAAAATTATAAGACACTGATGAAAGAAATCAAAGATGACATAAACAGATGGAGAAATATTCCATGTTCCTGGGGAGGAAGAATCAATATTGGTATCAATTTTGGTAGTACAGAATGCAATCTACAGATTCAACACAATCCCTATCAAATTACCAATGGCATTTTTCACAGAACTAGAACAAAAAATTTCACAATTCATATAGAAACATAAAAGACCTCAAATAGCCAAAGCAGTCTTGAGAAAGAGAAATGGAGCTGGAGGGATCAACCTTCAGTCATCAAGACAGTATGGTACTGGCACAAAAACAGAAATATAGACCAACAGAACAAATTAGAGAGCCCAGAGATAAACCCACACACCTATGGGTATGTTGTTTTTGACAAAGGAGGCCAAAATATACAATGGGGCAAAGACAGCCTCTTCAATAAGTTGTGCTGGGAAACTGAACAGCTACATACAAAAGGATGAAATTAGAACACTTTCTAGTGCCATATACAAAGATAAGCTCAAAATGGATTAAAGACCTAAATGTAAGACCAGAAACTATAAAACTGTTAGAGGAAAACGTAGGCAAAACACTAGACATAAATCAAAGCAAGATCTTCTGTGACCCACCTCCTAGAGTAATGGAAATAAAAGTAAAAAATAAAAAGGCTTTTAATTACACTTCAAAGCTTTTTCAAAGCAAAGGAAACTACAAACAAAGTGAAAAGACGACCCTCAGAACTGGAGAAAATAATAGCATAGGAAACAACTGACAAGGAATTAATTTCCAAAATATACAAGCAGCTCATACAACTCAATACCAGAAAAACAAACAACTCAAAAAGTGGGAAAAAGACCAAACATACATTTCTCCAAAGAAGACATATAGATGGCTAACAAACACATGAAAAGATGCTCAACATTGCTCATTATTAGAGAAATGCAAATCAAAACTATGAGATACTACCTAATACCAGTCAAAATAGCCATCATCAAAAAGTCTACAAACAATAAATGCTGGAGAGGGTGTGATGAAAAAGGAACCCTCTTTCATTGCTGGTGGGAATGTAAATTGATACAGCCACTATGGAAGACAGTACAGAGATTCCTTAAAAAACTAGGAATAAAACCACCATGTCACCCAGCAATTCCCCTCCTAGCATATACCCTGGGGAAACCAAAATTGAAAAGGACACATGTACCCCAGTGTTCATTGCAGCACTGTTTCCAACAGCTAGAACATGTAAGCAACCTAGATGTCGATCAGCAGATGAATGGATAAAGAAGCTGTGGTACATATATATGGTGGAATATTACTCAACCATAAAAAGGAACACATTTGAGTCAGTTCTAATGAGATGGATGAACCTAGAGCCTACTATATAGAGTGAAGTAAGTCAGAAATATAAATATAAAAACTGATGCACATATATGGAATTTAGAAAGATGGCACTGACAAATTTATTTGCAGGACAGCAATGAAGAAACATAGAGAACAGACCTATGGACACGGAGGAGGGGGTAGGGGAGGAGGGAGAGGGTAAGATGTATCGTGAGAGGTAACATGGAAACTTACAATACCATACATAAAATAGATAGCCAATGGGAATTTGCTGTATTACTCAGGGAATTCAAACAGGGGTTCTATAATAATCTAGAAGGGTGAGATGGGGAGGGAGATAGGAGGGAAGTTCAGGAAGAAGTACCTATGGATGATTCTTGTTGATATTTCATGGGAAACAACAAAATTCTATAAAGCAATTACCTTCAATTTAAAAATAAAGTTGCAAAAAACAATACAAATTGATTTATTTACAAAACAGAAACAGAATCACAACAAAAACAAGCTTATGGTTACCAAAGGAGAAGTGGGGGAAGAGGGGTAAATTAGGATTATGGGATTAACAGATACACACTACTGTGTATAAAAGAGATAAGCAACAGGTATTTACTGTATAGCACAGGGACCTATATTCAATAACCTCTAACTGAATTATCTGGAAAATACATATACATATATAACTGAATCACTTTGCTGTACACCTGAAAGGAAAGGAGTATGTCAAGGCTGTATATTGTCACCCTGTTTATTTAACTTATATGCAGAGTATGTCATGCAAAATGCCGGACTGGATGAAGTACAAGCTGGAATCAAGATTGCTGAGAGAAATATCAATAACCTCAGATATGCAGATGACACCACCCTTATGGCAGAAAGTGAAGAAGAACTAAAGAACCTCTTGATGAAAGTGAAAGAGGAGAGTGAAAAAGTTGGCTTAAAACTCAACATTCAAAAAACTAGGATCATGGCATCTGGTCCCATCACTTCATGGTAAATAGTTGGGGAAACAATAGAAACAGTGTCAGACTTTATTTTTTGGGGCTCCAAAATCACTGCAGATGGTGACTGCAGCCATGAAATTAAAAGATGCTTGCTCCTTGGAAGAAAAGCTATGATAAACCTAGACATCATATTAAAAAGCAGAGACACTACTTTGCCAACAAAGGTCTGTCTAGTCAAAGCAATGGTTTTTCCAGTAGTCATGTATGGATAAAGAAAGCTGAGTGCCAAAGAACTGATGCTTTTGAACTGTGGTGTTGGAGAAGACTCTTGAGAGTCCCTTGGACTGCAAGGAGATCAAACCAGTCAACCCAAAAGGAAGTCAGTCTTAATATTCATTGGAAGGAGTGATGTTGAAGCTCCAATACTTTGGCCAGCTGATGCGAAGAACTGACTCATTGGAAAAGACCCTGATGCTAGGAAAGACTGAAGGCAGGAGGAGAAGGGGACAACAGATGAAATGGTTGGATGGCATCACTGACTCAATGGACATGAGTTTGAGCAAGCTCCGGGAGTTGGTGATGGACAGAGAAGCCTAGTACGCTGCAGTTCATGGAGTTACAAAGAGTCAGACATGACTGACCAACTGAACTGAACTGATTTGAAACTAACACAATATTATAAACCAACTACGCTGCTGCTGCTGCTAAGTCGCTTCAGTCGTGTCCGACTCTGTGCGACCCCATAGACGGCAGTCCACCAGGCTCCCCCGTCCCTGGGATTCTCCAGGCAAGAACACTGGAGTGGGTTGCCATTTCCTTCTCCAATGCGTGAAAGTGAAAAGTGAAAGTGAAGTCGTTCAGTCGTGTCCGACTCTTCGTGGCCCCATGGACTGCAGCCCACCAGGCTCCTCCATCCATGGGATTTTCCAGGCAAGAGTACTGGAGTGGGGTGCCACCGCCTTCTCCGATACATCAATTAAAAAGAAAAGAATAACCCTCATAGAGTTATAGCGAGAAACAGGTGATCTACCATTTATTCAGCCAGTCACTCAGAGCCCTGCACACTGATGAATTATACATAGCAATAATAATGAATATCATCACTACCAGTCTCCAGTGATTGTGGCCAATTGTACCCCCAGAGAACCTATACCTTCAGACCATTGCATGCTTCAGGGGCATTTGCCTTATATAGTGAGTTCAACTACACTGTTGTTTTTCCTGCTGACTAAAGAACTTGTAAAGAGGACAAGAAACACAGCACATAGGTTAAAAAGCAATACCTAGGGCTGTATTTGTATTTACTGCTGAATAAATAGCATAAATGCCCTATTTTGGGTTTATAAATAAACTTGGAGAAGATCTGCAAATTTTTACACATTTCTAAAATATGCATTTTATTATAGTTATTGAGGACTGAGAAATCTGTTAGGAATATTAAAATCAAAAGCAGTGTTAAGTATTAACAACAGTAAAGTTATTAATGTGGAATTGGGAACTACAACCTTTTCAAACCACACAGTCAGAATGACTTTATATCTTATATCAAACAAAAGTGAACTGGTGATTGAATTGCCTCTAAAAATGCTATAAAATAAAAATTCTATGATGTGCCCAACGGATTGTTAAGCAAAGGGGGAAATAGATTTCTGATTCTAGCATAGGAAAAGTGCTTTAAGTACTGAAAAGGTATTGCAAATTTCTCTGAAATGTCCAGTGCAGTTTATTAGTTTGCTTTATCATACAATGCCATAGAAAACTATAATGTAAAATGTGAGAAACTGGAAACCAATTTGATTAAAAAGAATCAGAACAAATACCTCCTGGACATAGTTTTTTTTTTTTTCTTACCTCTACAATCATCTACTTATTTTTATTACCCAGAAAATTTTATGTGAGGTATTATGGATGTTTTATAGCATATAGAGAAATTGGACAGTAATCTCAAATTTACCATCTACCTGGTGAGAAGAAATAGGTAAGCATGCTGTAATTGTAACAGTTACCCATCAGTTGTGGTGATGATATCACTGTTTTTCTTGATGTGGCAATATGTTGGATATAATTTCTCAAAGGTTAAAAATTTGAAAGACAGTATTACTAAGTTTGAGAGTCAGATTGGTGTTCAAGTCCTAAATATTTAGGCAAGTCATAAACTCTCTTAATGGGCTTCCCTGGTGGCTCAGGGGTAAAGAATCCACCTGCCAATGCAGAAGACGTAGGCTTGATTCCTGGGTTGGGAAGATCCTCTGGAGAAGGAAATAGCAACTCACTCTAGTATTCTTGCCTGGGAAATTCGATGGACATAGGAGCCTGGCGGGCTATAGTCCATGGGGTGGTAAAACAGTCAGCCATGACTTAGCAATAACAACAAACTCTCTTACTCTCGGTTTTCTTTTCTTATAATGGGAATAATTATCATAGTATCAAACTCAGAGAATGATTGTGAAGATTAAATGAGAAAAATGCTTATAAAGAATTTAAGAAAAGTTTGTGGAATATAGCAGGGGCTCAAGAAATGGTAGCTAGTTTTAAATACATTGGTAAATCTGAACTCTACCCGAACATTGCCTCCTCCTGGGGAGGGCAGTAGTTACAGCAGTACTTACTTGTTAAGAGCAATTGTGAAATATTTCAGGGATAATGTCATTCTCAATCTTTCTTAGTATACAACATCTGGAGATCTAGGATTGTTCTAGGGCAGCTATCTTTCTATAAGCTCTAATTAGGGAATAGGAAGAAAGGAAGGGAGAAAGAAAGTCAGTTACGGACAACTTCAGAAGAAGAGGTGATTCAGAGCTGATGGCTATAAAAAACTGTTCATCTCACTCATCAGCTGGGAAAATCAACAACTTACCATGCATAGATGTATGTATAACACAGGCACTGACAATTGAAAAAGTTAAACCAGTTTCACAGCCTTTAAAAATGAAGAAATGAAAAACTCTGAGGATTTGATTTATGGTGTTAGCTCTAAGACAGTGATGAATAAGAAAGACTTACTGGATATCAACGGGAAGAAATATTCCCTCAGGCTTTTAATTCAGCCAGAACAGGTGCTTACGGTGTCAAGTGAATGTAGCCACGGGCTCTTCAAAAGGGCTTAAACAGAGAGGCAGGCATTCTCCTTTTCTTTTGGAAAATCTAAAATGTTCATCTTCCCTTCTGGAACTGCCTAGCAACAAGGCACTTGTCATGTTGGGATTTGGTTGGCATTCATTCAGGAGATAAAGCAATAAGATCAGGAGATCAGGAGCCTTCTAAGGAATCTGGGAGTGTCAAGGCATGGCTGGAACTCAAAGTGGCTAGTCTGAGAAACTATTCAGAAAGGTCATTAGGTAAAAAGTAGGTAAACTGGCAGGGATCAGGGAGCACAGACGCAGAGCAGTTTCAGGCAAATCCCTGAGAACACAATCGATAGACATTTTCGGAGCACCCTGTAGCAACTTCTGGGAAAGCTCACTGAATGAAGGATATATACATGTGGTCATGGAATGCATGTGGTATTAACAATGACAATAACAATGATAATATAACAATAGCAACTATGACCGATTGAATGCAAAGGTCATAGGAAATATTTTTCATGCACAGTGTCATTTAATGCTTGCAACGACTTTGACTCACCCCCAGCTTTGACTCACCCCACCTTACCAGGTTAGGACCCATATCTGAAAAGTTCTGTGACGTGGAAAACAAACTTACTTATGGTTACCAAATTGGAAAGGGGATCAGGGAAGGATAGATAAAGAGTTTGAGATTAGCAGATACAAACTACTACATATAAAGTAGGTAAATAGCAAGGTCTTACTGTATTGCACAAATTATTTAATGTGGATTTCTTTTCTAGAGCTTTCTGGTATCTTCTGTCTTAATGGCAACCCACTTCAAGTTAGCGCATTGAAAGATAGAGCTCGTTGCTTTACTTGACAAACTTTGACTAAGATATTTAATATACTGAAATAAACCATAATGTAAAAGTATATATATATATATAAGCATTTATATATATATATATATATATGAATCACTTTGCTATATAACAGAAACTAACGTAACATTGTAAATCAACTATATTTCAATAAAAATATATGAATAAATGGCTCTGTCAGAACCCCATTCAGTGCTTCCTTCATAGCATTTTGCTCACCTGGAATCATTTCATCATCTGTATTAATTTTATGTCTTTGTTACTATACTGTAAACTCCAGAAGGTCTGATGTTTGCTCACCATAGACACTTAGTACCGAGCACAATATTTTGAACCTGAATAAATACTTGTTGACAATCTTATGAATTTTTGGTAGAGTAAAACCTGAAAAAATAAAGACATCCAAAACCCCCTGAAGCTCAAGCTTGCCCGAAGGCACACATAAGTTGCAGAAGCAGGATCTGAATCCAGGTCTGATGTGACTGCCAAGCCTGTGCAATTGTCTGCTATGAATACTGAGAAAAGCATACCAGAGTCCTAAGAATCAAGAAGACTAGAACAGGAACACGTGCCACCATCAGAAATGAAAAAAATCCAGAGAACACTGACAGTTTTGGCACCTGCAGATAGGCAGAGAGAGCTATGCAGCTGGAGGCGTGCACGGGTGTCTAGTTAACGAATGTCAGGTAATAAAATTCAGAGAGGGCAGAAGAGGTTTTTATGGAAACATTTGTAGGAAAGAATGGAACACTGAGAGGTCAAACTCTGTCAACAGCGAGGTCTCTTAATACTTCTCTCTTTCTGATCTGGCTTGGAGAGAAAGCCTCAATGATGAAAGTCAGCTTAATAAACTAACTCAGTATCAAAATGACTATCAAAGAATTGAAGTGCTTCAAAGCCATTTAAAAACAAGTACATAAACCACCCACACACACATGTTGGTATATTTGGATCTTTAATATCTTCCATTTTTCACCTGTCAACATGCTTCTGAAAAAAAGAATTGAATGCCAGAGCCGTTTGTGTTAGAAAAAGAGTTGCATGAATATAGTCAAATTAATTCTCATTTTGAGCCCTCAGATCTCAGCACAGATAGCGCCAAGCTCTTGGGGGAAGGGCACCAAAATTCCTTCCAATCTCTCTTAGCTTTCCCAAAATGAACATAAAATTTGAGTTATATCAGAGTATTTATTACTCATACACAGATGCAAGACAATCTCCTCTCAAAAATAAAAAAAAAAAAAAAATAAGGAAAGAAAGAAGAAAAAAAAACCCAAACCAAAAAACAGCCCTTCTCCCCTCCCAAACCAGAGTGCCGTCTGTAGCCACTCAAATTCATCCAACATCCACTGTAATTGTTTAAAGACATAAATGGAAGCATGACCTTCTCCTAAAACTCCTCCAGTGGATTTCCACTGCCTCAGAATAAATTTTAGATCCACCTCTGTTGCTCATTAATACATCCCTGACCTGAATCTTGTCTTCCTTCTTTCTTGCCTCCTTCCTGCTCCTTCCCTGATCTCCAGCCAACCTGGCTTCCTTTTGTTCCTTAAGCGTACCAAGTCCTAGGTCTCTGACCCTTGCAAGCCTCACTCCTGAAGGATCTTCACGTGTCACAGTGTGAAGTAGTCTCAGATCAAATGCCTTCTGGGACCCCCTAAAGAAGCATTTACCACCATTCCCCATTCTCTTTCATAGGATTCTTTTTTAAAATTGATTTTGCCACCACCTGAAATTGTCTTGTTTATTCATTTGCTTTGTTAGTCTTCTCATAGTAGGATGCAAGCTCCATGAGAGCAAGGACTCTCTGCATCTTGCTCACCTGTACCCCATACCTGGAACTATACCTGGATGCGAGCTCACAGCATCCCAATGCCACCACTCTGTATCTTAGTCAAAGTCTGTCAAGAAAGCAACGGGCTCTATTCTTCAATGCGCTAACTTGAAGTGAGTTGCCATGAAGACAGAAGATACCAGAAAACTCTAGAAAAGAAATCCACATTAAATAATTTGATCTGGCACTTAGATTGAGCACAGTAGACTTTGCTGAAATTATATATTAGGCTTTGTAACTAAGGCAACATAGATTTTAGTTGGACACACTTTTAAATATATTTTAAATTGTCCCAACTACAAATTCACCATTAGAAATAATATTTTTACCGTTTAATGGAATGATATACTATAGCATTCCCTGTTCAAATAAATAACTCACCAAATTAAGAAAGATATTTCTCTTCTGGTATCCAGAAATGAAGAAAATCATTAGTATGCTTGAAAGGTGGAAGATACACGGGGAGGGTTTAACTCAAGCAGGGACACATTCTGAAACCCTAGTACTAGATCACAGACTCTTAAAACTAGTTAGCACCTTCAAAATTACCTAATCTAACCTTTCACTTGAAAACAGAGCTTCCTAGATATCAAATGTAATAACAGTTCTAATACTACATTATATGAAAATTTTTAGCTTTCAAAATACTTTCATATGTATTTTATGCTTGATATTTATAATCTAGTGAGAAAGGCAGGAAAGTTCATATCATTTACCATCCTACATTTGGGACAATAAAGAGATAGTGACTTGCTCAAGTACATAGCCAGAACCTTGAAACAAGCTGTAAAAAATCAATGCACACCCACCTGGCAAATTCTTGGCCTCATCCCCACAGCTAAGAATGGTGCCAAAAGATGTTAGAATTTTTTGAATTAAAATCAATTTTTCTTTCTACTCTTTGCTTTCTTTTCCCAATGTTATATGGCTATCCAAGGTCCCTTGGACAGCAAGGAGATCAATCCAGTCAATTCTAAAGGAAATCAACCCTGAATATTCACTGGAAGAACTGATGCTAAAGCTGAAGCTCCAATACTTTGGCCACCTGATGAGAAGAGCTGCCCCACTGCAAAAAATCCTCATGCTGGGAAAGATTGAGGGCAAGAGGAGAAGGAGTGATAGAGGATGAGATGGTTGGATGGCATCATCAACTCAATGGACATGAGTTTGAACAAGCTGCAGATGATGAAGGAGAGGGAAGCCTGGCGTGCTGCAGTCCATAGGTTCCCAAAAAGTCATCCATGACTCAGTGACTAAACAAAAACAAAGTCACCTCTACTGGTTGGGGTACTGCCAGGACTAGAACCCAATACAAAACATGTACTGCCTCACCAAGCTAACTTATTAAATGAAAACCAAGAATCCATACCATTTCATGAGACTTGATATGAGCCATTCTAGCTCAAAACACTCATCAATGTCCAGTTAACAGTCTAAATGTCTAACACCAAAGAAATAGTAAAATAATGTATGATGTTATAGAATATTATACAACCAGCAAAATAATGTCTCTGGAGATAATATCATAAGGATCATAACGACAGCTAACATTTGTTGATCAAACATTTACTCTGTACCAAATACTATTCTTTAACTACATAATATATCACATGTATTATAAAAATAATAATAACTATAGAGCTCAGACGGTAAAGCATCTGCCTACAATGCGAGAGACCCAGGTTCGATCCCTGGGTCAGGAAGATCCCCTGGAGAAGAAAATGGCAACCCACTCCAGTACTCTTGCCTGGAAAATCCCATGGACTGAGGAGCCTGGTAGTATAGGCCATGGGGTCGCAAAGAGTCGGACACGACTGAGTGACTTGACTTCATAGATAACATATCAAGTTAATTTAATCCTTATAATAACCTTTTCACGAGGCATTATCTCATATAGAAGAAGAAACTGAGGAACAGAGGGGTTAAAGTATTTTCCTAAGCTAGCATAGTGGGCAAGGGTAGAGCGATCAGGATTTGAATCTGGGAACTTCGACTCTAGTTCCCATGCTCTTAACAAACATCCACGCCTAGGATAGTGATTACAATCTAATGGAAACTAATAAAGTTATGTGTATAAACATAACACATTGGTTTCTTTGATATAAGTCTGTATTTTTATCATAAAACTACTAAGAGCTAGCATTTATTGAGTGCTTACTTAATACCCCAGGCAAGTTCCAAGTGGATCTGTATATAAATCTTATTTAATTCTCCACCATCTTGAAATAGGTATTATGTCCTTCACTTTACTGGTGAGATTGCTGAGGCTTAAAGAGCTTCAGACTATCTCTTCCCAAAGTCCATATTCTACACTCAACAAATGGAAGCAGCAGTTATTGTTATTTTCTAATAATGAGATTACTGTTGATTTCAATTTCTTCTTTGTATCTTTCAAAGTTTTCTACAATGAAACCTTGTCTTTGTCTTCCTTAAAATGAGAGGAACACAAATTAAAGAGGCAGAATGTGTGAGATACTAGATTTAAGTGCATGCTCCTGGAACCAGAGTGTGGCTCTCTGCCAGAGGGAGCCTACGCAGCAGATGGATGCTTTGGGGAGAGCAGAGTGAACAGAGTTCTGGGTACTTCCTGGCATCCAGGAACCAGGCTGAAGTCTTCTATGTGCCCGACAGAGAATGCTGAGTAAGTCTTTACTATGGACCAATACTCTTCTAAATGTCTTACATGTATTAACTCATTTAATTTTCATGGTAACCGCATGCTGGGTTGCTTGAATATCCTCCATAGGGTCTGTGACCCCTTGACAGGATTCATTCCTTCATTCACTGGATATTTATTGAGCACTTACACATGCCACACATTGGTGATACAAAAATGATTAAGACATGGTCCCAGCTCTGACAGAGTCCTTGGTCCTTGGGGAAGGCACAAATAAAGTAGGTACATGAACAGAAAATAGCAGCTAAGATTTATTGAGAGATTAACACTTTGCCTCAACGCAACATCATACGTAAGTTTCTACCTAAGTTTCTAGCCCACCAGTCTGTTCTGTGGATTTTGGCCTTACTATGCTGGTCTCCATGATCAAGTGAAAAATTTCCTTAAAAACCTCTCTCCCTTTCTTTCTCAGCTTATTGGTTCTATATCTCTGGAGAACTCTGATTGCAAGACATGAACTTTCTGTTTAATCCTTAACACTTTTCTGTGATTAAATTACCATGAAAAAGATACAGTTAATATCACTCTTGGGCTTCCCAGGTGGTGCTAGTGGTAAAGAACCCACTTGTCAATGCAGGAGACAAAAGAGATGCAAGTTCGATCCTTGGGTTGGGAATATCCGCTGGAGGAGGGCATGGCAACCCACTCCAGTGCTCTTGCCTGGAGAATCTCATGGACAAACTAGCCTGGCGGACTACAGTCCATGGGGTTGTAAAGAGTTGGACATGACTGGGTGACTAAGCACATCACTCTCACTTTCCAGATGAGAAAACATGTTCACTGACTTCCTAAGGTCACACACATGAGATTTAACCTAGGTCTGACTGACTTTAAAGTCAGGGCTCTTAAACCTTCTGCTACTTGGCGTTGAAGAGTTGGAATTAAGAACTAAGTCAGCACAGGGCAGGGAGCACCTCATCCTCAACCCAGGAGAATGTGGGAAGACTTCCTTCCTTGAAGGGGTTGCTTTTGTTTGACCTTGAATGATCAGAACAGACTGTCACCACACAGAGAAGGAAATGGACAGTGTATGCAAGAGAAAGAGAAGGCAAGGAGCTCCTGTCTGGCCCAGGCGATGAGACACAAGGGTGTACAGTAGCCCACGAGTGAAAATGTTGCCCAGCACACAAAGACATTTGGAGCTTGCCTTTAAAGCATGAGGAACAATCAAAGGCAGGTGAGGAAAGTGACCTCTCTGATGGCTGTGAAGAGGATGGATTGGAAGGTAGAAACAGCAAGATCTTGTCAGACGTGGTAGCAGGGGAAGAAAAAGACAGATCGGAGTCAGGAAGGATAATCAACAGCTCCTGAGGACCTCCTGACATGAGGGAGTCAGAAAGGAAGAATTGGAAATGAATCCCAACACTGACTCTGCCTTGGCTACTTTGTAGACACAGTTCTTTGAATTAGGGGCACAATGAGGCTAAGAGAAACTTAATGATTAAGGTCAATAGCACAGGAGTAGGGTTCTACCTGCTGCAGGGCTTACAGAATACTTTCTATCATCGCTACCATATACCAGTGCTGTGGGCAATTTTTCATACGTCATTTTTCAGTGACTCACTAAGGGCATTTATAAAGGCTGGGTGTACTGGCTGCACAGCTAGACCACCAGTACTCTAGTTTTAGGCCCTGTATTTCAACTTAGGGAAACTGCTCATTGTAGGAAAAGCAAAGTAACATCATCTCAATTGGCAGAGGTGCCCTGGAATGTGATGTTGAGATAAATGCTGAGGCCAGAGAGAAAGATGACCATGATTGATTAGTGATGTCTGCTACAGCCAATGAAGGGATAGTACAGGACATAGACACTGAGAATAGAGGATTATAGAATATGCTAGTAATTAACAGTACAGTGAACAGAAGAGGGAACTCTGTAAGGCTTGTCCGCAATGAGATGCAGCAATAATCTACCTGAAAAGCAAAATAGCAAGCAGTAATGACTAGCCACCAAAAGCTATCAGACCCACATTGTAACAACCAATCTGAGAGAGCCATCTGAAAAAGAAGCTGGCATTTGCATCACACCCTTTTGATGTTTTCATATTTATGATCTCATTTGATTTTCCTGACAACTGAGGGCGGGAGCCAGCATTACTGCTACCTGACAAATGGGGAGGGCGAGGCCAAAGAAGGTCCAGAACTCACTCAAGGTTGCACAACTATTCAGGAGATTGAGTCTTTTCAGGTCCTCATCCTTCCCTTTGCACACCCCTGACTCACAGACAGCATCTGCTGTGGCAGCCCAGGACAAAGCTATAAATGGGCCCATTGTATGTGTACTCAGCAGAGAGATGGCCCTGGGGACACATTCATTTGTGTGCCTTTGGGCAGTTACCCAACCAGCCCCAGCACCTTTGAACGTGAAAGGCACCACAGGCTCCAAGTCTTTGTCTATTCACACTTTTGGAATCACTACTAAAGTAAAATTTGACTTGTCCTCTTATACAGGGAATAAAAATCCTCAGGAAGCCTGTTTCACTTGGCTTTGGTTTCCTCAACTGCAAAATGAGGCTGGACTTGATTGGTTCATCTTCCAGGGTAGCACACATCATCACACTTTCATGATAATGGCCAAGGCTTTCACGGAATCTCGATGAACACCCAGCTGTCCTTCTCAGGGAGAAAGGGCTATTGTTTGTAGTAGGAGCCAGGCTTTTTGATAAAGTGTTTTGTAGAATGCAAGCTGTGAAAGTTTAGAGTCCACAGGACTAGTGATATCATATGTCCCTTCCCATGATAAAATTAGAGGAATCAGTCAGTGTCATTGAAAGGAGCTCACTGGACTAAAACACTCCTGCTTAGCTGGACTTCTTCAGGATAGTGACTGGTCTGGAGGCTCACGATCTGATAATAAAATTAACTTGTTTATTTCTGAAGAAGGCTCTTTAAATATCAGTCAAATTTAGATGATCTGTTGTTGGCTTGTCAGCTAGAGACCTGGGCTAAATTTCAAACACCAGCCAGATTTTCCAATTACAGCATTATACAAATAAAGAGCACTTGACTAGGAATCAAGATTGGCTCATAAATTCTGGGTCTGCCTTTTGGTAAGGTTGTCACTTTGAACAAGTCACTTAACATCATTGAGCCTTGGATGCCTTCTGTTTGAAATGAGGATAGTAATACCTATTTATACCACATAGAGACAGTGTAGAATAAAATAAGTACTGAAGATGTGGTACTTCTATATACTAGATCTAAGCTTCTGAAGATGGAGTCTACAGCTGTCTTTTTTTTCAGTCATATTCACTGGGCCTAGCATCATAACTGAGACTAAAGAAAAAGCTTCAGATATACCTGGTAAATGAATGAACATTTTGGAAACTTTGAGGTCTGTACATCACATAATCTTACACCTGTGTCCTAAGTGAGCATAATTTCCTTCTACTCTTTGTTAAAGATATGTGACATGGATCACTCTGGGTCTTTAAAAAAAAAAAAAGCCTAAAATACTAGTTCATAATAGAAGTCTATATGAACTCAGGAGAAACAAAAGTCTCTGATACATAGTCAAAATATTTGTGAATTGGTGTGTAGCTATGATTCTGACATCATTTGTCATGGAGCTCTATCTTTTGCATGGAAATGTTCAAGCCTAGAATTGTAGTTGAACTTTGAGCTCTAACTTTGAGCTTGGTGCCATTAGCCAAGGTAAGAGCATGATATGCCTCCACTTACTGAAATGTGGGGGAAGAATGAGTCTGATAGGCACCATCGTAAGACAGTCATAGAACCAGTGTCAGAATAACAGGCTTCTGAATACCCACCTGTTTCCTGACACATGGATAACACAGGCCCATGCAGACTGACTTCTGCAAAAGGAAACTGACTTTCCTACCATTGAAGGGGATCCAGCAAAAACACTAGTTCTAAAAGATACATGCATCCCAGTGTTCATCACAGCCTTATTTACAATAGTCAAGATATGGAAGCAATCTAAGTGTCCCTCAACAGATGAATGAATAAAGAAGATATGATAAATAGCTGAAAAAAGTGAAAGTGTTAGTTGCTCAATCATGTTCAACTCTTTGCAACCCCACGGACTGTAACCTGGCAGGCTCCTCTGTCCATGGGATTCTCCAGGAAAGAATACCAGAGTGGGTAGCCATTCCCTTCTCCAGGGGATCTTCCTTACCCAGGGATCAAACCCTGGTCCCCTACACCGCAGGCAGATTCCTTATCATCTGAGCCACCAGGGAAAGAATCTAGAAACTGCTTGCGATGCAGGAGATCCAGGTTTGATCACTGTGTCAGGAAGATGCCCCAGAGAAGGGAATGGCTACCCACACTAGTATTCTTGCCTGGAGAATTCCTTAAGTGGTATTATTTACTTACTCAGCCATAAAAGAGAATGAAATCTTGCCATGTGCAACAACATGGGTAGACCTGGAGGGTATTGTGTTAAGTGAAGTAAATCAGAGAAAGACAAATACTGTTTGTTTTCACTTATACGTGGAATCTAAAAGACAAAACTGATAAACAGATACAATAGAACAGAAATGAACTCACAGATACAGAGAAAAAATTAGTGGTTGCCAGAGGGGAGGGGGGTGAGGGAACAGGTGAAATAGGTGAAGGTACAAACTACCAACTATAAAATAAATAATAGGGATGTAATGTACAGCACAGAGAAAATTGTCAATAATATTATAATAACTTTATATGGTGAGTAATCTATAAAAATATTGAATCACTATATTATATATCAGACACTAATATAATATTGTAGGTCAACTATACTTCAACCAAAAAAAAAAAAAGAGAAAGGGACTCAAGGGTATGTGTCTATTTGTTCTTACTTCTCTGAGTCTCTCTCTTAAACATTCCCCTGACCTTTGCTCCAGACACACTGGCCTCCTTGCTGTTCTACCCACATTCTGAGCCTTTCACTAGCTCTCCCTGCTGCTACTTTGGATTATTCCTCTAGATAATTACTTGACTGCTCACTCCCTTCCCTCCCTCAAGCCTTTGCTTAAATGTCTTCTCAGAGAAGCTCTGTGCAGGCAGGAATCTGTTTTATTCACTACTCAGCCTCTAACACCTAGAACCATGTCTAACACCTAGTATGCATTCAATATACAATTTTTAATGCATAAATAGTTCTATGTTCAGAGCTACATAGGAGAGTTGCATAAGCGCATTTTTGTTTTTCAGCACAGCGAAAGCAAAGATGCAAAGCAAACTTGCAGCATACGTGCAATAGGACAGTAGAGGAAGAATACAGCAGTAAGAGCGGATAGTAATATATCTGAATCATTTTTTGTGTGTCAGGAAAAGTATGCTTTGAGGTGGGAGGAAGAGGAGTCAATTATGAGAATTCAAACCTTAGAGGGAGTGAATATGTGGAATCCAAATCATTCAGCAGATGCCAGAGACTCTTAGAGCTGGAATTTCTAGAGGGATGACGGATCAATGCTCGTACTTTGTTTGCAAGGAAACAGAACTCCAGGAAGGTAAAGTAATCCTCTCCACACACATAGCTGAGAAGTGACAACACTTAAGACTCAAACCTAAGTCTGATGCCTGGGTCCATGGTCTTTGAAACAAAAAACCCAATCTGCACAAATTCAGTGAACATATTGAGTTTCTAAGATTCACAAATTCTCCAGTCAAGACTAATTTGGCATCTGAGAAACCTCACATCCATCACATGCCACTGCATGCACAAATATGTCATACAACGTTACATTTGTTTACACACATTAATTTACTTACAATACTTTCCCAAATTCCAAATGCCTGGCTCTATAGGCCTTATTTTCAGATCTGGTCATAAGCCAGGAAAAAGGAAATAGAACCCAGAATGAAAAGGAGGAATTGAAGAATGAGAAAAGTGGAGAAAGGAAGGCAAAGATACAAGGAAAGCAGAAGGGAGAGAAAAAAGAAAAAAATGTACGGGGTATTGACAACAATGCCTGTGGGAATATCTTTGAATAGCTCTGCTATAACTTGTCTCTTTCCATTATGAAATCATTTCCTTGGCGCTAATCCCCAAAATAATTCAAGCTCAAGTACATATTTTCAAATGGACTATTTCTTTTCTTTGGCTTCTCAAAAGGTATTATCTGTATCTTACAATTAGCACTCCACAATACGTATATTTCCCTAGTTATCTCATGTTTATAGATCTTGTTTCTTCAGGAAAAATATAGATTTGAGAATTTATTTTTGTTATATTCACCATAAGTGAAAGTGAAAGGAAGTGAAGTCGCTCAGTCGTGTCTGACTCTTTGCGACCCCATGGACTGTAGCCTATCAGGCTCCTCCCTCCATGGGATTCTCCAGGCAAGAGTACTGGAGTGGGTTCCTTCTCCAGGGGATCTTCCCCACCCAGGGATCGAACCCGGGTCTACCACATTCCAGGCAGACGTTTTAACCTCTGAGCCACCAGGGAAGCCCATATTCACCATAATACCCCAAATAATACTTTAAAATGTACACTGTTAAGTGATCAGTCACTTACATCTGGTTTTATTCACTTAGTCAATAAACATCTAAGCATCCACTCTGCATAGCGAGATAAGAACAGAGAGGGAAATGATGGATCTAATTCTTGCCCTCATGGAGCTTACCTCTGAGTCAGAGATTCAGTTGATACACTGTTAAACAACCGCAGATCATAAAAATAGCTTTTAGGAAAGACAGAAGACCAAGATGGACTCAGTGCGCAGGGTGTGTGTCTGGGAGCTTGGGATGACAAGGATGGGAGGGAAGGCCTCCAGACAAGGTGGCAGTATTGCTGGGACCACAAGACAATCAGTTACACCGTGAGCTGGAAAAACAGTGTTCTTGGCCAAGCAAAAGCCCTGAGGCAGGGAAGTATTTGCTCTAGACAATCTGAGACAGGTAACAAAGCCGTTGGTGTACGTGACATACTAGATGAGCTTGATCAAGCCCAGGAGGCCAGAGCTCTTGGCTCCTGTAACTCCTTTACAATCATCTTTCTCCCTTTCTTAATTCCATTCGTGAGTTTCCATAATGCAAGCAGGGCTTCCCTGGTGGCTCAGTGGTAAAGATTCTGCCTGCCAGTGCAGGATACATGGCTTTGACCTCTGGGCCGGGAAGATCGATCCCCTGGAGAAGGAAATGGCAGCCCACTCCAGTATTCTTGACTAAAAAATCCCTTGAACAGAGGAGCCTGACAGGCTACAGTCCATGGGATTGCAAAGAGTTGGACCAGTCCATTCTGAAGGAGATCAGCCCTGGGGTTTCTTTGGAAGGAATGATGCTAAAGCTGAAACTCCAGTACTTTGGCCACCTCATGAGAAGAGTTGACTCATTGGAAAAGACTGATGCTGGGAGGGATTGGGGACAGGAGGAGAAGGGGACGACAGAGGATGAGATGGCTGGATGGAATCACTGACTCGATGGACATGAGTCTGAGTGAACTCCAGGAGTTGGTGATGGACAGGGAGGCCTGGCGTGCTGCGATTCAAGGGGTCGCAAAGAGTCGGACACAACTGAGCGACTGAACTGAACTGAACTGAGTGACTAAGCACAGCACAACACAGCACAAACCACAATTATGAAAGTAAAATTAAACATAATTTTAAAATCCAGCATTTAGAGTCTCTAAAAGTTCTAAAAATACCCCCAAAAAATTGTTTTGAAATTTCTCTCCATCTCTTCATTGTTCTCTAGTAAACCTTCTTGCCCTCAAATAGCAATATGAGAAACCGAAAACACATTTAATGGCATTGTTTTCTTTTGGCTAACTACTATATAAAATGTCGTGTTCTTTATACATTTCATGGCAAATATTTAGTTTCAGGTAAATAATCTTTGATGGATTTAGTTAGAGAATCCAACCACTATTTATATCGCTACAGAAAAATTTGTTCCAAGTGACTGCTTCATAGACAAACTCAGGAACATAAAAACTGTGAGTTGCTGACTTCCTGCAACTTGTTTATTTGAAACATGGATAGCATATGTGCCAAATTATTCACAGTCTTCCAGCATGGTTTATCTAAGTTAATCTTTTTTAAAGACTACATGTTCTTTTAGAGATTTAAAGTTGACCTTGGGAATTAGATGGGAATTTATACATAAAAGGAGGCTTTTTCCAACCCTGAGCCCTTTAAGAAGGAGAGAAATTGCATAAGGAAGGGAATATATATTAAAATCTCGTATGCCTCCTTATGATTTTCCAAAATAACATCACTATTTCTGGGAAGGGAATTGATAGAAAAGTAAGAAGCAGTCCCTTTAAAACTTCTTGCTACTGCTGCTGCTGCTAAGTCGCTTCAGTCGTGTCCAACTCTGTGCGACCCCATACACAGCAGCCCACCAGGTTCCGCCATCCCTGGGATTCTCCAGGCAAGAACACTGGAGTGGGTTGCCATTTCCTTCTTAGCTAACTACAAAATGAACAGTTACAGCTTCAAAATGCTTTGTTCCTTTTTGATAATAGCAAAGAATCTTCCAAACAAATAAACTTCATTCCTAGATAGGGGAAAGAAAAGCTCTTACCATTACAAGGTTCATTGTAACAACAGAAGATCAGTTAACCTAGAACTGCTTAAATTTTTCTAAACATTGATTTTGGAGATAATAGGTATTAAGAAGGAATTGAGAAGTGTGATTCTGTGAATACCCATATTTAAAAGAAAGACAGATGCAACCAGTAAAACTTAAGTCCTAGTCTTCAATCAGGTTAACATGTCCACTTTGATACAAAGCAAAAAGAAAAAGTTCATATTTAAAATGTTATGCGGGATCAAAACAAGGAGACTTGTGATGAACATGGGTCCAAAATCTGTTCTCCTATTTTTTACCTCAATGTATTAGTTTTTATTCTTGCAATTTAGAAAAAGTACTGCAGAAGCACTCAGTACAGAATACACTTACTGATGGGCTATTATGACTAATAAAGACAATAAAATTTATTAAATTAATCTGCACATTGCAATTAAACCCAGTGAATCCTTAAAACATGCTTGTTAACTTTAAAAATTATTTTAGGATGAAACCATTGGCACCCCCAAACTTTTCTTTTCAGTAAAACACCTAAGAGCCTGAATAGAGAACTGAAAACATCAGCGCGTTTAGTCCAGTTCTGCCAGACAAGGGAAAACTTCCCATACCGCCTTACAAATTAACAAATGTCCCTGGAAACCCTGACTCAGTTTCCCTTACCTTAAAAAAAAAGTAGCTAAAAGGTCATTTTCAAACTTTAATAATAACATATGTAAAACAGCAAAATCCTTGAATAGTTGCTCTAATCACACAGACTGCACTGTAAGCTTGGCCAGTACACACACCCTTTATGAGTATTAATAATTCCCTTTGCTCATCCTCTTTCCCTTCATAGTCATACTTCTTAAGGCTCCACATCACATGATATTCTTTAGGAAAGACCCAATACTAACCATTGCCAAAAAATTTTTTTCAATGTAGAAATCAACAAATCAAGTCCCTTAAAATACACTTTTGAAAGAAAAATATTTGAAAAGAGTCATGGAGGCACAAAGTATAATACCAGTAACATGCTTGAGGTCCCTGTAGAATTATTTCACTGCCTTCTGTGATACTGGACCCAGTGGAGAGGTAGTAACAATGCTTCTCTATGGTCAGAATTTCTAATAGACACTGAATGAATGGAGCATATATCCTAGTCCATCAAAATGAGAACACAAAAGTAAACCATGAGCCATTCTGATGAATATCTGTTCACTCTTGCTTTACACAGAGTAGAGAAGCAGCTTTGAAAAGTTGCCATGGTCATGTTTTTCCTGAGCAATAGACATTAATAAATACCAAAACACATACACACAAATGCAAATGTGAGTTCTCTCCCTTTCTAGAATAATGTATATGGGCAGATGACATATGTGTGTATAACTGTGCATGAGTGTGTGTGTGTGTGATTGTCTGTGTCACATGTACTAATTGAGAAGAGACAGCATTTAACTATCTGGATGTTTGGTGACACATTCTCTGAGCCCACTGATGTTTGGTAGACGGCTGCCATGACTGGATTTTCAGTTCCTTTTAGGGGGTTTCTTATCTTTCCAAGGCTATCTTGATAGATAGAAGCCTAGGGAAGAGTTAAGTTGGAATGATAACTGATATGACACACTTTCAGAGTAAGAGCATTAAAGAGGTGAAATTGTGAGATGCAGTATCAGAAACTTGCATATATTGGCAGAAAGGCTGGCATCTAAGTTGGAAGGCCATTGATAGGCAAACTGGACTTCTGGTTAAGGTTCCCACCAGCCTTTCTAAAGTCATTGAACCAAGAAGATAATAAGTCTTGAATAGCACTGAAGCAGGAACTATAGGTAGATTAAAAAATATTAGTCTCATTTACATTTTTAAGCCACTGGAAACACCTGTCCAATTTCTTTTGCAAGGATCTGATGGATGGGAACCGCACCCCTAGTGTCATCTTTAACTCCTAACAGTGCTAAGATAACATCCTTCATTAGATAAATTTGGCAAATGCAGAGCAATAGTGTTAATTCAGCTCCAACACAAGTCTTTGTTACAGTTCTCCTTTCAGTGTAGTCAGCCCAGATAAGCTTATCACAGGGCTTTGAACTGACATTCTGGGATAGCACAATAGACAATATTACCAGAAGAATCCTTAACAAGCATCAAAAAATATCACTTCCTTCAGAGATAATTTCAGTCCATAGTTTATAAGGCAAGAAGTAAATCTTCCAAGTCCCTGTGTAAGATTAAAATCTAATCAGAATGTGTGTGGATTTATTAAGAAATGCTACATGAAATTTAGCTGGAGAAATCTAGTACCTCTGTAGACACATTTTTTTTCTGAAGAGGGCAATGCACATGAGCTTCTAACTGAAAACTCCCTCAGTAATGCTCTTTCTGTTTGTCTTGCCTTGTTATGCAAAGGTTAAATTCAGTTTGAATTAATGAAAATGATTTAATCTTGATCATTAGTAAACTTAGTTTATTTAGGCCGGTGTTTAAAGAACTAGCTTAAGAACTCTTCGCAAACAAGACCAGGCTCCATAACAAAATGATATCCAATCTCTCTTTTAAGGCTATTTTCTAAAATCTGTGGGCCATGACTGTAGAATTCTTCACTCCCCCAAATCACATTAACAATGTTTGACATGATGACGGACAGAGCAAAAAGAATTCATTTCTGCCAAATAAGTATAGGAAACACTGCTGTTTTTCTTTTTTTTCCACAACCATTCTCTTCTTATTCCATTTTGGTAAATTTCTAAGGAATGTTTCAAATCTGTAAGACAGACCTTGACTTAAGAGGTGGCCTCTCTGCCATTTTCATGGCAGATTTGAGACCCATTATGCACTCGATTCTGCATTGTGAAATCCAGGCTGGGGACAAATTTCTGCCTGTCATCTTAGGAAAGGCCAGGAGTTTTGCACCATCCTGTACTGTGAAAGCAGAAAATCAAAGCCAGGGTAGGGCTGCCTGCTTCTTTCCTAATCAGCTTGCTGCTTTTCTGAGGCAATCTTGGTTGTCACCATGTCAAGCTTAGAAGGGTAGTTTAGTAGAATAAAATGTAGTTTAAACAACATGTCTCCCAGGAAACTTCCTCTTTACACTTAATATTGAATGCAAAAAGCTAATCAGTTAATTTGATGCTTGGCTAAGAACCATGACACAGGGAACGCATTTAAGAAGCACAAAATTCTTCTTAAAAAAACCTGATAAGAGCCCAAATAAGAAGACAAGAGTCCCAAATGTTTTCCTCACATCATTCATTCTGTTGCAGTGACAGCCCCCTACAACTAGAGCCTGTGGACAAAATGAAACCCCTCACCCCAAGGGTATGCTGTAAATTGCAGAGATAAAAACATCTTAGAAGAATTTTTAAAATTTTTAAACAGTTCACTGAAAATGACAGCATGGATAACTGTGTCAATGACCTCTCCTGTCTACTGTCAATTTCAGAAGACAAGTTTCCACTGTAAATGTTTAATCAGTGTAATCCCAGGAACCCAGAGCAGAAAACCTTATCTTCTCTCCCAACTTCTCTGCTTTGCAAGCTCTTTCCTAGCTCTATCTCAGTTCTTTGCAAGCACTTTAGGTTTTTCTCTCTCATAAGAGCTGGGAGCTCTGTAGGTTCTGAGCTAAACAGAAGCCCTGTGGTTTGATTCCATTAGTCTGAGCCCTGGTCCGCTGCAAGCAAACTGCAGCATTTCTGTTTGTACATCCTGGCAACCGGGTTCTAGACCAGCCACAAACACAGGCTGCACACATATTTCAACGCTGTTCTCCCCAAACCTTGCCTGTAGCCAGTCAACCACAACAGAAAGCATCCTACCTTCCATCATGGTGGCAGAATTGCATTCCTTAATTTCCAAAGAGTCTGAAAAAACACAGGAGGATACGATTCCAGGTCTCAGCTTAAGTCCTCGCAAAGCTGCTGCCGCCGCCGAGAGATCAGCTGTGTCCGCTACTGAAGCCAAAGGAGACAAGTGTTAACCCCATAGATAGGCCATGGATGCTGCTGGTGCTGCTTCACCTACAGGCTCCCAGGAAGATGCTGCGAGAGAAAGGGAGAGGAACAGGCAGCCGGCCGAGCTGCACCGCCTGCGTTGCCTCGGCCAATCCCTTCAGCTCTGGACCGCGTCACATGGTAGCCAGCCCGCATCTCCTGACACAATACCCCGGGAGAGCACACAGAACCTATTTCCCGTCCCCATTCCCCTCCACCCCCATCCCCTCCGGCTTGTCACCAAATGCACAGCCCCTTCCCCACCTGGTGACGCACTTCCCCCGCCCCTCCTCTTCTTCTTAAGCTTATTGCAGCGGCTGGGTACCCGAGATTAATTATCAGACGCCGCCACCTTCACCGCGGACTCGGGCATGAAAGGCGCACCTAAGTGACTCGCTGCGGAGAGGAATTATTATTATTATTTTAAAGAAACACTTCTTAATAATTCCGTGCAGCCTGGAGTCTTGGCTGCGCACACTCAAGCTCCCATTCCCATTTCCCTTTGCCCTGAAGGAATTCCAAATGTCAGTATCTGTGGCCTCCGCACACATCTGTGACTCTCTCTCTCATTCAGGAGAGAAAACTCAATCCGGCTGACGTCACATCATAAACAATTATCCCCAAAAGGATGGTGCAGAAGAAATTTCACCCCAGCTGCCTTCAAGAGAGCCAGGGGATTAATCGCGCATGACATGCCGAAGGGCTGGGAACTGTCATTAAAACAAAGAAACAAAAGAACCCACCCGAGTGGGGCTCTGGAATCGCACTGGCAACGCATGAGATAATTTCTGGGGCGGGAGGCGGGAGAGAGGGGAGCAGGCAGAGAGGGAGGCCTCAGATGGACTTCCCTTCCTCCCTACTGGACCCGGGCAGCAGGACGCCACGGGGACCGCGGGGCGCAGCTCTGCTCCGCAGCGTTCGAGTCCAGCCGCCAGCGCATCCTTCCGGCCCAGCGCGCACGTGAGCCGCCGCGCAGCCCCAGGTGGAGAGTGGCCGCTACTACCCACTGCAGTCGCTGTAGGAAACCCAACTTTCTTCTAAATGACACTTCGCCCCCTCCCCCTCAAGCACCTCTAGGATCTATCTGCAGGCCTGAAAGCTCATTCGTTCACTCCAGTGGGGATCCGGAGGGGGACCCAAGTGTGGAGCCCTGGCCCGAAGGACGGGTGGAGTCCCGGTTATACAGCTTCCAGGGATGGGCTCTGGGCGCCGTGCTGCTGCTTATGTGGGAAAGGTTATGACACCTCGGCTGCTGGGTTGAGACTGTCACCTGACTGGTCCCTAGGGATCCGGGAGCCTTTCAGAGGGCTCCCAAGTACGAGAGGGTCTGGAGTTCCTCAGTTCCATTCTAGCAGGTTTAGTCCTCAGAGCGCTGAGGAAGCAGAAGGCAGGCGGAGTTTGGGAGGGAGGAGGAGACAGAAGGAAGATAGGAAAGAAAGGAAAGGCCTCTTCAGAACCCTAGGAGACAACAGCACAAGCGGGCATGTCTCCCTCTACAATCTGGCGACGTGACTAGGAGAAAGGCCATTACATCACAGAGCAATTGTGAACATCAAAGGAAATAACGTCAAGAAGTAAGGTGCTTTGCACATCAGGGTTGAATCTCCAATACTATTGTTAATTATTTATATTATACATCTACCCATGAACTTTTGATATTGCCCAACCGTGGACATAGTCTAGTTCTTTCTATGAGAGCAAATATTCTATGAGAGAGGTATTGGCGGCTGAGAACTACTAGAGAAAATATAACTAGAAGAGCTAACTGAAACCATATTAACAGATGAAAAAAATTCAGTTCCTTAGCAACTTAGAAGTTTTGAAAAACTCCTTGGTCTCCCTAAGGACACATATTTCAATGGCCTTGAAATTTCAAAATGAAACTCTGCAGGAGATACAGACACTTATGCCTTTTCCCTTATATCTGTGAAGCAGTTGAATTTTAAAAGAGGGAAGAATTCTGAAGCAAAACATGGTCTTGAGTACAACTTACAGTTCTCTGAAAACTGCAAGGGTATTATTGCAAAAAGCAGATTGATTAGTGTAGGAGTCTTTAGCCAAACATTTTTTAATGGTTAAGAATATGGATAGATATTAGTGTCAAACAGACTGAGATCAAGTTCTGTCTCTGTCACTTCATGAGCTCTGTGACCCTGGACAAGTTATGTAATTCTCTGTGACTCACAGCTTCCTTATTTGTGAAATGGAGATAATAGTACCAAGTTCATAGGACTATAAATAGTACTAATAACAAATCTTTATTAATGACTTACTGTGTGCTAAGCAGTGTCCTAAATACTTTGCCAGTTAATTACTTAGTATTGTGTCTGGAGCATAATAAACCCTTCATATTGTCTTTTTAAGATTATTTCTACCAAAGGGCTACCAGAGGCATCAAAGAAGCTTGTAGCCAACTGAGAGTTATACCACATACACAGAAAATAACTTAGTGAAAGATTAGGTGATTCATCCAGAGGTGTAATGTTATTAGAGAGTTCTCAGAGACTGCTGTGTAGAAGAGTGATTACTGAATAATATAGGGAACTCTAAATTAGAAAATTGTCTTAATATGGAGTCTGGAGGTAAGTGGAAGCCCTGAGGTGCAGGGCTAGGCAACATTGTCAAAGATGTAAGGGGAAAGGAGAGCCAGGGAAACCCAGACTGCCTGCCTTTTCTCACCTAATGTGAGTTTTACAGTGTGTTAGAGCAAACCTCTCCGATTCAGTGTGGGCACACATCAGTTTTGTTTACGACTAGACAGAAACAGGAAGTGGAGAAGGAAATGGCAACTCACTCCAGTATTCTTGCATGGAGAATCCTAGAGACAGCAAGCCTGGTTGGTGGCCTGCCGTCTATGGGGTTGCACAGAGTCGGACACGACTGAAGAGACTTGGCAGCAGCAGCAGAGACAGGAAGACAACTCAGAGATTCTTTTGGTTAGTGGAGTGTTCATAGAAAAAAGAAGTGTCTAGTTTCGATTGCTAGAGAAGGAACAAGAAAGGGATGTATGGTAAAGGTTGTTAGGTCAGTATCAAGACTGGTTAAACTTTATGTAAGCTTATCAAAAAAAATATTACCATCAGTTATAAAAGCATCTGATGAGCAAAGTTCTACTTCAAATAAAAAACTGTTCAATTATATTATCAGAAAAAGATTACACATTCTAATTTTTTTCATAGGTTTTTTTTGGGGGAAAAGTTATTTTCTCAAGAAGAAAGTACTTTAAATTGTAGCCCCGATTTCATCCCTTCCTAGGATAGCTTTTTCTTACCAAAGAGTACAAAGGAGAATTTCTAGCTGCTATAATAGTGAAATACTTTTTTTCTTTTTTCTGGTTTTAAATGGAAGACAAAAGACCTGTGGAAAAGATCTGGCAAATTACTGACTTGCCCCAAAGAACAAGGGCTATGCAGGAGTCTAACCCAGGATGGCAAATGTGTGCCCAGATCACACCAGGCTCTCAGAGAGTGCCTGAGACTAGTCCAAGACCCCAAAACTTAATTGCCGAAACTACTAGACATTTAAAATTTTTTTCTGAAATAATATTTGTATGCTAGTGATGCTTTGCTAGCTAATGTGAAGAGCCAACCTGTTGGAAAAGACCCTGATGCTGGGAAAGATTGAGAGCAGGAGGAGAAAGGGACAACAGAGGATGAGATGGTTGGATGGCATCACTGACTCATTGGTGCTGAGTTTGAGCAAGCTCTGGGAGATAGTGAAGGACAGGGAAGCCAGGTGTGCTGCAGTCCATGAGATGGCAAAGAGTCAGACACGACTTAACAACTAAACTGAACTGAACTGAAGCCCTATTACACATTTTTTAAAAAAAACAAATCCTATTATATAATTTACCATACACATTGAATTTCTTCACTATTTCTCAATTGTAGTGTGTATGTGGTGGGGGTCAGGAATCAGCTTATATTTCAGAAAGAGAAAGAAAATAATCAGAACTGAGTCACAAAGGAAGAAACAAAATTAACACAAAAGGAAAGCTTTTAAAAATGGACCCAGATACATAGCTCCAAGATAGTGACCTAAGGACAACATTGACTCTGTGCCTCTTGCTCTCCCTGCTGAAGCAGTTCAGTGAATGTCAGAAGGGAAATATTTTCTAAGCTCTGGAAATCAGCAAGGGTCCCACTTGAAGAATTAGATTTCCATGGGATGAAACAGATAAGGAGCAGAAAATATATATACCCATGCTCAGTATATTTATATTCTTTGTTAACAGGAAAAACCCCAACTGGAACTGACATGGGCAGAGAAGGAATCTTATGGGTATCTCACAGTATGGGAAGCACTGCACAGCTGAGGGAGAGCAGGAATTCAGTCCTCCAGGAAACAATGTGACCAGAACCAAGTACTCACAACTCTGTTTCTCCCAGCCCATCAACTTCTTTTTGCTTCCTCGTTTTTCTGCCTGTGATCAGAGAGCTGGCCATTTAAGTCTTTCAGGCTCATATCTTCATAGCTTGACTATCTGAGATCTACTTCAAAAACACTTCCAGGAAGGACTCTGGCTGACTCTGGTTTGGAGCACCGTTCAAACTTTGGACCCATTAACTAGGCCAGGTTGATGACGTCTCATGATGGACTTCTTCAAATCTAAAGTTACTTTGGGCTTAGTCATATGTCCATTACTAAGACTAAACCCAGGAGGAAAACAGGCACGTTTCTATGACAAGCAGTAATATGAACCCCTTACGATTGGAGGGATAGAAGAGACATTGTCAAAGGAAGAGAGGGCACTATTACCAGAACAAATGTTGGGAGAGAAACTATAAAACAAAAACTGTCCATCATGTAGACATTAGTCAGTGAACCCAAGATAAAATTTGCAGAAGGATTCATGATGGCAGAGGGACTCAGATGCCATACTCACAGCATTCAGCATATGTGAAAGGTTATTCGTATATTCTCACTCACTACATTCAGAGGGAATTGCAGACCCTATAGTCATCCTCTTCCTCTCTGTGGGAAAGGAGGGCAGAAAAGGGGAGAACTCTCTCTATTTATGGAGAAGACAATGGCACCCCACTCCAATACTCTTGCCTGGAAAATCCCATGGGTGGAGGAGCCTGGTAGGCTGCAGTCCATGGGGTTGCTAAGAGTCAGACTGAGTGACTTCACTTTCACTTTTCGCTTTTCACTTTCATGCATTGGAAAAGGAAATGGCAACCCACTCCAGTGTTCTTACCTGGAAAATCCGAGGGACAGGGGAGCCTGGTGGGCTGCCGTCTCTGGGGTTGCACAGAGTCGGACACAACTGAAGCGACTTAGCAAGCAGCAGCAGCTCCCTATTTGTTGATCCAGACACCAAAGACATACCCTGAAATGTTTGCCACCCTTGGGTTCTTCACTTCCCAGAGAACCGTGTATCTAGATCTATACCAGTACTGCAGGAACTTCTGTCAGCTGGGAGTACTGTTATATCTAGACTTACAATGACAAAGATAAGCAGTAAAGACTGAACACACCAGCTGAGTCAGCAATTTCACAAGAAGGAGAGGGTAAACAATCATAGCTCCACTCAAGTAGAGGAAATGTAGAAAACCAGAGAGGCATTCTTTAAAAAAATCAATTTTTTACTTTTGATAGAATTTCAGGGATATAGCAGCAGTAAGCAAGAGCAGACTGCTATGATAAGAGTATACTGAGGGCCAGAAAGAGAGTATGAAATTAGTAAAAGCATTCTTATTAAAATTTTTAAATGTTATAGCTGTAGTAAAGATATGATACTGATAAGAGGGAATATTAATGGGCCCAGTGGCAATATGCTTGAAATATAGACTGTCCCAAACACAGTGGAATTTTTTTCTCTTTGAAGAATCAGTTAACTCAGATAAAGCTTTAACAGTTTGAGAAAGTAAAAAGATAAAGCTCTGAAATTCATTCGTGAATTATAAAATCTAACAAAAAATAATTAAAAAAAGCTCAATCTTGCTTCTGAATATTGATGCAAAACTTTTACATAAAATAACAGTAAATGAAATCTAGCTTTTCAAAAGCATTATATGTATTTATATATATTTAATATACATATATTACAGATATGCTAATAAGTTAGACTTTATCTTAGGGCTAAGAAAAAGTAATTCAACATTAAGAAATCTAAAGTATTATTCACAATGTTAAGCTATTGAAAACAAAATTATGTTATTATCTCCATAATTGCTAAGGAGATATCTGATAAATTTCAACTTTTATCACTCATTAAATAAATAAAAATCTATTATAGAAAGATATTTTTAAAAGTTCCTTGGTATGATGAGATAAGCAAATCTCTTCCCTAAATCTGTCATCTTGTTAAATGGAGACATGTTGAAAACAATCTTTATTAAAATCAGAAATAAGACTTAAATTATGCCTGTTATTTAATACTTAATACTGTTTTATGGATGCTGGCCAAAAAATTAAGGATAAAAATTATAAAATTGTGTCAAAGATAGTGGCATGTATTAATCACAGCATTTTCTCTATCAAATACACAGGAAGACTGCATTTGTTGGTTTTCCTTGCATCTGGATGGAGTTATATGACTGAAATAAGGCAGTGGAATTTCCCAGGCCGGGCCTTTACAGACACCCTACATGCTCTCCATACCTCTTTTTTCCCTTCCAAATGGCAAAGAGCTGCTTGATATTCATTAGACTTCAAATGCGCAAAAACTAAACTTGTATTGTGTTCATCTCTATACCATTTTTAAACATTATATATGTGAATATGTACAGTTAGCATATTATAAGTGAGTATAATCTTTTGTGAATGATATATCCCATAGTATATATCTTTAAAAGAGCTAGAGGAAGAGTAATCCAAACAGGGGACACTTCAGGTGTAGAGGCCATCAAAGGGAAAGGATGCTGAGCAGCAACATGGTGGTTGGCAAGAACAAGCGCCTTACAGAAGGTAGCAAAAAGGAAACCAAGAAGGATGTAGTTGACTCATGTTCTAAAACTGGTATGATGTGCAAACGCCAGCTATGTTCAACATAAGAAATACTGGGAAAATACTAGTCACGAGAACTCAAGGAAACAAAATCTCATCTGATGACCTCACAGATCATCAAATTCAAGCTAGTTACTGAAGATGTTCAGTAACTAAATCAGTAATTCAGTAACTCGAAAAACTGCCTAAGTTCCATGGCTGACTTCTTACCTGTGACAGACTGTGCTCCCTGGTCTAAAAATAGCAGATCATGATTGAAGCTCATATTGATGTCAAGCCTACCCATAGTGTTTGCTTCATCTATTCTGTGTGAGTTTTACTAAAAATGCAACAATTAGATTTGGAAGATCTCCTATGCCCAGCACCAACAGGTCTGCCAAATCTAGAAGATGATGATGGAAATCGTGACCCAAGAGGAGCAGACAAATGACTTGAAAGAGGTAGACAATAAATTGATTTCAGATAGCATCAGAAAAGAAGTAGAAAAAGCTTGACAGTCTATTTATCTGCTCCATGATGTCTTTGTTAGAAAAGTAAAAATTCTGAAGAAGCTCAAATTTGAACTGGGAAAACTCCAGAGCACCATGGTGAAGACAATTTTTGGAGAAGCTACTGGAGATGAGACAGGTGCTAAAGTCAAATGAGCTAATGGATATGAGCCACCAAAATCTGTTTAAAATTCAGACAATTAATGATGATAAATAAAAGATCTTATTTGTGATGTTTAAAAAACAAAGAAAATAACTAGGTATGTTCTGGAATCTAAAACTGCACTGTCTGATACAGTAATCACTACTACATGTGATTATTTAACAGCTGAAATGTGCCTGGTCTGATAGAAAAAAAACTTATGGTTATCAAAGGGGAAAGTCATGGAAGAGGGATAAATTAGGACCTTGGGATTAACATATATACACTACTGTGTATAAAATACATAACCAGCAAGGACCCACTATATTTTATATACTATATCATATAGGGAATTATATTCAATATCTTATAATAACTTATAATGGAAAAGAATCTAAAAAGAATACATATATTATATGCAACTGAATCACTTTGCTGTACATCTGAAACTAATGCAACATTGTACATCAACTATATTTCAATAATTTTTTTAAAAAAGACATGTGACTAGTCTGAATTGAGATGTGATATAAGGGTAAAATGCACACTTGATTTTGAAGAGAGGACAAAACAAAGAGAGCCTAAAATATCACATTTATAAATTTGATATTGATTACTTGTTGAAATGATAATGTTTTATATATTTGATTAAATAAAATATATTAGTAAATTAATCTTGTTTCTTTTTAATGTGTGTACTTGAAAATTTTAAATTATATATGTGGTTCACTTTTGTGGTCCATGTTATATTTCTGTTTTTCTTCTGGAGACTGACAGAAAACCAGTAACAAAACATTGTGAGTAAGTACGGGATGAGTTAATTTAAGAGGTTATGTGTTAAGGGTGTATATCATGATCACATTCACATTTATTCATTTCTTCACCAGGACTTCCCTGGTGGCTCAGACAGTAAAGAATCTATCTACAATGAGGGAGACCTGGGTTCCATCCCTGGGTCGGGAAGATCCGCTGGAGAAGGAAATGGCAATCCACTCCAGTACTATTGCCTGGAAAATCCCATGGACAGAGGAGCCTGGTAGGCTACAGTCCATGGGGTCGAAAAGAGTCGAACATGACCGAACGACTTCACTTTCCTTTCACTTTCACCCAACAAAGAACTGTTAAGAATTATCTATGCCCAGACACTGTGTCAGGTTTGGGGGACACAAAAATAGAAAAGACATAAACTTTTCAAGAAGCCTATAGCACAGGGGAGGAGGCAGATAAGCAAACCAAAAATTATAATACTGGTTTATAAATGTTCAGATTTAAGGCAACACAAAACAGGGGCACCTGGGGTAAAGGGGAGGCAAATAAGACTTTCAAGAAGAACTGCTTGACCTGTCTTTTAAGGGCAAATAGGATACTCTTACAGACCCATTCTTATCCAGCCCTACCTCATTCTTATTTCTCTTCAACTTGGATTTTTCTGATAGCCTTTTCATTGTTCTGGCTAGATCTCCTGTTCAGTGGTCGACAAAAACGCCCATTGTCAAACTTTGGCATCAACTTACTTAAACTCAATCCTGGTTTTCCTTTAATGATATATTTTCTCTTTCCTCTGTATCCACTCTACTGGAGACCATCTCTCTCTGCCATATCCTACTCTTCATGCCCAACACACTAGGTGAGGAGAGGGTGACATTGTCTTACCTCCCCATTTCAGCTTCTGTGTTGATCGTTTGTTGCCATTGCCAAAGACATCTTCTAGGTCCATCCTGCCTACTTGCCCCCACTTTTGTTGTTTTTCTTTTTATTATATCAACCCCAGACCAACTCCAGGTCAAGTTTTCCTCTATGACTTCAGCAACTGTATCACAGTCCTCTTTATCTCACCACCTGGCCTCATTTTTCATGGCTTCAGCATGTCTTCCATCATCCAGCATACCTACCTCACAGTTCCTTGAGTTTCTTAAGTCTGATGACCTTAATTCTCTTACTATTTTTATCTTAGTCACTAAAAGCATAGCCATATTTTGGACCTCATCTTTATTTTTATTTCTTCGACTGAACCTCTAAAGAAATAGCGGTTTTTACCTAACCTCTAAACTCTTTATCCACCCTTCTCCACCCTTACATACCACATGTATGCCTTAACACGTCCTGAATCTACTTTTGCTTCTTATTGTGATCTCTAGGACTGTGACTCTTTCTTATTCACTTCTCATAGCCTTGGGAGTAAAATCTGTGGTGAGCTAAGAAAGCAGTCACTCCCTCAAAACTCAATAATATTTGTTCTAGTTCTATAACAATAATATCTGTTCTAGTCTTTTCTCTTGATAAATGTCATTCTTCAAGGTCAAACTCAAATTCTCATCAGGAAACCAAACACAGGGATCTTTCCTTCTTTAACTCCTACTACAGGAACCAAATCAACTTTTGATTATATAGCTTAGCTTAAGTCATCTCCAGATTCTTTCTTATCTACTAGTCATTGCCCAATAGAAATCTGTAAGAAAAGAAACGTACTTTCTATTTATTGATGTTTTCTAAACAAATAATACAATAATAGATATATATTTGGTGATTAGAAAATTATTTGATAAACACATATAATTTTTATTTTGGTATGTAAATCTAGTAATAAAACATTAATCTGCTTATTCTCATAATTACTTTTCATAATTATTTCTCATAATTACTTCAAAAAATATTGAGGAGAAAGTAAAAATTTCTTGTTTGATCTCCTCAGAGAGGTCTGTGAAAATCCCAGTGGGAATATAAGCCTGGCAATTATTTATCTGATTGGATCCAGAAGCTGGACCTGGTTGTGAGAAGTTATTATTAGAGAAATCAGAAAAAGAAACTACAGAGCACCATGATAACAGCCAGAGTTTAGAAGCATCTCATAGCATTCTATATTTTATTAAGCACTCTACAGGCAGTCTGTTAACTTCTGAGTTAGGTATTCTATTCCCACTTTACAGATAAGGAAATAAACTCAGAACTAGTAAATGACTTCTCCAAGAGAATAGCAAATATCAGAGCCAGGGTTTGAACTCACATCTGACTCTAAAGGCCATGACTTACCCTTAAAATTTGATGAGTTTAAATTTGTTCTGTGACTAGTAATTGATTTGGGAGGGGGTCTAATATTTCTCAATTCTTTTGGTAATACAACTCGCTTCTTTAGGGAGAAATTCCCTTCTTCCCGTCACACTCCATCATGAAGTAATGGTTGCTATCATCTCTCAACATGACAATGCCTCTTTATCCATAGTATTTAGTTGAGGAATAGATGGCTACTCAAGCTGAGCCAGCACCGCCTGATTTCCAGATCATGACCCACGCTGGCCCAGTGAAGATTCTTCTTCAAGAGTCAAGAGACTAAACCTGTGAGTGAGGAGTCTTTTCCTGTTAGGTATTCCAATTAGAAGAATGTAAACCTGAAGCCATGGCATGTCCCTCACCTCCTGAAAGAAGACTGTGTGCAAGAGAGAATAAAACTGACATGGTGAGAGAGAGAAGGAGAGATAGCCCTATTGCTTGCAATCCCCCTTTTTTCCTTTACTGCTTCTGACCTTCCCATGGTTACAGGAACCAATAACTTCCTATTTTGCCCAAGCAAGTGCTTTTTCTCATTTGCAAAGGAGTCATAAATGATTCAGCCCAACCCAGGAAGTGCTGAAGGTCAAAAGTCGGTAAAATTAAGACCTGGTAGCACAATGAAGGAGCAAATGAAGTGTTGGAAGCAAAAGACAAAGCCGAGAGGTTGCAAATCAAACAGTGCTGAGAGTGGATCCGGAGATGAGAGACAGTGAAATTAAAGCTACTGAGACCATTTATTCTTCAAGAGCTCTATGAGACCTGAAACTTTTTTTTTAAAGGTCATTAGCCAAATAACAGCCAATAAGTCAGCTTATTCAAAAGCATAGATTGAGTAAGAGCAATAATCAGAATTTTATAAGATAAAATCATTCCTTGAAAGAATTAAGCCAGCCCTATCTTAAAAGGGTAGCTTTTTTTTTTTTACTGGTATTCACTACCTTCTTTTTAATGACCATTACAAACTAAATAAATCATATACTAGATGCAAAGAGGAATCTAAAAGAAATCAAAGATATTCAAATGTATAATACCTCATACTGGCCAAGAATTAGATTTATATAAAATTTACTCAGAGATGAAAAAGAGCCTTGGCTCTGAGTAGACTTAATTTCACCAGGATGATGTGTTGCAGTTTAGATTAAATGAGAATTAGTCTTTGACAATGGACTGCAGAGGCACACTAATATGGTTGTAAAAAAGAAGCTTCCTCAGTCTGCATTTTCATTGCAAAAATATAATTGCAAGAGTTTAATTTCCTAACTGGGTTTACCTAGAGATCCATGTCAAGGAGCAGGCTCTAAAATGTAAATAATTCATTGGTTCATCTAGTGATTTTCAAAGCTACCAAGGACTTTAGTGCCCCGACCTCTAGGAGAAAGGGGTGAAGTCTTGGATTGAAGCTTTATTTAGCAAATCCTTTCCATTCAAAACCCATAAGCTTCTTGTCCCAGTCAGCAAGTGTCCAGAAGGTGCCTTGTCAACAGATCCCATTCGAGGGGAGCACTGCTGGGAGCTGACAGAAGTGGGAGGAGCCTTGGGAGCTTCCGTGGCAATCTGGCCCCTCCTGTGAATTGAAAACAACTTTGGTTTTTCAGCTGGAAGTAAATTACACTCCTTGAACTCACTTTCTGTTTTGTGATGTGCCTGTATGCATATGTGGTATGTGTGGTTTGTACATGTGTGTGCACATATACAAATGTGCTTATCAACTGTAATTGGGTGGTGTTTTCACATATGGCATAGTCCAATAAAAATTGTGGAATTTCCAATTACTTCTTATAATTTCTGTGATCATTGTCCAGAAGAAGAGCAATATAAATCCAACTCATTGAAGAATCTGCCACTAATACAGTCAAGTAGTATGGTTAAAATTGTGGAGGGTTGCTAATTTAAATGGATCAATATGTGCCCATGGTTTAAAGATAATCATTCAACTTTTTTTTGTTGTTGGAGGCTTTAAAATTAGGGTGTGGCCTAAGATTTACACACAAAGAAGACATGCTTATAGGACTGCTTTCCCCTACCTCTCTTTAAGAAAATCATTGTGCCTCTACTGAGTCACTTCACTGGAAATAGGCCATGGTGAAATGTTTCTACCATAAAAAGGACAAATTACTAAGTTCTCTAAATCTTATCACTCTTACAGTTGACAATTAAACCAAATTATTACACCCATAAAATAGTATTAAGGAAGGTCCTTGCTAAATAAATTGCTTCAGTTTCAGGGTTGCTTGATAAATAGTGGAACTTGTCAGCAAAGTAATGTCTCTGCTTCTTAATATGCTGTCTATGTTGGTCATAGCTATTCTTCCAAAGAGCAAGCATCTTTTAATTTCATGGCTGCAGTCACCATCTGCAGTGATTTTGGAGCCCAAGAAAATAAAGTCTGTTGCTGTTTCCATTGTTTCCCCATCTATTTGCCATGAAATGATGGAACCAGATGTCATGATCTTAGTTTTTTGAATGCTGAGTTTTAAGCCAGTTTTTCATTTTCCTCTTTCACTTTCATCAAGAGGCTCTTTAGTTCCTCTTCACTTTCTTCAATAAGAGTGGTATCATCTGCATTTCTGAGGTCATTGATAATTCTCCCGGCAATCTTAATTTCAACTTGTGCTTCATCCAGTCTGACATTTCGCTTGATATACTCTGCATATAAATTAAATAAGCAAGGCGACAACCTACAGACTTGACATACTCTTTTCCCAGTTTGGAACCAGTCCATTTTTCCATGTCTGGGTCTAACTGTTGCTTCTTGACCTGCACCAGGTTCCTCAGGAGGCAGGTAAGGTGATCTGATATTACCATCTCTAAGAATTTTCCACAGTTTGTTGTGATCCACACAGCAAAGTCTTTGGCATAGTCGATGAAGCAGAAGTAGATGCTTTTCTGGAATTTTCTTGCTTTTTCAATGACCCAAAGGATGTTGGCAATTTGATCTCTGGTTTCTCTATCTTTTCTAAATCCAGCTTGAACATCTGGAAGTTCCCAGTCTGCATACTGTTGAAGCTTCACTTGGAGAATTTTGAGTACTGGTTTGCTAGCATGTGAGATGAGTACAATTGTGTGGTAGCTTGAAACTTCTTTGGCATTGCCTTTCTTTGGGATTGGAATGAAAACCGACCTTTTTCAGTCCTGTGGCTACTGCTGAGCTTTCCAAATTTGTTGGCATATTAAGTGCAACACTTTAACAGCATCATCTTTTAGGACTTTAAATAGCTCAGCTGGAATTCCATCACCTTCACTAGCTTTCTTTGTAGTGATGCTTCCTAAGGTCCACTTGACTTCCCACTCCAGGATGTCTGGCTCTAGGTGAGTGATCACACCATCATGGTTATCTGGGTCATTAAGATATTTTTTGTATAGTTCTTCTGTGTTTTGTATAGTCCTTTATCTATAGGACTTGCCAAAGACTCCATATAGCATTCATATCTGTCATAGACACTTCACCACCATTGGGTGTGCAGGTTTATATGGCTCAAGTGGCAAAACAGCTTGACTAGCAAGCAACCTGGGCCTGTTGCACAGCTTTTTCTTGCCCTTTTTCTCTGTTCAAAACTGGCAGTTTTATCAGATTATTCAGTAAATGGATCAAATCAGTGTTCTTAAATGAAGTATGAGTGAGTGAGTGTTAGTCGCTCAATCGTGGCTGACTCTTTGCAATCCTGTGGACTGTAGCCCACCAGGCTCCTATGTCCATGGGATTCTCCAAGCAAGAATACTGGAGTGGGTTGCCATTCCCTTCTCCAAAATGAAGTATAGATTATTTCATAATCCAAAGAGGCAACTAGGTCTACACCTTTTTCTTACTTGTTGGAGTCACTTGTCCTTCACTTTGTAGAAATCATCTCAATGTATCCCAGAAATTCCTTGAGTTCCTAGAAATTTCACTGAGTTTGTGAACCCTGAAATTTGTGGCCTTACCCCCTGGTATGCTTGGGTTTGTTAAGGTATACAAGGATATTAGCAGCTTCCTGCTCACTAGTTTCAATCAGCCTGATGGCATCAATGCAAAAATATTTTCCCATAGAATCACTAGATAAACAAGGTCCTTGAGCACAGAAGTATTAGAGAGGTTTGAGGTAAGGCAACCTAGTGAAGGTGCATTGTTACTCCCTCTATATGAAAGAACAATTGTTCTGGTTGTGTTTACTAACAAGGGAAGGGAAAAAAAAAAAAAAAGCACTCGTTAGATCAATAGCTACATATCAGATATCAGGAGCTGTGTTGATTTGCTACAGTAAAAATTTACTTCTGGTCAACAGTTTCAATTGAAGTCACCATCTGACTAGGTTTATGATAATTCACTGTCATTTCCAGGATTTATATTTTCTCTGTCCTGGCCTAGTAGATAGATTGAATGGGTAAAGTTGTAGAGACCAGTATCTCCCCATGTTTCAAGACTTTGATGCAGTATTACTTTTGGTTTACTATTTCAGTAGGAAGAGGCCTTTCCCACCATAATACTTGCCATTCCACAGATCAAGGTGCTAATATGAGAAGGCTGCATATGCCTGTTCTAACTATGCATTCAGAACCAGGAAAATAGCCAGAACTTGGACTTACAGACAGGCATGGGTCAAAACTCCATCAACCACCTGTTCTCCATAAGTCTCTCATTTTGACTAGTGGACCCCGGTAGCATTTGTTTTTAGGAATGAGCAGCCATTCAGAGTCAGTTTCTATTAATCCCTGGAAGATGTGTCTAGTTTCCTTTCCTCAGTGTGCAGTCACCCCAGTGAATGTGTTAGGGGAAGCACACTGACTGAAACCGCCCACCCTGGCCAGGCACCATAGTAACCATTTGCATGAGTTGTTTTATGACAGGAGATCCTGATAAGGAATACGGAACTAATAAGTCACCACCAACATGAAGAGTTCGGGAAAGGTCAAAAGGAGACGCTGCGTCTCCGTCCACTTCCCAGAATCACTCTCGCTAGCATCCATCTTGGCTGAGCGATGCGTGCGCCACCAGGAAAGACTCTGAATTAGAATGATTGGCCAAAGACCACCCGGAAACTAATCCCATCACTATAAAACCCAAGGCTGCCTTCGCCTGGGTTCCCTTATCCTACTGCTCTCCACCTCGGTGCCCTTTCCCAATAAAATCTCCTGCTTTGTCAGCACACGTGTCTCCTTGGACAATTCATTTCTGAGTGTTAGACAAGAGCCCAGTTTCAGGCCCTGGAAGGGGTCCCCCTTCCTGCAACAAATGGTGACTCTAGCGGGACTCTTCTTCGCTGAGACTGACATCCTGACTATTTGGGGTACTCAGGGGTCAGCTTGCCTGCCAATGGACCAGACCCAGTGGCTGCAACTGGGACCCTTTTGTCCCTGGTCTCCTCCTGATGTGGACAACTGGCCAGAGTGCCCCGACCAGGTAAGGAACAAGAGACTTTATTGACCTCTTTCCCCTTCCCTCTCTCTTTCCTCTCCTCAACCCTTCCTATCCTTCCCCGTTTTTCTAGATCTCCAGTCCTGGATGCAGGAATCTGGTTGAAGGGCCTCAGCCTGAGCTGAGGATTGGAGACTGATCACCTCCTCTTGGCAGAGAACTCGAATTCTGGTTCTGCTCTGGTCTGGTCTGATTTCTGGTAGGGCCAAGTTCCAGTCCTCCCTTCTCTGGAGGCCCAGGGTAAAGTCCCATAACGCCTGGGTATCTGTAGGTGGCAGACGACGTCTGTAAAGCCACCCCTTTCACCCCCCTCTCCCGCCTCCTCCCCCTTCTTCTTTCAACCTGGCTTCCTTTCCTCCCTTTGAAATCTTTGAAGATGTTAGTACTTGGATCTGAAGTTCTGTGTCTCTATAGAAGGTTTTCTGAGGGACTTTATTCTTGTATTTAAGGGAGTGTCTGATGAGGACTGCCAGGTTTATATGTGTGTTTTAACTCTGTGTTCTATGTTGTGATTTTTGATGGCCATTTTGCTTTGTCTGGCCACCATTTGGTTTAGACCTGCTGCCATTTTGTTAGAACTTGATTTTCTTTCCCTGTGCCTTGAGACCAGGGCTCTCAGGAGCACTTATCTAGACCATCTCTAACTCCTGAGACGAGGGAAAAGGGGAAAAAGACTTTAAAAATTTTATTTCAACTGTTTTTTAATAAACTAGTACATTTTATATTGTACTATCTAATTCATGACTAAACTTAGAAAATGAAGCTAGATCTTGCACTGTGTCTGTCTAAATATGTCTTGGTATGTCTTTGTCTCTGGGTAATATTTTTGAGGTTAATTTGTAAATGAGCTCTATTTAATCAACTTAAAGAAAGGTAAGTGCTTACAAATCAAATAATTCTAAATTAAATAGTAAATTCCAGGTTCATGTGAACTGGTAAATATTCAGTATTAAATACCTGATATTAATGTTTGTTTGTTGACCTATCTAATATAGACATGGCTTAGGGTAATTAACATTAAATAGAATATTTTCATTATACCTAGGTTTAATATAAGTTAAATATTATATCTGTTACAAGTTTGTTGACAAGGAAATTACCTCAAGTGAAGAAACTTCTAAAAAATGTAAATGAGATATGAGCTTTTATATAAACTCTATTAAGAGTAATTATTCTTTAGAAATATCTGTCTAAAATAGTCTCTCCAGATTGGCATAACTTAAATTTCTAAGGGTTGTGCCAAGTGTGCAAAGTGTTGGAAATCTATTGAATAGTTAGGTCATTTCCTAATAAAATAAGATTTTGAAACATTTACTACTAAACACTAATTTCCTTTTACAGAGAAACTAAAGGGATTTCGGACTATAAATGAATAATGTTTGGTGCCTTCCTAAAATGTTCTAAGAAAGCAAGGGTTTTAGAAACTATCGCTGGTATGTATGCTCACCAATCTATAAAATGCTAGTATAAAAGTTAGTTCTTGGTTGCTAAAGGAAAGTAAGAAGTGTGTTTTCAGTAAAAAAAAAAAAAAAAGAAAAAAAAGAAAGAAAGAAAAGAAAAAGAAAAAGGTATGAAAAAATACTAAAAAGAGTTATGCATGATCAGGATTTTCTAAAATTGAATTACAATTAGTTAGATAAATGGATTTTATTAGAAATGACACAGCCATAAGAAAACTGGTTAGAGTCAACTAGGTCCAAGGTGGCGGAGCTGACTTTCACTAGACCTTGAGCCTTGGTATTTAGGCCTATTGTGACATATCAACAAGCTAAATGATACGCCCATCAACATTGATTAAATCTGACCAAATGTTCTAAACCCTTTTAATTGATCTTTTCGATAAATCGTCCTAAATAGAATTCTTTTGAAGTTCTTTTGACCTCTGGCTAACTTTGGTGTGCTTCAGAGGGCCCCTGAAACATCCCAAAGAGAGATATTAAACTGTGTTTATTTGGTTGGTTAAATTACAGGAAAAAGATTATCAGATAAATAATAAATCTGCTCATGTTATAATGTATGGTAAAATTACTAACACAGATGTCCTAGAAATTATATGGAGTTCTTAACATTTTGATATGTCCTGGTATTCTAATGGAAAACCTGATGACTTCACAAAAGTTAACAAAAGGACTGAATGAACCAGTGAATATGCTTATAACTTTTATGGTTTCTATCTGAAAAATTATGGGTTTGAATCTTAGGTTTTCAGGGAGTAGGGAAAACCTTCCTCTCAAACTAATTATGAGACTACTTTGGTAAAATTAAATGTTATAAACAAAACAATTATATTTTCTCTCTATCTGACTCCTCCAGAAATTCGAAAATCTTAGGTTTCCAGTGAAGTGAAGTGAAGTCGCTCAGTCGTGTCCGACTCTTTGCGACCCCGTGGACTGTAGCCTACAAGGCTCCTCTGTCCATGGAATTTTCCAGGCAAGAGTACAGGAGTGGGTTGCCATTTCCTTCTCCAGTAAGTTTATCAAATGAGTTAGGAAGGTTATCTCACGGGTACAAAAATCTCAAGAAATTTTTGAGACCTTAAAAAAGGAAGAATTCACCTAGATTTGTAGGCAAAATCTGTGATAAGCCTTTGATGTGAGTTTCCCAGCCCTGTTTTATTTTAAAAGTTCAGTCTGAGATTCTATCAATGTTTCAACAAAATAAAAAGTCTATGATCAATTATGGTTATATAAATCACCATACCAATATTAGTCAGACCAGACCTATTTTGCAAACAAGCTAGCCTTAATTTGGTTATATTTGATAAAAATGAGGGTAACTTTAGGGAGAAAAAGATATTTCAAAAAATGTTAAATCCCAGTTTGTTAATGGAGGTCTGCATGTTATGTGATATTAATGTAAAATTTAATTGAATTCTTAAAGAACACCCTAAATTTGTTTCTGAAGCTTATCTCAGTAATCTATCTTTGGATGAAGATCAGATACCGCCTCATGACCTGCAACCAGGACTGGAAAAAGACATAATTTAAGGGACTGTCTCCAACCTGGATGGAAGGACTTTTTTATCAGGTACTCTTAACTAGCTCATGCACAATGAAACTGAAAGGAAATTAACTCTTAGATTAATTCCCACTTCCAAAGGCCCCTACACTGGGTTGGTCTATAGAGAAGACAGCTGACTTGATCTCACCTTAAAATGATGCTCAAGCAGGAGAAACTACACTACACCAGGATGAGAAGATGACAACATCAGAGGTAGACAGCTTGCCCAAGATGCTGGAGCTGATTCATATGATCATTTATGTTTTCTTGACTTCTTAGACCTGTGCATATAAATCAAATGCTTTTCTATCGTAGGCATGATTCTATGCTAGTTTTAGAAATCAATTCAATTGTTGGGTTTGTGGCCGATTACCTGAGTCTAGTTCTGGATTACCTTGGTAAATTTCTCTACTACAAGACTCTAACTGGTTGGCCCTGAGAAAATATACTTAAAATTATAGTCATATTCAGGTCACTGTGGTATTACTAGATGGGATCCCCTCACTGGGCCAATTAATAATGCCTGCTCTGACTCTGGCCATAAATTTGAGCTTTTTTCTATTACTCAAGCTCAATCAGAGCAACAAGAAAAGTTTCAGCAAAGGAGGAAAAAAATCTCCCACAATTATGGTATGGATATATAGATAACACCAGGCTATGGTAATTTTGGAGAAGGCAATGGCACCCCACTCCAGTACTCTTGCCTGGAAAATCCCATGGACGGAGGAGCCTGGTAGGCTACAATCCATGGGGTCGCTAAGAGTTGGACACGACTGAGCGACTTCACTTTCACTTTTCACTTTCATGCACTGAAATGGCAACCCACTCCAGTGTTCTTGCCTGGAGAATCCCAGGGACGGGGGAGCCTGGTTGGACACGACTTAAGTGACTTAGCAGTAGCAGCAGTAGCACGGTAATTTAGGTTTAAAGTCTCCTCTGTGTTGGAAACAATTAAATCACACTAAGGACAATCAGTCCAGTAACACTAGAAAACTGGGCTATGTGCCTTATAGACGGTGCCAATATATAATTTCCCTGGAAGATAAAGATTCTATGGAGCAGACTAAGTCAGATGACCTGAGATATACTGGGCTACATCTAATGGAAGCTCTTAACTTAAGTCTTACTTGTGACTTTACTAATACTGCTGGCTATGTTATTTGTATTTCACCTGTTTTACAAAATTGCTGTTTCTTACACTGTCAAATCGGAGAAGGCAATGGCACCCCACTCCAGTACTCTTGCCTGGAGAGTCCCATGGATGGAGGAGCCTGGTAGGCTGCAGTCCATGGGGTCGTTGAGGGTCGGACACGACTAAGCGACTTCTCTTTCACTTTTCGATTTCATGCATTGGAGAAGGAGGTGGCAACCCACTCCGGTGTTCTTGCGTGGAGAATCCCAGGGACGGGGGAGCCTGGTGGGCTGCCGTCTATGGGGTCACACAGAGTCGGACACGACTGAAGTGACTTAGCAGCAGCAGCACACTGTCAAATGTGTGTTTGAGGCCTCTAATAGAATAATATATAGTTCCATATGAGATCGATGATGGTAACAGTGTAACTCTAGATACGGGAAGAAGCAACAAGAGGGAATATTTTCCTGGACCAAGAGGCTAGCAAGACAGGTAGTCCAGAGAATTCTGGATACTGTTTTATGGCCTAGTCCAGTAACAGCACATTGAGTAGCCTGTAAACAAAATCTTTGTCAGACCTGAGAATGGACATTCTCAGCACCATGGGACAAAATGGTCATCAAATGCCCCCCTCAAAATCACGGTCAAGTTTATGAGCAAAAAGGGGCTCTGCCAACTGAAGACTGACACTTGCCATCTACATCTACAAAGATTAAATCATGGCCACCGCAACTGCTGACTTTCAACGCCCCTGAAAGGAGTTCAGGGTGAAAATCAGGAATGAGGCACTCTGTGCTCTGGGAAAAACTGGCAGAACAGGCCTTCAGATAGTTAGATCTTTTCAGGAGAAGATTTTACGAGTTCCAATTCTTGCATCTTCTCATACCTAGAAAAACATTGACGTCATTAATGGTGACATCTGCTTTGGCTATTAAGGAAAGTTTTACAATTAAAAATCAAAATAGAGTAGCTGATTCAGACATCCTGGGAAATCACTAGGTGATGCTATGGGAGTACTTTCAGACTAGACCTAGTATTACTAAACACTTGAGTTTTCTGAGTTGTGTCAGGCTTGGATGCCACCATTCTCAACACAATGTCTGCTGGAAGCTAGTAACTGCAAGCTTACTTTTTATAAAACCAGGTAACTGGCTACCTGGCTACAAGTCTCCCGAAAGTGCCAGGTCCAGATTGGATTTCAGGCCTATTCTTCTAAAAAGAAATGAGATTTATTTTGTCTACTAAATTCCAGTTATCACTCCTCCAACTACTTCTAACTGGGTCTGTTACACCAAAATGGCAGACAAAGGGATTGAGATTTTAATCATACAAGACTCAGATCTAGAACTTGGAGCTCAGGAATATTTCCCATTCAGTGTCAATTCTCCAAGCTGAGGCAATCCTATGCCCCATTTTGACAGGAAGTTATCACAGTCATAGTTGCCTAGTTCCCTAAATTAAAACTGAGCAGGACTCTGTGGGGCTCTGGAGTACAGATCTGTTCTGTGTTCTCCATTGCTTGTCTGTAGGATATAGGCTTCATTCAGCCTCCTTGACCTTCCCTGAGTTCCAAAGGGTGGATTCAAACAATTGCTAGTCAGGGAAGGGAGGGGATACAGAAACAGGAGAAACAATCAAAGGTTGGTACAGCCTCCGGACAGAGTCCTGGTTCCTACTCAAAAAAATATGCATAACAATGTCTTTGAGCCCCCTCCCAGGTGGAGGATGGTAACTTCAGACTGAACAGAAGATTCCTGGAGCACAGCTCTGTTGCCTCACCACCAACCAATCAAAAAGAGCCACAAACCCAGCAACCCTCACCCCAAATGTTGCCTTCTGTTTCCAGGGACTAGAGATGACCATTCTGTTAGGTCTCCTGTTTGGCCCCTGTCTATTTCATCTCTGAGAGGGGCCAACAGTTTCAAACTAAATTGCTGTTATTATAAGGGTGAATGCTGGTTTCAGGCAAAAAATACCTTGACTTAGATCTGGTAGAGAGAGACTTCTGCTCTGCAAGGCAGGCCTACACCCATGCACAGCAGAAAGAAGTTGCAGAAGAAAGAGACCTCCGCCCCAATTCCCAAGAAGTATCTTGAGTATGAAGTCTCTCAGGGGGGAGTTGTTAGGGGAAGCACACTGATTGAAACCGCCCACCCTGGCCAGGCACCATAGTAACCATTTGCATGAGTTGTTTTATGACAGGAGATCCTGATAAGGAATACGGAACTAATAAGTCACCACCAACATGAAGAGTTCGGGAAAGGTCAAAAGGAGACGCTGCGTCTCCGTCCACTTCCCAGAATCCCTCTCGCTAGCATCCATCTTGGCTGAGCGATGCATGCGCCACCAGGAAAGACTCTGAATTAGAGTGATTGGACAAAGACCATCTGAAAACTAATCCCATCACCATAAAACCTGACATTGCGAGCCATGTGGCAGAGCAGTTCTCCTGGGTTCCCTTACCATACTGCTCTCCACCTGGGTGCCCTTTCCCAATAAAATCTCTTGCTTTGTCAGCACACGTGTCTCCTTGGACAATTCATTTCTGAGTGTTAGACAAGAGCCCAGTTTCAGGCCCTGGAAGGGGTCCCCCTTCCTGCAACAAATGGACAGAAATCCCTATGGGAAGGTTGGGAGGTAGACTTGTAGAGCAATTTTTATAAGTACAGCAAATCTTTTACTTAAAATGACCTTGGATATAGTGTATTAATTTCCTGCTGTGATAAATTACCATAAATGTAGTGTCTTCAGTTCAATTCAGTCGCTCAGTCGTGTCCGACTCTTTGTGACCCCATGAATCACAGCACACCAGGCCTCCCTATCCATCACCAACTCCCGGAGTTTACTCAAACTCATGTCCATCAAGTCAGTGATGCCATCCAGCCATCTCATTCTCTGTCGTCCCCTTCTCCTCCTGCCCCCAACCCCTCCCAGCATCAGGGTCTCTTCCAATGAGTCAACTCTTTGCATGAGGTGGCCAAAGTACTGGAGCTTCAGCTTTAGCATTAGTCCTTCCAAAGAATACCCAGCACTAATCTCCTTTAGGATGGACTGGTTGGATTTCCTTGCAGTCCAAGGGACTCTCAAGAGTCTTCTCCAACACCACAGTTCAAAAGCATCAGTTCTTTGGCGCTCAGCTTTCTTCACAGTCCAACTCTCACATCCATACATGACCACTGGAAAAACCATAGCCTTGACTAGATGGACCTTTGTTGGCAAAGTAATGTCTCTGCTTTTTAATATGCCATCTAGGTTGGTCATAACTTTCCTTCCAAGGAGTAATAGTCTTTTAATTTCATGGCTGCAGTCACCATCTGCAGTGATTTTGGAGCCCAGAAAAATAAAGTCTGACACTGTTTCCACTGTTTCCCCATCTATTTCCCATGAAGTGATTGGACTGGATTCTGTGATCTTTGTTTTCTTAATGTTGAGCTTTAAGCCAACTTTTTCACTCTCCTCTTTCACTTTCATCAAGAAGCTTTTTAGTTCCTCTTCACTTTCTGTCATAAGGGTGGTGTCATCTGCATATCTGAGGTTATTGATATTTCTCCCGGCAATCTTGATTCCAGCTTGTGCTTCTTCCAGCCCAGCGTTTCTCATGATGTACTCTGCATATAAGTTAAATAAGCAGGGTGACAATATACAGCCTTGATGTACTCCTTTTCCTATTTGGAACCAGTCTGTTGTTCCATGTCCAGTTCTAACTGTTGCTTCCTGACCTGTATATAAGGTTTCACAAGAGGCAGGTCAGGTGGTCTGGTATTCCCATCTCTTTCAGAATTTTCCACAGTTTATTGTGATCCAGACAGTCAAAGGCTTTGGCATAGTCAATAATGCAGAAATAAATGTTTTTCTGGAACTCTCTTGCTTTTTCGATGATCCAGCAGATGTTGGCAATTTGATCTCTGGTTCCTCTGCCTTTTCTAAAACCAGCTTGAACATCTGGAAGTTCACGGTTCACGCCTTAACACAATGCAAATACAAGTTTATTACCTTACAATTTTGGAGGTCAAAAGTCCAAAATGGGTCTCACTGGCCTAAAATCAAGGTGTTTGTAGGGTTATGTTCCTTTCTAGAGGCCATAGGGTACAGTTTGTTTTCTTGTCTTTTCCAGATTCTGGAGACTACTTGCACTGGCTCATCACCCCGTTATGTCTTCAAAACCAGCAGGGACCAGGTGTTTAAAGATGGCTCCTTTCCCCTCTCCTTGCTTCCCTGGGAGCCTAAGGGGATTCATCTGTTCTATTTACTGAGAGTTCCTGTAGGTAACTCTCACAAAATTGTGGGGTCCCTGATGCTTGGATGCCCTTGGAGTTTTTAAATTTCAGGATTGTCCGGATTGAGTCTCCAGCAAGTGATTGACGACAGCTCACATTTTTCTACTCGGTACAGGTGGTTTCCACTGTTGATGACTCTTCAAGGACAAATACTGAACCCTGTGGGGGCAAGAACAAAATAACAGATTGCAGATAGACTAAAAAACAATTCAATACTCATCAAGAAAAGAAGTGAGAACTCCAGTTAAAACAGCCTATGTAGACAATGTCACCATTACACTTCTGGACACTAAGAACCATGGGAGCTTGGAGAGACTGGAAGCCACCGATACATGGAAAAAGGAAAGATTTTACCAGAAACAAGAAATAGAGTCAGGAGAACCAGAAAAAATACCTCTGATGACTTTTTGAGCAGTAGGACTTAGTTGTGTCTGAAACCGTTTACCTGAGTTGAAATTTTTTCTTTTATTTTTCAAAGGAAGCTTAGGGTTTTTATAATTTACAATTGTAAGACTGAAGAAATACTGTTATCAAACATTGATTAAGGTGATTTGGTTAAAGGTATTATAATTCATTCAAGAATCTTTCGAAGTAGCTTTAAGCAATATGACTTTATTTTAAACAATGTTTGATTTATTGTTTATAAAGTAACAATCCTCAAAACAGCAAAATATTTCTGCTGTTATATAAATAGCAGAAATATTCATATAAAAATGTTTTATTCTTTGTTAATTTTTGTAATACTTTGTACTTTAATTTTTCATTAATTTATACTTCATTTTATATTATTGTATTTATCTTAAATTAACAGTATCTTTAATCATATGCCTAAGTTATTTTTATAGATATAGATGATATACAATCAGTATTTCCCTCCAAACCCTGCCCAGTTCTGCCCTATCAATAAGTGGCAGGCTATTAAGTAGATTTATATATATAGATTTGTGTGCATATGTCTTATGCATAATTCCAAAGATTTTTAATCCATATACAAGTAAATATAATTATATCCCCCTTTTTTTTACACAACAGGCAGCATAATATACACAGCAATCTTTCCTTTACTCATTACATTTAATATCTAGACTGATAATTCCCAAGTTTAAAGACCAGACCTCTCCCCTTCATTCTAAACCCACATATCTAACCACCTAATTGGCATCTGCATTTGGGTATACAATCAGATCAGATCAGTCGCTCAGTTGTGTCTGACTCTTTGCGACCTCATGAATCGCAGCACGCCAGGCCTCCCTGTCCATCACCAGCTCCCGGAGTTCACTGAGACTCACGTCCATCGAGCCAGTGATGCCATCCAGCCCTCTCATCCTCTGGTATACAATAGGCATCTCAAAATGAATTTGTCTATAATGGAACTCAAGAACTCTTTCCACACCAGTTCCATTTCTTGTTTTCTTTTTAAAATTTATTTTTAATTGAAAGGTAATTGCTTTGCAAGAATGTGTTGGTTTCTGCCATCAACATAAATCAGCCTTAGGTCTACATATGTCCCCTCCCTCTGGAACCTCCCTCCCACCTCCCATACCATCCCACCCATCTAGGTTGTCACAGATGTCACAGGGTTTAGTTTCCTTGAGTCATACAGCAAATTCCTACTGGCTGTCTATTTTACATATGGTAATGTGTATTTCTACTTTTCTTCATCTCAGTCCCTGAAATCTGCATTCTACCTGTTTAGGCGAGAGACGTCATCCATTCTTTTCTCTTTATTTCTCTCAAAATTGTTTCAACACTAAATCCTATTGGCCCTACTTCAAAATACATCCACAAGTTACCTGTGGCTTATCATCTCTGTTTACCACCATTATCTGTCCCCTGAATTACTGTATTAACATTTGAGCTGGTCCTCCTCTCTAATTTCCAGAAGCCCACTCTCAATGCAACAGTCAAAATCTGCTCTGTCACTTGCAAGACCCTTCATCATGGGCACTTCTATTCTCTGAACTCATCTTTTCTGATCTCCTTCTTATTCTCATTGCTCCAGTCTCATGAATTTTCTTGCTATTTCTCTGCCATGCAAGGCAACTTACTGCTTCAACACCTCAAATTATCTGCTTTAGTTTTTCTGTTGTCATAGTCGTTAAATTCTCTTTTAATAATTAAAAAAAATTGTGTTCTTTATTCAAAAATTTTAAAATATCTGAGTCAGTATTAGTTTGTCATTTTCTGTTTGCATATTGCTCTAGGTATTGAAAACAATTTATTTTCCTCCAAGTGCTGCTTTAGAGAAATATCATAAATTCTTTAATATACTGTTTTAACATTATCTTTATTTTCTAGATAGTCTATGATATTGTTTGGCTTCCCTGATGGCTCAACTAGTAAAGAATCTGCCTGCAATGCAGGAGACCTGGGTTACATCCCTGTGTTGGGAAGATCCCCTGGAGAAGGGAAAGGCTACCCACTCCAGTATCCTGTCCTAGAGAATTCCATGGACTATATAGTCCATGGGTTACAAAGAATAGGACACAACTGAGCAACTTTAACTTTCATGATGTTGTTTGTACATTCGCTCCATGAACTGGGACTTATTTTAAAATATAGTATTAAAATGTATCGCTAGAATTAAAAAAAAAAAAAAAAAAAACCAGCAGGGACCAGTATAATCTTGCTTGCAATGACATATCTATGGTTCTAATTCTTTGGTCTCTCTCTTTCATTTTTTAAGAACTGTTTGATTACATTGGTCCCACTCAGATAACCCAGGATCATCTTATTTTAAGGTCAATTAATTAGAAACGTTTGCTCTGCAGCTTGGTTTCCCTTTGCCATGAAACATGACACATTCACCAGTTTTGGGAGTTAAGATGTGGGCATCTTTGAGAAGCCATTATTCTCCTTCCACACCTATTCTCTCCCTTTTAAAAAGGGTTCTGGGTCTGTGATGTGGCTCAAGTCTGGGAATTTGTTAAGGAAACATGACCATCTATTACATCAATTCATGTCAGACCTCTGTTATAAGATTGAGTTTTGTTTTCTGTATGTCTTGCTTATACAAATGAAGTAGGTGGTTCACCATTCTCCTAGGGATCCCATCATAATTTAGCCACCAGTGGCTCAGACTGAAATGGTAAAGCGCCTGTCTACAATGCAGGAGACCTGGGTTCGATCCCTGGGTCGGAAAGATCCCCTGGAGAAGGAAATGACAATCCACTCCAGTACTATTGCCTGGAAAATCCCATGGACAGAGGAGCCTGGTAGGTTACAGTCCATGGGGTCGCAAAGAGTTGGACACGACTGAGCGACTTGGTCTAGTCTAAGATCCCTACAAGCAAAATCACTCTGTTTACTTCTTGCATCTTGTCACTCAGGTTTCAACACTCATAGAATTCAGAGTTCCTATTTCCATGGCAGCATCTCTTGCTTTTCTTGCAGACAATTGCCACTACAGATCCTTTCCAGGATGCTGACACTGCCTTCACCAATTAATATCTCAAAGCCTTGATGAAGGATATGTACTCTGGGCCTGCTTAGGTGATATAACAGTAAGTGAAAGTGAAAGTTGCTAGTCATGTCCGACTCTTTGCGACCCCTTGGACTGTAGTCTGCCAGGCTCCTCTGTCCATGGAATTCTCTAGGCCAGAATATTGGAGTGGGTAGCTATTCCTTTCTCCAAGGGATCTTCCCAACCCAGGAATCAAACTCAGGTCTCCCACACTGCAGGCGGATTCTTTACCAGCTGAGCCATCAGGGAAGCCCCAATATAAAAGTAGTCCACTCATAATAAATCTACTTCAGCTTTCAAATTTCCATAAGCCTTCAGATGTAGCACTGATTCTCAAATGAAACCAATTTTACTGCCCTTTAGGGACATTTGACAATGTCTAGAGACATTTTTGGTTGTCACAAATTGGAGGAGGTTCTCCTGGTATCTACTAGGTAGTGGCTAGGGATACTTTTAAACATTCTACAATGCACAATCTCCTGGTCTCTAACAAAAAATTATCTGGCTCCAAAATATCAATAGTGCTAAAACTGAAAAACATTGCCCTATACCATTCCACAGGCTTCCCAGGTGGCTCAGTAGTAAAGAATCTGCCTGCCAATGAAGGAGATGCAGGAGATGTTGGTTCACTCTCTGCGTTGGGAAGATTCCCTGGAAGAAGGCATGGCAACCCACTCCAGTATTGTTGCCTGGAGAATCCCATGGACAAAGGAACCTGGCAGGCTAAGCCCACGGGCTCACAAAGAGTTGGAAATGACTGAGCAACTAAGCACAGCACAGCACAACATAAGTGATATCATATGGTATTTTTCTTTCTCTTTCTGACTTAATTCACTTAGCATGATAATTTCTAGTTGCATCCATGTTTCTGCAAATGGCATTATTTTGTTCATTTTTATGGCTGGGTAGTATTCCTTTGTATATGTGCTGTGTTAAGTCGTTTCAGTCGTGTCTGACTCTTTGCGACCCTATGAACTGTAATCCTCCAGGCTCCTCTGTCCATGGGATTCTCCAGGCAAGAACACTGGTGCGGGTAGTCATGCCCTCCTCCAGCGGGTCTTCCCAACCCAGGGATCGAACCTGCACCTCTTACATTTCTTGCGTTGGCAGGCAGGTTCTTTACCACTAGCACCACCTGGGAAGCCCATTCACATTGTATATGTATGTACCACGTTTTCTTTATCCACTCATCTGTCAGCGGACATTTAGGTTGTTTCCATGTTTTGGGTATTGTGAATGGTGCTGCTGGGAACACAGAAGTGCATGCTATCTTTCTGAATTAGTTTTGCTCCAGTATACGCCCAGGAGTGGCATTGTTAGATCATATGGTAATTCTATCTTTAATTCTCTGAGGGACCTCCATACTCTTTGTTGGGGCTGGTCTTAAGGATCAGCATTCACCTCCTAGGAAGCTCTCTCTGAAGCGGTCATTAGGGGTTCTGTAGGCAAGAGGAACCTAATTCTCTTACCTAGAGAAGGAAAGGCTGCTTCCACCGGCAAGGGAAGCTCAGGGGAATTTAGAAATTTCAGGTCCTCAGTTTGATTAAAATACAGCCAGATATGCTCATTAATTAATGCCCTAAATTTAACATGAGAGAATACAACTTTGGATTTGGTTGTTAGAAATTTAGACTCTGAGGCCATAGGAAATGGGGCTTCCTGTTGGATAGTCATAGAAGTTTTCTGATTATTTATCTAGCTTTGAGCTGGAATTTTAGAGCCCTAAGTGCAACTCCCCACCCTACCTACATTCTCTATTATATTTAGAAGCAACCAATCCATCTGAAAGTTCTTATGCATGTTATTTCATTACAGTGTTCTATTGTAGCAGCTTATAGCTTTGACTCCTACAAGAACTTGCCTCCCAGTGACTACGGTGCTTATTGAAGTGACCGTTTTGCTACCACCTGCCATAAACTATACTAATGACTCATTTCCACTGAAAATGTAGGTTATGAAGCCCTTTAAATCTAATCAAGTCAAAGAATCAATACAAGACTCACAGATACAAGTTTCTGTGCCCTTAAGACTACTTTGAATATAGAGAGTTGCATTAGTTTGGGTTTGGTTGGGATAACAGAGTTATAAGAAGAGCTATGAAAATAAGTGCTTTAATACATGAATTAGAGCTTACAGAACAGAATGATCTTGGAATCTGGGATATCTCGTATACTAAAGCTGAAGACCTGGAGAAACTTTCAGCGTGACATAAATGAAAGCCCTGGAACAGAAAAAGAAAGCTGCCACTTGAGAAGTCTGCAAACCACTGCGACTTAAAAGTAAAACCTTCAAAAGAAATTTGAAAGCCTGACATGTATGAATGCTAGGCTGCTCTAAATAAGAGCTTCTGCTTCACTCCTCTTTTTCAGATCTCATGCAAATACTTTTGTTGGCAAATTCTGACCCAGAAACTTACAGATAAGGGAATTCTGGGTAACGTTCTTAACTTTAAAATGGACTGGTGGTGACAGTGTCAAGCTAACAAAAACAAATGCAGCACATTCATCCATTTTACAAATACTTAAATCTTTGTAATTAAACTTTGCCACCTTTGACAGCCCTGCTGTTTCAATTCTTGCTTGTTTGACCACAGTCTGCTTCTGAATATCCTTCCGGGCCTTCATGAATCGTATTCCAAACATAACTGCCCAGTTACGTTTGATTCCAAGTTAAATTTGATTCCAATATTTCTCTTAACTTTGTTTTTCAGAACATTACACTCACTGTTTGGAAGACCATATTTCTGGACTGAGCCGGGTGGTTTATGTGTTTAAACTTGATTTTGCTTTGCTAATCCTCTGGGCTTTCGAAAACGAAATCTTCGTGGTAGCTGCAGATAGAAGCCTTTTTGTATTTCCTTTGCTCTGTGACCCCACCACTCTGATTTTAGTTGAAGCTTCACATCCTTGGAGAATTTTCACCTGACTTCCCATAGATCTGATCTACCCCATCAGATCAGACGGACTACATTCTTATAGCAGCTCTTTGTACTCCCTTATAGCACTCATCATAGTATGTACCTTATACTTGTGCCATTATTTATAAATAACTCTAACTCCCACTGAACTATAAGTCCCAGGAGGACAGAGACTATAACTGTTTTGCTTACCATTACATCACAGTGCCTGATACATAATAGGTGCTCAGTAAATATTTGATGAGGTGTCATCTGATAGGCCCACGGCACCATCCCTTGCAAAAGTGACAGCATGATATAAAGAAAGGAGTGCGAATAGACCATCAGAAGAGCTTGGTTCTACTCCCACCTCACTTGCTATCTTGTTAGACAGCCCTGGGCAGGTGACTTAAGCTTCCTGTGTTTCAGTTTATACATTTGGGAAATGAAGCAGTTGAACTGAAGGGAGGTTTTCAGTTCTGAGTGTATAACTTCTTTATATACCTAAATCTTGTACATAGACTTTTCTTAAAATAGTATATATTATCACATACTTGTGATATGGGGGTCTGGGAGATGAGGTATACTGAGATGACCCGCAATTTTTAGCTTGGATGACTTTTTTAAAGATGTAAACAAAAGCAGTCCGAGTTTGTTTTCAGAGGCCCCAGGTTTCTCTTCTTTAAAATGAGACTAAGAATGACTACCCTATAGAATTCTTATGAAGATGAATTAAGATCATCTTTGTGAATCTCCAAGCGCAGTTCCTGGAATATAGAAGGCATTGAAAAATTCAACTGAGTTTACAAATAAGGAAATTGAGGCAACAGAGAAATTTCATGGGCAAGTATGTTGCCTAAGCTCATGTGACAGGAACACCTATTCCTCAAATCTGCCTGGATCACAGGTCTGTCTGGCAATCCTGTGAAAAAGGAAGATAATAAAGGATAAAACAGGATAGTTCAGAAATGAAGACATGTGAGTAAAGGAGTAGGCACTTTTTTATACATGGTATAAACAGTTTTCAGTATCTAAAAAGACATCAAGCACCGTGCTTCTTCTTCCTTTAATCTCCTTTAATGTTTATGGTGGAACTGCACTGAGTACAATGAACAGCATTTGTACACTATCAAACTTTCAAAAAGTTAATTCAAAATGCAATACAATTTTTAATTAACCAAAATGCTCAGAGAAGAGCAGGATTTTGTTTAACTGAGAAAGAAGTCCAACACCTATTCTTTTTCTACCCATGAACTTGAAACCTTCCGAGATTAACATTTTAAAACTTTATACCTATAACATGGGTACATTCTTGGAATTTTTTGTTGTTGATATCTAAGGATTTATTGATAGGTATGTTATTAGTGATTATCAATGATTCATTTAATGTATGTATATTTTTTGAATGTCTAGCAGATTGCTAGATGCTAGGAATACAAAGACAGTAAGTATAATTTCTTTACTCAAGATTCTTACAGTCTAGTGCTATGAATAATAAACATAATATATTACTAAACAGGACTCCCCTAGTGGTTCAGTGGTTAAGACTCCATGCTCCCAATGCAGGGGGAACCCTGGCTGGGGAACTAAGATCCTGCATGCCACATGGTGACCCCTCCCCCAAAAAGAAAGAAACCACTAAAATAACTAAAAAGTGATCGTTTTAGATGTTGTCTCAGAGAACTTTTTCTGAAATGGATCAGTTTTTATCTGCATTAAAAATTAGCAAAGGCTGTTGACCACTGGTTCCCCCCTCAACACACAGACACACACACACGCCACACAATGATGGTCTCAAGGCAAACACAGAATGTCCTACTGTCTGTTTGCCTCCTCATCACTCCTTTGATCTTTAGAGTCCAGGAAGTATTGAACCATTGCACTGTCAAGAGCTGCACTAGAGCTTCTTTCTATCAAGAGCCTTTTCACCTTGTTGAGTCTTTATTTTTTTTTTTCCCTATCTTTTATTTATTTATTTTTAAAATTTTATTTTATTTTTAAACTTTACATAATTGTATTAGTTTTGCCAAATATCAAAATGAATCCACCACAGGTATACATGTGTTCCCCATCCTGAACCCTCCTCCCTCCTCCCTCACCATAGCATCCCTCTGGGTCGTCCCAGTGCACTAGCCCCAAGCATCCAGTATCGTGCATCGAACCTGGACTGGCATCTCGTTTCATACATGATATTTTACATGTTTCAATGCCATTCTCCCAAATCTTCCCACCCTCTCCCTGTCCCACAGAGTCCATAAGACTGTTCTATACATCAGTGTCTCTTTTGCTGTCTCGTACACAGGGTATTGTTACCATCTTTCTAAATTCCATATATATGCATTAGTATACTGTATTGGTGTTTTTCCTTCTGGCTTACTTCACTCTGTATAATAGGCTCCAGTTTCATCCACCTCATTAGAACTGATTCAAATGTATTCTTTTTAATGGCTGAGTAATACTCCATTGTGTATATGTACCACTGCTTTCTTATCCATTCATCTGCTGATGGACATCTAGGTTGCTTCCATGTCCTGGCTATTATAAACAGTGCTGCGATGCACATTGGGGTACACGTGTCTCTTTCCCTTCTGGTTTCCTCAGTGTGTATGCCCAGCAGTGGGATTGCTGGATCATAAGGCAGTTCTATTTCCAGTTTTTTAAGGAATCTCCACACTGTTCTCCATAGTGGCTGTACTAGTTTGCATTCCCACCAACAGTGTAAGAGGGTTCCCTTTTCTCCACACCCTCTCCAGCATTTATTATTTGTAGACTTTTGGATCGTAGCCATTCTGACTGGTGTGAAATGGTACCTCATAGTGGTTTTGATTTGCATTTCTCTGATAATGAGTGATGTTGAGCATCTTTTCATGTGTTTGTTAGCCATCTGTATGTCTTCTTTGGAGAAATGTCTATTTAGTTTTTTGGCCCATTTTTTGATTGGGTCATTTATTTTTCTGGAGTTGAGCTGTAGGAGTTGCTTGTATATTTTTGAGATTAGTTGTTTGTCAGTTGCTTCATTTGCTATTATTTTCTCCCATTCTGAAGGCTGTCTTTTCACCTTGCTAATAGTTTCCTTTGATGTGCAGAAGCTTTTAAGGTTAATTAGGTCTTTAGTCTCATAGCAAACTTTGAACCTTCTCCTGAATGAATATAGACTAGGGGGCTTACAGCATGGGTGCTGATTCTTTAGTCATGCACGTAGAAGTTTATTCCTTTTGCTCATAACCTTCCTATCTTGCAGAAGCACTGTATTTATTATCAGTGGCATGATCTAAACTCTGTCCTTCAAAATCTCTCCATCTTATTTTACTGCAAATTTATCCATTTGCAATATTCATAAGCTTTCCACTACTAATTTTAAACATTCATTTCCTTTTTTTATACACTGTACACATACATGCTTACTAGCAGCATTTCCCACACATTGCTCATAATAACTGGGGAAATAGGACAACTGACTGGAACTAAAAAGGACCCACTTGAGGTTCTTGGTCAACAATTTGAGGTGATTTCTATCAGCTCAATTGACTGTTTTCCCCTTGGCACCTCCAGCTGACATGTGGATATGGAATAGAGGAAAGCTGGATTTAACCAGGGTTGTAGCTTTGCTTGCAGGTAAGATGATAAGAGAGATGGGCAAGGGACTGGATCTGTGCAAGTGAATACGAATATTGACCTTGGAGTCTTACGCTGGATAGGAGGCAGGAGAAGGAAGTGAACCATGAGAAACAGTGAAAAGGTAGAAGGATCAGTTGATTAACGATGACTTGAAGAGTCAAAGATCATTGGAACTAACAGTTAGAGGAGAGAAAATAAGTTGAAAAGATGAAAAATGGTGATCAGAGTGGGATTCCATTCCACCCAGATGACTGGGTGGCAGGTAACAATCTTGACAAAGTCTACAGTTTGACTGGGAGCCCAAGGAGGCTGAGATAGGGTGGATAGCAAGATCATCAGGAGAGAGACATTAAGGTTGTGAGCAGCCATACTGTGAAAGCACTGCAGAGGCACATATTGAAATTACCAAGAGTTAAGATATAAGTAGTATGGAGAGTGTGAGCATGAGCCAGGGGCTGGAATCGCCAAAAAATGTGGAAATGGTGTGATAACTTGGGTGTCAGTAGGTAACAGCTGTAATTCCATTAGACACAATAGTAATATTACTGAAAACCTCAGAACTGAGCATAAAGACCAATAAAAACATTTTAGCCCAGAGGTTTAGGCCAGTAAAGCACTAGAACCATTAATAAATCAACTCTATTGATCAATTTTTATCTGATGAGAAATACACTTTAAAAAAGTTTGCATTCATTGTCAACAAATAAAAATGGAAGAAATTTCATAAAAGTCTAGGCTTCCACCTTCTCTTAAAAAATGGGAAATTTTGGGACTTCCCTGTCAGTGAAGACTCCATGCTTCCAATGCAAGGCACATGGGTAACTAAGCCCCACATGCTGCATGGCCGAAGTTAAGAAATAAATGATTGTTGGGTAATCAAGAAACAAAGTCTGACACCGTTTCCACTGTTTCCCCATCTATTTCCCATGAAGTGATTGATGGGACCGGATGCCACGATCTTCATTTTCTGAATGTTGCAGCCATGAAATTAAAAGACACTTACTCCTTGGAAGGAAAGTTATGACCAACCTAGATAGCATATTCAAAAGCAGAGACATTACTTTGCCAACAAAGGTTCGTCTAGTCAAGGCTATGGTTTTTCCGGTGGTCATGTACGGATGTGAGAGTTGGATTGTGAAGAAGGCTGAGCGCCGAAGAATTGATGCTTTTGAACTGTGGTGTTGGAGAAGACTCTTGAGAGTGCCTTGGACTGCAAGGAGGTCCAACCAGTCCATTCTGAAGGAGATCAGTCCTGGGATTTCTTTGGAAGGAATGATGCTAAAGCTGAAACTCCAGTACTTTGGCCACCTCATGTGAAGAGTTGACTCATTGGAAAAGACTCTGATGCTGGGAGGGATTGGGGGCAGGAGGAGAAGGGGACGACAGAGGATGAGATGGCTGGATGGCATCACTGACTCGATGGACGTGAGTCTCAGTGAACTCCGGGAGTTGGTGATGGACAGGGAGGCCTGGTGTGCTGCGATTCAAGGGGTCGCAAAAAGTCGGACACAACTAAGCGACTGAACTGAACTGAATCAAGAAATGGAAGGATAAGTCAAAAATAATTTTCAAAAAAGGAAAGTTTTGTCAACATTGGGCTCAAACTGACAGGCAGGAAATATCCAGTGAAGTTGAGTCCTAACTGCCCCATCAAACAGGATACACTAATTTGTTGCAATCCCCATCACTCCCTTGTGTCACACCTGGTCTCTTTAACCAAATTACTTATTAGTTCATCTATAGGCATTTGAGTTTTTAATACCATGTCAAATAAATAGATGATATTTTAGCCAAATGACTGTACAAGATTGCTAAAGCTATTCTTAAAAGTGAATCTCAGAAAAGGAAAAATATTTACATGTTGGAGGGTTCTTTTGAGCTGGCATTTAAATTTATTGCAGTTTTACCACATTTCCCACACCACTTCACAAGCAATCATCCTCATTGAATCAACATCCTTAAATTACAATTCATTTCAAATTATATTCTAAATATATACTTTGCTTCATAGAAATAATGATTAAGAGTCTAAAAGGTATCTTATGTTCAACCTTCTTAATTTAGAAGAAGAGAATAGAAGGAAGAATAGGGAGCTAAGGTAATATGTTCCAGGTTAGGAACCACGCTGCATGGCATAATTGGAATTTAAACTCTTGTCTTAACTCTTCCAAATTAAATTTTAAAATGATAATTTCTTTGGTTTAGGATCTTTAGAAATATGTTTGTTGTAAAATATTGCGAACATTATTACAAAAGCTTTCAGATTTTAATAGGTTAACAAATGTGTACTTACCACCCAGCTTATTAAACTTGAAAATGTCTTTGGGTTTGGGAAAGAAAGTTTAGATAAAGTTGAAGCCCTTCCCACAAGTTCTGCCCAAAGTCTCTTCACTTCCCTCCTTCCTCAGATGTAGCTATTATGCCAAATTTGGTATTTTTCATTTAGGAAGGCCTTTAAAAGGAAATAAATTCTAAAAGTAATTATATTTATGGAGAGATTTTATTCTTATTAACATGTGTGGACCTAACAATGCTAAAAGGAGAATGCATGTAGAGTTTATTTACAGACACTAATATCCCATTGTAGATAATCACGATGGTGTGATCACTCACCTAGAGCCAGACATCCTGGAATGTGAAGTCAAGTGGGTCTTAGGAAGCATCACTACGAACAAAGCTAGTGGAGGTGATGGATTCCAACTGAGCTCTTTCAAATCCTGAAAGATGATGCTGTGAAAGTGCCACACTCAATACGCCAGCAAATTTGGAAAACTCAGCAGTGGCCACAGGACTGGAAAAGGTCAGTTTTCATTCCAATCCCAAAGAAAGGCAATGCCAAAGAATGCTCAAACTACTGCACAATTGAACTCATCTCACATGCTAGTAAAGTAATGCTCAAAATTCTCCAAGCCAGGCTTCAGCAGTACGTGAACGGTGAAATTCCAGATGTTCAAGCTGGTTTTAGAAAAGGCAGAGGAACCAGAGATCAAATTGCCAACATCCACTGGATCATCGAAAAAGCAAGAGAGTTCCAGAAAAACATCTATTTCTTCTTTATTGACTATGCAAAGCCTTTGACTGTGTGGATCACAATAAACTGTGGAAAGTTCTGAAAGAGATGGGAATACCAGACCACCTGACCTCCCTCTTGAGAAAACTATATGCAGGTCAGGAAGCAACAGTTAGAACTGGACATGGAATAACAGACTGGTTCCAAATAGGAAAAGGAGTACATCAAGGCTGTATATTGTTGCCCTACTTCTTTAAATTATATGCAGAGTACATCATGAGAAACGCTGGGCTGGAGGAAGCATAAGCTGGAATCAAGATTGCTGGGAGAAATATCAATAACCTCAGATATGCAGATGACACCACCCTTATGGCAGAAAGTGAAGAGGAACTAAAAAGCCTCTTGATGAAAATGAAAGTGGAGAGTGAAAAAGTTGGCTTAAAGCTCAATGTTTAGAAAAGTAAGATCATGGCATCCGGTCCCATCACTTCATGGCAAATAGATGGGGAAACAGTGGAAACAGTGTCAGACTTTATTTTTTTGGGCTCCAAAATCACTGCAGATGATGATTGCAGTCATGAAATTAAAAGACACTTACTCCTTGGAAGGAAAGTTATGACCAACCTAGATAGCATATTCAAAAGCAGAGACATTACTTTGCCAACAAAGGTCCATCTAGTCAAGGCTATGGTTTTTCCAGTGGTCATGTATGGATGTGAGAGTTGGACTGTGAAGAAAGCTGAGCGCTGAAGAATTGATGCTTTTGAACTGTGGTGCTGGAGAAGACTCTTGAGAATCCCCTGGACTGCAAGGAGGTCCAACCAGTCCATTCTAAAGGAGATCAATGCTGGGTGTTCTTTGGAAGGACTGATGCTAAAGGTGAAACTCCAATACTTTGCCACCTCATGCAAAGAGTTGACTCATTGGAAAAAAGACCCTGATGCTGGGAGGGATTGGGGGCAGGAGGAGAAGGGGACAACAGAGGATGAGATGGCTGGATGGCATCACCGACTTGATGGACATGAGTTTGAGTAAACTCTGGGAGTTGGTGATGGACAGGGAGGCCTGGCGTGCTACGATTCATGGGGTCGCAAAGAGTCGGACACGACTGAGGGACTGAACTGAACTGAATATCCCCAAAAAAGAAACAGCCATTCCAAATATGCCTCCCAGAAAAGTCCCAAATTGAAACTTAGTGTTACTGACTCAGGATGATACATGAGACTCATTGATTTCAATAAGAACTAAATCCTGTTTCTCCAAGAATTAAAATGAAGAGAGGCACTTCTAGACAAGGCCAAGTTCATGGACATGTAACCTGTGTGCTCACACAAAGCTCAAAGGGTCCCATACTTGGCTTAATGCTCTGCTATTGCTTTCTTGAAATCGGGATAATTGTTAAACAAGGGGCCCCACATTCTGCACTATATCCTGTCAATTTTGTAGCTGGTTCTGGTCTCAGCGTATGTGAGAGCTGAACTGAATCTTCCATCCTCAACTCTCTCTTCCTGGGGTGCAGCCCATCTTCTAGTGACTCCTGAGCTGGAAGGAGCTACCAAACTTGCTTTGTCCTCAGGAGGGTGCTGTTCCACCTCTAATACTCAGTTCTAATCTTAGATGCAGACTTCTTGCCTAGTTTCCCATGCACAGCTGTATATAAACCCAGGGAAAGTTTAAGTGGGGTTTTTAAGGCCATGTTACTTCAAAAGGGAAATGGACATGGAAATACAGCCAGATAAGAGTTACAGGCATTTGTTGAGCTCTTACTCTGTGCCAGGTGTTTTGCTAAGGACCACAAATGTAGTATTTCTTTAATCTGCTTAATGCCTTATGAGATAGATGTTATTATCTCCATTTTATAGTAAGGAAACTGAGTACCAAGAGTTTAAGTACCTTCCCAATGGCAGATAGCTAGTAGGAGGAAGAATTAGAATTTGAGCCTTGTCCTGCCTGCCTCCAGAGACTATGAATGGAAGGCTTTTGTTTGTTTGTTTTAAACATTCTAATAGACAGACCTAACTTAATCTAATTATATATCCTTTGAATAAATCATTTCATTTTTGTATTTCAAAAATATCTCTAGAGTAAGACAACATCAAAGTAAGAGGGATCTGTTAATCTCACTGGATCAATGGCTTTCTAAGCTTAGTAAATCATTCCTAGGTTATCATTCAAACGAAAGGTCCAGGAGAATTTCTTGCTAGTCCATGTTAGAGGCCTTTAAGGCTGATCACAAATAATTTAATTTGTGAATAAACTGTGAGTGCTAAGGTTCTATTTTTGACAACAGCGTTATTATTTATGCATTATAGATGTTATTTTAAGTATTTGGCACATACTGTCTCTTTTAATTCCTTTTATCAGCCCCATGAAGGATTCCCAGATGGCTCAGTGGTAAAGAATCTGCCTACAATGCAGGAGATGCAGGAGAACCTGGGTTCAGTTCTGAGAAGATTTTCTGGAGGAGAGCATGGCAACCCACTCCAGTATTCTTGCCTGGATAATCCACAGTCCATAGGGTCGTAAAGAATCTTGACATGACTGAAACGACTGAGCACACGTGCACACATCAGCCTCTTGAAAATGGTATGATTGTTATGATCTCCATTTTGCAGAAGAAGAGACTAAATCCCGCAAATATATATATATATGTATTTATTTATATATATATACATATAAATAAATGTGTGTGTGTAAAAAGGGTGAAGCTTGCATTAATAAGTTAACTTGTACCCAAATGCCTGATAATATTTCCTCCAGTCACATATTAACCTGTATGATATGTGTGGTTTTTTATCAGAGGGTACTGAAATTTGTATGATTGTGATTGTGCTATATAGCCCTGATGGTTCACTGGGTAAAGAATCTGCCTGCAATGCAGGAGACACAGGAGATGTGGGTTCAAGTCCTGGGTTGGCAGGATCCCCTGGAGGTGGAAATGGCAACCCACTCCAGTATTCTTGCCTGGAAAATCCCATGGACAGAGGAGCCTGGTGGCAACACTCCAAATGGTCACAAAGAGACACAACTGAGCAATTGAACTGAACTGAACTTAACAGCAATGGATAATATATATTCCCTATTTCATCATATCAACAGTCTCTTGGGAAAGGCTGGGATGACGAAACACAGTGGAATTAAAAGTCTCTGCTCTAAGCAATCCTGTCTTCAAGTCTCTTTCTAATTCTCAGAAACTTTCCAACATTTGACATACTCACGTAAACCAGATCATGGACACTCATCTCAGCTTTTATTCAGTATGTGAAGTTTTTGCAGGAACCTCAGGGGTCAGATCAAGGGAGTGAACAGCTTACTCCACCTTCCAGTAGATCATTCAGACTACCAAATTATTTTCATAACAGAGAGAAGGAAACTTAGCAAGAACAGGAGATTAAAAACACTTTAGCTAAAATTTTAGGTATAGTTGAGATCCCAGGCCTGCATTAAAGAACAAGACTATAGTAGCTTCACAGTCCCTGGGGCCAGGGACAGTGGTTCCCAATGTAGATAGACTTCAGTAATGGTTTTTAAGTTAAGTGTGGACCTGTGTCTAGAGAAAGGTTGTATAAGGCTGAAGGAACTTGGCTTTGGGAACCAATGATCTGTATGTGGCAACTTGAACCTTGACTTCTTGGAAACTAGCTTGGAAACTTGGAGAGTAGTCTTAGACCAAGATCTATGCTGCTGGAGAAGCATAGAAAGAACAAAGAAAGAATACTATTAGAAAATACTGCTAGAAGTGGAAAAGATACTATTAGACCTTTTTGGAAAAGTTGGATATGAATTTTGATTCTGTGACTTTTTGATTCTGTTAGGCACTTAAGTTGTCCGATTTCCGCCCCACCTTGGTATAACATTGTGAAGAGCAAGATGATACCTACTTTTAGATGGCTGTGTTTTCAAAACTAGATTAACACACTTTTTTTTAAACTAGGACCCCTTCTTAACTAATAGCACCAAGTTCAGATTCTTTGGGGCTTCCCTGGTGGCTCAGTGGTTAAGAATCCTCCTGCAAATGCAGGATATGTGGGTTCAATCCCTAGGTTGGGAAGATCCCCTGAAGAAGGAAATGACAACCCACTCCAGTATTCTTGCCTAGAGAATCCCCTGGAGAGAAGCCTGGTGGGCTACAGTCCACAGGGTCACAAAGAGTCGGACACGACTTAGCAACTAAACAACTAAGCTCTCTGGACATAAATATCCTTTTCTTAAAAAAATAAAAAGAGAAAGTGAGAATAATGATACCTTGCCTAGAACCATAAGCATCAAATTTATTTCATCAATCTTTTAAGCAAATATTTACCACATACTTTCTATGTGTCAGGCACTTTGCCACATGTGGGCACAGATATGCTTCTTGATGTGATGAAGCTTTAGTCTAACACAAGGTTTCGCAACCTCAGCACAATTGATATTTTGTAATGAGTAATATTTTGCTGTGGGACACTATCCTGTAATAGCATGCCTACCCATTGCTGCTGCTGCTGCTGCTAAGTTGCGTCAGTCATGTCTGACTCTGTGCGACCCCATATACAGCAGCCCAGCAGGCTCCCCCGTCCCTGGGATTCTCCAGGCAAGAGCACTGGAGTGGGTTGCCATTTCCTTCTCCAATGCATGAAAGTGAAAAGTGAAAGTGAAGTCGCTCAGTCGGTCCGACTCCTAGCTACCCCATGGACTGCAATGCACCAGGCTCCTCCGTCCATGGGATTTTCCAGGCAAGAGTACTGGAGTGGGGTGCCATTGCCTTCTCCCTCTCTACCCATTAGAAGCTAGCAATGCCTCTGTTTCCTGTCGTAACAAATAAGAATGTCTCCAGACATTTCCAAATTTCCTTTGGGAGAAATAATCATTCCCAGTTGAGAACCACTAGTCTAATGAGAAACAGGTGGCTTCTGAGAAGGGGAAAGCAAGTTTCTTTCTCCTTCTGGATGTTAATCAGGAAGCATCTCCTGACGGCAGCTATCTTATGATCAAAAGGGGAATTGACTAATGCTGTAGATGGCAAAACGAAAAGACGGAAACTTGGGGTTCTAGTAACACAATAAAGACTTAATTCCTGGAGGTTGCCCTACCTCTGCACCTCTGGATTTGATGCTAAGTGAGATATTGCATTTCCATATCGTTTAAGCAAAAGAGTTTCTGTTGCTTGCAGCTGTAAGAATCCTATTCAAATGGTCTTTATTTACCTCATCTTTCTTCATCTATAAAATTGGGGTAATAATACACCCTTTGGTTTGCAGTAAGAATAAAGTGTTTATAAAACATTTTGCCCACTGTTGGCCATATTGAGTATATTTAATCAAGTAACCAGTCTTATTATAATGACTATATTATTTCTGATCTTTCAAGACACTCATCATTATTTTCATATGTCTCTGTTTAATGGTAACTCTTAATATGCACATCAAAATTTTCATCACAGATTTCCTTGGAGAATGTTCCTTCAAACATACTTTGAAACTTACCAGTCATTAATATTTGTTAACCCAGTAATAGTGCATGTCTATATTACTTAAACCTGCAGCATTCTTGGTAACCTGACTATTCTCATCTCTCTATATGAGGGTTCACTCTTCAGGTTGTATATCTTCTCTACAGTGTCTATTTTTGCATTTCTCTCTCTTTGGTGAGAAGAGTCACTTCTTAAGAGGGACATGAGCTGAAAATTGGATCTCCAGCTGGGAAGGATCATGGACATTATGCCCCTTCCAGTGATGTAGCATTAAATGTCCTTCTTGTCTACACTGCAGTAGTCAGTCATTCAGGAGGCTTGTGCTGGAGACAACTAGTGTCCATTGTATCCAGCTTTCCTTTCTTTCCTAAGCACAAAGAAACATGTTCCAGGCACTTACAGTTAAGTGGACCCACATGACTAATTCTGGACAGTAGTCTGTGACACAGCAACATTTGAGAGTGGGTGTCAACTCTGTAAGTTCTCTCTTTTGCATCTTTGAAAGCTATTTTTTTCCAGATGGTGTAGCCACAAATTGGAAGAAGAGTGGATCCAGCCTTGGAAGGGAACAGCCTTGAAAATCTGTCTGATTTAAACATTACGAGTGATAAATAAACTTTTATGTGTAAGACCACTAAGGTTTCTGGGGTTACTTGTTACCCAACTATTAGCCAATCCTGTTTTAACATAAGGGTGTTTCTACTTATCCATTTTGAGTCACACATCCTGGGGCTACACAAAATCCCTTTTATCTAGAATCATCTGGGAAGCAGGTGCTCCATGTTAGTGAATTTTCCAAATGCCTGAATGGAACCAGCATGGAAAGGAAGTGAGATGAGAACACTGGACGGTTTTTATTTGGCTGTGTAGCTTTGTGTCCTGTGGCGCTTTAGTTAGTGTGAGTTGCTTCAGTTGTGTCTGACTCTTTGCGACCCCATGGACTGTGGCCTGCTGAGGTCCTCTGTCCATGGGATTTCCCAGGCAAGAATACTGGAGTGAGTTGCCATTTCCTTCTCCAGGGGATTTTCCTGACCCAGGGATCAAATCCTGGTCTCCTGTATTGCAGGCAGACTCTTTACTGTCTGAGCCCCCAAGGAAGACTTATGGCCCTGAAACATGGTTAAATTGGTCCTGACTGATAATTAAGGTTGACTTTCTCTTGGAGTGCTTTTGTGGGCTCTATGAAGGGTTCTATGAAGAGGCTTCCCCAATGGCTCAGCAGATAAAGAATCTGCCTACAATGCAGGAGATGCAGAAGACATGGGTTCGATTCCTGGGTCGGGAAGATCCCTCTGAGGAGTGCATGGCAACCCATTCCAGTATTCTTGCCTAGAGAATCCCATGGACTAAGGAGACAATCCAAAGTTTCTCAAAGAGTCGGACATGACTGAGCAACTAAGCACATACATGAAGGTGCTGTGCTGATGGCGTTCTCTTCCATTTCTTTTGACCTAGGAAGATGCATCCTTCCTCAGCTCCCAGGGATCTTGTTACCCCTCCAGCTCACTCTATTGAATTGGACCCAAGAAAATGACATCCTGATACTGTCCTGTGTGGCTCCCGCCATCCTCAGAACACATTTCTGCATCATTCGCTCTGACAAACTCTGACATAAAAACTGGTCCCAACGTAACAGTGCTCTTCTAATTCTGGGTCCCTAAACTAAGGAGTTAACCTCTTTCCCACCTTTTACTGAGCCCTCCATCCTCTTGCTTTCTTAGACACTAGTTTTCTCCTTGACACCTTCTGACTGCAGAGGACACATAAAATGTCTCCAAGTGGTGCCCTGGAAGATCTCCTCACTAGGACTGAGGTAAGAAAATTGTTACTGAACTTCTATTCCATAGAGGTCAGGTAGAGATTCACAGCAAGGCAAATTCACTTCTCAAAAGACACTTCCTTTCCCATTTTTTTCTGTCTGACCTCATGTTTGTCTTTGATTTGAATGAGGATTTAAAGAGACCTGGAGTAGTTTCTAAATTTTCACATGGAAGCATATGGAGGTAAAATTCTATCTCAGGCTCATTTTGCCATTCTGATATGTGTAGTACAAGTGCCTTAACTGATACTACGATAGAGCCAACAAGCCCAATGGCAACATCTTGTTATATGAAGCTTACCTTTTTAAAACTGTGGATTCTTTCTATTTTAATAATTTTTCAGTGACACATATTTTAAGTCTGTGCTTAAATTATTTATGGATACTTAAAAGTTTTATTGTGCATATTAGTTATTATGCTTAAAAATTTCATGCCTTTGTGGGGTACTAACATATGTACTGTGTACCCCAAATGACTATGTTAACAGTAATGTCACAAGAAGAAATTGAAGAAATTTGGGGTATATGGATTGAAGAAAGAGAAGATATATGAGAGATATAAAATCATTATTTAAACATTTGAAGGATTTTCTTGTTGAAGAGAGATTACAATTGTTTTATGTTGTCTTGGGGACAGAATCAGAACCAATCCATATGGGATTTTGGCTCAACGTAATAATGAACTTTCTGATAAATAACACTGACATCAACTGACTAGCCATTTACCAAATGTGTTTCTTCTCATCCTGGACACATGGTTAGACAGCATTTCCTAGTTTCCTTTGCAGTTAGGTGAGTTCATGTGATCAATTTCTGACCAATGGAAAGTGATAGCCGCTGTTTCAGGCCTGGTCCATAAATACCTTCCTTGTACGATCTTCCATGCTCTTTCTCCCCCCACTGGCTTGATATGGATGGTTCTAAAGGCCTTGGAAGCTAGATGTCAATGGTGAAGGAAGCCTGTGCTCTCAATCAGTGCTCAGAGGCGGGTTCTGCTACCAGTCAGGTAATCTACTTTGAGCTTTACTTGACTTACTTTATTTGACTAGATTACTTGTGTCAGACACTAGTATTGCCTTAACTAACATAAGGACTGTGAAAATGGAATGAGCTCCATTGGGAAGAAGTTTTTGTGACTAAGGTATCCTTCAGCAAGGGTGACTCAGAAGGAATTAAACATTTGCACAAGGGTTGAATTACATGTTCTCTGAGTTCCCTTCTAATCCTGAAATTTTTATTATTTTATTCACTCAAATATTTTTCAAACTTTCTGTACTCCCAGAACTTCATTTAACAGTTGAGAACCTAGTTCTTTTTAATGGTCCTCAAATCTCTCTTCCAATTTACTGTTTCTAAATTGCTCTGAATACTATGGACAACCAAATTTGTTAACTCTGGCCTTGAAATAACGATCTGTATGAAAAAGGCAGGAGATGAACTGTTATAGAGAGAGAGTGATGCTCATTTTGCAATTTATTTATATGTAAAGAAAAAATATTAGAATGAAATATACAAGACAGCAATAGTGGTAATTTCTGTGTCCTGAGATTATTATTAATGGTTAATGTTTTCTTTAAACTTTCCTGTATTCTATTTTATCTAAACTACAAAAGAAAAACATCTCTTTAATAATTTTAAAAACTCAAATAACTATTAAGAACTAATAATAAATAGAGTTTAAGCTAAACCTCTGAGGTTCATGCATGAAATAAGAATACAGCTTCTATTGTGGATTTTGTCATAAGCATTACCTCTAGTCAGTGACACCATTGTGAACAGTTCAGGTGACCTACCACTTGGCCTCTAGTTAAGAGATGTGGCTTTACTGTACACACACCTCAATTTTTTTTTTATCCATCACTTGGCCTTCATTTCTCACTGCTCTATAAGAAGAAAAATCAAGGGAGTTCATTTATAGTTGATATTAGAACTGCTTATCTCATTCTTTATGGCTCATTTCATCAATTGATTGCTTACATCCCACTTTTTGTGACTTCATGCAAATCTTTAATTGGAAAAATTATTCACAATTGCAGGCCTTAAATGAATGCCTTTTGTGATAGAGAACTTGATGGGGTATTATTTTTTATTCCCCATAGAATTCTAATTGGATAACTCTCATTATAACTCACCTTTGCTTTATTACTCCCCAAGTCCCAACTTACCTTTTAATTACCTTTTGGTTTATTTGTTTTCCCCCTATAATCTGCAGTTATCATTTTACATAGATGTAAGAGAAGCGTATTTCTCTGCTCTGTTTTCTTTCCCTAAAATGACTCAGAAACTAGCGGTGGCAGAAAAGTCAATTTTTACAATGTAATTAGACAACTGAAAATCTGATTAATGATCTCCTCCTGCCTCTAAATCACAGGTAACATCTATACATTAACATGCTTCGTGTGGAGATGTCAAGCTAGTTACCAGGAGAGCCAGACTGAAGTTTGACCAGACTGTACACTCAGTGCCATATCTCTGCCCTGGGTAATGAACCACTGTCCTTTCCCAGCTTCTATGTTTCCATAGACTGGGTTTTAATGTTTTTGGCCAAGTATGCTAAAGGACCTTGCTGTATCTATGATGAACAGAGAGTTTTTAGCAATGAAATAATTCAAGAAGCTCTGAATTATTCTGAAGACAGAGAACAAATGTTAGAGAAGCCTTGAAGCCAATGGGTCCGTGCTGTTCCTGCAAATGGTTAAGTACAAAAACAACAACAAAACAACAACAACAACAACAAAAAACTATATTATGCCTACACCTAGAAATATTTTCCAAATCAAAAATCAGCAACTGAGTCTCACGGCATATGAAAGATAAAGGTATTCAACATAGATGATGGTGATAACATACTTCTTCAGGGGCATTGTTCTTTACATGCATCACTTATTTAATTCTCACAGCAATCCTAGATGGTAAATATGTAAACAGTCAGTTAATTAAATGAGTCATGAGAAATAAAATAAGTATTTTTGGCATCTAGAATAAACACAACTTCTCACTTGCATTACTTTTTAATAAAGAAAGGAGAATTGGAGGCAAGGGAGAAATGCCAGTATTTCTATATCACAGATGAGAAAGCTGAAGCAAGAGAAATCAAGTTGCTAGTCCAAAGTTATACTGAATATTTAAAATTGGAGTTTAAATTAGGGGACATATTTGATATTGGATACATGATGTGGATATAAAAATAATAGTTTTCATTTGGATACATTACCTTTAATCTTCATAATAACTCAGCCATGTAGGTATACTATGCCCATTTAACAGTGAGGAAACTGAGACTCAGTTGTAATGACCTATTTGTGGTTACATAGCAAGAAATTGGGCTTCCCAGGTGGTGCTAGTGTTAAAGAACTTGCCTGCCAAGGCAGGAGACAGGAGAGACTCGGCTTCAATGCCTGGGTTGGGAAGATCCCCTGGAAGAGAGCATGACAACTCACTCCAATATTCTTGCCTAGAGAGTCCCCAAGGACAGAGGAGCCTGGCGGGCTACAGTCCATAGGGTCACAAAGAGTTGGACACAACTGAAATGACTTAGCATGCAGCAAGAAATCGGCGGAGTCAGAGGAGATGCTCAGCTTTCTTTGACGAAAAAACCGCTGCGTTGTTTTACTAGATCACACAGCTAAGTACATACTTCCTGAAGTTGGTCCTAGATTTTCTTTCTTTCTATTCCCTCCCTCCTTTGCACAACCTCCCCTAATGATAGAAAGCAAAGAGGAACTAAAGAGTCTTGATAAAGGTGAAAAAAGAGAGTGAAAAAGCTGGCTTAAAACTCAGCATTCCAAAACTAGAAACATGGCTTCCGGTCCCATCACTTCATGGCAAATAGATGGAGAAAAAAAGGGGATTAGTGACAGACTATTTTCTTGGGCTCCCAAATCACTGCAGACTGTCAATGCAGCCATGAAATTAAAAGATGCTTGCTCCTTGGAAGAAAAGCTATGACAAACCTAGACAGTATATTAAGAAGAAGAGACATAACTTTGACTACAAAGCTATGGTTTTTCCAGTAGTCATGTGTGGATGTGAGAGTTGGACCATAAGGAAAGCTGAGCACTCAAGAATTGATGCTTTTGAACTGTGGTGTTGGATAAGACTCTTGAGAGTCCCTTGGACTGAAAGGAGATCAAACCAATCAATCCTAAAGGAAATCAGTCCTGAATATTCATTGGAAGGACTGATGCTGAAGCTGACCCTCCAATACTTTGGGCACCTGATGCAAAGAACTGACTCATTGGAAAAGACCCAATTCTGGGAAAGATTGAAGGCAGGAAGAGAGGGGGGCGGCAGAGGATGAAGTGGTTGGATGGCATCGTCAACTCAATGGACGTGAGTTTGGGCAGATTCTGGGAGATAGTGAAGGACAGGGAGGCCTGGCTGCTGCAGCCCATGGGATCACAAAGAGTGGGATGCAAATGAGTGACAACAACAACAATCCAAATGTTATTCAAAAATATAATCCAAGAAAATGAGAAAATTCAATTTCAAGTAGATAAGAAAACAGGAAAATTGTCTAGCTTTTCTCTCTTCTGGATTTGAATATGGGGTTTGGAGTAGAGTCCTCTAGCTGTTTAAGAGTGAATAAATACTGCTAGTCAAATGGCATCACCAGAGAGATAAGAAAAAAATGAAGAGAGTAATATGATTGAAGATAGGCTTGCAATAGGAGGAAATGAGGTACTGATAGAATTGAAGCCTGGGAAGATTTAACAGAACAATTAATTGAAAATTAGACTCAAAGAGCATTGTGTAATATACATATATGATCAGTTACATGATGCATGCAGTTTACTCCAAGTTTCAGAGCCATTCCTTTATAAACACACACACACACAAACGCATGCACACATGTTCTTGTCTAATGAGCTAGAGCTCTCAGAGAGTCTTTTTCTGCATGTGTAATCTCTCTAGGAGAGACGAATGATAATAGCATAAATTGATAGTAATCATTCGTTCAAAGCACTACCCATTGTGTTAATTTCAGACTTCCAGTATTTCAGAATCACTATTACAAATGCAGGATAATATTTCAGTACAGTTTAGGAGAATTTTCAAAAAATAATCAAAAAACCTTTTGGTTTGTTTTCCAGTTGCATCTTGCATGTAAAAATTTTTGCATATAAGAAATATGTGAAACAAAAAATAGTTTTTTATCAATAATCCTTTCCAGGGAAATGTATTGTTAAATCTCTGGTATAAATATATGTATTTATTTAGCAGGTAGAAGAAATGCTATTAAAAATTTAAAACTGCAGTTATTCCTGGCTTCTAGATTAATGGCAAAATTCTTATCTAGTTGGTAGGTGATTATTCCGGTTTATTTGCAGAAAAGGAGGAAAAGCAGTTGATGGGTCTTTTTGGTGACAACAGATAATGTTATCCTATGGTGCCAACACAATTACACAGTAAAAAATTGAGATGAGTGAGTGTAGGGCAGAGAATGAGTTACATATTCTTTCTGAAAAAGTAGAAGGAAATTCAGTCGCTTAGATATCAGGGAGGTCTAGCAGCATGGTAGGAGGCTGTGGGTACACTGAGCAGCAGAGCCATGGGAAACTGAAAGGAAATGCAAGATTGATGGTTGCCAGATTTCTAGATCTAACAAGATCTGCTTTTGAACTGGAAATTGCTTCCTGTCCTACACTCGACCTATTGACTCTTCACCAACCCACTTTTTACTAAAATTTCAGTAAAATTCCTTTATACATAAAAGCTTTGTATCTGTGACACTTTGCATGCATTGTCTATACAATGCATTTAACAATAAAAATTATATTGTACATATCGAAAATTTTCTGATTGAAGTGCTAACTTTTAAATAATGAATCCATTAGTTTTGGTATTTATTTTGATATAAGCATGAATATTTTTAGGCAAATATCTTTGTATGTGTGCATACTAAGCTGCTTCAGTCGTGTCCGATTCTTTGTGACCCTATGGACTGTAGCTTGACAGGCTCCTCTGTCCATGGGATTCTCCAGGTAAGAATATTGGAGTGGGTTTCTAGGCCCTCATCCAGGGGATTTTCCTGACCCAGGGATTGAGCCTGTGTCTTATGTGGCTCCTGTATTGTAGGCAGATTCTTTACTGCTGAGCCACCAGGGAAGCCCGAATCTTTGTTATACAATTCTGCTCTCTTAATGACAAAGGCCCAAAGTCAAGGCACAGCTTGACTGCAATGGATCCATTTTGTTAAGAAACAGTTAAGATTTCTATATCTTTATTCATACATTGTTAGGCCTATTCTCTTCCAGTTAATCAATTTGTACTTGCCAGTTATCAATCCTAGCAGTTTCACTCAAGTTGATTCATCCATAAGACAGGTGAAGTTGCCCCCAAAGTACCCCTAACCTTTTTAAGTTCTGAGTCCTTCTCAGACTTGGACCACTTAAAAATTTGAACATCCTTGTTTTTGAACTTGAGCTCTTTTGATCCTCTATGTGTATATGTGTGTGTGTGTGTGTATTAGTCGCTCAATTGTGTACGACTCTATTTGACCCCATGGACAGTAGCCCGCCAGGCTCCTCTGTCCATGAAATTCTCTAGGCAAGAATACTTGAGTGGGTTGCCATTTGCTTCTCCAGGGGATCTTCCCAACCCAGGGGTCAAACCTGGGTCTCCTGCATTGCAGGCAGACTCTTTACCATCTGAGCCACTAGGAAGCCCTTCTGAGCCTGATAACCTCTAAATCTGGCAATGGGACAGGTGAGAGAGTCTGAGCAGAGAGGTCAGCAAAGGTCAGCAGAACCAAAGTAGTTTAAATGTGGGGGATCTTGCCCTCAGCTCCTTTCATGCTGGTCAGAAGATCCTTGGAAATGATTTTTTTTTAATTGTAAATATTGCCTTTTTTTGTCCTTATATTATCTGTGAGACATAATTGTTAATATTCTCACTATAAAGATGAAAAAGCAGACTCAGATGAGGTTCCTGGTCATGAGCTAATATGTGGCAACCTAAGGCTCTATTAGCTTGTTTTGTTGCTGTTCCTGTTCCCAAATTCTTGAAAATGTTGAAGAACAAACATAATTTAGTTTGAACTACATCTCACTGGTTTTACTCTCTCTTCCTCTTCTCACTCTGGCACACTTGTTGGTGTGGGAGGAAGGGAAGGAGTCACAATGGGACGTCGTACCTGAGTCAACTACACAGTCCTGGGAGCAGAGCAGAGGCACATCTGAAATCGCAGACTGTGAGTCTGATTCTTGTGGGAATGCTTAATCTCCTAAAATATTAGTTAGTGACCCATTACTGAAATATAACAAAATAGAAGTACTCCGTGTGACTTCTAAGTTTAAGGTAGACTCATCACTAGTTCCCCGGAGTCAAGTATTTCATAAACATTATCTTAGTCATCCAGCACAGTTTTATTCATTCTACCTTTGAAGAGGAAAAAAATCTGAAATTCAAAAAGGCTACAAATTTGGCTCAAGGTCATACTAAAGCAAGACTATAATGAAAGCAAGCATAATTTAGTTATAGTTTCAATTCATCTGGGCAAATGCCTAAGACATAGAATGATGTGCAGCAATAGCTTCTATGTGCTATACTTCCTCCTCCTATATCTCTACTTTCCCTTCCTCCTCCTTACTTTCATCCTTCTTATATCTCTCTAGCATAGAACTCCTTGCCCCTAAGTCTCTATATCTTAAGAGTAAATAACATAGAGTTTAGCCTGGTATTTCATGTTTGTCTCTAATCTAGATTTTCAACTTTTACTAAACACTTTCTGAGCTCTATACATCTTGTGAATTTTTTGGTCTCCTAAGCTTTTCATTCAATGTTCCTTCCTCCTTGAAGCCCCTTCCATCCTCTTCCAGTTTCCACGGGCCCTTTGCTTCAAGACTCACCTCTATGATCAGCCATTTAAGAAGCTTTCTCCAATCTCTGCTGCTCCCACTCCATAGCATTTTTTCCTCTTTTACAGCCCTTCATACCACTGTAGGGAATATCTTTTGTTTTGTCTGTTCAGGATCCCTATCCTGACACCTGATTGTACCAACTTGGATCCTTTAATATCTGCTATGATTTCTTCAATGCAGTTCCTTTGTTCTTAAGCTTTCTTCTGGTCACATTTGACTGGTCTAGGTGGGGCTCCTACCCCTAATTGGAAGTTTATTAATCAGAGTTTTAGATTTTTTAAAACTAGAATTAAGAGAAAAAATATGTTTTTTCTGGAGGCCAAAATTGTTGGGAGTCAGATTTGGGAGATGTAGGTAGGCTGCCATGTGTTTCCACAGAGAACAGTACTGCCCAAGCTGATGAGCAGTGAAAAGGAGAGGCTGGAGAAGCATCGTAAAATGTGGGCAACATCCAAGTCCTGGTGCCAGCAGTTTCTGGATTGAACCTTCCGTGCATTCCATTAGACAATTTGCCAATTAGTTACGTTTGTCTCTTAGCTCCAACCTACCGTTCTGTAGTCTACACCTTGCATTTCTTAAACCCCTATGCTAGATGACTCATTGATAGCTTACAGGAGACATAGAGGGCAATAAGAAGGCCCCAGAAGAGCATGGTCTTCTTTTTCATTCTCTGGCTGTAATTACCACCAGCTTCCCAGCAGTGACAGTTTGCTACAGCTTCCACCTTCTTTGGCACTCCAGAAGGAATTAACCCTTCCTCAAAGTCTAAGCACCATCTCCAGTCACCGCTCTGAGATCCAGGGTTCTGGAAACACACTCCTTCTGTTTTGGTCCCCTGACCTGAAGGAGGTAGTTTCTTCCTGCACTTAGCATCTCTGTTCGCTTTTCCCCCTTTCAGCCTTCTAAATCTATGAAACTGTTTCCTATATATTATTCCCTCAGATAATATATAGTGACTCCTGTCTTTCTGACACATCAAACACTTGGCTTTTGGTTAAGGTGGTTTAAACTGAGGTTCTGTCACTTGCTATCAGATCTTTCCTGACCTGCGTAAGTATGCTTTAAGGTTATTGTTTAGACTAGCAGTCACTTTGTCTGGAATGTTTACTATATGCAAAGTAGTATGTAACTACTTTATATGCATGCTTTTTTTTTTATTGGAGTATAGTTGCTTTACAGTGTTGTTTTGGTTTTTCCTGTACAACAAAGTGAATCTGCTATATGTATACATAGATCTTTTCCCTCTTGGACCTTCCTCTCACTCCCCTCAGTCCCACCCATCTAGGTCACCACAGAGACTGTCCTATACTGCAGGTTCCCACTAGCTATCTGTTTTACACATGGTTATGTATTTGTATCAATCTCCTTCTCCCAATTCATCTGAAGGCCCCTCCCCCACCCTGTGTCCACATATCTGTTCTCTATATTTGTGTCTTTCTTCCTGGCCTGCAGAAAGATTCATCTGTGCATTTTTCTAGATTCCACATATACACATTAATATATATTTGCTTTTCTCCTTCTGACTTATTTCATTCTGTATGAAAGATTCTAGGTCCATCCACATCTCTTCAAATGACCCAATCTTGTTCCATTTAATGACCAAGTAATATTCCATTATATATATGTACGCATCTTCTTTATCCATTCATCTATGACATATGCACCCAAATGTCCACTGTAGCACTATTTACAATAGCCAGGAGGTGGAAGCAAGCTAAATGTCCATCGTCAGATGAATGCATACTTTTATTTAATTCTCTCATCATTATAAGATAAACATACTGATCAAAGAGGCTTCTTTTAGCTTTCATCTGGCATCTTTACCTGCTCTGTACATACTCTTGGGTTCACACACTATGTTCCCACAGATACCTTTTGGTATGTGAACCCTTCCCCTTTCTTTATCTGCCAGATGGGCAGACTTCATGTCTGTTATCAAGGAATTGGTCTATTTCTAATACCAAAGCAAAAGGGTTTCTTCCTGCCTGAACAAAGTGCCTCTGCTATGTAAGTGATGTCAAAAATGCAGGATCAACCACATGAGTGCTCTCCACCAGGCCCTTCGCCAGCCTGCTAACAGAGACAGATCTGGGAAGGGGTATTGGTCTTTGAATAGACTGCCTTTGCCTTCCAGAAAGTTATTTTAAAAAACCAAGCCTTGCAAAGGAACTTTTGAATTTCTAAGGCCAGGGACAGAGGGACTTGATCTCATCTAACATGCTAAAAGCCCAAGACTTTTATCTGGATACCTTCCAAGAGATAAGAAGTAACAAGGATCCAGGAATAACTGCAAAACAGGTCCAATACAGAACAATCCACTGGGTGCCAGAATATCCTGTATTGATTCCTGAGTCTAATATAGCATCCTCATTGTGTTATATCCTTATTGTTCAATCTAGTAAAGCTGTTTTTGAGAAAGGGTATGATTTATCCATGTCTGGAGATTAATTGCATAACAGGGACAAGTAATAATGTGATGAAGGACCAAGTCCTTGAAGACTACACTGCTAAAAAGTGACAGATCTAAGCTCTGAAACATTATGGCTCAAATCTCATGTTTTTAACCATTGTATCTCACTGCTTATTTCTTCAAAATTGTGATCAATACATGATTTCATTTCATCCCTTCTCCATTCTTTACTTTTGTCCTCAATTTATCGGGCAGTGCCTTTCACTGACCAGAAACTCAAAGATTAAATGTTGAACATCTTAAAAAAACACACAGACAGACCAACCACCCTCTGTGAACTTAATCCTTCTTTTTGTTCCAAGGAGACCTTGTTTCAAGGGCTTTGAGAGAGGCCCAAGTATTTGCCAGGCAATCACATCTCTGAGACCTCTGCCTCATGTCAGGCAGAGCAGTTCTTTTTTCTGTGTTTTAGAGTGTATCATCTATTTTACATAATATAGGTTCAAGAAAGGAGCTTCTGCTACCAAAACAACTTTGAAAATTCTCTAATGTAGAAAGACCCTTCAAACTACTTAAACTTGTTCCTGCATATATATGTATATAAAGTGAAAGTGAAAGTGAAAGTGAAGTCGCTCAGTCGTGTCCGACTCTTTGAGACCCCATGGACTGTAGCCTATCAGGATCCTCTGTCCATGGGATTTTCCAGGCAAGAGTGCTGGAGTGGATTGCCATTTCCTTCTCCAGGGGATCTTCCCAACCCAGGAATCGAACCTGGGTCTCCCTCATTGCAGGCAGATGCTTTACCATCTGAGCCACCAGGGAAGTCACAATGTATATAAAGTGACATATACATAAAGGAAGTCCTTTATGTGTATAAAAGGAATAAGTAAACAGGTAGTATCCATATATATGGGCTTCCCTGGGGGCTCAGATGATAAAGAATCTGCCTGCAATGTGGGAGACCTGGTTTTGATCTATGCGTCAGGAAGATCCCATGGAGAAGGGAATGGCAATCCACCCCAGTATTCTTGCCTGGGAAATCTCATGGACAGAGAAACCTGGTGGGCTACAGTCCATAGGGTTGTATCAGTTCATTTGCTTCGTCACGTCTGACACTTTGCAACCCCATGAACTGCAGCACACCAGGCCTCCCTGTCCATCACCAGCTCCTGGAGTTTACCCAAACTCATGTCCAATGAGTCGGTGATGCCATCTAACCATCTCATCCTCTGTCATCCCCTTCTCCTCCTGCCTTCAATCTTTCCCAACATTAGGGTCTTTTCAAATGAGTCAGCTCTTGCATCAGGTGGCCAAAATATTGGAGCTTCAGCTTCAACATCAGTCCTTCCAATGAACACCTAGGACTGATTTCCTTTAGGATGGACTGGTTGTATCTCCTTGCAGTCCAAGGGACTCTCAAGAGTCTTCTCCAACACCACAGTTCAAAAGCATCAATTCTTCTGTGCTCAGCCTTTTTTATAGTCCAACTCTCACATCCATACATGACTACAGGTAAAAACCATAGCCTTGACTAGATGGACCTTTGTTGACAAAGTAATGTCTCTGCTTTTTAATATGCTGTCTAGGTTGGTCATAACTTTCCTTCCAAGGAGTAAGCGTCTGTTAATTTCATGACTGCAATCATCATCTGCAGTGATTTTGGAGTGCCCCAAAATAAAGTCAGCCACTGTTTCCACTGTTTCCCCATCTATTTCCCATGAAGTGATGGGATCTGATGCCGTGATCTTAATTTTCTGAATGTTGAGCTTTAAGCTGACTTTTTTACTCTCCTCTTTCACTTTCATCAAAAGGCTCTTTAGTTCTTCTTCACTTTCTGCCATAAGAGTGGTGTCATCTGCATATCTGAGGTTATTGATATTTCTCCCAGCAATCTTGATTCCAGCTTGTGCTTCCTCCAGCTCAGCATTTCTCATGATGTACTCTGCATATAAGTTAAACAGCAGGGTGACAATATACAGCCTTGATGTACTCCTTTTCCTATTTGGAACCAGTCTGTTGTTCCATGTCCAGTTCTAACTGTTGCTTCCTGACCTGCATACAGATTTCTTAAGAGGCAGGTCAGGTGGTCTGGTATTCCCATCTCTTTCAGAATTTTCCACAGTTTATTGTGATCCACATAGTCAAAGGCTTTGGCATAGTCAATAAAGCAGAAATAGATGTTTTTCTGGAACCTCTTGCTTTTTCCATGATCCAGCAGACGTTGGCAATTTGATCTCTGGTTCCTCTGCCTTTTCTAAAACCAGCTTGAACATCTGGAAGTTCACAGTTCACATATTGCTGAAGCCCGGCTTGGAGAATTTTGAGCATTACTTTACTAGCATGTGAGATGAGTGCAATTGTGCAGTAGTTTGAGCATTCTTTGGCATTGCCTTTCTTTGGGATTGGAATGAAAACTGACCTTTTCCAGTCCTGTGGCCACTGCTGAGTTTTCCAAATTTGCTGGCATACTGAGTGTGGCACTTTCACAGCATCATCTTTTAGGATTTGAAATAGCTCAACTGGAATTCCATCACCTCCACTAGCTTTGTTCATAGTAATACTTCCTAAGGCCCACTTGACTTCACATTCCAAGATGTCATGGACACATGGACATCACCAGATGGCCAACACCAAAATCAGATTGATTATATTCTTTGCAGCCAAAGATGGAGAAGCTCTATACAGTCAGCAAAAACAAGACCGGGAGCTGACTGTGGCTCAGATCATGAACTCCTTATTACCTAATTCAGACTTAAATTGAAGAAAGTGGAGAAAACCTAGACCATTCAGCTATGACCTAAATCAAATCCCTTATGATTTTACAGTGGAAGTGAGAAATAGATTTAAGGGACTAGATCTGATAGACAGAATGCCTGATGAACTATGGATGGAGGCTCGTGACATTGTGCAGAACAGGGATCAAGACCATCCCCAAGAAAAAGAAATGCAAAAAAGCAAAATGGCTGTCTGAGGAGACCTTACAAATAGCTGTGAAAAGTAGAGAAGGGAAAAGCAAAGGAGAAAAGATAAGATATACTCATTGAATGCAGATTTCCAAAGAATAGCAAGGAGAGATATGAAAGCCTTCCTCAGCAATCAGTGCGAAGAAATAGAGGAAAACAACAGAATGGGAAAGACTAGAGATCTCTTCAAGAAAATTAGAGATACCAAGGGAACATTTCATGCAAAGATGGGCTCAATAAAGGACAGAAATGGTATGGACCTAACAGAAGCAGAAGATATTAAGAAGAGGTGGCAAGAATACACAGAAGAACTGCACAAGAAAGATCTTTACAACCCAGATAATCATGATGGTGTGATCACTCACCTAGAGCCAGACATCCTGGAATGGAGTTGCATATATATATATATAAATTTATTTTCTCAGACTCATAAGAAATGGACACTCACCTATCTATGGTACTTAAAGAGGTGAGCTGCTAAATCCTTAGGGACGCCACTGTATTCAAATACTGATGGCAGTAGAAAGGTGACAACTGGGTGGTGACAAGGGTGGCAGAGCACATAGCAGAGTAGGCGCATGTCTCTGGTTGCATCTTTGGAGAAAACGAGCGTCGTGGGCCTGCCCCACCAAGTGGCATTGCTGGCAGGAAAGAAGCTTCTGTTATTGGCAGGACAGAGATCAGTGGAATTGCTTACAGGATCCTGCCTAGCCTGGCTTCTGCTAGATTCACTTTCTCACTTTATTCTGGTTACTTCACCTGCCACCTCCATAGAGAAGAGCCTGTGCCTGACATGCTATCTATAAAAACCATTCTCCCAGTAGTCTTCTAATCCTACTCTTCTGCATTTGTCTTAACTTTTTAAAAAATCTCCACTTGAATTATATTATATATTTGGGCTTTCTGTTGTTTATTGTCTGTCTCTGTGCCATAGAATATAAGCTCCATGAGGGCAGGCACTTTGTCTCTTGTATTCACTTGCTTCCCCAGTCGCCATAGACACTCAATGTTTTGTTGATGGATGGATAAATGAATTCCAAAACTTGGGCTTGTCTTTGGCAGAGCTAGAGCTCTACAGTTCTATGCATTTCAGAAAGGGTTTGGAACAGACCCCTGGTCTATGGTTTTGTTTTTTTTTTTCTTCCTTCTTTGCCAAATTAAGCTAAAAATGATTTTCCTGTCACTATTATTGTTAACACTGTGCATCCATATTCACAACTTTTGGGGAGATAGAAATCCTAAGTAACTGTGAAGTTATCTTTGACTTACATTTGTAAATCTCTTTTTAAATCTCTCATATTCTCAAGCACATTAATGTCTTATTTATTTAGCTCCCATAAATTTGTAATGATAAAGACATTACAAATTAGTCTGAAGTATATTTTCTCCATTGTTTGAAGTAAGGTTTTGCTATGTCAACTGATAATCTGCACAAAATTGCAGGGGAACTGGTTAATGACTTAACAACTAAATTCTCATCCAAGTTTTTTTTAGAGTATTCAGCAATACCGGTGTATTCACATTCCAGTGGTTTAAATGGCTCATCTCTACTGAGTAAAGCAGATCCAATAGAACCTTGAACCTTGTTTGAACCTTAAAACAAAACTTTGCAGAGACTGGGACATGAAGTTTCCATATTCCATTTTTGTCAATAAATTTTAAGAAGACATTAACAAAACAGATGCACTCAAAGATGATCCCCTTGGTGGTTGAGCCACAGATTGCGTCTCTAAATTCCTCAATTTTTCTGTCTTGATCATCTATAACTTATGATACCACTGTCAGCCAAACTCATCTAGTTAAGTCAGTCCTAACTAGGGCCTATTTGCTCCTGCCTGTAAAAAAAAAAAAATTAAAATAATAATATTGACCGTTTCCTGAATACTTACTACATGCTACACACTGAACTATGAACTAAAATAGCATTTCCATTAATCATCTTGATAAAGTCTATGAGTTAGGCATGACCTCATTTTACAAATAGGGAAACTGAGGCTCAAAGAAATTTATTTTTCTTTCCTAAAGTCCCAGAGGTGGTAAACAGCAAAGCCAGGATTTAGAACAAATGCTTTTAACCCTCAATTCACTACTCTTATCCAGTGCACCAAACCTGGTGGCCTTTGGTGCCATAGACTCAGCTTCAGTGTTCTGAGTCAACCCTGAGTGCCCTAGTATCTTCACAGATTTTTCCTTCCAACACTTTTGTGACTATCCCAGTCCAAGACCTGTATCTATGCCTTGGTTTTTCTGCCTAGCCCACTGCTTATTTCTAGTAACAACAAACTGACTAGACCCAGTATGTAATTCAGAGTTGGCACGTTCCTCTTTATTAAGGCAACTCCCAGGGACATACTCCACCCCATGGATGAGAACCCTTTGATTCTCATGCCAGTCAGAATCACATCTGAGCTTGCTCAGTCCTTTAAAAATGCCAATTAAAGCTTTCTCCAGCCTCTGTTGACAAATTGATTTTCCTTTATCCCATCCTAATGACCATGCCTGCCATCTTCTCTATGAAGATTTTATCATGTCTCATGGTCCGGTCCACTTTCCGTAGTTTAGTCCAAAAACTACTTTGGCAGAGGCTTTCTGCCCACATCATTATTTTCATTTTTCTCTTCCCGTGTAATGATTGAACTTGCTCATTAGCAATTGTTTATCCAAGAATTTAGCTAACAGCTATTGCTGATTGCAGTGCTCCTAGAGATGCAGCCTTGTCAGATGGTGCGTTCTTATTCCAGGCAGATAAACTAATAGGGATGGTTGGCTACTTAGAAGAATTTACAATCTTCTAGGCTGACATTTAAGTAAATTAGCTTCCTCACATTCCTTATCTCCTTTTTTCTGCCCAATCCACTTGCTTCTCCCAGGCAAACTTACATAACATTCTTTCTGTGCCATCATCTTCCTCCTGCCCTGAAGACTTCTTCATCAAACCCTTGGCCCAGAGCAATTCAGTTCATCCGTTTATTATGTGATCATCTGATGTATGATTATCCATAAAACTTCAGATGACAAATTGGGAGCTGTCATTATCTCCCAACATTACCTTTTTCTAAACAAGGAACTATCCTTTCTCCTCTTATCTTTCTACATTAAAAAAAAAAAATTATTCATTGATTTATTTATTTTTGGCCGTGATTAAGTCTTCGTTGTTGCCCAGGCCTTTTCTCTAGTTGTGGTGAGTGGGGTCTACCCTTAGTCGCAATGTGCCAGCTTCTCTTGTTGAAAAGCACAGGCTTTAGGGTGCACGGGCTTCAGTAGTTGCGATGTCTGGGCTCAGTTGTTGTGGCTCCAGGCTCTAGAGCACAAGCTTATAGTTGTGGCACATGGTGAGTGGGATCTTCCTGAACCAGGGATCAAACCCTTGTCTCCTGCATTGGCAGGTGGATTCTTTACCACTGAGCCACCAGGGAAGATGCTGTCTTTCTGCTCTACAAATACATTATGTATCAGTTAATAGCAACTATCAAGAATTCTCTAATACATTAGTTACATCTCCAGTTGCAAAATAATATAAAGTTAAAATGATAAAGTGTATTTTAATAGAATACAATTACATCAACTTAATGTATTTTAATAGAATACAAATACATCAACTTAATGTTGATTCATAAACTGTTTTAGATTTCTGTATTTAAAGCCTATGGGAACCTTAAAAGACAGGCAACTGGTAATAAACATTATACTAAGCAACAAAGGCCTAGACTGGTGTCAAGAGGACTGAATTTCAGTTCTATTTGTTCTACTGTACTGTGCTTAGTTGCTTAGTCATGTCCAACTCTTTGTGACCCATGGACTGTAGCCCACCAGGCTCCTCTGTCCATGGGGATTCTCCAGGCAAGAATACTGGAGTGGGTTGCCATGCAGAACCCGCCCCTTCTCCAGGGGATCTTCCCAACTAGGGATTGACCCCAGGTCTCCTGCACTGCAGGCAGATTCTTTACTGTCTAAGGCACCAGGGAAGCCCATCTCTTCAACTAGTCCTCTGTTATGTTGAACAATTCTTTCCATATTTTTGGATTCTCTGAAAATATAAGAAATTAGACCACATGATGTTCTAGGATTTGGAACATCCCAAGGTTATATTATAAACCTGTTTTAATTTTTTATTAAGAACAGATGTTAACTCACTTAAGTTTTCCAAAATATCTCCTTATAATCTACCAAATAATTTATTTCTTAACTATCCAAAATTTTGAAAAAAAATTCTTTAAACTAGACTACTGAGGCTTCTGGTACTCTACTTCCCCTTTTTTATCCCCAAGTTTATAATAAAATTTTGCTTGAGTGTTCTAGTCCTGTGTCACCTGGAATAAGAGAATTTGAAGTGAGAGGTCCAGTGTCCTTGCTTGGACAGAAGTGTGAAAGCATTGTAGTTCAACATGGAGATGTCAGGGACAATCTGTGACTGACCCCAGAGGGAAAGATGGATCTCTGGGACAGACTTGTGCTTATTCTCCAGTCACCCATCACTGCTGAAAGAGTCTTCTTTTGGTTCCAACCTAGAAAGCTATGGGTTTTATATTTACTAAGAAAGGAAGCTTTTCATTTGTGTTTAACTTTCATTCATTTAAACAGAGGAATTACTATATGCCAGATAACAGCTTAGGGATGCAGAGAGAGAGGAGAGCGAGGAACCCAGTGAGAAGAGAAAAGCATTGGTCCAATAATTGACTAATAAGCACAATTACATCATGGGGTAAGTGCTATCGCGCTATCACAGTTATGGTGTAACAGGTTCCCCCACCCACCCTGTTTGCTTCCCTGTGATGCTCTTTACTACCTGGTAGCAAGTGCGTGTGTGTGTGCATGGTGTGCATGTGAGGATCTGCATGCGAGAATACAATCTCAGTCCTTTATCTTAGCTAATAGTTTTGCCTAGATGCAAAAGAATTTCCTTAGCCCAAGATTTGATATCTCACAAATGGAAAGGTACACATTTCTCATTCTATGAACGAGAAAGACTGTGGATTATCTGCTTTCATATTACTCTCTGTATCAACAAGATCTGATTGCATCACAAATTACCTAAGAGCAAGCCCTCTACCTAAGTAAAGATCATTTTCTTCTGAGATAACATACACTTCTTGTGAGTTACGAGGTTAACATCTTTGTCTTGTTGACATAATTTTTGACCTTGCTTCTTACAGAATAGTAATCCTGGCAGGATACTGTTCAGAAACATCTGACCTCTGCATAAACTAGGTTATCTGACTTTGTCTAGGGCATTAGTTATAGGCATTGCTGATCATCGAAAAAGCAAGAGAGCTCTAGAAAAACATCTATTTCTGCTTTATTGACTATGCCAAAGCCTTTGACTGTGTGGATCACAATAAACTGTGGAAAATTCTGAAAGAGATGGGAATACCAGACCACCGACCTGCCTCTTGAGAAACCTGTATGCAGGCCAGGAAGCAACAGTTAGAACTGGACGTGGAACAACAGACTGGTTCCAAATAGGAAAAGGAGTACGTCAAGGCTGTATATTGTCAGCCTGCTTATTTAACTTCTATGCAGAGTACATCATGAGAAATGATGGGATGGAGGAAGCACAGCTGGAATCAAGATTGCCTGAAGAAATATCAATGAGCTCAGATATGCAGATGACACCACCCCCCTTATGGCAGAAAGTGAAGAAGAGCTAAAGAGCCTCTTGACGAAAGTGAAAGAGGAGAGTGAAAAAGTTAGCTTAAAGCTCAACATTCAGAAAACGAAGATCATGGCATCCGGTCTCATCACTTCATGGGAAATAGATGGGGAAACAGTGGAAACAGTGGCTGATTTTATTTTTCTAGGCTCCAAAATCACTGCAGATGGTGATTGCAGTCATGAAATTAAAAGACGCTTACTCCTTGGAAGGAAAGTTATGACCAACCTAGACAGCATATTAAAAAGAAGAGACATTACTTTGCCAACAAAGGTCTGGCTAGTCAAGGCTATGGTTTTTCCAGTAGTCATGTACGGATGTGAGAGTTAGACTATAAAGAAAGCTGAGCGTCGAAGAATTGATGCTTTTGAGCTGTGGTGTTGGAGAAGACTCTTGAGAGTCCCTTGGACTGCAAGGAGGTCCAATCAGTCCTTCCTAAAGGAAATCAGTCCTGGGTGTTCATTGGAAGGAATGATGTTGAAGCTGAAACTTCAATACTTTGGTCACCTGATGCGAAGTGCTGACTCATTTGAAAAGATCCTGATATTGGGAAAGATTGAGGGCAAGAGGAGAAGGGGATGACAGAGGATAGGATGGTTGGATGGCATCACCGACTCAATAGACATGGGTTTGGGTGAACTCCGGGAGTTGGTGACAGACAGGGAGGCCTGGCGTGCTGCAGTTCACAGGGTTGCGAAGAGTTGGACACGACTGAGCGACTGAACTGAACTGAACTGAATAAACAATGGCTGCAAATCTAAAGACTATATCATTGAAAGAGGATCTAGAGACTCCACCTGGAAACACCCAAACTTCATGATTCAACTATTTGTCAGTTTGATTCTGTTGGTTCAGTTATTTATTCATGAAAATGTATACAGCATCATCTACCATGCATGTAATATGATGGTAAAGACAGAAATGTTCTGGTATTGTTCACAGTCTAGCTGACTCTTTATCGTAAACATATAAACAGTCAGTGTTTACTAGCTGTGACGTCCAAGATGTACATTTTTCTTCTTGTACACATTACTTCTGTACTAACAACTTTAGAGGTCTGTTATTTTGCAGCTGATTGCAAGTTTCCCAGCTACTCTTGATGATGGAGAACAACACAGAGAAACATGATTCTTTACATTGTTACTGACTCTCCCTTGTGTGGGAAAAGAGGGTCCACAGGTGCTCTGGGAACCCATTAAAAAAAAGCACATTTCTGAAAAGTACAGTCGAAAGAACTAAATTTCTAAGCATATGACCCCGTCTTCAACTTGTGGTTCTATTCATCTCGAACTGATTTCACTAACTGGAGAGTTCATGGAAATGGTGTCAGAAATGCTCATCTCAGCACAGATGCTGACAAAAGTCTCCCCATACAGGACTCGACTCTAATCGAATAAAATTAACCCAGAGCTGAGAAACTTGCAATTTCCTGAAAAGTCTTTAAAGTTGGCACTTGAGATCCAATTCCACTGCATTTGACTGCACGTTAATAGTGTTTTGTTTCAATGGGATGAATCTTAAGTGTTGTTGGCTTAGTTTTTGAGAGTTTCTTGAGTGTCCTTAAGCCTTGGAATGGTGCTCAGAAAAATCTGTTTGTAGTGTGCTGGATGGAATCTTGATAAAAAAGCCAACACACTTAAACTGCTTGTATTGAAATTTAATATCAAGTTGAAAATAGACCAGAGATGGAGTGTCATGCCCTGTTCTGGGTACTGTTACTTCAACAGTGATGCTGACAGTTCTAAAATGTAAGGTACAGGAAGTGCCACTCAGAAAGGAATCTAGAAAGAAAGTTTCACAAATGATAGTTGAGACAATACTGGCTGTTTTCCCCCGAAGAAATGAAGATTCCAGGTTGATGAAGATGACAGGAGCTAAGGAAAAACAGACTTACAAAGAATTGGTTTTCTCCAAAAGGCTACATAAAGACTCATGGGAGGGAGTTTCTAGTAGGCAAATTTGGGGATCTAAAATTAGAGGGGAAAAACCAGGGGTATTCAAATATAGCAAAGACTGACTCTCAAAGCAAATTTGGGGGTCTAAAATTAGAGGGAAAAAACCAGGGGTATTCAATACAGCAAGGACAGAATCCATCCCAGGCTCTGATATTCCAGTTGAAGCTAGGAACTCCATTCCCTGTAATCTGTGAAACCAGAGGAAGTAAATCTGATTTAGGAACAGAAGGTTAAGGTACTAGAGTTGGGTACACCTGAGTGTATCTATCACCCTACAACTTCTTGGCTATAAATATAGATAAGAAATTGACTTTATCTGAACCTGAGTTCTCTAATTTTAAAAATAGAGGTAACTTTCTATTAAAAAAATAGAGGTAAACTTTCTTCTGCATGTTTGCCTTGTAATGAATGAATAAGGTTTTGTATGTCAATGATCTGTTGAAATGCTTGACACATAGAAAGCACTCCTGAGTAACTTGGAGGGTCACTTCCAGTTTTGAGAATCCCAAATTCTGAGAATGGTGCATGGGGTACACCATAATTTGTACTAGATACCTTTTACTGTTCTTTTCTTTCTTATATACATTGTGGTCCTATCTAAGCATGTCACTTATTGGCTTGGAGTACACTGTGTTCAAATCTGTGACCAGAGTTTCTTAAATCAATGTGAGATTACTTAGGAGATGTTTAGTGTTCATGATGTTTAGATGTTTGGGATTCATGAGTGAGCTCCAATTAAGATGGCTTGTTTGGCTTTGACTTCAGTACTAGGGTACGGGGGTTGGGGGCAGGATCTCACAACACTTTACTGCTTCTTGGGATGTCAGGGTTTGTGCTTTAGATTTCTTATAAAATAGCTCAATTGGAGAAGTCATTTCACCTCTGACAAACTCGAATTCCTTATCACTGAAACAAGGATGTTGATTAGATAATCATTAAAAACATCTCTATTTATACAAATAATAGGATTTTACTATATGACCAGCTCTGTCAATACTTTTCTAGAAAGGAGAGAGTGGAGAATGCCATTTGAATTCCAAAAAACTTTATGATGGCAGAGAATTAGGGAGAAAAAGTGAAAAAGTGTTCACTGGAAACTAATACAAAGAAAAGCAAATGGTACAAATTCAAGTTTAGAAAAATATCAAATTTGGATTACCTGAGAGCCTTCCCTGGTGGCTCAGATGATAATGAATCTGCCTGCCAATGTAGGAGACCTGGGTTTGGTCCCTGGGTTTGGAAGATCTCCTGGAGAAGGGAATGGTTACTCACTCCAGTATTCTTGCCTGGAAAATCCCCTGGACAGAGGAGTCTGGCAGGTTACAGTCCATGAGGTTGCAAAGAGTCGGACATGTGACTGAGTTACTAAGTGCGCGTGTGCACACGCACGCACACACACACACACACACACACAAGAGAAATTTCAAATATCCTTGATCCAGGAAGTAAATAAAGAAGAATAAAAAGAGATGCACAGGATGTTCTGGAAGATCCAAATCATGTATAGGTTGGTCAGAAAAACTTTCAAGGTCCCTTCTTGATAGAGGAAGATGGGTTTGCCAAATAGACCAGGAGAGAAGGCATTTGGGACTCAGGTCCAAGTGTGTGAGCAAGGACGTGTGTACTTCACGAGTAGCAGGTGGGCCCAGTATGCCAAGAGTTCCATATGTGTATAAAAAAATTAGAAAGGTGTGAAGTGGGAGAAGGAATAGGATCAGAGCCAGGAAATTAGTTTATTATTCTCCTCTCAAAAAAATTTAGAAATGTGTAATTATGCAAGAGCATTGGTAAGTATTGTACGAAAAAAAAAAAAGAATTTCTTTCTTTCCTACCTTCCTTCCAAAAGTGATGACCATCCTGTTATACTAGGGAGGACTGACCTTGTGTGAGGTACATCAGATGTTGAAATCCTCACTCAAGGCTGCAGGCCATCCCTTATCTGCACAATTTCATAGCTTTTGGAGCCCCAGTCTATGTCCAATTTACTCATATTCCCAGTCCCCTGAAAATGTGATCCATCCTACTTGGGCACCCTGATTCAGCAGGTGACCCAGGCTAATACTATTCTTGGTGCCATCCTCAAGAATCTCAGCCAAACTCAGTTCACACTGCTTCACTATGTTCCTTTCTCAGCTTTGCTGTTTTCTAGTTCTCTCTTTCCTTGTTCAGAGCGATAAAGGGTAGGATTAATAAGCCACTGTGTGCTTAGTTGCTCAGTCATGTCCAACTCTTTGAGACCCCATGGACTGTAGCCCTCCAGGCTTCTCTGTCCATGAGATTGCTCCAGCAAGAATACCGGAGTGGGTAGCCATTTCCTTCTCCAGGGGATCTTCCTGACCCAGTGCTAGAACCGGTGTCTCCTGCATTGACAGGCAGATTCTTTACCACTGGCACCACCTGGGAAGCCTATGAAGCCACTAGCCAAGCCGATAAGGTCTCCTCTGTTGCACGCACTCCCAATCTGCATGAGCTATTCTCCCAGAGTCCCTAAGGAGGAAGTGAAGCAACCCCATCCCTCCTCTACAGGTGATGTGAGGAAGGAAACAGTCACTCTGTAAACTCTGTGCTTTTCCAAAAAGTTCACTACTTTCCCCTTCTTGAGTCTTCTTGTAACAGCTAGAGTTTGAGCATTTTGGGACCTCCCACAAAGCCCTTCAGGCACACTTCCACATGCCCATTGTTATTAAAATGTGACAAACTTTGCAATCTTTTGCCTTTAAACTTTGGACCCTAATTGCCCACTTGACTTCTTACCTTGTTTTAAAAACTTCATGATGTCTGTAACAAAACACATGTTCATGTATTTTGCCTTTTAGACAAGGATTGCTGTCCACTCCCTTAATTGTTTAATGGAAGTCCTGAGGTCCAAAGACATGAAGGGGGTCTGTTTAGGATCACATACTTGTTACTGGAAACTAGAATCTATCAGTCAGGATGCTCTTGGTTACCGGAAACCCTACGCTAACCTGGGTTAAGCAGTAACGGAATGCGTTGCATTGTGTAACTCGAGGTCCTGGGGTGGGATGGTCTACAAAAAAGCACCATGAAGAGCTCTGACTGTATCACTCAGCTCTTCTCTCTGCCTGCCCTTCTATTAGGTGTCAGCTTTGGGTCAGACTCACATCCCCCAAACTCAACATGCCTGCTCACTGTAACTGTGGCAAAAATAACTTCCTTGTTCTTGTCTAACCAGTGAAAGAAATTCTTTCCTCCAATCATAGAATGAAAGTTTTTTGACCCTGATTGAACCAAACTAATTGTGTACTCAATCCTGCATCAATACAGCCCAAAGGATGTAGGTGCACTGATTAGCTTAAACTTGGGTCCCTGAATAAATCACTAGCAAGGGGATAGAATTACTCTAATTGGCTTAAGTGTTAAAATCCATTTTCTGGAGTGCAGATAAGTTCAGCTTCCTGAGACATATATGACTGTTAAAGATTGGCGACAGGCAATTATCCAAACAAAATTAGAAAGGAAGGAATGGATACTAGGTAAGCAACAAACAGTATCAACCATAGGAACCCAGGGACTCAGTATATTCCAATCCCATGCTGACTGACTGATATGAAGGAAGAAAGATGAAGAACTCTGGAGTTTGTGCTTCAAAGAGTACCACACTTAAAACAGACAGCATGTGATCTTTCCTATGAGTAATGATGCTGAGACAGTCCAAACAGAAAATAGCTAATGAGAAAGCATCCATTTTATTCTGCTGCCAAGACCATGCCATCTGTTATGACATCACAGGTGGATACAGCTGCACATTTTATCTTGTGAAGTTGCCAAGGCAACAGAGTCTGACCATGACAGTAGGGTAAGGTGGCAGCGTAGAAACAGACTATCCTTTTTTCAATATATTTTTTCACTGTGAAAACCAAAAGTTGGCTTAAAGCTCAACATTCAGAAAACGAAGATCATGGCATCTGGTCCCACCACTTCATGGGAAATAGATGGGGAAACAGTGGAAACAGTGTCAGACTTTATTTTTCTGGGCTCCAAAATCACTGCAGATGGTGACTGCGGCCATGAAATTAAAAGACGCTTACTCCTTGGAAGGAAAGTTATGACCAACCTAGATAGCATATTCAAAAGCAGAGATATTACTTTGCCAACAAAGGTCCGTCTAGTCAAGGCTATGGTTTTTCCTCTGGTCATGTATGGTTGTGAGAGTTAGACTGTGCAGAAGGCTGAGCACTGAAGAATTGATGCTTTTGAACTGTGGTGTTGGAGTAGACTCTTGAGAGTCCCTTGGACAGCAAGGAGATCCAACCAGTCCATTCTGAAGGAGATCAGCCCTGGGATTTCTTTGGAAGGAATGATGCTAAAGCTGAAACTCCAGTACTTTGGCCACCTCATGGGAAGAGTTGACTCATTGGAAAAGATTCTGACGCTGGGAGGGATTGGGGGCAGGAGGAGAAGGGGACGACAGAGGATGAGGGCTGGATGGCATCACTGACTCGATGGACATGAGTCTGAGTGAACTCCGGGAGTTGGTGATGGAGAGGGAGGCCTGGCGTGCTGTGATTCATGGGGTGGCAAAGAGTCAGACACAACTGAGCGACTGATCTGATCTGATTGTTGGAGGATCCTTTAGATATCCAGAGATAGGTCAGCCAGAGAAAAGGTAACTAATTTTTTAATTCATATTTTTAGACATTCTTCAGTGGGTTAAAATGATCAATTAATATGAGATGGAACCTTCTATGATGGATCTCAGTTGCTTTGTTTAACTTCTTCATCTAATTTTTTTTTTTTTTTTTTACTTTTTGAATTTCTTATCAATAAGACACAGGTCTGTGCAGATCTGGCTTTTTTTCTCTTGATTTTTTTTCCCTCTATCAAATTCTGCCCAGCCCTCTTTTATATCGGATGAAACTTATTCAACACATTTTTTGAACTTACACTGCACAGTGCATATCACAGAACTAGATAAATAGAAGGTATTCAACTATACTTTTTTGTGAATTGCTCTTTCCTTATGTTTCCTTGTTTTATTTTCTATTCCACCACCAGTTTTCTGGTTTATTTTTCTTATTTGCTTCTTTTTAGTAGAGATTTGTCCAAAACTAATAATGGATTGAAAATGCAGTTTATAAAACACCATCAATCTCATTAAAGAAACCTAACTTACACTGTTTACCAGCCTATAATGTAATTTGGTATACCTCTTTCATCTTTCCGATTAGTGATGGAACTTTTCATATACCCTTATAAGCAGCAGAAAGCCCAGTGTCTCCTTCTTGAGGCTACATCACTAACTATGCAAGAAATATGGGGCTTTCTCATTCATTCATTTATTCGTAGAAAAAATATTATGAAGTAACCATTGTGTGCTAGACACTGTTCCAGGTGCTGGAGATACAACTGTGGAAGAGTTTTGTCCTCAGATACTTTTAGAGAGAACTAGGAAATCCATGCCTCCTAGCACTGACGCTTTGATCATTTCTGTGTGGTTCACTGCTGAGCACTCACTCTATACCATTAGGTTAGAACCTGTTCACCATCAAGTGATACCTTTCCATGTCCAGATTCTTAACCAGTGTTCAAACTGAAGTGTTAGCACCTCACCCTGAGGTCCAGAGTTGTTATGAAAGTGAAAGTGAAGTCTCTCAGTCGTGTCCGACTCTTTGCCAACCCCATGGACCATAGCCTACCATGCTCCTCTGTCCATGGGATTTTCCAGGTAAGAGTATTGGAGTGGGTTGCCATTTCCTTCTCAAGAGGATCTTCCTGACCCAGGTATCAAGCCCAGGTCTCCTACATTGTAGACAGATGCTTTACCATCTGAGCCACCAGGGAAGTCCAGGGTTTCCCTAATAGCTCAGTTGGTAAAGAGTAGTTATACTTTAGTTCAAATTTGTAGCCATTTTCTCCAAAGCTTATAATTGAACCAGAAAAATAAATCTTGAAGGAGTTGTATTTGTGTGAAATGATTCAGTTAACTTAATTTTTTTAAGTAACTCTTGCCATGACTTCAACTCTTTATAGTGATCATGAATCAAATTTGTAAACAAACAAAAGGGCAACTGAAAATAATATGTCTAGAGACTTCTAGTCTCCATTAGGATATAGAAAGCTGAGAGAATGTTGCTTCTAATTTACAATAGAAGATTCCAGAAAATCCAACAAAATTCTGAGATCTTTTAGGACAACATGGACAGGGGAGAAAAGCACAAATCCTGCTCAGACCCTTCTCCCCTAAGGAACAAATACTTATGTTGTCAGTGGAAAGACAGCAAACCCTCTTGCTTCCAGAGCACAGGCAAAGACTCATTTTAGCTGTAGCAAAGAAAACAGACCAAAAAACTCTATGATTAGAGGATGGGCAGCAAACTGGACCTGGTCCAGACCATTTGAGGTCTCCTATTTTGGGGGAAGGGTAAGATCACTAAATCCAGACTCTGAGACCCTTGGATATAGAGCCTGTCTAGGAATGAGGCAGAAGCAGGGCAACAGAGAATACCTCCCAAACCCCACTATCACTGCTGTGCTAGCAACCACCAAGCACCAAGCAATAACAGTCTACTGCTGGGAGAAAGACAGTATTGGAGAGACAATTTCTGTGACATGCAGATACATAGGAAAGGGGTAAAGCTGAGGGCAGAGTGTGGACATGACCAAACCATCTGGTAACCAGCCCCCCACCTTAAGCACAAGATAATACTAGAGGATGAGATGGTTAGGTGGCATCACTGACTCCATGGGCATGAATCTGAATAAACTAAGGGAGACAGTGGAGGCCAGAGGAGCCTGGGGTGCTGCAGTCCATGAGGTTGCGAAGAGCCGGGCACTACTTAGGGGCTAAACAACAACAGCAACAATGCCAGGGAAGTGAAGCTGGTGGGGCACTAAAGCAACAACAAAAGTGAAGCAAGTTGAGTCTCTGCTCACACTGACTCAAACCCCAGATGTTATTCCTATTTGCAAGCATTTGTTGTTGTTCAGTCTCTGAGTCATGTCCGACTCTTTGCAATCCCATAGACTGCAGCACGCCAGGCTTCCCTGTCTTTCACCATTTCCTGGAGCTTGCTCAAACTCATGTCCACTGAGTCAGTAATTATTTGCAAGCATAAATAATGTTTATACTATACTCTCTACTGTTCTATTTGCAATATAAAGATAAAAATAACCACTGTCAGGAGACAAAATGATCAACAGGACCATACTCAGTGGTTACTCAGGTATTGGGGCTATCAACTAGGAATATAAATCAATATGATTAATATATTAAATACTCTAATAGAAAAGATGCACAACGTGCATGAACATATGGGAAATATCAACCTAGAGAACTGAATACTGAAATAGGATGCCATACAGAAATGCTTGAAATAAAGGACATGGGTAGCAAAGATAAAGGGCAATTTAATGGATCCATCATGAGAATCAATATATTTTCTAAGTGGAAACAAGCTTCCCTGAGTATTTTTCAATGTGTTAATACATCCATGGCAGAAAGAGTGGACTGAGGTCTCCTATCCCTCAAAGAAAACAACAACAAAAAAGGTGCATCACTTAATTGAAAGAACTTAATATCAAATCATCAAAGATGCTTACTCCTTGGAAGGAAAGTTATGACCAACCTAGATAGCATATTCAAAAGCAGAAACATGACTTTGCCAACAAAGGTCCGTCTAGTCAAGGCTATGGTTTTTCCAGTGGTCATGTATGGATGTGAGAGTTGGACTGTGAAGAAGGCTGAGCACCGAAGAATTGATGCTTTTGAACTGTGGTGTTGGAGAAGACTCTTGAGAGTCCCTTGGGCTGCAAGGAGATCCAACCAGTCCATTCTAAAGGAGATCAGTCCTGGGTGTTCTTTGGAAGCACTGATGCTAAAGCTGAAACTCCAGTACTTTGGCCACCTCATGCGAAGAGTTGACTCATTGGAAAAGACTCTAATGCTGGGAGGGATTGGGGGCAGGAGGAGAAGGGGACGACACAGGATGAGATGGCTGGATGGTATCACCGACTCAATGGACATGAGTTTGGGTGAACTCTGGAAGTTGGTGATGGACAGGGAGGCCTGGCATGCTGCAATTCATGGGGTCGCAAAGAGTCGGACACAACAGAGCGACTGAACTGAACTGAACTAATGTCAAATCACTTTGGAACATCCAAAGAGACCATCCAAAGGAAACTAATATTGCTCTTTTGTGATAAATCTTTTGTCTATATGCCTCTAAGAAAATGACTGCAAGATTAGGGAAATGCCTTGATAGTTGAAGAAATTTTCCTTTAAGTTACAGGTTTAGACTACACTGCTCACCCAGGTGGTGCTAGTGGTAAAGAACCAGCCTGCCAATGAAGGAGACAAGAGGAAAACAATAGAATGGGAAAGACTAGATCTCTTCAAGAAAATTAGAGATACCAAAGGAATATTTCATGCAAAGATGGGCACAAAAAGGACAGAAATGGTATGGACCTAACAGAAGCAGAAGATATATTAAGACGAGATGGCAAGAATACACAAAAGAACCATGCAAGAAAGATCTTCATGACCCAGATAACCATAACAGTGTGATCACTCACCTAGAGTCAGACACCCTGGAATGTGAAGTCAGGATGGCCTTAAGAAGTATCACTATGAACAAAGGTAGTGGAGGTGATGGAATTCCAGTTCAACTATTTCAAACCCTAAAAGATGATGCTGTAAAAGTGCTGTACTCAATATGCCAGCAAATTTGGAAAACTCAGCAATGGCCAATAGGACTAGAAAAGGTCAGTTTTATTCCAATTCCAAAGAAAGGCAATTCCAAAGAATGTTCAAACTACCACACAATTACACTCATCTAACATGCTAGCAAAGTAATGCTCAAAATTCTCCAAGCCAGGCTTTAATAGTATGCAAAATGTGAACTTCCAGATATACAAGCTAGATTTAGAAAAGGCAGATGAATCAGAGTTCAAATTGCCAACATCTATTGGATCATAGAAAAAGCAAGAGAGTTCGAGAAAAGCATCTATTTCTGCTTTATTGACTATGCCAAAGCCTTTGACTGTGTGGATCACAATAAACTGTGGAAAATTCTTCAAGAGATGGAAATACCAGTCCACCTTATCTGCCTCCTGAGAAATGTGTATGCAGTTCAAGAAGCAACAGTTAGAACCAGACGTGGAACAACAGACTGGTTCCAAATCGGGAAAGGAGTACATCAAGGCTGTATACACCCTGCTTATTTAACTTATATGTAGAGTACATCATGTGAAATGCCTGGCTGGACGAAGCGCAAGCTGGAATCAAGATTTCTGGGAGAAACATTAGTAACCTCATATATGTAGATAACACCACCCTTATGGCAGGAAGCGAAGAACTAAATAGCCTTTTGATGAAAGTGAAAGAGTGAAAAAGTTGGATTAAAACTCAACATTCAAAAAACTAAGATCATGGCATCTGGTCCCGTGACTTCATGGGAAATAGATGTGGAAACAATGGAAACAGTGACAGACTTTATTTTGGGAGGGGCTCCAAAATCATTGCAGATGGTGACTGCAGCCATGAAATTAGAAGATGCTTGCTCTTTGGAAAAATAGCTGTGACCAACCTAGACAGCATATTAAGAAGCAGAAACATTACTTTGTTGACAGAGGTTTGTCTAGTCAAAGCTATGGTTTTTCCAGTAGTCATGTATGGACGTGAGAGTTGGACTATATAGAAAGCTGAGAACCGAAGAATTGATGCTTTTGAACTGTGGTGTTGGAGAAGACTCTTGAGAGTCCCTTGGACAGCAATGAGATCAAACCAGTCAATCTTAAAGAAACCAGTCCTGAATATTCATTGGAATAACTGATGCTGAAGCTGAAGCTCCAGTACTTCAGCCACCTGAAGTGAAGAATTGTCTCACTGAAAAAGACCCTGATGCTGGGAAAGATTGAAGGCAGAAGGAGAAGGGGATGACAGAGGATGAGATGGTTCAATGGTATCACCAATTTGATGGACATGAGTTTGAGCAAGCTTTGGGAGTTGGTGATGGACAGGGAAGCCTGGAGTGCTACAGTCCATGGGATTGCAAAAAGTTGAAAACGACTAAGCAACTGAACTGAACTGAAGAGACACGGGTTTGATCCCTGAGTAGAGAAGATCCCCTGGAGAAGGAAATGGCAACCCACTTCAGTATTCTTGCCTGGGAAATCCCATGGACAGAGAAACCTTGCAGGCTGCAGTCCATGGAGTCGCAACGCATTGGACACGACTGAAGCAACCTAGCACACTGCTCCTCATCCATAATTCCTCCAAACTGAGGATATTTCTAAGGATTTATGCACAGAGTAGGTAAGAATTTTCAAGCCACGTACTTAGATATGTATAGAAAGTAAGAAAAATTTCCCTTAGAACTAAACTTAGTTTCTTCCTCATGCCCCTGCTCCATCAGTAACAGGACACATGTTATCAACTCAGAGTAAATTTTGACATCTTAGGGATTTCCTTGGTGGCTCAGATAGTAAAGCGTCTGCCTACAATGCGGGAGACCAGGTTCAATCCCTAGGTCAGGAAGATCCTCTGGAGCAGGAAATGGCAACCCACTCCAGTACTCTTGCCTGGAAAATCTTATGGATGGAGGAGCCTTGTAGGCTACAGTCCATGCGGTCAAAAAAAGTCGGACACGACTGAACGGCTTCACTTCCCTTCAGGCTTCCTTAGATGATTAGAGAAAGCATTGCCCTGCACTTTTTCCTCAGTCTTGTCCCCTCTGATATGGCACCCAGGTCTCTGTGGTTCCTCAGAGCCTCCTGACAATAATGAGATGCAGGAATTGTCTGGGCCCCTAGGCACCCCTAGTGCCTCTGTCTTTCAGTGTCACATGCACAGTCTTCTTGGCTACACCAGAAACATTTTGTTCCTCTCACTGAGTGAAGGAGCTCTGAGAACCCCTCTTGACCATTGGCCTGGGATCCTCACACTGCACCTCTTCTCTACGCCCATAACCATGATGAAATGGAAAACTCCACAGCTGGTCCCTGACTCCCAGTAGAGGTGGGAAGCGAAGCATAGGCCTTCCCTAGTCTTACACCCTCACATTTCTCTGTGCACTATCATCCCCTACAGTCACCTCTTTGACACTGAAGGCACGATGACAGGGGTCAGTGCCACTTTTCAAAACCCAGCACCAGTTTCTTTTCTGAATTTCTTAGAGCTCTCTCTTCTCACCCTGGAGGTATTTTAATATCTCCTACTGTTTGTATCGGAGAAGGCGATGGCACCCCACTCCAGTACTCTTGCCTGGAAAATCCCATGGATGGAGGAGCCTGGTAGGCTGCAGTCCATGGGGTCGCTAAGAGTTGGACACGACTGAGAGACTTCACTTTCACTTTTCACTTTCATGCATTGGAGAAGGAAATGGCAACCCACTCCAGTGTTCTTGCCTGGAGAATCCCAGGGACAGGGGAGCCTGCTGGGCTGCCGTCTATGGGGTCGCACAGAGTCGGACACGACTGAAGCGACTTAGCAGCAGCAGCAGCAGTGTTTGTATTTACTTTTTTGCATGTTTGATGGGGGATGAATAACACAATGGAGTGGGAAAAACTGATCAGGAAAATTTTCTTAAAAATCTATAGTTTATTCCAGGACTTCAGCTTTTTTTTTTTTTTTTTAAAGTAGATATTATTTTTTCAGAACAGTTTTAGGCTCACAGCAAAATAAAACAAAAGGTACAGAGATTTCCCACGTACAATGTGTGTATGCCTTCCGCAATGTCGACACCCCCCCTGGAGGGTACATTTATTATAATTGGTGAACATAAGTGTTAAGTATTCAACTAAATTGAACCAAGGTTCGTATTTTACGTTGGGGTTCACTCTTGGTGGTGTACTTTGGATTGGGTCAAATGTATGATGATATACACCCAATGTTACAGTACCATGCAGAGCAGTTTCACTGCTCTAAAAATCCTCTGTGCTTCACCTAATCGATCCTGCTCTCTCCACCTAAACCCTGGCTTCCACTGATCTTTTTACTGTCTCCATAGTTTTACCTCTTTCAGAATTTCATACAGATGGAATTGTACAGTATATAGCTTTTCAGACTGACTTCTTTTTCTTAGAAGTGGTCACTATTCTAAAAGATTCACCTGTATTTCATTGATGCTGATGCATCATTTGTAAGATTATTACTATTTTATGAGCCACTAAGAAAAATATGCTGTTAATTAAATTCGAATACTAGTTTCCTGCATTCTGACTTTTATTTTATACTAATCAAAATGGCACTTAATGTATTTTTTTATATTAGAGATCACCATTGTTCATACATAAAAAAGAAAATACAGGTGATCATTTAACATTTTTCTAAAACTCATTTATCTTTGGAGACCATCTATTAAGAGTTTCTACTTCAAAATTCCAGTTCCATTAATTTCTTCCAGCCCACTGACAGCCGTTCTCCAATTTTATACACTGGAGCTTTCTGGACCTTACAAGAAGAACATTTTCCAACAATCAGGATGCATGTTGCTTCTAATATAGTCCTGAGACAACTTGTGGCCTGACACCTGGAGTGATGCCAGATGTCCTGACTCTCACCTGGAGCAGCAGAAGTCTTAGCTCATCAGCAATAGATATTAATAGCAACTTCATCAGGACCACTGTGTGGCCATCCCCAAGTAGAAGCACCATTCATTGACAAATCATCTTGATTTAAAGTTGTTAAAACATGAAAAAAACAAAGTGTTCTTAGAATTGATGATATACAGGTAAACCATTTAATCTCCACAATGCCCTGAAGTAACTGTGATTGTATCTCCATTTACAGATAAGGAACTGGTCTTTGTCTTCTTGAGCTGCTATAATAAACTACCATAGACCGGCTGGCTTATAAACAACAAAAATGTATTTCTTATGGTTCTGGAGACTGGAAGTCCAAGATCAGAGGACTAGTACTCTCAGGTTCTGGTGAGGGCTCTCTTCCAAGTTGTTCAAGAGTTTTTATGGAGTTTTAATGTCCACCCCCACTTTACCAGTGGGCAGGGGAAGAGGCTGAAAGTTCCACGCCTAGAATCACTTTTTCTTTTTGTTGAACAGCCACAGGCATGTGTGCTGAGTCATGTCTGACTCTTCTCAACCCCATGGACTGTAGCCCACCAGGCTCCTCTGTCCATGGGATTTTCCCAGCAAGAATATTAGAATGGGTTGCCATTTCCTTCTCCAGGGGATCTTCCTGACCTAGGGACTGAACCCTCATCTTCTGTGCCTCCTGCATTGCAGGTGGGTTGTTTACCCTTGAGCCACCAGGGAAGCCCCATTCTGACCAAGGGGCTTCTTATGGATAACAAAAGACTCTTCTATCACTTAGGAAATTCCTAAGGCGTCAGGAAATCTGTGTCAAGAACCAGGGACAAAGACTAAATATATTTTTTATTAGACCACAGGCCCAAATGTCTGTTGATGAATGAGTGAGTAAATAAAATGTGGTATACACATTCAATGCAATGTTGTTGTTTAGTCACTAAGTCATGTCCAGCTCTGTCGCCCTCCAGGCTCCTCTGTCCATGGGATTATCCAGGCAAGAATACTGGAGTGGGTTGTCATTTCCATCTCCAGGGGATCTTCCCCACCCAGGGATCAAACCCACATCACCTGCATCGGAAGGTGGATTCTTTACCACTGTGCTACCTGGGAAGTCCCCCTGTGAAGTAATATTCGGCCTTATAAAGGAGTGAAATTTGAATACATGCTACAATATGCATGAAACGTACAAACTTTAAATTAAATAAGCCAAGCACAAAAGAGCACATGTGATGTAATTCTACCTGTAAAGAAGTGCTTAGAATTTGACCTAATTCATAGAGTCAGAAAATAGAATAGTGGCTATCAAGGACTGGACACAGGGAGGGAAGAATGGAGAACTATTGTTTAATGAAAATCAAGTTTCACTTGGGGATGATGATGCATAAATGTACTTAATATAACTAAGTTGTACATGTAAAATGGTCAAAATTAAATTTTATATTATGTATATTTTGCCCCAGTATGGGCTCCAAAATCACTGTGGACGGTGTGACTGCAGACATGAAATTAAAAGACACTTGCTTCTTGAAAGAAAAGTGATGACAAACCTAGATCATGTATTAAAAAGTAGAGACATCACTTTGCTGACAAACGTCGTCCAGTCAAAGATATGGCTTTTCCAGTAGTCATATATGAATGTGATAGTTGGACCATGAAGAAGGCTGAGTGCCAAATAATGATGCTTTCAAATTGTGGTGTTGGAGAAGACTCTTGAGAGTCCCTTGGATTGCAAGGAGATCAAACCAGTCAATCCTAAAGGAAATCAACTCTGAATATTCATTGGAAAGACTAATGCTGAAGCTAAAGCTCCAATATTTTGGCCACCTGATGTGAAGAGCAACTCATTGGAAAAGACCCTGATGCTGGGAAAGATTGAGGGCAGGAGGAGAAAGGGGCGACAGAGGATAACGTGGTTGGATAACATCACTGGCTCAATGAACATGAATTTGAGCAAACTCCAGGAGACAGTGAAGGACAGGGAAACCTGGCGTGATGCAGTCCATGGAGTGGCAAAGAGTCGGACATGACTGAGCAACTGACAACAAAAAGAAGAAAAAGGAAGAACATACACATACACAGTTCAGTTCAGTTTAGATCAGTCGCTCAGTCGTGTCTGACTCTTTGCGACCCCATGAATCGCAGCACGCCAGGCCTCCCTGTCCATCACCAACTTCCGGGGTTTACCCAAACTCATACCCATCGAGTCAGTGATGCCATCCAACCATCTCATCCTCCGTTGTCCCATTCTCTTCCTGCCCCCAATCCCTCCCAGCATCAGTGTCTTTTTCAATGAGTCAACTCTTTGCATGAGGTGGCCAGAGTATTGGAGGTTCAGCTTCAGCATCAGTCCTTCCAGTGAAGATCCAGGACTGATCTCCTTTAGGATGGACTGGTTGGATCTTCTTGCAATCCAAGGGACTCTCAAGAGTCTTCTCCAACATCACAGTTCAAAAGCATCAATTCTTTGGCGCTCAGCTTTCTTCACAGTCCAACTCTCACATCCATACATGACCACTGGAAAAACCATAGCCTTGACTAGATGGACCTTTGTTGGCAAAGTAATATCTCTTCTTTTTAATATGCTGTCTAGCTTGTTCATAACCTTCCTTCCAAGGAGTAAGCGTCTTTTAATTTCATGGCTTCAATCACCATCTGCAGTGATTTTGGAGCCCAAAACAATAAAGTCAGCCACTGTTTCCACTGTTTCCCCATCTATTTGCCATGAAGTGATGGGACCAGATGCCATGATCTTATTTTTCTGAATGTTGAGCTTTAAGCCAACTTTTTCACTCTCCTCTTTCACTTTTATCAAGAGGCTCTTTAATTCTTCTTCACTTTCTGCCATAAGGGTAGTGTCATCTGCATATCTGAGGTTATTGATATTTCTCTGGGCAATCTTGATTCCAGCTTATGCTTCTTCCAGCCCAGCGTTTTTCATGATGTACTCTGCATATAAGTTGAATAAGCAGGGTGACAATATACAGCCTTGACGTACTCCTTTTCCTATTTGGAACCAGTCTGTTGTTCCATGTCCAGTTCTAACTGTTGCTTCCTGACCTGCATATAGGTTTCTCAAGAGGCAGATCAGGTGGTCTGGTATTGCCATCTCTTTCAGAATTTTCCACAGTTTATTGTGATCCACACAGTCAAAGGCTTGGGCATAGTCAATAAAGCTGAAATAGATGTTTTTCTGGAACTCTCTTCCTTTTTCCATGATCCAGTGGATGTTGGCAATTTGATCTCTGGTTCCTCTGCCTTTTCTAAAACCAGCTTGAACATCTGGAAGTTCACGGTTCATCTTTTGCTGAAGTGTGGCTTGGAGAATTTTGAGCATTACTTTACTAGCATGTGAGATGAGTGCAATTGTGCAGTAGTTTGAGCATTCTTTGGCATTGCCTTTCTTTGGGATTGGAATGAAAACTGACCTTTTCCAGTCCTGTGGCCACTGCTGAGTTTTCCAAATTTGCTGGCATACTGAGTGTGGCACTTTCACAGCATCATCTTTCAGGATTTGAAATAGCTCGACTGGAATTCCATCACCTCCACTAACTTTGTTCGTAGTGATGCTTTCCAAGGCCCACTGGACTTCACATTCCAGGATGTCTGGCTCTAGGTGAATGATCACACCATCATGATTATCTGGGTCGTGAAGATCTTTTTTGTACCGTTCTGTGTATTCTTGCCAATAGGGCCATACCATTCCTGTCCCTTATAGAGCCCATCTTTGCATGAAATATTCCCTTGGTATCTCTAATATTTCTTGAGGAGATCTCTAGTCTTTCCCATTCTGTTGTTTTCCTTTATTTCTTTGCATTGATCAGTGAGTAAGGCTTTCTTATCTCTTCTTGCTATTCTTTGGAACTCTGCACTGAGATGCTTATGTCTTTCCTTTTTTCCTTTGCTTTTCGCTTCTCTTGTTTTCACAGCTATTTGTAAGGCCTCCCCAGACAGCCATTTTGCTTTTTTGCATTTCTTTTCTATGGGGATGGTCTTGATCCCTGTCTCCTGTACAATGTCACGAACCTCAGTCCATAGCTCATCAGGCACTCTGTCTATCAGGTCTAGTCCCTTAAATCTAGTTCTCACTTCCACTGTATAATCATAAGGGATTTGATTTAGGTCATACCTGAATGGCCTAGTGGTTTTCCCCACTTTCTTCATTTTACGTCTGAATTTGGCAATAAGGAGTTCATGATCTGAGTCACAGTCAGCTCCCAGTCTTGTTTTGCTGACTGTATAGAGCTTCTCCATCTTTGGCTGCAAAGAATATAATCAATCTGATTTCAGTGTTGACCATCTGGTGATGTCCATGTGTAGAGTCTTCTCTTGTGTTGTTGGAAGAGTGTGTTTGCTATGACCAGTGCATTCTCTTGGCAAAACTCTATTAGCCTTTGCCCTGCTTCATTCTGTACTCCAAAGCCAAATTTGCCTGTTATTCCAGGTATTTCTTGAGTTCCTACTTTTGCATTCCAGTCCCCTATAATGAAAAGGACATCTTTTGGGGATGTTAGTTCTGAAAGGTCTTGTAGGTCTCCATAGAATAGAACCATTCAACTGCAGCTTCTTCAGTGTTACTGGTTGGGGCATAGGCTTGGATTACCGTGATATTGAATGGTTTGCCTTGGAAACAAACAGAGATCATTCTGTCATTTTTGAGATTGCGTCCAAGTACTGCATTTCGGACTCTTTTGTTGACCATAATGGCTACTCCATTTCTTCTAAGGGATTCCTGCCTACAGTAATATATATAATGATCATCTGAGTTAAATTCACCCATTCCAGTCCATTTTAGTTCACTGATTCCTAGAATGTTGACATTCACTCTTGCCATCTCCTGTTTGACCACTTCCAATTTGCCTTGATTCATGGACCTAACACCCCAGGTTCCTATGCAATATTGCTCTTTACAGAATCAGACCTTGCTTCTATCACCAGTCACATCCACACACACACATACACACACATACACACACACAGACAAATGCACTGTATGAGGCTTTGTTAAAGAATTGGATGCGAAGATATCAAGTGAAGCACTTTAATCTGTTGACTTTCTAGCCACCCTCATTTGGTAAGAAACTGTAGCTCAGCCTTCCTTCATGGGGCTTCCAGGGCCCTCTGTATCCACTTAAACCATAAGACCTGTTTTTGAATCAAGGAATCTGGGAGATTCCGACTCAGGGTAAAGAATCTGTGAGAAAATTTTCCCTTGTGGCTGATAATCTCCTTAAATCTAAGGATGTGTCATTCTTTTCTGAGTAGTCCACTGTACCCAGCCTCCTGATGAGAACAATGTAGAAGTTCAAATAAGTTTCATCTTTCAGTCAGACCCAACCAATTTAGCCCAGCCAAGTTATTTATTTTGGATGTATGGCACCAACAGTTATGGGCAACCAAAATTGTATTGTTGTGTCCAACCAAAATTCATATGCTCAAGTTCTAACTTCCAGTATTTCAAAGTGATTGCATTGAGTCTTTGAAGGGCTAATTAAGTTAAAATAAGCTCATTAAGGTAGGTCCTAATCCAACACTACTGGTGTCCTTCTAAGAGGAGATTTGGACAGACAATACACAGAGGGATGACCGTGGAAAGACATGGAGAAGACAGCCATCTGAGGCCATAGAAGGAGGTCTCAGGAGACACCAGCTCTGCTGACAACTTGTTCTTACAACTCAAGTTTCCAAGATGTGAGCAAATTAATTACTATTTTTTAAGCCACTCAGCCTGTGGTTTCTGTTACAATAGTCCTAGAAACTTAATACACGGTCTTTGAGGAAAGCATCTATTTGTTAAAAAATTGAAGGAAAGGAAGGAACTTCTTGGATAAAAACTGTGCCATTTGACTAAATATTTCTCCCCAAAGGTTAAGCTTGTTCCTACCTATATCATTTGACTTCCAGATAAAAACACAAGACAGTGGATGCTTTATAGTTTTTCTTTTTTGATACTAGTAGAAGACTATGAATTCCTACTCGTGGGGATATACTTTGGTCCTTAAGTTGTTCTTATGGTCTGTATAACAGACATGGCCACTTTTTTTCCCAGATGGCTCAGTGGTAAAGAATTCGCTTGCCAATGCAGGAGACATAGGAGACTAGGGTTTGATCCCTGGGTTGGGAAGATCCTTGGAGGAATAAATGGCAACCCACTCCAGTATTCTTGCCTGGGAAATCCCATGGACACAGGAGCCTGGTGGGCTACAGTCCATGGGGTCACAAAGAGTCAGACATGACTGAAGCAATTGAACACACACCCAGTGAGATTCAGAGGAACAAATAGTTACAACACTTTCACATCTTTGGCTGAAAAAAATAATGAATTACCCTGCTTATTTAACTTCTATGAAGAGTACATCATGAAAAACGCTGGGCTGGAAGAAGCACAAGCTGGAATCAAGACTGCTGGGAGAAATATCAAGAACCTCAGATATGCAGATGACACCACCCTTATGGCAGAAAGTGAAGAAGAACTAAAGAGCCTCTTGATGAAAATGAAAGAGGAGAGTGAAAAAGTTGGCTTAAAGCTCAACATTCAGAAAACTAAGATCATGGCATCTGGTCCCATCACTTCATGGCAAATAGATGGGGAAACAGTGGCTGACTTTATTTTTCTGGGTTCCAAATCACTGCAGATGGTGATTGCAGCCATGAAAATGAAAGATGCTTACTCCTTGGAAGGAAAGTTATGACCAACCTAGATAGCATATTAAAAAGCATAGACATTACTTTGTGAACAAAGGTCTGTCTAGTCAAGGCTATGGTTTTTCCAGTGGTCATGTATGGTTGTGCGAGTTGGACTGTGAAGAAAGCTGAGTGCCGAAGAATTGATGCTTTTGAACTGTGGTGTTGGAGAAGACTCTTGAGAGTCCCTTGACTGCAAAGAGATCCAATCAGTCCATCCTAAAGGAGATCAGTCCTGGGTGTTCATTGAAAGGACTGATGTTGAAGCCGCAACTCCAATACTTTGGCCACCTGATGCAAAGAGCTGACTCATTTGAAAAGACTCTGATACTGGGAGGGATTGGGAGCAGGAGGAGAAGGGGATGACAGAGAATGAGATGGTTGGATGGCATCACTGACTCAATGGACATGGGTTTTGGTGGACTCCAGGAATTGGTGATGGACAGGGAGGCCTGGCATGCTGTGGTTCACGGGGTCGCAAAAAGTCAGACACGACTGAGTGACTGAACTGAACTGAACTGGGCAAGATTTTTAAAAAACTTTTTTATATAAAGCAATATTCAAAGTGTTTAACGTGTAATAACTGATTTAATGCTTACAACACCATAGAGGCTCTTATTGTCCGTGTTTAATAGTTGTAATGAGCTTACGATACTTGTCTTTAGTCACAAAGCTGAGAAATGGGAGAACCCCTTGTGAGTTCTGGCCATGTGACTCCAGGGTCCACCCTCTCAATGGCTGTTTTTAAAGGTTCCCTCCCACTTGCATACCAATTTTTACTTCCATGACTCCAATTATGTTAAAATTTACTTTTCATGATCTGTATCTCTTGGTCTTCTATTTATATATACAATCTCTTTTTCTCTCTACACTACATTACAGGTAATTCCTTCAAGTTATATTTTCCAACTCATTGCCTCTTTACATCTGTTTAATTTTCTGTTCCATTCAGCCACTGAGATATGTTTGTGTATTTGAAATCTACTACTCTTACTTAGTTCTAAAACCTGTCTGATCTTTTTTTAACGCTCAATTTTTTGTTTCTCATTTTTTATTTTCTCTCTTATTTCTTCGAACATTTTGCTCATTGTTATTTCACACTTTCATCAGATAATTCCATCTGAAGTTTTTGGAATGTATGAGTCTTCTATTTATTATTTCTAGTGCTACTCGATCATGTCCAACTCTTTGCAACCCCGTGGATTGGGCCCACCAGACTCCTGTTCATGTGATTCTCCAGGAGAACACTGGAGTGGGTTGCCATTTCCTTCTCTGGGGGATCTTCCCCACCCAGCAATTGAACCCCCATCTCCTGTGTCTCCTGCATTGGCAGGCGGATTCTTTACCAACTAGTGCCACCTGGGAAGCCCTTTATTGCTGCTGCTGCCTCTCAATTGTTTCTTGTGTGTGTGTGTTTGTGTTTTAATTGTGGTTTATAGTCTGTTGAATGAAATCTACAAGAATCTCAAGAGTCTATGCTGGGCATGTTGGTTACAAAGATGTGAACATTTCCTCCCAGGCCATCTCATCTTATGAGATGAACTCCCTCCTCTCCTCACTTAATTCCTGTTAACTGTTACTATTACTGTTCACTTAGTTCTTTGACCCTCAGAAATTTCCTTCACTCTAATAAGTGCAGCAATACATGGACATTAGCTTACTGTGTTTGTGTGATTCATCTTCTAATTATATTTTATCTGGAAGGCCCTTTAAAGTAACTAGTTGATCATATTGCCAGAAACTGAAAACCAAACATTTCTTTGATAAAGTAGCTTTCCAGGAAGGCTGAGTGTGGATTGTCTGAAACTCTAAATATTTCTGCATACATTCTCTAGAAATATGACATGTCTTCTGATTATCTATGTCCAATTATTTCATACTATTTTTCTAAAGAGAGAAATGAAGGTCAGAGGGATGAAATGACTTTTCCAAGTTATTTATGCAACTGAAAAACAATTTTAAAAAAAGGATTATAACTGATCACTGGGAATGAAGAAACTTTTCAGATTTATCCAATGGTCTGTGAATCAGACTCAGAAAAAAATCCAAAGAAAATGGCAGAGTAAGAGCTCCCCTAGCAGCAGACTCTTTGGCCTGTCCAAGCAATCCAGGGTGTCCATCAAGGACATCTTCTCTGCTTATTTTGGGTTCAAGCCATAGTTCCTTCCAACCTGCATCTGATCAGCACTGACAAAGTGGAATGATAAGCTGGAAAGAAGGAAAATTGACCAGTTGATCAAATACTTTTTGTGCCCTGGACACATAATAGGTTACCTGTTTTCAGGATTCCATGGGGATGACCCAAATCTAGACGCTTTATTCCCCAAGACTCAAGAAAGCATTCTTAAGCTGGTATCAGATGGTTGGTAATATTCCAAGGGACGTTTTGTGAAAGTCTTGCTTCCCCACAAATGTCCACACCACAAGCTTGGGGTTTAAAAGTTGTCAATTTTGTAGATTCTGAGAAAGCCTGAGGTCACTTAAGATCATAGATTAAGGAGTTAGGAGGGAGATCTGTTTTAGCGACCATAGAGGCCTGGCTGACCTTTTTGTAGTGCAGACAGCTGATTAGGGATTCCTATTAAAATAACATGGACAGATATTTCTGAAATCAGTGTGTATGTTTTTGTAAATAACACTTGCTATACTCCCAGTGGCTAGAGTAAAGCCAGACATGTTTAGATGTTTTCAAATAAATATTTGTTTGAAAATTTTTTATAAAGTAAGCATTCTTGAATCTTGTTTTTGAGCGTTGATGACAATACTGCTTTCCGCCACTGGGTGGTGCCATAAAACCACTCACAAATACACAGAGTGCAGATTCTGATGCTTTTTGGCCTTCTAATCATGAGATTTTTCTGTCTGTGCTTTTCAAACCACCACAACCTGGACATCATGTAGACTTTTCTTTCTGAGAAAAGCTGAAAACATTTCTGACTGAACTGTTTTTTTTTAACAACTTTATCTTTTTAGAGCAATTTAGGTTGACAGCAAAATTAAGACATTATTTCTTATGTATCTCTTACTCCACATATGCGTATGTGCATGCTAAGAAGCTTCAGTTATGTCTAACTCTCTGTGACCCTATAGACTATATCCCCCCAGGATCCTCTCTCAGTGGAATTTCCCAGGTAAGAATACTGGAGTGAGTTGCCATGCCCTTTTCCAGGGGATCTTCTGAACCCAGGGATTGAATCTGCATCTCTTGTGTTTCCTTCATTGGCAGGCGGGTTCTTTACCACTAGTGCCACCTGGGCAGCCCCCACACATGCATTGCCTCCAACTATCAACATATTCCCTACCAGAGTGGTACATTTGCTACAGTTGGTGAACTTACATGGACATATCAAAACCACCTAAAGTCTCAAGTCTACATTAGGATTCATTCTCAGTCTTAAGTTTATATTAGGATTCATTTTCAGTGTTGCTCATTCTGCTGTTCATTTCATCAAATGTATAATGATATGTGTCCATCCTGATAGTATCATGCAGGATATTTTTCACCATCCTAAAAATCCTCTTGTTCCGCCTGTTCTTCCTTTCCTCTGATTAATTCCTCAAGGCAGTGATATTTTCCAGCAGCACTTCTGCTAAAGTAGGATCCACACTGGGAAGATTTCTACAGCTCTGACACTCAGAAGATGGACACATCTATTGAGAATTTTGTTGTTTTTGTTAAGAGTGGCAGTGTAATTAATCGAAAGAGAGGAAACCAGGAATTCTAGGCTTTGGTTCCCAGAAGCAACATCCCCTTATAACTTTCTTCAAAGTGAAAGTGTTCGACTTGAGCAATGATTTTCAAATTGTGCTCTTGTTTCTCAGTGACCTAAGAATTCTTCAGAGATGCCTTCAACTGACAAAGTGTGTGTGTGTGTGTGTGTGTGTATTTAGAGGATAGGCAAAAAGGGAATGAGAGAAAGACCGTTCCTCCCATGGGAGAGGAGTTTAGGGGGAAATGGTTATATGTGTACATATGGCTGACTCCTTTGGCTGTTCACCTGAAACTACCACAGTGATGTTAATTGGCTATGTGCTAAGTCACTTCAGTCGTGTCCAACTCTTTGTGATCCTGTGGACGGTAGCCCACCAGGCTCCTCTCCCATGGCATTCTCCAGGGTTCTTTACCACTACAGCCACCTGGGAAGCCCCCCTAACTCACTATTGTGCTGTGAGTGCTAAGTCGCTTCAGTCATGTCTGACTTTGCAACCTCATGGACAGTAGCTGGCCAGGCTCCTCTGTTCACGGGATTCTCCAGGCAAGAATACAGGAAGGGGTAGTCACGCCCTCCTCCAGGGGATCTTCCTGACCCAGGGATCAAATCTGAGTCTCTTGAGTCTCCTGCATTGGCAGGTAGGTTCTCTACCACCAGCGCCACCTGGGTATATCCTAATACAAAATAAAAAGTTTTAAGTTTGAAAAAAAAAAAGAAAAGGACTGTTCCTTCCAGCCCTTTCAACCAGAATAGTTCCATGTCAGTTATGGGGATAGGAAACAAAACCTTTTTTTTTTTTTTTTGGTTGGTTTTTAAGAATGTTACACTCTTTCAGAAGAAAATTTGAACAAACTGCAGAGTTCAATGATGGTTCTAAGTTCCTTCATTTCTTGACTGAATGTTTCACCTTGGTCAGACTGCATGTGGGCTAAGAGGACGCAGGGCTCTGACTGGTCTGAGGGCAGCAACAGGCAGGTCTGCGCTCACCCTCGGTGCCCTTGCCTTGGCGTCATCTCCTTCCTGTGACCCTGAGCTCTGGCTGCCTGGCTCAAAGAAGCCACCACTCAGGAGGAGGTCTTCGGAGAAGGCCTGGAGAGATGCAGAGCTTCGTGGTAGTAAAATTCGTTGAAAAAAATGTGTGTTCAGTTGCTCAGTCATGTCCCACTCTTTATGACTCCATGGACTGTAGTCTGCCAGGCTCCTCTGTTCATAGACTTTTTCAGGCAAGAATACTGGAGTAGGTTGTCATTTCCTTATCCACAGGATATTCCCAACCCAGAAATCGAACCTGTGTCTCCTGCATATCCTGCAATGACAGGCAGATTCTTTACCACTGTGCCAACCTGGGAAACCCAACTAAAAATATACCCATTTCTTATAGTGAGCTTGGGGTTTCCCAGGTGGTGTTAGTGGTAAAGAACCTGCTTGCCAATGCAGGAGACATAAGAGACATGGGTTCAATCCCTGGGTCAGGGAAATCCCCTGGGATAGAAAATGGCAACCCACTCCCGTATTCTTGCCTGCAGAATCCCATGGACAGAGGAGCCTGGCAGGCTACAGTCCATAGTATTGCAGAGAGTTGGACACGATGGAAGTGACTGAGCATGCAGGCATAGTGAGCTCAAGGAAGTACGTAGGCAGAAAATGAATGCCAAGGCCCTGTAACAGGAAAGCACCCACCCAGGGCAGACTATACACAGAGGCAGGAACAAAGTGTACACAAAGAAGCTGGTCTCAGAGATGGGCAGGTGAGAAAATCATGTAGACCAGTTCAGCAAGCATGTTTTGAGTATCCGCTGTATGCCGGTCTCTAAGGATACAGAGATGAATGTAAGGAGATATCAGGAGATGTGAGGCAGACACATGAACGGAGTGCCATCAGACTATGTGTAAGTGCTTTGGGAGTGCATGGAAAATGATGCTATAGCAATTCAGAGAGAAGACACTGAACTTAGCTGGTGGCTTTAGGAGACTTCTTGTAGGGGGGACACCCAAACTGAATCTCCTTCACCACAGAGACCACTGCTGCAATCATACTTAAGGAAAAGGCTTTTATCAGTTGTTTATGAAAGTCAAGGCTATGGTTTTTCCTGTGGTCATGTACGGATGTGAGAGTTGGATTGTGAAGAAGGCTGAACGCCAAAGAATTGATGCTTTGGATCTGTGGTGTTGGAGAAGACTCTTGAGAGTCCCTTGGACTGCAAGGAGATCCAACCAGTCCATTCGGAAGGAGATCAGCCCTGAGATTTCTTTGGAAGGAATGATGCTAAAGCTGAAACTCCAGTACTTTGGCCACCTCATGCAAAGAGTTGACTCATTTGCAAAGACTCTGATGCTGGGAGGGATTGGGGGCAGGAGGAGAAGGGGACGGCAGAGGATGAGATGGCTGGATGGCATCACTGACTCAATGGACGTGAGTCTGAGTGAACTCTGGGAGTTGGTGATGGACAGGGAGGCCTGGCCTGCTGCGATTCATGGGGTCGCAAAGAGTCGGACACGACTGAGCGACTGATCTGATCTGATGAAAGTATTTTTTTCTTTTTTGGCCTTGCCTCATGTTTTGCAGGGTCTTAGTTCTTGGCCAGGGATCGAACCCAGGCCCTAGCGTGAAAGCCCCAAACTCTAACCACTGGGCAACCAAGTAATTCCTTTTATGAAAGATTTCAAACTCATACTTTTTTATATCTTTGCTGGCTGCTTTCATACTATTATGTAGTATTAATAGCTACTCTTCATTAAGTTCTAAGCATAGTGCTAAGCACTTTACACATAATTCCACATTTAATCCTCCCAACAATCTCATGAGACAGGCAGATATTAATACCTTCACGTTGGAAATTTTTATAGAAAGTGTCAAGTCCATACAAAAACCTTTTTCTTTTTTGAAGTATAATTAGTTTCATTATACTCATCACCAGTATGAACAGTTATCAATTCAGAGCCAGTGGTGTTTCATCTATGTCTCACACATTTTCTGATGTCAAGAGTATGCTGAAGTAATTTCCGACATGATGTCTTTTCTGTACAGAGCTCAGTGTGTTAATCTAAAAGATAACAATTGCAACCACAAGTCAGCTGATGGCTAAGATGGGGCTACAGGAACTAGATTTACCCTCCTGCCTGAAACAACCAAAAAGAAAAAAGGGAAAATATGTGAAATGATGTTTCCAAGGCACTGGACATCAAACAATGAAGGACAGTGCTACCCGAGATATGAGAAATAGATGAGGTGTGTCCTCCTTCAGCCGGGTTATTGCCCAGAGTCCAGGTGTGGCACAGGGAGGGGGAACACAGAGAAGCAGGGTGGGCTCCCTGAGCAGTTTCTGTAGAAGTGATCATTTGACTGTGAAGTTCAAACGGAAATGCAAACGACTCAAAATAGCCCAGGCAACTTTGAAACAGAAGAGTCAAGTTGGAGGAGTAGCGCTACCTGATTTTGAACTTATTATAAAGTTATAGTAATGAAAACAGTACCATATTGGCACCAATATAGGCAAATTGATCATTGGATCAAAAGAGAGTGTCCAGAAGTAGACCACATGTATATGATAACTGATTTTTGATGAGGCACAGAAGAAATGAGTGGAGAAAGGATAATCTTCAACAAATAGTAATGGAACAAGAAAATATCCATACGCAGAAAATTAAGTTTGATGCATCGCATACAATATACAAAAAAATAACTCCAAATGAATCACAGATGTAAATTTAAAACTGACAACAACATAACCTCTAAACCTCTAGAACACAGGAGATTTTTATGACCTCGGGTTAGGCAAAGTCTTCTTAGGTGTGACATCAAAAGTATAATATGCAAAAATTAAAAATTGATAACTTGGATTTCATCAAATTTTAAGACAGGTGATCTTTGGAAAATTCTGTTAAGAGAATGAAAAGACAGCCTACAGCCTAATAGAAGATTTTTGCAAATCATGTATCTGATAAAAGACTTGGTCATACATATATTCAAGTCACTTCACCAAAGGAGATATAGATATATAGAGTTAACCAAAAAAATTTGTTCTGATTTTTCCATAAGATGTTACAGAAAAACCCCAACGAACCTTTTGGTCAACCCAATAGATACAGATATAGGCATTAAAAATTAGAGCTTGAAAATATACTTAACATCATTAACCATTGCATGTATGCTCAGTCACTGAGTTATGTCCAGCTGTTTGTGACCCAGTGGACTGTAGCCAACCAGACTCCTCTGTCCATGGGGTTTACATCTCCTCCCAGAATAGGGAGATGTAAATTAAAACTAGAGTGTGATGCTACTAAAAAACTATTTTAGTGGCTAAAAATTAAAAAGATGGACAATAAAACCTGCTGGTGAAGACAGAGATCTTTAACTAGTATGCAAGATGGAAGCAGCTCCCTGAACATATTTCTGGTTGCTTTGCTTTGCCAACACTATCAGGGTATTGAGGGCAGGAGAAGCGGGCAACAGAGGATGAGATGGTTGGATGGCATCATCAACTCAATGGACATGTGTTTGAGCAAGCTCGGGGAGATGGTGAAGGACAGGGAAGCCTGGCATGCTGTAGTCCATGAGGTGGCAAAGAGCTGGACACAGCTGAGCGACTCAACAACAACAACAACACAGACTCAGATTTAGTGGGTGAGTAACAGAACCCCACCTGAGGGAGCCTGATGAAAGAAGGCAGAAAGGGAGGCCTGTAAACTGGGATACACGTCAGCAGGACACATGTTCTTACGGGACTGTCAGTGTCCATAGTCCAAATCCCCATCATGAACTGCAGTTTGATACTGCAACTCATCTGCTCAAAATGGGAGGGAAATGAAAGGGGGAGAAATATTGGAGACATTGTGGGGGAATATTGGATGTTGTCCTTCTGGCGAGGATGACCTAGAAGTGTGAGGAAAAGGTCAGAAGTGTTTTTAAACAAGTAAAACAATAAATCAAGTATTTTAAAAAATGACAATAAGTTCTTATTTCTGATGAATAACTTAACACTATGAATAATAAGGCATTTAATAATGAGTATTCAACTTCAACAGCTGCATTCATAGCCAGAGAAGCACACATGCAGGATTCAAGCCATGAAACTGAGAACTGCAAAATTTTTAACTGCTCTGGACACATTTCGTTGTACCCTGCTGCCCTTCCCCTTCCTCCTTGGTCAGAGCTGTGAGGTTGCTTGTAGTCCCTTTAACCATCTGGTGCCTTCATGTTCTCCTCTGCAAAATAGAGACAAATCTTTTTGTTCTCAAAGAGCATACTAGAGGTCTAACATATATTCCTTAAGTGAATTAATGGATTGATTTCTTCAATGCTTAAGTGCTATCACAGGTCACATCAATGACCATTATCTTCCAGGGACTCTAAACCCTACAGAGGATGTAAACTGTTTCCTGACTCCAACTGTAAAAACCAACTTCCTCATTTCAGTGGAAATGACACCATTAGCAACAAGTCAATACCATAAAACATGCATTTCCTAATACTGACATATTTTTTTAAAATTTCTCAGTGCTTTTTCCATTTTTCCCTACGTTGGAATGAATTTCAACAGCCTCCTACCTGTTACTGCTCTTTTACATAGGAGCAAAGTGAAGCCCTGAACGACTTGGTTATATATGTCACATAGACATAGACCCTGGGACTATTGATATTTCATCTCTCCAAGAGGAGGGATTAGCAGAATTGCCCATCCTCAGTTAAATCCTAGGATAAAGTTAAGTATCTAATACTCCATTAAGGGAGCTTCTCAGGTGGCGCACTGGTAAAGAATCCACCTGCCAATGCAGAAGACTCAAGGGACACGGGTTCAATCCCTGGGTTGGGAAGATCCCCTGGAGTAGGAAATGGCAACCCACTCGAGTATTTTTGCTTGGAAAATTCCACAGACAGAGGAGCCTGATAGGCTACAGTCTATGGGGTTGAAAAGAGTGAGACACGATTGAATGACTGAGAACACAATAACTCCATTAAACCTACTCTTGGTAGCAGGTGGCAGATGTGTGAATCTGTTGAAAAAAATTGACTGAGGGGATGGTAGGAGTCATAGTGATAAAGGAGTTTGGCCACTCAGATTGCTTGAATCTTCCATCACTTGAATTATCCTGAAGTGCTACAAATTCAACAGGGAGGATATAGTAAAGAGGAAGTGTGCAGAAGCTTTGTCTAGCCCTGAAAGTAAGGTGTTAATGGCAACATGCAGGATGACTTCAATTTCTAAAAGACATTGTAGCTGGGAACAGTGGGGATGAAGATTTATGGGTGGGGGAATGAGCTGAAAAACTTTCATGCAAATTTCTGCCTTTTGGGAGATACATCCCACTAAGCCAAACCTGGTGATACTTGGATTGAGGAGGGGGCAGTTGTTGAAATGTAAGATGGGTGCCAGTTCAGTGGAACAAAAAAGCTATTTCCAGAATATGGAATTTTAAAACAAAAGGAGAGAAGATGTTTACCTGGGGTTTCTAGTTTTATATTCACAGAAGTTACACATCTGCTACTTGAAATGTGTACCATCTCAAACAGATATTCATGGTGGATTTCCAGTTAATAGACAGGAAACTCTGCCCTCATGTTTTATTTGCCTTCTGGGTCAGTGATTATAAATGCAGTTAGGAGATTAGAGCTGGTCATCCTTAGCCATATCCACTATCACTAATCGTAATCTCTGAACAGTTATAGTCAGAATCATAGAACTGTAGGGACACCCTGAACAGAGTTTCTATCCTTGCCACTACTGATATTTAAGGTGCAATAATTCTCTTTGTGAAGGACTGTTCTGTGCAATGTAGGGTGGTTAGCAGCATCTTTGGTCTAGATGCCAGTAAACAGCTTCCTAGTGGTGACAACCAATAACGCTTCAAGATGTTATCAAGTACTCTTGGGAGTGGGGTTAAAATCACCCCTGGTTGAAAACCACTGCTCTGGGACACTGTATATAACCCCTCTCACACCCTGTGCACATAAAAGAATGAAAATAATTACATAGGACAAAAAGTAAACTGGAAGGAATCTGAGAATAATTATGTAAGGCTCAATGAAAAAAGTCTTGACACTTTATACATTTATAGGAAAAATAGGATACAAAATATTAAATATTTAAATTTATTTTAAAATTCTAAATGAAATCATTTCAAAACTCTAAATGAGAAATTTGAACTTATTTTCAGTGACATATCTTTTTACAGAAAATACTACACTTTAAATGGTTTTATGCAATGCTGATCAAGATATTTTAATGATGATCACTTCAAATTTTTAGTAGTCTCTACCAGCAAGAAACTTCAGTCATATAAGCAGATGATGCAAAACATTTAAATCATTGTTTACATTCAATAGAAGATTTATAACTTTTGAAATTAAAGAACCTAATAGCTTATCCTTTTATTATACAGATAATTTCTTATAATAAAGCAAAAGTATTTCAGATTTGAACTTTTATCTATCTTGTGTTTCAAAATAACAATGAGGGTTGAGTTTCTATATTGCATATGTACTCTAAGAACACATTTTCACCAGGAGCCAGCATGAAAACCACTAAATGGACTTCTTGTCCATCAGCTGCAGGTGGACAAGATAATTTGATATATGTGAAGACAGAAATCCTGGGTTACCATTTGTCTCTGAAGAGACCAGTAAGCCCCACCAATTTCTGCACCTATCTATCCCAAACTAGCTGCATCTTGGCCTAAGCTCCAAGCTCTAGGAATCTGGCAAATAAACTCCCTGCTGGTCTTCAGACTTTACCTAGGATGGCTAGCGATGTATTCTGAATTCAGGTGTTGAAATTTCCAGGCTGAGGAGCACCTTCTTGGCTGCAGTCAGGGCATCACGTGAAGCAGCACATGGCAAATACGGCACAGTGCGCTAGTCGTCGTCTCTGGAGACTATGAGGGTGGTCCTTAAACCACCCTGCCAAGACTACTCCCTGAAGAGTGGTGAGAAGACCCCTCTTAGTTAGAGGCACCTGGCTCCAGAGCTCGTTACTCCAAGCCCCACCAGGCACTTGAGTGTTGAGAGACTAATTCACAGCATACTTGGAATCCATTTGTGGCACACCACTGTAGCGCACCTTGTAATGTGGCACACAGCTTGGGGAAAGTTCTGCCTTGGAGATTTCTTCCTGGTTCCAGGTGAGTACCCCATGGCTCAGAGAAGGGTGCGTGTCACCCCAGGTCACATGTTAATGACGGAGCTGGGGCCGGAAGCTAACTCTGGTTCCTGGTACCACAGCCATGTAGATCCTTCATTTCTTGTCATTTTTCCCCCTCTCTGTCTTCCTTCTTCCCAGTGACTCATTCACCACAAATTCCTCATGGAACTAGCCTACTAGTTAAAGATGTTAGCTTGTTCAGCACCTACCACAGAGAGGGCAGCGTTTCTCAAGCTTTGATATACACGAGAAAGGAAATTTAAAAGATGGATGTGTTTTACTGCTGTCTGTTTGTGAAGAAAGTTGCAGCAGGAAGAGAGGAGGGTGAAGATTTATAGCAGAGAACATGAGGCAACATTTCCACTTTACTCCCTCTAATATCTTTGGCTGAGTCTTATGGTGAACACCAGATCTTGGTGACCTGTAAGGAGACACTGTGACCCAAAGGTTACAAAAATCCAAGAGGTCAAAATAACAGGTCATTTTATCTGAGAAAAAAAATGGAAATAATTTTAAGTGCTTGAAGGGACATGCAGTGGTTTCCAAACTCCAGGGTGCAGGAGAAGCTCATTAGAAGTTTGTTTAACTTATTTTGGCAAGTAATTCTAAATCAGTTGGTTTGGACTGAAGCCTACAGATCTGCACTTTAACAAGCACTCTGAGATTATCTGATTGAGAAATGCTGAGACAGAAGTAAGACCTTAGAGCTTGATTGCATTATATAATGTGGACTTTGCAAATGGTGAGCGGAAACGTTTTATTTTTTAAATTTAAACAGTTCTCGTTTCTCCTAGATAACTCATATTTAGGATATTCATGTTGTAAATTATTACTTAAACAAAAAAATCCCTCTCCTCTCCCTTTCTGCTTTTATCTATTTCGAAGCTGGGAAAATGTTTTTTGCTATTTTCCCTTGAATGAATGCAAGTTATTTATATAAAAACCCCATTACAAGTAGAATGGCCAAGCCACAAGCTTCCCTGGTCTTTTGAGTCTTTGACCCTTCTCTGTGCACCCCAAGTGCAAATACCTGTTAAGACTCCCCTTGTTTTAGGCAACCTGACTCGACTCACTTGTGCTAGATTCCCCACTCTGTCCCCAGAAAAGGGGAGGTGGACAGTGAAAGAACAGGATAGAGGAGGTGTTGCTAGTGAAGGCCTATCAGAATGCAGGATGTGGGAAACCTCAGAACACTGCTTACCAGTTATGGAAGAGGTGTTACCCCAGGAAACCGCACACTAGAGCCCATAATGGAAGCCCAGAAATGGGCTTATAAACACATTTTCACCCTGTGTTAATAACTTTCTTCTCAAAGTCCTTTTTTATTTAAAAATATATATATATATATATATTTATTTGACTGTGCTGTGTTTTGGTTGTGGCATGTGGGATCTTGAGTTGCAGCATCCCTAGTTCCCCGAGGGATTGAACCCGTGCTCCCTGCATTGGGAGCTTGGAGGCTTAACTGCTGGACCACCAGGGAAGTCCTCCAAGTCCTTTTACATGAACCTTATGCGAGTGTGTGCATCATATCGTATTGTTGTGCGTGTGTGTGTGTGAGAGAGAGAGAATGACTACTACCAACTTACTCATGTGAAAGAAGAAGCTTAAGAGCCCCTGATACACACATTAAATACTGTGCTGTATTTTCATATAAATATTTTCTCATATGTTCTTAGAGAAGACTCCCAGAAGCTTTGTGAAGAAGGTAGACTTGTATTCTTTTTCTCATTTTGAGGAAATGGAGATTTAGAGAATTAACAAGTTGTATAACTTTGAACAAGGGATTCTACTTTTCCATCATTGTTTTTTAACCTATAAAGTAGGGGGATTAGCGCAGCTTATTCTCACAATAACAATATCAGTAACAATGTATCATAATTGCGTGTGTGAGTGCTCAGTTGCTTCAGTTGTGTCCAACTCTTTGCAAACCTATGGAATGTAGCTTGCCAGGCTTCTCTGTCCATGGGAGTCTCCAGGCAAGAGTACTGGAGTGGGTTGCCATTTATTCCTCCAGGGGATCTTCTTGACCCAGGGATCGAACCCGCCTCTCTTGTGTCTCCTGCATTGACAGGTGGGTTCTTTACCACTGGTTGCACCTGGGAAGCTCACATCATAATGAAGTTAGCCCAAATCACTGATAGAAAAGAACTTTAACTCATATATTCTCCCTCCAAACTCAGTAAGTGTTCTTCTCAATAACATGACTTTTTAAAGAGGACAGTTAACTGGAGTCCAAATCTTGCTATATCTCAGGTAACAATGTCAAGAAAAGTCCCTGTGCTGCTTTCCGTCTCAGAGCCGGAAGAGTCTGTGCGGACCAGCCTCCTGTGTGTGGATCAACCTTCTCTGTGTGGTCATGTGTCAGGGATACCCTGAGGAAGGTCATCTGACCATGCTCATGGATATTCCCATGAACCCACATGCTCAGAATCCAAGAGTCAGGCCATGGCAGGAAGACCAGGACAGCAGCAGTAGCCTCCTAGAGGGATGGTTCCCTCGGCCAGGACAGGTAGGCATCAGCTTGCTGGAATTCGAAGGCAGCCACACCTGCATCCATTATGTCTTAGCCTCTCCACCACTCCACTTTGCAAGTGAGGAAATAGTACCTTCCATGCAACACCCAGCCATCAGATATCAATCTTGAACAGCAGGGCAGAACAAGTCAGACCTGTGAGTTAGAAGATATCATCCTAGTTACAGGCAGTTGTGTGACCTTGGGAAAGTCACTTGACCTCTTTAAACTTATTTCCATGTCTTCAAAACAAAATCAGTTGGTAAAATAATCTCTAAGACAGATGACTCTCAATCTTTTCAACAGGCATTAAGAATGACTGGGAAGATTTGAGTATAAAAATGGGTTTAGTATAATACAGATTTATCATATTAAACACAAATAAGAATGAACACATCTTAACATATTTATATAAGAAATAGAGGAACTAATTGGTTTATACATTCACTTTCTTTCTATTTTTCAAATAGTTTTAGTAAAATATTCTACCTTGGTGAACAAGTGTGATTAAAATGTTTGAATTTCATAAAAGAAAAATCACTTGGGGTTAAAATGAATACTCATGGGGATCTTGGTCCCTATGATTCTGATACAGTAGGTTGAAATAAGGCACAGGAATCTGATTTTTTAACAAGCACCCAAGTAATTCTGCTAGAAGTGGTCTGCAGACAACACTTTCAGAAATACTGCAAGAGTGAGGGCCCCTTCTGCTCGTGTTGTGTGGATTGTTCATCTCTCCCTGTAGTTAACCAATCACCAAGCGCTGGTGATTACTCAGGCAAATTATCTGCCTCATCCATCCCTTCCCTTGAATGCCACAGCAAAACCAATTTTATGCCAGGATGATAGCAATGACTTCTGATTTGAATTCCTGATCCCATTATTTTGTCGTCCATGTCCTATTACTAGAGTCTGCATATATTCCTAACATCTCATCAGAACCATACAAAGGGGATTGGTTGTCTGTAGGATGAAACCCAAACTTCTTAATCAAGCAAGTGTCTCCACATCCTTGTCTTCCGTGGGTCTTCCCTAGGAATGCTCTGTGCTAAGAGAATCTGACTACTGAGTCTCCTGAATGAGCCTGTGTGTCATCATCAACAAAGCTTTGCTCACATCATGTTTTCCTCCTTAAACTCTCCCCTTAACTGCTTTGTACCCACTGTCTAAATTCTATTCATTTTTGGAAGAACAACTTTAAAGCTCACCTCCTTTAGGATGTCTTTTCTGACCACCCCTCTTGACAGTGAGCTCTTGATTTCTTTAGCTAGCCCGACACAATGAAATGATCATGGTAACATTTCTCCCTACATTGTGTATCTCGGTCTCCTCACCTGCCTTGAGCACAGTGGCATCTAGTAGTTATGCGTTTCTGTATCCTCCCCAGGCTGTGCACAGAGATGGCATTTGATACAGACTTACTGTACATCCTTTTCCCACAGAATGCATTCTCTGTTTAAACAACAAAGCTAGTATGCACTTGACTGAGTTAATTAACTTCTGACATTTTTCTCTGTTTGCAAAATACAAGAACCAAAACAGGATACTCCTCATCCCAGGATGTTACAAGAAACCATTTATTCAAAATGATTAATTGTTGACCAAGAAACAAAATGAACAGGTGTATCTGCCTGCTTGAATTAAGAATGCTTCCTCTAAGTAATAACACAAGCCCTTTCCTCTCTGTGGAGGATTTCCTGGCATCATCAGATGTATTTGTTGTTGTTAATGTAATAACATTTATAGAACATTATAAAGAATCATATACATTATGTTATGCGCTTTTCACAACCAGCTTATGTATTGTGTGTATGAGCTGTCGCTCAGTCGTGTCTGACTCTTTGTGACTCCATGGACTGTAGCCCACCAGGCTCCTCTGTCCATGGGGATTTTCCAGGCAGGAATACTGGCATGGGTTGTCATTTCCTACTCTAAGGGATTTTCCCGACACAGGGATCGAATCTGCATCTCTTGCGTCTTCTGAATTGGCAGGCACATTTTTTTACCACTGCGCCACCTTGGAAACTCACCTTATGTATTAATCATTATTATCTTTATTTTATAGATGAGGAAATTGATGCTTAAGATATTAAACAGTTTAACAAAAATCACCACCTAGTGTCAGAGCCAGAATTTGTATCTTGGTCAGTCTGATCTCAAAGCATTTGGACATTACATTATTTTGTTAACCTAACACCTTATGGACCTGGCATTACAGCGCCTTTTAGTTGTTGCTTGCAGGTTAGTTATCTGGAGAAACTCTAAAATTTTTAGGAGTGAGATGTGCCTTTAATGCTTGGCACATAATAGGTACTCAGTGAAACCTGAATAAATGCAGACTGAAAAGGAGGCTAAGAATGTGACAGATTATAATGTTTCAGGCCAGGTGGTTGTGACAAGTGCTAATAAGTGGCCTCAACCATGTGAGAGGCAGAAGACTCTTCTTCAGCTGCCATCAGGAAAAGGCTGCATGGAGGAGGTTACCTTTGAGATAACAATGCCCCTTTACCTGAGGGTCCCTTCCTCAATACTTTTGGCCTGTACAAGCCCCTGATCAGTAACCAACACGGTGTGCACAGCACAGGGTCCTCAATCACTTAATTATTCAGATGATCTATGTGGCACTTGGGTCCTACGCTGCAACCACATGAACCCACCCTAACTAGCTTAAGTACAAAAGAAATTTACTGAGAATCTTAGGGAGCTCACAAAATCTCCAGAGGGAGCAGAGAATCAGGGTGAGGTGCTATTCAGCCAGAAAGAACACCCAGACACCCTACAGATTAGATGTTTATACCCTTTCATGACTGGGGACAACTACCACAGCCTACAGTGATGATGTTAGATCAAGAATGCCAGAACTCAGCCAAAGCTGTACTCCAAGCCTGGACACTCCAGCCACCTTTTTGTTAAAAGACGGAGTCCATGGGAGGTCTGCATCATCACATTGTTCTCTTCCTAATCAAAGAGCATGAGGTTGCTAGGGGAAACCCAGATTTATGTATGGACATTTGAGCTTCAGTTCAGTTCAGTTCAGTTGCTCAATCGTGTCCAACTCTTTGCAACCCCATGAACCGCAGCACACCAGGCCTCCCTGTCTATCACCAACTCCTGGAGTTTACCCAAACTCATGTTCATCGAGTTGGTGATGCCATCCAGCCATCTCATCCTCTGTCATCCCCTTCTCCTCCTGCCCCCAATCTTTCCCAGCATCAGGGTCTTTTCCAATGAGTCAACTCTTCACATAAGGTGGCCAAAGTACTGGAGTTTCAGCTTTAGCATCATTCCCTCCAAAGAAATCCCAGGGCTGATCTCCTTCAGAATGGACTGGTTGGACCTCCTTGCAGTCCAAGGGACTCTCAAGAGTCTTCTCCAACACCACAGTTCAAAAGCATCAATTCTTCAGCTCTCAGCTTTCTTCACAGTCCAACTTTCACATCCACTCAAGACTACTGGAAAAACCATAGCCTTGACTAGACGGACCTTTGTTGGCAAAGTAATGTCTCTGCTTTTGAATATGCTATCTAGGTTGGTCATAACTTTGCTTCCAAGGAGTAAGCGTCTTTTACTTTCATGGCTGCAATCACCATCTGCAGTGATTTGAGCTTCAAGGAAGGCTAAAAAGAGACTCTGGCTTCTAACTTGGCAGAGCAGAATTCAGAATGTAAACTACTCTCCCAAATGTAGGAAGGTGGTTCACTAGATAGGTGGCATGGGGGTGGGTGGGAGGGATGTCCAAGAGAGAAGGGATGTATGTATACATACAGCTGATTCACTGTGTTGTACAGCAGAAACTGACACAACATTGTAAAGCAACAGTATTCCATTAAAAAAAAAAAAAAGATGCTGAGGGGTTCTATGAGGTATATCAGATAGTAATATCTTATAGCAACAATAATAGCTGTAACTTACTGAGCATATATTAAGTGTTAGACATTTTACAAACATTTTTATTTTCTTCCTTGCCACACAACTGATACTCTTAGTATCCCCACTTCACATAGGTAGACACTAGGGCTGGGACAGGTTAGTTTCTTAAGACCATAACGTTAATGTGTTAAGTTCTATACCAGATTAAATTACAGATCTTGCTACCTCCTTGAACTTCCTCTATCATAGAACTCTCCGTATTTTTATTGTTTGTTGCTATTGTTTAGTCACTAAGTCTGACTCTTTTGGGACTCCATGGACTGTGGCCCCCCCAGGCTCCTCTGTCCATGGAATTTCCCAAGTAAGAATACTGGAGTGGGTTGCCATTTCCTATTCCAGGAGATCTTCCCAATCCAGGGATCAAACCTGTGTCTCCTGCATTGGCACATGGATTCTTTTACCACTGAGCCACCAGGGGCTATTTTATTGTTGTGTTGGTCGCTCCGTCATGTCCAACTCTTTGTGACCCCATGGACTGTAGCCCACCAGGCTCCTCTGTCCATGAGATTCTTGAGGCAAGAATACTGGAGTGGGTTGCCATTTCCTTTTCCAGGGGATCTTCCCAACCCAGAGATCAAACCTGTGTCTCCTGCATTGGCATGTGGATTCTTTTACCACTGAGCCACCAGTGGCTATTTTATTGTTATTATGTACTTAATGGCTGCCTTTTCTGCTAAGTGCCATGAGCATACAGGAGGCCTGTTTCCTGTTATATTCCCAGCACATGTGATATTTATTCACTCATTTAACAGACACCCAACTTCCATTGTGGGTCTGGTACCTTCACATGGTTACTCAACAATGATGCATTAAATTCATCTAATGTGCCAGTCACTGTCACCTGGTGCTGAGAGTGCTGTTGGAACAAGACAGGCAAGGTCCCTGCCTCATGGGATTTACATTCTGCCTGAGAGAGACAGGCAATTAACAAATAAAGAAGTGTATAAAATAACAGAAAGCAATATGCGCTATGAGGAAAAACAAAGCAAAGGAGGGGATAGAAAGTAGTGGGGCGGGGTGATGAGGAGGGAAGGCCTCTTTACAAAGACTGAGTTTGATACACCAGAATGAAGGAGAGAATGACTCCTAAGAAAACCTGGTGAACCGTGCTCTAGGCGGTAGGACAAGTGCGAAGGCCCTGAGGTGGGAGTGAACTTGGCCTGTTCTGGGAATAACAAAACCAGTATGGCTAGCTTGTAACAAATAAAGGCGAAAGTGGTTAGAGATGAGTTCAGAGAGATGGGAAGGTCATATACAGACAGCCTTGAAACCACTCCCTGATATGGAATTTAAGTTTTACCCAGGTGGTGCTAGTGATAAAGAACCTACCTGCCAATGCAGGAGACAAGAGACTCAGGTTCGATCCCTGGGTGGGGAAGATCCCCTGGAGAAGGGCATGGCAACCCACTCCAGTATTCTTGCCTGGAGAATCCCATGAATAGAGGAGCCTGGTGAGCTACAGTCGATAGGGTGGCAAAGTTGTTGGACACAACTACTGAGGTGACTTAGCATGCTTGCTAGCACTGAGGGGTTTTGAAAGGAATGCCATGATATGCTTTAGCTTCAACTAGATTATGGTAGAGGCCATGTGGAAGTTCGCTGGGGGCTGGAGGAAGATTTGACATAGGGAGGTTATGTAGATATTTCAGCACTTAAACAGGAGAGAGAGAACTTGGACTGGGGTATTGGGGATGAAAAGAAATGGCTGAATTTGGGGGTCTATTTTGAAGGTGAAGCAGATTGGTTTCCAAATGTATTCAAATGGGAGTGGGAAAAGAAATGACTTGGGTAACTGGGTGGTAACTTCACTGGTGGCTCAGACAGTAAAGCATCTGCTTACAATGCAGGAGACCTGGGTTCGATCCCTGGGTTGGGAAGAGCCCCTGGAGAAGGAAATGGCAACTTACTCCAGTATTCTTGCCTGGAAAATCCCATGGATGGAGGAGCCTGGTAGGCTACAGTCCATGGGGTTGCAAGGAGTCGGACATGACTGAGCAACTTCACTTGCGTAACTGGGTAAATGGAAATACCATTTCATGAGGTATAGAAGACTGGGGCAGGAGACCACCAGAAGAAAGACTTAGACTTCATGGTACTTGCATATGGACATTTAAAAGACTCTGATGCTGGGAGGGATTGGGGGCAAGAGGAGAAGGGGACGACAGAGGATGAGATGGCTGGATGGCATCACTGACTCGATGGACATGAGTCTGAGTGAACTCCGGGAGTTGGTGATGGACAGGGAGGCCTGGCGTGCTGCGATTCATGGGGTCGCAAAGAGTCGGACACGACTGAGCGACTGATCTGATCTGATCTGACCTGGATCTGAGTGGTGATGTTGAGAGGCATTGGATAGATGGGTGTAAGAGCTGGGATTTCAGGGTGAGGTTAGGACTAGATGTACAAACATGGGAGATGAGTATACAGCTGAAGTTTCAAGTCTGAAGACTAGATGAAATAGCCTTAGCTGTTGCTGCTACTGCTGCTAAGTCGCTTCAGTCGTGTCCGAGTCTGTGCAACCCCATAGATGGCAGCCCACCAGGCTCCCCCGTCCTTGGGATTCTCCAGGCAAGAATACTGGAGTGGGTTGCCATTTCCTTCTCCAAAGCATGAAAGTGAAAAGTGAAAGTGAAGTTGCTCAGTCGTGTCCGACTCTTAGCGACCCCATGGACTGCAGCCTACCAGGCTCCTCCATCCATGGGATTATCCAGGCAAGAGTACTGGAGTGGGAGGTGCCATTGCCTTCTCCTGGCTAGAACTCAGTAAACTTGCTAAATATTTAGGGATAGAGATTGAGTTGAAACATAGGTCTGACTCAAAGCCTTAAGGCACATAACTTGCAACATCCTTCCTGAACTTTAGGACAAGAAGAGGAAGCAATTTTACTGAAGGCGAGGGATATTAGTAGAGGGATAGAGCCACTGATCAAAAATAGGTGGGGGGAGGGGGGTAGAAAGAGGAGTGCCAGATGGGAAGGGAAAAACATGAAAGGTAGTGGCCAGCAGCGGGTGGGGAGAAGAGGGCGGAGCCTACCGTCTCTGGCTGGGGCTCCTTTCATCTTCCATTGTCAGGCGCTGTAATTTGTGTGCTTACAATCGCCCTTTGCCCATTGAGTGGTTTTCTTGGTTTCCTTATCTGCATTTTCTAGAATCACTCATGCAGCTCACTTGACAAGAGCTCTTGAGAGCAATTTATTTCTATCAGGTGTCAGAATAGCCATCTTTTCTTAAGAAATTTAAAACAAATCCTGAGAAATCTAGGGATCCCATAACATTAGGTTTTCTTTTTGTGTATCAATGCTGGGAAGCTTAAACCCTCTTGAGTGACATTTTTGCTTCAGCCTCATTTCAACTCCATTTTATGCTCCAATTATGTTTGTCTTTTTTACTTTTTGCCACACCATACGGCTTATGGGATCTTAGTTCTTGACCAGGGACTGAGCCTGGGCCTTGGCAATAAACGCAGAGAGTCCTAACTCTGGGACCATGAGGAAATTCCAAAGTTATTCTGCAGTTTGGCTGGATCTTGAGGCTTGTGGGATTTTGATCCCTGACCAGGGATCGAACCCTTGGCCCATGCAGTGGAAATGCAAAATCTTAACCACTGGATGGCCAGGGAAGTTCCTGTCTTTTTTTTTTTTTTATGTGCTTCTTGTTTAAATTTCCTTTACTCTTTTTAAATATCCCTAACAGCTGCATCAACTGCTATATGGACCAAGGCAGGGAATAACAAACACATGTGGCATCTGAAAGACCCTTCCTTTCAAATAATCTGTTCCATTGCCCTTATAAACTCACTTGTCAGATGTGTTGTCTCAACATCTGGTAGAGAAACTATGTTCCTCAAGTCCACCAAGGGACTGTCTCCCACTTCGGAAACAGGCTCCCAATTTGGAAAAAGGCTCTGAATTCCTTTTACAAGGAGAAGGAGTAAATAGGCTCAGTTCTCCTTCCTCCAATCACTCTACAAATGAGAAGTAGCATTAGCTTAAGTACGTATAGCAGGAATGAAAGAGACCCAAATGTGGCCTGCACACTTAGCATCACCTCTTTGGTCAAATCCAAAGAGTAACAACTAGTGTGTTACTAGTGTAACAACCGCATGCTGCCACAGCGAATGCAAGAGCAAGGGCTGCAGCCTGACAGTCTAAGCTGTAGTTGTCCTAGGACACAGTCCCAAGCATACAGGACCAGGGCTGTGGGCCTCCCGTGTCCCTGTGAAGGACTATTGTCCAAGCCAATGTCAGCTCACTTCTGGAAGGGAGAGATCACCGTGCTCCAGAAACAAAATCGTAGTATGGAGTCCTTGGCATTGGTCATGGCAGAAGACAGCAGTGCTACAAGCCTCAACAGGAAAACAGGAAAGTGAGCGCTGTGTGAGATGGGCAACATCCTGGGGACTCCCAGAATGAACAGAGAGGAGCCTGACGAAACTGGAACTACTGCAGTAGCAGGTGGAGTTGGGGAGGAAGAGCCAAAGATATGCTGTTTTTTGATATGGAATTATTGGTTGGGATAAAGAAATTCTAGTGAAAGACTATTTTAAGAAAGAGTTGAATAATAACAACACAGGCAAAGTTTATTTAAATCTGCTTCTGTTAGTGTCCATGGACACTAGGGTAAATTTCCCTCTAATGTAGAAGAAGTGCTTATGAACTCATTGTTGGGAGTGAGTAAGCTGTACACTGGAGATGACAGATATATTTCCAGTCATCAATCAGCCATTTGTGAACATTTATTAGGAACTGATTACCAGCTTCTACTGTGCTTGGGGCAGATCTACTTATAGAAACTGGTTGTCATGGAAACTGCAGATAGCTACAGTCCTCTCTGGACCTGAATGAGGAGCTAAAAGTCCTCTAAGTTATTGTCTCTAGCTAAGAGGCCCAGGAGCTTCAAGACTGTTCTAATACTAGACTTCTGGTTTTATTTACGACTCCCCCATTTTAGTTCTAAAAGGTACTGTGAAATTAGGACTCTTTTGATAAAGAGGAAGATAATGATTCAAGCAGGTAACACCCCCCTCAAGGTCTGTACTGAGTATTTTGAGCATGCAAAGCCACACTTTGCATTTGCGTCAGCCTAACTTACAGTGCAGAGAGAGCAAGGGGCTAACAGAGAGAGAGAACAGAGGGCCTCTGATATATGAGATGGACTAGGGTGAGTTGATCATATAATATGTACTTTTGTTTGGTTCACACTGGTTTGATCCAGTGTGATTTACATGATTTACACAGGCCCAGAATCCCAAAGATGAATGGCGGAGACTAAGGAGGAGTGACTCGCTTATTATACCTGCCCTCTCAAATTCCAGCTCTGCTGTTGAATGATTTTTTTGACATTAGACAAATTCCTCAAGTCCTCCAAGCCTCAGATGCCTCCCATGTTGAATGGAAAGATCATTTATTTGATTATGGAGTTATTTGAAGAACAAATAAGAAACTGCATGTAAAAAGTTATTGTTCCTTTTTTTCTTTCAAATATTAGAAATTAGTGGTCCTTTCCTTTAGTTTCACGTCAAAAGGTTGGCATCCTGGTTAAGGTTATGTTTGCATTTATTCAGCTTTGCATGCTCGGACTCTGGCAATGTGCCTGGTTTACTGTAGGAGTTAGTGAATGTTTGTTGTTGAAGAAATGAGAAAGACTTGTAGTTACTTTGCTTGTGATCTCTTTGATATTAAATTCCAAGAATTGGAAGGGAAGTCTCAAGGTCATCTGGCCATGCCTCTGCTTCTGTCCATAAAGAAGAGGTAGGTTGGTATAAAATGAAAGCTGTTCCAAGCATATGAGTGTCTGTGGATCTCACAGCTGGTCAACAGAGCCTTTGGATGGAAGTTCCAGTAGGACGCAAAACAGAGTGAAATTGACTTACCTCTCTGGATGGCATCACTGACTCGATGGATGTGAGTCTGAGTAACTCCGGGAGTTGGTGATGGACAGGGAGGCCTGGCGTGCTGAGATTCTTGGGGTCGCAGAGTCAGACACGACTGAGTGACTGAACTGAAATGAACTGAGATGAAGTAGACTGTTTTTTTTTTTTCAGTACTTACCCAGTAGATCCATCTTCTCTAAAATAATTCCACCATCTTTAACCTCCTGTTGGCTTATGAGATCATATCTCTAGAAGACTCCTATTGAAAATGCAAATATGTTCTTAGAGAATGGTAGCTTGCAAAGTCATTAATAAGTTATTGAACCAGCAAAGAGTGGGGACCACTGAACAGTAAGCTTTTCAAGGGAGTCAGGGAGGAGGGATTGAGGGAAGATTTGGGGGTTATTTCTCAAAGACCATGAATTAGCTGGCATGCCTTTGTGGGTCCCACACACGCATCAGGGAAAAAAGAATTCAGAAACTCTGCAGCAGACGTCTAAGGCACATGGGACAAACTCTGTCATTTGGACCAATTTTTACGGTAATTAAAGTTTTCGGGAACAGTTACCTGAATTTCCTCCTGTCACTCTCATGACAACTGTCCAAAGTAGTCAAGGAGGATCCTGATCACCCCGCTACAGTTTCAAAGAAGACACTGTGGCCCAGATCAGCCATGTGATCTGTTTAACACCACTCAGGTTATAAGTAGCAAATGTGGTACTCGAGTTTCTTTCTTTTTACTCTTAACTGAGTTTTCATTAAACTCTACTCCCTCCTTGACTTGGATAACCCAACCAAACAAAACAGTAGTGACAGTGAAATACGAATAATACCAGCAGCCCTCTTTTATGATGCTATGACTACGTAGCAGCATTGTGCTAAATACCTGAGAAACCTCTTGTCATTTATTAATTATCACCAATATTTTCCGGTTGTGGGGAATGAGTAGTGGAGGGGATTTAATGCTGTACCCACCTTCCTGCAGATGGTGAGAGATGAGCATGGACTCAAATCCCTGTTGTCAGAGTTTGGAAGTGCTCAGAGCTTTTCCAGTAAAGGATCTCTGGGTTGGAAGGATCTTAAAGGTAACTTGGCATAATCGTCCATCTAAATCTTTCTTCAGTGTCTCCCTAAATGGTTCTCATGGATTTGGCTTGGAGAAATCAATCTCCCTATTTCCTGGGGGCAATTTGCTCCATTTTAGGACCATTCTCATGGTTAAATCACCAAAGAGAGAAAGTTTTATTTTTTCAACAGCAGATACAAGAACATTTTCACAGGAAAACACTTTGATAGCCTCTTTTGAGGGCAGTCTAGCCTCTTGAGGTCTAAGAGTTGGCTAGTGCCGTTTTAGAGAGAAGGACCAAGGATTGTGTAAGAGAGAGAATGACTTGTAGCTCTCAGAGGGCTTGGAGAATGAGCATATAAAAAAGGGGAAAGGAGGGAGGGTGAGTGAAATGGTGGCCTGCTGTGTGCTTCCTCATGTATCTCTTCTTTACTGTCCCCTGCCCCTCCCCCCAAAAAATTCTGTGAAGTCTACAAAACCCTAAAACATTTAGATTTTTACAGAAACCTTTGAAAGGGTTGGCCAGGGGATATTCCCAAAGTAATAAAGGTAGAACTTGTCTTCAGGGAAGCTGATCATATGAGCCTAAGGCACAGAGGGCTGGCAGATAACTCTGGGAGGAAGCTCTTGTGGATGGCAGAATGGAAGGTTGTAGCAGATCGAATGAGATTTTATAGTCTACAGAAGCCTCAGTTGATGCTTGAGTTATAAGACATTCTCCAAATGATTGCACTTATGTCTTTTCTTTTGGCTGGATTGTTTCAAGTAGAGAAGAAGAAAATTAGCCCAGCAGATTCTTGACATGCAAATGAGATACTTTCTGAAATTTTCTCAAATCCTCATCTTCACAAGTATTACCACAGCCCACAATCTCCTATACATTCATCTATGAAAGAAGGGTAATAATATCTGCCCAACAGGAGTTTTGGGAAAATGTAGTGAAATCATGTGGTAAGTGGAGATAAAACACCATAGAGAATCTGATGCTAGGCCATCAAGCTAAGCTCATTCATTTGCTAGATGACTTGCTTTTCATAGTGTAATCCGAATTTGTGCCTTGGCAAAAATTTTAAACAGTGGTATAATATGGCCTTTGGAGGGTAGCGTGAAAATCACTGAAACCTCAAATATGAAAGCTACAAGTGCCCAAATTCGCCTATGTCAAGCCATGCATTCAAAGGATCTTCCATAGTTTCTGGGTTTGAAACCCTCGGGCCTTTGCATGTCAGCCATCAGTTTCACACTTCAAAAGATGAATGATATAGGATAATAGTGCCATCTATTTCTGCCAGCTTTTTCTTCCAGCTAACAATGATCTCATCTCTGAGGTCTTATTCTCCCTCTTACTAATTAATATCCAGGAACAGTAACTATTGATTCAATAATCTCCACTCCTTGCTTCTTCTGTCATCAGCAGAGCTAGAAAGAGATGTTGTCTAACTGTGGCTAGAATCATGCTGTGGACCAAGGGAAGGGCTGGGATCAGAGATCAAAGCTTGGCTGGAAGCCAGGTTTATGAGCTAACATCATCTTGTTTTTAGTCTCCCAGGGGAATTGTGAGAGGCAAGAACTCCACTTGTTTGATTTGTTTGACTAAAGAACATGAATCTCAAGATAGAAGGAGTAAGATTGGTATCATAAATAATTTTGAGAACTATAGCGTAGTCACACACACATTGTAAGGCCCCATGGGCAAGCCGGAACTCCCAGACTGCACGTTTATATCAGCTACGTGAGCCCCCTGAGCGCCTGACATGAGATGATTGATTCTCCTTGGAAAGAGACCAGCTCAGGTCCCCCAGCCCTCTGAAGATAAGACAGGGGAAACGATGACAAGAGGGGAGAGGCTGAGGAATCGCATTCCCAAGACGATCAGTGGGGATTGGCAGAATGGTTCAGGAATGTTGTTTCTTGCAGGAAAGACGTGGCATTATCTCAGGACCATCTGGTGGCAGCAGGAACGAGAAGGGGGATGGAGGCTCTGAGCAATGGTCACGTAGCCTCATCTCACTGTTTGCAGACGCCCACGATCAAGCAATTTCCTGACAGAAGTGGGTCAGCTATTAGCCTGGGCTCAAGAAAAACAGAACTTCAAGGAATTAGAGAAATGATCTGCAGAGGCTGTATGATTCCTCTACCAAGAAAACCTGAGACACTATCCACAGCTTGCTATAACATGGGCAAAGTCACCAGACTCGAGGAGAGAATAGAATGCTCTTGATCTTTCAGTAAAATTGATCTTGACTCAGGCAGGCCAACTCTCTTGGACCCTCAGTGTAAGATGGCATTTATGGACTCCAGGGCTCCATCTGGCCTCTGTATGCATTTGAGCCCACTTTAGTGATTACAGAACTGTTGGATTAGTTCCCAACTTTAAAAGATCAAAGTTATCTTCCTCTGAAATCCTTAATACAGACTCTAGGGATTCTCCATGGAAATTTTAAAATGACATGGGATCAAGACACATATTTTCTGGAAGGCCGTGAAGATTCAGAGGAGTGGCAGACCTCCTCTTAAATACATGATGCAGGATTGGGGAGTTTGAGACACGAACAGGGAAACTCAATTAGACAAAGTTTTTCAAAGGCCTACATGGAAAACTGGAGGGGAAATCTCACCTCACACCTGGGGGACTGATCAAGGTTTCTTCTTCAAAGGGCATGTGCAGGTTCTGCTGAGTTTCTTGCCAGTGGGAGGAGCTGACTTTGGTGGATGCTGCCTCCATCCTGGAGAAAGGAAATTAGGAAAATCAGCTGAGATGGGAGAACAAGTACCATCCGGCTGCACCACCTCTTGCTGATAGTTTTCCCCCCCAGCATTAGGCCTATCTGTGCTAGGAACAGGGCTTCCCAGATGGCACTAGTGGTAAAGAACCTGCCTGCCAATGCAGGACCTGTAAGAGACTTGGTTGGGTTTGATCCCTGGGTAGGGAAGATCCCCTGGAGTAGGGCACAGCAACATATTCCAGTATTCTTGCCTGTAGAATCCCATGTACAGAGGAGCCTGGTGGGCAACAGTCCATGGGGTTGCAAAGAGTTAGACATGACTGAAGCAACAAGGCAAGCATGCATGTGCTAGGAATGCTGAGAGGGACTCTGCCTTTTCATGCCGAGAAGTAGGCACCTTGATCAAGGCAGGATGACCCCCAGATGTCACTTCTGCACCCAAAAGGGACCAGGGTGCATAGCTCCTCAGAGCATGCATCTGGGCCCCTCCAACACTGGGTGTGCAGAAGGAGCTGCAGTGGCAGCTGGTGTTTGCACACCCTCTCCCTGGGGACCCGAGGCTCAGAGTCATATGAGTCCTGCATCTGGTTCAGAAGCAAAGATGTAGGGGCAGAAAGCTAAACTGGTCCTTCATAATGACTCGCATAAGAGCGAAAACACCCTGGCTGGAACTGGAGGGGGCCAAGATGTAGGGATGGTCTTGGGTTTGAGCCAGTGAGGGGAGGAGGAAGAGGTCTGGGTACACTGTATCTGCCAGAGATTTCCAAGGTGTCAAAGGAGTTAAGGGCATATCTTGGGATCAGAAAACTGATTCTTCCTTGGGCAGTTTCTTTAATTCCATAGACTGTTTATCCCCTCTGTCTAATAGGGGTGATAATAAGAGTTCTGGCTTCACAGGCTGCTGTGAGACCTAAGTGAGGTCACAAAATGTCTAGAGCACTTAGCTCAGGCCCTGACCCTCAGCACACACCCTCTAAAGCATCGCTATCTTTAACCTTATTCTCCAAGGTGGTTGGAGCTGAGATGGGCAGGCTGGAGGAATCTGACTTCCTGATCAAGTGTCCACCAGGAGTCTGTTTAAGAGACCTTGTTACTATAGTGACTCATGTCTGGAATCATTATTGCATCCTGACTGGGTTGTCCTCCTGCATTTGCGGACTGAATCACCATCATCAATAGGAAAGAATTATCTTTCCTTCCAGTATTCCAAACTAGCTTCTACAGGTCTCTCCTAATTTCTGTGGCCTTGTAGTTTAAAGCAGTAGAAAGATACAGAAAAGTTGTTTTCTCCATTATTGATGCTGTTATTATAACTAACTTTAATTAGTTGAGTGCCTGCTACGTGTCATCTCATTTAATCTACATACTCACTAGTGAATGAAGCAACTCCATCACATGGAATGGAAGTCTCATGGAAAGAGACTGAAAGAGAAGAAGAAAAATGGAGTAGAAGCAACATGGTAATCCTCTCCCCCAAAGTACCCTCATTCTTGAGTAGATGTGGGATCCCCTCAAGGGACTCCTAACCCCTGGGGTGTACTCTCTGGGGCCTAAAGTCCTTAACAAGTGGAGGCAAGCACTAGACACCTTCATATTACATAGTTCTTCTGAACTAGCTCCTTGTCAAAGGTTTGGTGTTTTGCTATAAAATATTTGCAATATCCATCTCTGTAACTCTGGGCTGGAATTTTGCTCTGCTCATGAACATAAACTTCAACTCCTACCCCTTACCACTCTCCTTGAAATGAGCACTCACCTGTTTAATTGAACTTTTCAGTTCAGAAAAAATCCAGTATTGTCTGTGAGCACATCAAAGGACCTCTTTGTGAACATTTCCTAGAAGCTTCGGGCTTCCCTGATAGCTCAGTTGGTAAAGAATCTGCTTGCGATGCATACGACCCCAGTTTGATTCCTAGGTCTGGAAGATCTGCTGGAGAAGGGATAGGCTACCCACTCCAGTATTCTTGGACTTCCCTTGTGGCTCAGCTGGTAAAGAATCTGTCTGCAATACTGGAGACCTACGTTCGACCCCAGGGTTGGAAAGATCCCCTGGAGAAGGGAAAGGCTATCCACTCTAGTAGTCTGGCTGGAGAATTCCATGGACTATAGTCCATGCGGTCGCAAAGAATCAGACTCGACTGAATGACTTTCACTTCCCAGAAGCTTCCTTGGGCTTTCCCTAATCAGAACCAGAACTCTCTACTAATGCATTCCATTTCTGTGGGATAAGCCAGAACCTTCCCAGATTTCTTTTGCTCTGGCAAGGCCCCTCAACACAGGAATTGCCTTCCTGCCTGCCTTCCTTTCCTTTTTCCCTTTCTCCCTTCATTTTTTTTTTCTCCCATCATTTGTGTGTGTGTTTAAATTAAACTTATTTCCAAGTCCTCACTTTCCTACTCTCTATGTGCCCTTGGGCAAAATTAACCTCTGTGGGTATCTAAAATATATAAAGTGATATAAAGTGAAAACACCTCTTTCAGCCCTAAAATCAAATTGAACCCTAATGCCTAGGATAGTAAACAAGAGCTTGGGCACTGGAGTCAGTCAGGATTGAGTTTCACTCCCACTCACTTTGCCACTTACCTCATGACCTTGGTGAAGGATGGCATGTTCTTTGGGCCTCAGTTTTTCTAACAAGGAGATAGCACTGACCTCATAGGATAAGAGGGTTGGATGTTGCAGCGGTACTAAGCGGTGCACTTATTATGTGCCTGATTCTGCTCTAAGCTCTTTACATGTGTTGACTCATTTTATTTGCATGCTATTTCTATAACATTTCATTTTGTTAGGGTCTCTTCTCTTGCTTAATTTTCTAGCTTGTTGAGAGTCTTTATTTGCTTATTTTAAACTTAATTCCATCACTTTAAACATAGGAAGTGATAGAAGTAAGTTTAAAATAAGCAAATAAAAACTCTGAACTATAATACAGTTGGCTTCTCTGTCTTCATTCACTCTGTTTTTAAAAAATATATTGTGAATCCTATGACCGAGAAGACAACACTAAGGAAGCAGAGCTAAACCTTTGTACATTAAAATGCTAGAGAATTGTTGATACATGCAAATAACTCATGGCAATGACAGACAAGCAAACTCCGAGTCTCTGGGCGTAGAGCCAGGTATTGACGTGTTTTAAAACTTCCCCAGTTTATTCTAACCATCAGCCAGGACTGAGAACCACAGTCCTATGTTGTGAGTCCAAGGTTACTCCTCTAGACCAATAAGCCATGAAGGTATGTGAGTAAAGTGGTTATCAGCTATGACCCTGGTTTATCACTGCACTGACATCTCTAATGAAGCTAATTGTCAAATCTCCCTCTAAAATCAGAATACATTTTTTTAGCATGCTCCTGGCCAGGCTACTCCAGTAATCCTCTCAGACAAGTGCTGGCGTCTAGTGATGATCATTTTCATGCCTAAATGTTTAGAAATATACTCTAGGCTTTTGCCCAAATCAGAGGCATAGTCTTACCATTTCTGAAATTCAACTTTGGAAAATTAGAAACTTTGCTTATTTCTAGTCTTCTGGAACCTTACTTCATACTTGTCAAAGGTCATAGAAACATGGCTCCCTCATCAGAATTGCAACTTTTCTCAACTCTGTGGGATATGACACTTATGTATTTGAAAGGCAAGAAGTTAAACTATATGCTCTTTTTCTAGTCCTTGCTTATTTCCAAGGGGGTGGCAGGCATTGACAGCTTACTAACAGCTTTCTCTGAAGAAATCGTCTTCACTAATCCCCTTTTAATTCTTCAGCATCGCAAACCTCTTTCTCAGTGTATTTAAGTTATCCAACAGTCTCCTGTCTACTTCATGCTTGCTGGCCTTCTGGGTGCACACACACAACATTTGCTTCAGTGTCTAAGATTTTGGTGCCTTGGATACATCCCATTTATCAAACCCAGTAAATGAACACGAACCAAACTGCCTACTTGGTTTTTTCTATGAAGATCTGTTGCACAGCATTATACTTGAAGCCAACTTATATTCTCCAAAACTTTCTTCTGTATCCTAGAAGCCTGATTCAGCACAGCCTACGTGTTGGTTGTCAGTTCCCTGTGCTAAGAGTTTTCACAGTACGCAGAAAACAGGTCAAAAATCTGTTGTGAAAGGATGAAATAAATTGGCCTTTCTATTTTTTTCCTTCTTTCTCACTCTAAGGTAATTTCAACTTTTATTATTCCATGATTATACTCTGCAATTTCCTTTATATACTAAGGAAGCTTATTATTATGGAGTCCATCTTGAGCCGGATTGTTTAACATTTTAATTCCTATAATCCTCACAAAATCTCTTGCAGGTGAGTGCTGCTTTGTTTATTTTACAACTTGGGAAGCAGAGCTTCTGAGTTATTAAGTAAGCTGCCAACATTCTGACAGACAGCAAGTGGCAGAGGTGTGATTCAAACCTGTGTCAGTCTGAGCCACTGTGCTTTATGCTGCTGCTGCTAAGTCACTTCAGTCGTGGCTGACCCTGTGCAACCCCATAGACAGCAGCTCACCAGACTCCCCTGTCCCTGGGATTCTCCAGGCAAGAACACTGGAGTGTGTACTGTGCTTTATATAGCCTCAGTCAGAGCAGCCAGCTCTAGGCTACCCCAGGCCTCCATCATTAGTGACCAGCAATACTTATTCCCCCTGGATTCAGATACACCCACAGTATCTCCAGCACAGTATTCCCATGGCCGCTCATTACCTTTCAAAGCTGGCAGGTAAGCAGAAGGCTTTGTCATCTCTTCACAACTTGATGGGTACTCTTATATAAACCGTATCCTCAACAGATACATTTTTACAATCTATCAAAAATTTTAATTCTTAAAAAAAAAAAAACTATTTATTTATTTTTTGGCTGTGCTGGGTCTTATTTGCAGCACATGGGATCTTTAGTTGTGGCATGAAAACTCTTTTTAGTTCCCTGACCAGGGATTGAACTTGGGCCCCCTGCATTGGGAACATGGAATAGAGTTTTAGCTACTGGACCGCCAGGGAAGTTCCCCCCAGAATCTTAATTCCTTTTAACTGAATTCCTTCCCATTCTCTTAGAGCAAACTAATTCTATGTGCTCACTGAGATTTTCTAACTCTGACCCCTTCCTAGCTTTACAACGTCATCCTGAGTCTCTTTTTCCCTATATTTCTGCCCTCTGGACACATGGGAATCTTTCATTTCCTCAGAGTCCCTGTTCCTTTGCCACTCAGGGCCTTTGCATATGCTGCTCTTACTCTCTGTAACATTTATCCTCTCCTTCTTTACCTGGTGAACTTCTCTTCCTAGATCTCCATATACTATCTCTTGAGTCCCAGCTAGATCAGGTCAGACCCCCATGTCATCTATTGCTTTTAACACTCTGGAACTTTATTTCATGCAACTTACCATGGTTTATGACTATGCATTCATTGCATTTTTAAATCAATTCTATCACTTCTCCGTTGAATTTCATAGTCTCCGTGTCTGACACATAGTAGGCAGACAAGCAAACACAGACCAGGGTCTTCAAACTTCAAATCATTACAGGAGTCTCCTGAATGGCCAGTTTCCTTTGTGCTTTGAACGTTTCAAGTATTAACGGCAATAAACATGCAGAGGCCCTGTCAGGAAATAATACTTTTGTGAAGTGGGGCCACACCAGGCAAATGACCACCCCTCTTTTCCCAGTAGGCCCCTGGTCACATGGACACACGCATGCTCTCTTGCTGGACTATACCACTTCCATCCAGAGGCATGGATAGAGTGATAAAGGAGAAAGCGGAGCGCTGGGGCCAGGGGTTGAGTTCCAGCTCTAATGCTCTGTAGCCGTGCAGCATTTGTCACGTGGCTTAACTTCTCTAGTCCTCAATTTCCTTATCTGTAAAATCCCTCACTCATAGGATTCCTGGGGAGGCACAATGGGTTAATGAATCCAAAGTACCCTCCCAGCACAGAGACTCGCTTACTGTATGAGAGTTCTTCCTTCCCCTAGGGTACACTACATACCTGGGAAAACAGCAGTGCATTTCTTCAGTCAAGTTAAAAAATTAAAATGGTTGACATTATCCTACAGACCATAGTCTAAATATTCCTCCTATATTAATCTATTTTAAACTTAGAAGAGCCATATGAAGAAAGCACTAGTATTATCAGCTTCATTTTACACATGAGGAAACTGCGCTTCAGAGAGATGAAGTAACTTAAAGTCACATAGCTAACTGTCATCATAAACCCAGTTTGTTTATACTCTTAGACCACTACGTGCTATTGTCTGTTGGCTGATAAAGTAGAAAGGAATCATAGGCAGTGAAAAGATCATTAGCTTTGGAAAGAGAACCATCTCCCAGTTTTGCTATTCCCTGGGTGACCTGGCCAGCTCAGTTCTCCCTTGTCCAAAATGGATATCGTGCCCCCACCCCCAGCCTCCAGGATGAGAGCCAAGCAAGAGGACGAATGTAAAACGCCTGCACATACCTGGCATCAGACAAACGTTGGCCTTCTCCTCTCCTGACAATCAAATCTCTTTCTTTCATAAAAACGTAAGCTTTGAGTTTTCTTGCCAATAACCTGGGCTGGGTAAAGAGAACTTTGGCCCTTGACCAGCTCTAGAGTTTCTCGGATAAAAATTGTTGACATTGAGCCCACACAAAGCTGGAAACTCCCAGAGGGATAAATACACAGGCTCTGACCCAGCCCAGACTTCCCCTGAATTCTACAGAGTTTCAACACTTCTGAGGCTCTGAGAGAGCTGAGACCAAGGTTCCGGAAATGCAGAGCCCAGCCTGGGGGAAGAGAGCACTACTCTTATGAACGGGAGGGAGTCTTGGTGACCAGATTTAGCAGACTGGGTTCCAGCCACACTGTCCCTGCCTTTCAGAACCTTTGTGAATGTTCCTCTAGGAACCAGTGGTTTTAATAGAAAAAAAAAATTTTTTTTTCTGACCTTGGCCTTTTGATTGTCAGAGTCTTCCTGCACGATAAAGGTCAAGAGTTCACCCAAGGTGCCTCAGGATATATGCTGAGCACTCTGAGCCCCAGGAAGAGGCAGGGGTCTGCACAGTGCCTCAGTCTCAGCCGCAAAAGGGAGAACGTAATGGAGCCTATCCCTGGGGTTATTCTAAGGATTTGGGGGGGGGGTAGCAAATATTCAGAGCTTAGGACAGAGCTTCACTCCTCAGTTAGCACTCCATGAATGTGAGTTGTAGTAGTGTTGGTACACATCTAGGACCTAGTGCTCAGTCACTCAGTTGTGTCCCACTCTTTGGCTCCTCTGTCCATGGGACTTCCCAGGCAAGAATACTGGAGTGGGTTGCCATTTTCTTCTCCAATCTAGGACCTAGTTCACACACCAAAGTAAGTAAAGAAACTAGAATTGGAACAAAGATCTCAGAGAATGACAAGCCCAGCTCTTCCACCATGCAATGCAGCCTTTCTCTGGCATGTCTGAACCTCAGTATCTTACTTAGAGTGAAAGGGATAAGCCATGCTGAGGAGTCTTTTTTTTTTTTTTTTTTTTAAATTTTTTGGCCATGTTGTATGGCATGTGGGAACTTAGTTTGCTGAAGAGGAGGTCTCCCCCAACTCTCCACCCCACCACAGACTTCACACACACACACACAAATTGCCATCCTGACTCACAAACATCCTTCCTAGCCTCTCCTTCCTCTGGATTCTCTCTATCCTGACAGGCTTCCTTCAGCTCCTGTGGGCTAGAAGCACACACACAGTTTTTTGATCAGTGCTTTCCTCTGAACTTCTGTATTTTCCTAGGCTGTGGACTCTGGGTGTGGTGTCTCTCTGTCAACAGGGTGCTTGTGACTTGCAAGCCATTCTGAGCCCAGGGATGGCATGTCTGGCTCTGTCCTGGCCTGGGTCAGCCGGCCAGTAAAACCAGGGCCGTCTTCCAGGTCTGTGTGTCTGATGGGTGAGGAGACCTGTTCCCATGGCAGCGGGTGTATAGGGGCCGTGGCATGGAGTTTGTGGGGATTAGGGCATGGTAAGGCAGCATGGGCTGGGGGAAGGCTGACTGCTGGATCGTGCAGTAATTTTGGAAGAAAGTAGAATTCTCTGCCTCAAGTTAGATCTTACACAAGCATCCTAGCTTCTCTGAGTTATAACTTCTCTGCAAATGAGAAATCTTAATGCCTTTCTAGTGGGCCCTGGGGAAGATTAAGAGGGCAATCAGTGTAAAGCGCAGGGCAGAGACTCAGTAAGCAGCTGTTTACTTATTCCTTTACTCTCCTCTTCTAGTTCAGTTCAGTCACTGTCATGCCCGACTCTTTGGACTGCAGCACGCCAGGCCTCCCTGTCCATCACCAACTTCCAGAATTGACTCAAACTCATGTCCATTGAGTCGGTGATGCCATCCAACCATCTCATTCTCTGTCATCCCCTTCTCCTCCCACCTTCAATCTTTCCCAGCATCAGGGTCTTTTCCAGTGAGTCAGTTCTTAGCATCAGGTGGCCAAAGTATTGGAGTTTCAGCTTCAGCATCAGTCCTTCCAATCAATATTCAGGACTGATTTCCTTTAGGATTGACTGGTTTAATCTCCTTGCAGTCCAAGGGATTGTCAAGAGTCTTCTCCAACACCGCAGTTCAAAAGCATAAATTCTTCAGTGCTCAGTTTTCTTTATGGTCCAACTCTCATATCCATACATGACTACTGGAAAAACCATAGCTTTGACTAGAAGGAAATCATGAATCTGGCCTCCAGGAAGATGAAAAGAGAAAGAAAAGATAATGATAATTCAGTGTTTCTCACGCTTTATGTAGTATCTCATTTTTATCTTCTCCATAACCCCACAAGATAGGGATTATTTTTATTCTCATTTTATGTATGAGAAAGTGGAGGCTTGGCAAGGATAAGTAACTTGCCCATCATCACTAGGAAGTGGTGGAGTGGGAACATGAACACAATCCTCCATTTCTAAGCTCATCTACCATCGAAGCACATCTGACACCCATGAGCTGAGGTGGTAGCTCTCAGCCAAGCACTGTGGAGCAGAATTCCTTTTAGCCTTTCTGGAAGATTTTCCTCATAGTTGAGAATTCTTCTCAGCAATGTTCTGTCACTTCCTTTCCTGGTTTAGTCTCAGCTTCACTTTTTTCTTTTGAAACTATAGATTGGTTAGCTGTCCATCCTCAGACATGCAAGGAGGAAATGCACAGCTAGGGCAGGGATGTGGTTTTGGCAATCCAGATCCTCCTACTGAGACTGTCCGGGCTGGCCTGGGCCTCAGGTTGGAGATATTTGATGACTCTGGCTATGGTCCCCCAGGAACTGTGGCTAATTCATGGGCTGGTTCACCCTCTCCTGGTCAATAGTTGCTCATCCTCTGTCAGGGATTGGGCCTTGCATTGTTCATTTCCTCCTCCCTCCACTGTCCACCCCTGGTTTTGACTTCTCACAGTCCGTGGGTTGTAGTTATACCCTCCACTTTCTGGTCTTAATGCATCACTCAGGAATGGCCAGAGATGAATGGGAAATTTGCCAGTGGTCTTGCAAGTCCCCAAGAAAAACATGATTGCAAAGGGACCCTCTGAAATTGTCTGGGCTTCGGACAGACACACCTACCATGCATGCTTGCCTCTCTAATTATCAGTTTTCTGGGTGTTTGATTTCTTTATCTGAAAAATGAGGGAATTGGGTCTTGCTAATGCCCTATTAAGTGCTAACATTCGATTAGCTGATGATAAAGAATCTTTAAATATTTTTTATCCTTTTCTTCTTTTTTCTGATTATATAATAGTGCACTCTAATTGTAGAAAATCTGAATAACATAGGAAATTGTACAGCAAGCCAGTAGAACTCTTATCCCTCAGAAAAACTTCATGTATCAGTGTCAATTATTCTTTTTCTTATTGTATACTTTTGTGTGTTTAATATTTTTTCTGTTGTTTTACGTATTCATTATATAGTTTTTTAATAAATTTAAACCTAAATATATAATTATTTTTCAAAATATTTAATTTTGATAATTTAATATTTGATGGCATCATAGAATCCCATGATTTAATTGTTTTCATGGTGTTGGATGTTGAGACTGTTTTAAGCTTTTCTCCAATTTAATATTACAATGAATAGGTTATATGTGATATTATAGAATGAATATCTCTAAATCTATGTGTATGCTTAAATCATTTCCTTAGTCAATTCCATTTAAAAATAGAATTGATAAGTTAAAGGATTAGAATTATTTTTAGGCTTTTGATATATAGTACCCAAATTCCTGAGGAGGATATGGCAACCCACTCCAGTATTCTTGCCTGGAGAATCCCATGGACAGAGGAGCCATGTAGTGGGCTACATGGTCGCCTAGTCAGACACAACTGAAGTGACTTAGCATGCACGCAAATTCTTTTCAGAAGACTTATATTGATTGCTACTTCTGCCAGAACTGAGTATATGGCAATATGAGTACTAATTTTATTGCAATATCAGCAGTGGTTTTGATTTTTTTAAATTGTCAATTTGAGAAACGGTATCTCATTGTTCCTGTAACTTGTGTTTGTTTTGTTACTTGTAAAGCTAATATTTTTCACATAATAACTGGCCATTTATTTTCTTTTTAAAATGAATTCTATTATTGTGAATTTAACTCACTTTTTTGGTACTTCTCATTTCTTTTTATTGATTTTTGAGAACTGCTTATTGATTTTGTGTATAAATACCATCCCTTATTGATCTTTGGGAAGACTATTATATAAGGAATTATATTCTTTGCCTTTTGTATATGTGACATATATTATCTATATTTATTCCTTTATTTTTGTATTTTTGTTTCCTTTATTTTTGTATATAGTAATTTGGGGGGAGGGGGCTGGCTGTATGCTTGCAGGATCTGAGTTCCCTGATTAGAGATTGAACCCCAGCACTTACCAGTGAAAACCTGGAGTCCTGACCACTGGACTGCCAGGGAATTCCCTACCTATAGAAAATTTTAAAACACATATTTTAAATTTAATGGAGAAGAACTGATCAATCTTTTCCTTTATAGTTTCTTTCCTTATTTTTATGCATAGAACATCTAGCTCCACCTTGAGATCAGAGAGCTTCCTGTAATTTCTTATAATTCATTTATACCTTTAGTTCTATAACAAATTTAAATTTATAAAATATATAAGTAATACATAATATGGAATTTGAATCTATTTTTATCCAAAATAAATAGCTCCAGGTTTGAACAATATTACTCAAGACTTCCTTTCAAAACTGATTTGATATGAAGTCTCTATCACATATTGAAGTTTTATTCATAAACAGTTCTGTTTTTAGGCTTTCTCTTCTGTTATACATGTTCATTTCCTTATCCTGTAACACAGTCCCTTGTCTCGATAATTACAGTTTTACTGGAGTGGGTTGCCATTTCCTTCTCCAGGGAACTTCCTGACCCAGGGATCGAACCCAGGTCTCCCATATTGTAGACAGATGCTTTATCATCTGAGCCACCAGGGAAGTCATATATTACATATACTGTATGTATTATATATTAATATTATATACTGTGATATTATTATATTACAGTATACAGTTTTATACTTTAATTACCTGGGAGTTCATGTTGTCTATACTTTTTCTTTCAAAAGTTCTTCAACTATTCTCATGGCTTTGATCTTCCAGATGAATTTTCTTTTTTTTTTTTTTAATTTTATTTTATTTTTAAACTTTACATAATTTTATTAGTTTTGCCAAATATCAAAATGAATCCACCACAGGTATACATGTGTTAGATGAATTTTCAAATCAGTTTTCTAACTTCCTCCAAAAAACTACCACTGATTCTTTTTTGAAATTACATTAAGTTCCTATGTGAATTTGAGGTAAATTTAGATTTTTATGATACTGAATTTATCAGTCGGGAGTATAATATAATGTCACTTAGAAAAGTATTCCTTGATGCCCTTAAGTTCCAGGTTTTTTCCTTATAGTTCCTGTCTATTTTCTCTTAAGTATGTTCCCACATATTTTAAACTATTTTTTCTATATTCTTGTAAATGTGACCATGTTTTTAGAGACTTTATTTTGTATTGAAGTTTAGCCAACTAACAGTGTTGTGACAGCTTCAGGTGAAGTATCCAAAGTTCACCTTTGAAGCAAAGGGACTTAGCCATACATATACAGGTATCCATTTTCCCCTTGCTCCATATGACATGTTTTCTGTGGTTATCATTTCACTCTGATTATTTAGCATTAAACATGACTGTTTCCATTTAGGTTACATAATCAATAGTAATTACTTAGCTTGAGGTGATAGCATACAAATCACATGGAAATAGCATTTTTCCTTCTAACTGGCGCTAGGAAGCATGGGATTCGGTTTTATTCCTGTTCCTGAATTCCATCCACCCACCAGCAGTCAAAGACTCATTTCCACTCAAGTCAAGTGCCGTCCCTCTGCCTCGTGCTGTGCTTGACATTGGGGCTCAGCACCTTCCACCTTAAAGTCACCTTTCTGAATTTGTCCTTCTGAGTCCTCTGCCCCCTTAAGCCACAGTGAGAGGTTGGGTGTGTGTATTAATAACACTTTCTGGCAGCTTCACCATGCTTATTTGGAGGCTTCCCGGATTTGGCATCATGGGCTTCCATTTTAATTAGCTTCTCAGGAGGTGTTTGCACAATTCATAAGACAAATAAGCCTGCTTTAAAAGTGAGAAGCCCAGTGCCTAGTGGCCTGGTCTCCAGAGTAAAGCTCCCAGGAGCAGTATTTCTGGGAAGCGTGATCTAAATTGTGATGAGGGAAATGGTGGATCTGGCTCAGCTAGTCCTCGCTATGGATCAGAGACTTGTCTGTTTCTGGAAGTGAGGGCAAGCTAAGCCATGTTAGAAACCTGAAAGGAAAATAAAAAAGCATTGATTTTGTCTTTATTTAAAATATTAATATTTTTAAATTATTGACTTTTGGCTCTCATTTTGATTTGGGGGAAGATGTTATATTGAAATATTTATTTATATCATTAATTTATTTATCTTTCTGAGTTTTGTTTGGTGCCTCCTTCAATTTTGCAGCTGAGTTGAGTGCCTAACTCTCTTCACTCTAGTCCTGACCCTGCTGCACACGCCTCTAAAGTGAGGTGAATTGTGGGTCCTCCCAAAACTATGACCACCTTGAGCCCCCAGAAGCTGTGAATGTGACCTTATTAGGGAAAAGGGTCTTTGTAGATATAATTAAGATCTCAAAATGAGACCATCCTGGATTATCAGGGTCCTAAATCCAGTGACAGTTGTCGAGATAAGAGAGAAGAGAAGGCAATACAGAAGAGGAAGCCATGTGAAGACAGAAGCAGAGGCTGGAGTTATGAACCCACAATCAAGGAGAAGGCAGGAATTGAAAGATGCAAGAAAGAGTCTTCCCGAGAGCACAGCCCTGCCAATGACTTCATCTTAGAATCCTGGCATCCAGGCTGTTAGAGAATAAATTTCCATAAATTTCCACTGTTGCAAGTGGCCAAGTTTGTGGCCATTTGTTGTTGTTACAGCAGCCCTTGACAATGATTATAGCAGGTATGTTGGGAAGAATTTTGTAAGCCAGACTGAGTTAAGAAGTATCAACTGTCAGATGCAGGCCATGGAAGCTGCGGGTGTTGCAAGGTGTGTAGAGAGAAAGAGAGGCATGAAATAAAAAGTTAAAGACAGTTTCTGGTGGTTAAATGGACATGTGTGTGTGCAAATTTTGTTGACTTAGCAAATATTTCAGTACTTTTTCTTTCTTTGCCAATCCCTTGTGTCAGGCAGCCACACACACGTGTACATGCTCGCCAAGCACAGACATGCATGATTTAAATCAAATCTTAAAAGACAGACTAATTTGTGAAGCAACTGCAGAATTCTAATCAGCTCTTCCAAGAATACTTGCCACAGCTCTTCCAGCTTCCTAAGAAGACCTAGAAAAAGCTTCTTTCTTTGATTTCAAAATATCCTCTGTTTTCTGCTAACCATATACTTTCTCCACTGCAAAAAGGTTCTCTTACCTGCCTCCCACCCCCACTTTGCCCCCACTAACTGTGAGCTCAGTGAACTCAAAGATTGTTTTTTAAATCTCTATTTTCCTAGCACTACATGTGTGTGTATGTGTGTGTGTGCAAAGAATAAGTTAAGCCCAAACCCCAAATAATATTTTGAGAGAAACAATCAAGACCCCTTAGATGTGCCAAGTGAGGTCAAAAGATTTTTAACTTAGAAGATCTTAAAAAGAGTAAATCCTTAATTAATGAAAATGAACAAACAAAAAAGAGAGGGCTGTATGTACAGTGGTTAAGCATGAAGACTCCAGGTCTGAACTCCTGGGTTTAGGTCCTATCTCTAATCTTCATTAGTTCGTGTCCTAGTTTTCTCATCAATAAAATTGGGCTCATATAGATATTTGTCACATTGGGTTATGGTAGGGTATAGATGAGTTATTGTATGTAAAACTTCAATACATTTTAGTTAATATTACGCATTGGATCTAAAGTTTTTGGCAATGTAGCATCCTTATATGGATTATCTTGTAAACTCCATGCTATACTGTTTTCACTTTTGCTTAAAGAGTCAATTATCTTTTGAGGAGATTTTTAAAAATAAAAAAGTATGTATTTAGTGGTATAGTTGTCATTTCTGGTGCTCTTAATTTCTTGGTATAGCTTCAAGTTTCCATATGGTTTCCTTTTCCATTTGCTTGAGAATTTCCTTTAAAATTTCTTATAGAATGAGTCTGTTGGCCATATGCTCTTTTACCTTTGGTATATATGAAAAAATTTTTTTGTTTCTCCATCATTTTGAGAGGTATTTTCACTTGGTATAGAATTCTTGGATAACAGTTCTTTCAGTACTTTAAAAATGTTGTTCCATTATCTCTTGCTTCCATTATTCTGACAAGAAATCTGTTAACATGTTTATCTTTGCTCCTCTGTGCATTACCTAATTCCCTGCTCCACCCTCGTTGCCTGCTTTTCAGTTCAGTTCAGTTCAGTTCAGTCGCTCAGTCATGTCCGACTCTTTGACACTCTTTGAACCTCAGCACACCAGGCCCCCCTGTCCATCACCAACTCCCAGAGTTTACCCATACCCTTGTCCATTGTGTCGGTGATGCCATCCAACCATCTCATCCTGCATTGTCCCCTTCTCCTCCTGCCCCCAATCTTTCCCAGCATCAGGGTCTTTTCAAATGAGTCAGCTCTTCATATCCAGTGGCCAAAGTATTGGAGTTTCAGCTTCAACATCAGTCCTTCCAATGAACACCCAGGACTGATCTCCTTTAGCATGGACTGGTTGGATCTCCTTGCAGTCCAAGGGACTCTCAAGAGAAGTCCCTTCTCCAACATCACAGCTCAAAAGCATCAATTCTTCTGCAGTCAGATTTCTTTATAGTCCAACTATCACATCCATACATGACCACTGGAAAAATCATAGCCTTGACTAGACGGACATTTGTTGACAAAGTAACGTCTATGCTTTTTAATATGCTGTCTATGTTGGTCATAACTTTCCTTCCAAGGAGCAAACATCTTTTAATTTCATGACTGCAGTCACCATCTGCTGTGATTTTGGAGCCCAGAAAAAAAAGTCTGACACTATTTCCACTGTTTCCCCATCTATTTCCCATGAAGTGATGGGACCGGATGCCATGATCTTACTTTTCTGAATGTTGAGCTTTAAGCCAACTTTTTCACTCTCCTCTTTCACTTTCATCAAGAGGCTTTTTAGTTCTTCTTCACTTTCTGCCATAAAAGGGGTGTCATCTGCATATCTGAGGTTATTAATATTTCTCCTGGCAATCTTGATTCCAGCTTGTGCTTCCTCCAGCCCAGCGTTTCTCATGATGTACTCTGCATATACGTTAAAGAAGCAGGGTGACAATATACAGCCTTGACAAACTCCTTTTCCTATTCGGAACCAGTCTGTTGTTCCATGTCCAGTTCTAACTGTTGCTTCCTGAACTGCGTACATGTTTCTCAAGAGGCAGGTCAGGTAGTCAGGTATTCCTATCTCTTTCTTTTAAGAATTTTTTTATCACTGGCTTTAAAAAATTTGGTTATGATGTGCTTTGATATTGCTTTCTTCAAGTTTCTTATTCTTGGGTTTCATTGACCTTATATTTGTGGGCTTATCAGTTCAGTTCAGTTCAGTCTCTCAGTCGTGTCCAACTCCTTCGACCCCATGAATCGCAGCACACCAGGCCTCCCTGTCCATCACCAACTCCCGGAGTTCACTCAGACTCACGTCCATTGAGTCAGTGATGCCAGCCATCTCATCCTCTGGCGTCCCCTTCTCCTCCTGCCCCCAATCCCTCCCAGCATCAGAGTCTTTTCCAATGAGTCAACTCTTCGCATGAGGTGGCCAAAGTACTGGAGTTTCAGCTTTAGCATCATTCCTTCCAAGGAAATCCCAGGGTTGATCTCCTTCAGAATGGACTGGTTGGATCTCCTTGCAGTCCAAGGGACTCTCAAGAGTCTTCTCCAACACCACAGTTCAAAAGCATCAATTCTTCGGTGCTCAGCCTTCTTCACAGTCCAACTTTCACATCCATACATGACCACAGGAAAAACCATAGCCTTGACTAGACGGATGTTTGATGGCAAAGTAATGTCTCTGCTTTTTAATATGCTATCTAGGTTGGTCATAACTTTCCTTCCAAGGAGTAAGCGTCTTTTAATTTCATGGCTGCAGTCACCATCTGCAGTGATTTTGGAGTCCAAAAAGAAATAAAGTCTAACACTGTTTCCACTGTTTCCCCATCTATTTCCCATAGTTTTCATCAAGCATGGAAATTTTTCAGTATTTATTTTTCAAAAGATTTCAATTAGCTCTTCTCACTTCCTCAGGGATTCCGTCTATTATTATTAGCTTCCTTGATGCTATCCCAAAACCTGGTGATGATTGGTTAATTTCGTTTCTTTTTTTAAAAGTTCTCTTCTTTTGTGTTTCAGTTTGAATATTTTCCATCACTATATCTTGAAGTTCATTAATCTTTTCTTTTCAAATGTTTAATCTGCTATTACTCATAATTAATGTATGTTTATATCTTTCTTGCTCCTTGGAAGAAAAGCTATGACCTACCTAGACAGCATATTAAAAAACAAAGACATTACTTTGCCAACAAAGTTCTGTCTAGTCAAAGCTATGTTTTTTACAGTAGTCATGTATGGGTGTGAGAGTTGGACCATAAAGAAGGCTGAGCGTCAAAGAATTGATGCTTTGTAACTGTGGTGTTGGAGAAGACTCTTGGAGAGTCCCTCGGACTGCAAGGAGATTAAACTAGTCAATCCTAAAGGAAATCAATGCTGAGTATTCATTGGAAGACCTGATGCTTAAGCTGAAACTCCAATACTTTGGCCATCTGATGAGAAGAGCTAACTCATTAGAAAAGACCCTGATGCTGAGAAAGATTGAAGACAGGAGGCGAAAGGGACGACAGAAGATAAGAAGGTTGGATGGCATCACTGACTCAATGGACATGAGTTTGGGCAAACTCTGGGAGATGGTGAAGGACAGAGAAGCGTGGCATTGCTACAGTCCATGAGGTCACAAAGAGTTGGACACGACTGAGCAACTGAGCAACAACAACAATATCTTTCTTACCTCTTCTTAATATTTTGAGCATAAGAAATACAGTTTCAACTATATTTCTATCTCCTAACTGTAACATTTCTGCTACTTTTGTTTGATTGATTTTTATCCTCATTATGTATTATATTCTCTTTTTTCCGTGTCTGGTAAATTTTTATTAGATGCCACACATTTTGAATTTTACCTTGTTTGGTGCTGGATAATTTGTATTCCTGTTAACATTCTTGAGCTTTATTTTGTGATGCAGTTAATTTACTTGATAATACTGTGATCCTATGGTTTTTTAAGATTTATTAATTGAAACTATAATAGTGCTTTATTTGAGGGTAATTATTCCTTACCAGAGACAGTTCTTCCTGAGTACTCTAACTAATGCCCCATGAATCATGAACTTTTTCAGTCTAGTGGGTTCAGTTCAGTTCATTCTATCACTCGTGTCTGACTCTTTGTGACACCATGAACCTCAGCACGCCAGGCCCCCCTGTCCATCACCAACTCCTGGAGTTTACCCAAACCCATGTTCATCGAGTCAGTGATGCCATCCAGCCATCTCATCCTCTGTCGTCCCCTTATCCTCCTATCCTCAATCTTCCCCAGCATCAGGGTCTTTTCAAATGAGTCAACTCTTCGCATGAGGTGGCCAAAGTACTGGAGTTTCAGCTTCAACATCAGTCCTTCCAATGAACACCCAGGACTGATCTCCTTTAGGATGGACTGGTTGGATTTCTTTGCAGTCCAAGGGACTCTCAAGAGTCTTCTCCAACACCACAGTTCAAAAGCGTCAATTCTTTGGTGCTCAGCTTTCTTTATAGTCCAACTCTCACATCCATACATGACCACTGGAAAAACCATAGCCTTGACTAGATGGACCTTTGATGACAAAGTAATGTCTCTGCTTTTTAATATGCTGTCTAAGTTGGTCATAACTTTCCTTCCAAGGAGTAAGTGACTTTTAATTTCATGGCTGCAATCACTATCTCCAGTGGGTAGGTACAGGCATTCTTTCTAACTCTGTGTGACCACAGGGGACTGTCATCTCTTATCCATTCCAATAAATCTTACCTTTGACTTGGGTTGTTTTGTCACAGGTATGTGGTGATCAATACTCTGCCATATGCTTGAGAAGGGCATTCTGTAGACCTCTGAATTTTTCTCTCTATGAAATTTCCTCTTTTCTGGTGCTCCATTCTAAGAACTCTAGCCACCTTGTTCTCCTCTGACTCTCAGTTCTATCTCTTCAACTCGGGGAGTCAGCTGGGCTTTGCTTGGATTACATAATTTGGAAATTCTTTCAAGAGAAACTATTGGGCTAACCTCATTTGTTTCTTGTTTTTCAGAGATCACTCCCCTTCATTGACTAATGTCCAGAGTTTTGAAAATCATTGTATCATAATTTGTCAGTTGTGTTTTCTTTTGGTTGTTTCAGACAAGATGGTAAGCCCAGTTAATTTATATTAACTGGAAGTGGAAGACTGCTTTTTCAAATTTCATACGTATCAATTCCTGCAAAAGTCTGACTCAGAATCTGTGTTTTGCAAAAGCAAGATATTCTGATGGATACTCCTCATCATATCCCAGAAGACTAGATATTTGATATTCAAAGTGCTATCCAGCAGCATCAGCATCATCTGAGAGCTTGCTACAAAATACAGAATCTCATGCCTCCCCCAAGATCTACTGAATCAGAATCTGTGTTTTAATAAGATTACCAACTGATTAGTATGCACATTCAGAAATACCAGCCTAGCTAACTTAAAAGTTGCCTTCTAACTAAAGTTCTTTGTGCTGGTAGAATAGGTAAGAAGGTTTCTAAGAGAGCAAGGTATGTTGTAGAAAAGTTGTATGTTAAAAAGTACGTTAAAGACAGAAGTTTCTAGGGTAGGCTTGTCATATTGACTGCAAAAGACCTAACAAAGGAAACAATTAAAAACCTAAGAAAGGACAAAAAGACAAACAAATACTCACATAACTTACACTTATTTTTGCAATTATTTGGTTAATGTTTCTCTACATGGGTTATGTGTATCTTTGGTTTTTAACCAATGTACCCTAAGAGCCTGGATAGTACTTGCCATGTGTTAGGCACTCAGTAAATTGATTGACTGACTGACCAACAGACTAAAAGGTTAGATGCACTATCAAGGTGGGTATTTATATGCCTCTAAGATGGATAATTTAGAAACAGAGAGCTCAAAGGGGCAGAATAATTTGACTCAGAAGGGATGGCTCAGACTACCTAAGAAATACTAAAATTCAAGAGAATTTCATACAGGAGACTGTCCCAGAAAGTTTATTCAATAATTCAAAAAACATTATAATTAAGGAAGTGAGGAAGAGAGCTGAAATTCCATGTAATTACAAGCGAAGAGGAAGAACATGCTAAGGAGGAAATAGCAGGCAGTTTTGGAGAAAGTGACCATGCCAACTCCAGATTTACCCTAGCTAAGGACACAGTCCTAGGGCAGCAGCTTTATGTATAGAAAAAGTGTAGACTTTTCAGATCATGTACATCTCTGAATGTCTGCTTTTCACTGGTTCAGTGAAATGACTTGAGGCACATTCCTAATTTTCTCCAGGCCTCTATCTTTAAAACTGAGTTGGTGGAGATTATTATAATGGTGACCACAGTAGTGGTGATGTTGTTGGAGCTGGATGGCACATAACTTGTATCTCAAGGAGTCTTTGTAATAATCAACTGCAGTGATGGCTATGGATGGATACTATAATGTTATCAAGTGCTATACAAATGGCCATTATTCTTGGGTATTAGAAAGGAAATGAGAAAAACTAATGTGCCTTCACAAAGATGCTCTCTAAAGAGCTCAGTTTGTATATAGGCGTAAAGAATGTTAGAAAGAGGAACAGCTTTCCCAGAGTGAACACAAAAGTTTGAGACCACAAGACAAGAATCAAGAAAGCCACTTGATGAATGTGAATATATGCTTAGCAAGAAAACAGTGAAAATAAGCTTGGTAGAAAATAAAGGGAGTATTCAAAGCTCTGATGAAAATCAAGCCAAATAACACACACACACACACACACACACACACACACACACACACAGGTGTGCACACAGTCGAGGAAGGGCAGAGAGTCTTAGAGCTTGGCAGATAGTTTGGAAATATTATAAATTACAGGAAAATTCCAACCTAGTAATTCTCACTTTCTTTCTTTGCTATCTTCTTGCTTTCTATCTTTGTTATCTTCTCTTTCTTTGCTATTTTCCTATTTTTCTGTCTTCTCGAGGAGAATAAACATAATGCTGAAGGAGATAGCAAATGGTCTTCATGTTGTAAAGGAGAGAAAAATAGTCAAAGAAAGAGAAACTCTCAACATCCAGTCTCCCATCTCAGGCTTGAATTTTCCTTTTTACATCAGTCCCTTTGCATCAGTCCCAACAAATAAAAGTCTCCTTGAGCAACCACTTCTAGTATCTTGAACTCACCACCTTTGATTATATTATTACATCTTTGGACAAGAACAATTAGAAAATCCAGCTTATCATAATTCTGAGCCCACACAAGAAACTTTCTATATCTTCAATTGACCCAGGTCCCACTCTTACTGTAATTAAGAACAAACTCATTTTTTTAAACATAAAAATTACTTACATATTTAAGCACTGCTTCTATTTCCCTTCTCCAAGTGGAGTTACCATGTCTTCAGGCTCAGTACTCTGGTTTTCCTCCAACAAATGGATGGTTGAGTTCCTTTAGTATCCTCTGGAAGTGTATATACTTGATTTTGACTAAATGTTTCTTTTGGTTAAAAGAACTGGCTGGTGTGAAAGGGCAATGTTCTTTTGCTGAAAGAAAATCAAAGTTACCAGAAGAAAGAAAGTCTGTTCACTTTCCTTCGCTGAACTCACAAATCCACTTGTACCTGTCCCCTCCTTTTCTGGTGTAGTAGACAAGGTGGCTTTTCTTCTAAGACTGATCTCTCCACTAGTGCTGTGGACCACACCACTCTGCCTTCCTGAGAAGACACTCTCAACGATCCTTCCTCCTTCACTCAGTCCCTCCCAGTCTTCTTCATTTCTGAGAGTTCTTGTCTGGTCTCACTGTTTCTTTTCTTTTTTTTTTTTTTACTTTCCTCCTTATTCTTTATTCACTGAAAACTGGCTACGAGGCTATCACTTCACTGAAAATAACCTAAGTTCACCAGTAATACCCCCAATTCTAAATAAAATAAATATTTTTCTTTGCTTATTTGCTTATTCTGCTTATTGTCTCAGCAGAATTCAATATTGTGGACCACTTCCTTATTAAAACTTTCTTTTTCTTTAGGCTTCTTAGACACCAGATTCCCCTGGTACACTCCCCAGTTCTTTGATTTCTCTTTCTTATTCTTCTTTACAGGCCTATCTTTTTTATATTCTCTCATTGAATAACAGAGTTCCTCAAAGATTAGTACTACCCTCAGCCCTCTTTTCTCACTATACACTCTTTTCCTAGGACAGCCTGTGGCTTCAGTTACCATATGGATGATTTATGGGTACCTCTTAGCCTAGGCTTTTTGAGTTCCAAACTGTCATACTCAACTATCTACTTCACATACACTTGGATATCACTAAGACAACCAAACTAAAAATCAACACACCCCAAACTAGAGTCATGCCTCCTCAAAACTGTTCTTCCCTGCCTGCATGTTCAGTCACTCAGTTGTGTCTGAATCTTTGTGACCCCTTGGACTGTAGACCCCCAGGCTCCTCTGTCCATGGGATTTCTCAGGCAAGAATACTAGAGTGGATTGCCATTTTCTTCTCCAGGGGATCTTCCCTAGAGTTCCTTTTTCTTTTTTGAGAAAACAACTCCACTACCTTTCTAATAGTAGAAGCCAAAGACTTAGGATTTTTCCTTTAATCTTTTCTCCCTCTTTCTTCCTCATATCATCCGTCACCAGCATCTATAAATGCAAGGCCTAAATTGCTCCACATTGGAGCGTTTCTATCCATCTCTGCAGTCTCATCCTAAACCAAGACATCATCTCATTTTTGTGGGACAGCTGCAGTCACCTGCTAACTTGTCTCCCACATTTTTATTGTCCTCTCAGGATCTGTCATCAGATGGTCTGTCGTCAGTGATCTTTCTGTCATCAGTGATCTGTCCAAAATTCAAGTTTGAATGTACTGCCTCTCTACTTAAAATTTTTGATGGTTCTCATTGTGTTTAAGGAAGAGCAAAATCCTTAAAATACCTCGTGAGATCTGGCCTGTGCCTGCCTCACCAGCCACCATCTCAAGTCAAACTGGCCTTCTTTCAGGTCCTCATGGACACTCTGCTCTCTCCTGCTCCAGAGCTTTAGCACAAATTGTTCTTACAATCATGCAAAGCTTCCCATACAAGAAGGCCTAGGTGATTTCTTTTGTATTTACTGTGAGTAGGGCTTTTATTTGATTAAATTTCTCTGTATCTCCATTGTCTATTACAGCATCTGGCCCAACAGTAGGCACTTAATAAATACTTGTGGGGTGAATGAGTATATGGGTGAGCTTCAGCGATACCTTTTTGTATCTCTGCTCTTTTCCTGTGCTCTTCCTTCCTCCTGGCAGAAAACCCCTCCTGCCCTTCTTCCCCATGCTCTTCTGCTAGATCTGCCAAATGAAGCACAGAGGTATTAGAAGAACACTCTTGCTAAGTGGTTTCATGTCTCTAGATACATGGTTTCCCAGGATGTTAAAAGGCCTTACCAATATGCTTTGACTCATGATTGGTAATCTCTGAGAAATCAGAGAGGACACAAAATATGTCATGCATCTGGGCATCTGGGGGTGTGTGATGGACAGATATTATCTCAATCATTACAAGGAAAGATAGAACCCATCAGTACAAATTGCTGAGTATGACATCAATTGTATGAAAAGTTCTAGAATAAATTAAGAATTATATGTAGGACATATAATAAATTAAGAATTAAATGTGTAGGACATTGACAGGAAAGTGACTAGCATGAATCCCCTAAGAATGTCATTCTGTAATAGTCACTTCTCCCAGTTAGTTAGGATTTAGTAGATTGCACCCAGGAGGGAAATGCTTTAGAAAAAATATGTCTGAATTTCAGATAAGTGTTTGGTCACATTTTTATGATATTTTTTAAACATAGATAAATGGTATACAGAGCTGAATTTATAATTGACTGACACCCTATGAAACACTGACAAACGGATCAGTGCTGATCTGGAAGACTGTTTGTGTCTTAACACACCTCCATTGTGGAGCTTCCCAGGTGATGGAGAGGTAAAGAATCTGTCTGCCAATGCAGAAGACACGGAAGGCATGGGTTCAAATCCCAAGTCAAGAAGATTCCCTGGAGGAGGAAATGGCAAGCCACTCCAGTATTCTTGCCTGGAAAAGTCCATGGACAGAAGAGCCTGGCAAGCTACAGTCTATGGGATCACAAAGAGGTGGACACGACTGAGCACGTATGCATTTCTGGTTAACATTTTTACTAACAATGTAAATGAAAATATAGAATACATGATTATTGATGATGTAGATTACAATTGCGAGGACTGGGGTAGGCCCATAGCTAATAGATGATTAGAATCAAAATTCAAAATTGTTTTTAGGTTAAAAGTAATTTGGTTTTAGGATTAAAACCTACAACATGCAGATTTTTTTCCCCACATATATGTTGTCTCATTTAACCATCATAATAGGGTATTAATATTATGAATAATTCCCATTTATCGCATGCCTGAATGTGCCAGACTGCATTAGTTATGTCTTTCTAAATCATCCTTTGGTATGGCTATCACTCCTCCATTTTACAGAAAAGGAAACTGAAGATCAAACAAGTTAAATATCTTCTCTAAGTTCTCAAACATAGTACTAGAGCTGGGGTTGACACACAGGTCAGTCTGACACCCAAACAGAAAACCCTCTTTCCTTTAACTCACTGATTTTTCAGATAAAACGTTATCATTTAAGTGTAAATGATGCACCGAGTCACAGAAACTCAATTTGACAAGCACAGAAAGTAGGAGCTATGGTTTTACCGTGGTTCCTGTGAAAAGGTGTGAAGGGCTTGTTTGCCTGTAAGCACCTGTGAATCACCAGGGTGAGTCACTGACTTTTCCCCAAATGAATACGATCTGGGCTCTGGACCTGTGCCCAGAACAAAGAAGGGCAAGTGTCACAATGTGCTCCATTGAGGCTGGAATACAGTGTTTCTGGACACTCATCCTCAGGAAACGGTGGATGTGTGCAAACCCAGGATGATCAGACCCGAATGATGAATTTAAGTCATAAGGAATGTGTTTGAAGACTACAATATAGAAACCATGCTACCTCCAGCTACATACAGTTAATATGTGTTAATGTATACTACAGAACGGACACTGTCCTGAATATTTTACAGTCCTATTCATTTAAGCTTCACAGTTATCTTCAACACAAGTTCTGGTGTTATTGTTTCTATTTTACAGATAAGGAAACTGAGGCACAGAGAGGTTATATAACCTTTCCCAAGATCTCATAGTCACAGACGCTGAAAGTTTGCTTCCTATTTTCAATTGGAACAAGAAATTAGAAGAGAAATTAAATACATTATTTGGCTACAGAAGGAAAAAGTAAGCTAGAGTGAGTGCTCTAGAAGTGTACAATTTGATTCCGTCTCAAAAATCTAACAGCTCATGTCATCTCAGAAGAATCTTGCTAAGTTCTCTGCAAGCTTGCAGTCAGCTTTGGAAGAATGCGGGCTAGTGTGATTTCTACATTTCTTTCCATTTCAATGAGTCTATCAGTGTCTGCATAATCCCCTATTGGTGAGTTGGAGTGAGAGCATTTATCTTTCTAGAATCGTAATTTATATTTGGATGGAATCATAAATTATGTTTGGAAAAATCTAGATTAACCCAGTCTTGATTTGTTGAACCTTAATCAAAACATACTGCTGTATTATGTTTTCAAAGAGAGATGATTTTTAATCCTTCCATCCATGAGAACACACATCCAGACAATAAAGATTTGTTGAGCACCCACTATGTGTAATGCTATATTGATTCCATTTTTGACTGCCTATTGTGCGTTCCTTTTAATTAGGAGAAAATTTAGGCTTGGAAAATTTAAATGATTTGCCCAAATTCTCACAGCTAAGAAAGGGCATAACAAGGCCTGGAACACAGGTTTGTCAAACTTTGCTTTCCCCAGGATACTTTACTTCTTCCCTAAGACCCACAGATGTATTTCCGAAATAATTTCAATAACAAAGCTTTCTACCTTATCACAGGACACTCCTTTCACTGGGAATGAAAGGAGTGATTGTTGGGGAGGAAGACAAGATGAAACAAACAAACAAAAAGACATTTTCCTATCTTGAGGGACTCAGTGCTGAGTAGGGAGACAGATCTGAAAATAGAGCATCACACACTAGTGGGCGAGACTCAGAGTCAACTTGCCTTCTGGGCACATTCATCTCATCTTCCGGTTAAGTGCGGTTTTACTGTCCTCAGCATCAAATTTATTCAAAAACTGTTTGAACATCAACTCTGTGCCTGACAGTGCAATGCACTCTGGAAAGGGATGGCGAGACACCAAACACTCTCTGCCCTCACAGAGGCTCCAGCTGCCTGATCTCACGTGTTCTGGCCTGGCTCTTGGGATTTTCATGTGGGAAACTAGAGAAACTGTGGAGTCATGTCTTAGTTGGATGTTTGATTAAAAGTCAATGAGAAAGACAAAATAAATACATACATGGTTACTGTTGATAATAACTATATCTGACATGACATGCTGTAATTCAAAGGATCCAGAATGGCCAAGGTTTTTTTTTTTTTTCTTTTTTTAATCCCCTGGTGTTATAACAAATTATTAAAAAATTTTTTATTTCTTTCTAAGCACTAGACAATAGACTTGATTTGAGGGCCCACGTTGCACAATAAAATCCTATCTTGGGATACTAAATACAGCACCCAACAAACACAAGGCAGGATCTGAGATTGAGTGAAGGGGGCAGCATTTATATGTGTCTCCGCTTACTCTCTCCGCCTGCTCTCAGGGCTCTGAACTACAGAGCTGGCAGAGCTGCTTGGGGCAAAGCAAGAGACCCAAAGAACATTCACACAAACAATGAATTTTTCTATCAAAGACACGAAGAATCTGATGACCTTGTAGAGATAAGGTGGGCTTCCCAGGTGACTCAGCGGTAAAGAATCTGCCTTCAAATGCAGGCAATCTGGGTTTGATCTCTACATTGGGAAGATCCCCTGGAGGAGGAAATGGCAACCACTCCAGGATTATTGCCTGGAGAATCCCATGGACAGAGGAGCCTGGTGGGCTACAGTCCATGGGGTTGCAAAGAGTTGGACACAACTGAGTGACTGAGCACTCACACGCAGGGATCAGGTAAAATTTTAAGGAGAAAAAGAAAGAGATCTGGTAAAAATCACTACCCAGAACTCTGAAGTCCCAACTACCGAGCAATGCCAGAGGGCAAAGCTCAGCATCCATGCAAATCTGGTCAAGCGTGTGGACAGGGTTGGGTTATGAGGTGGGGAGCCTCTGGTGGTACAAGAAGACTCTTGAGCTTTGTCTTCTCCTCATGCACCTCTCAGAAAGGCTATGACTGAGCCCTCCCATTTTTACTTGAGGAAATAACATAAGGAAGAAAGGTTCTTATATCTGAATTTCTTTTGGGAGACCAATGTATGTATTTTTACAAAATACCTTTTTTAATAAAATATCAATCGGAAGCTCTTTGGTTTGGGTGGTGAGATTCCCCAAAATCAAGCTCCACCCATAAAATATGAATGCTGACCATGGGGCAGAAGCCAGGGAAAAGAACTGGTTTTGCTCTTGAGAGGGAGGTTCAATGAGTTGGAAGAGAGAGTGAAAAGGAGAGAGGAAATGAGGCAGCTCTGTGTCAGGAGAAAGCAGTGTGCTATTGCAACTGACCTTCCGGACACCCAGTAGTTTCTAGAAAATTCTATGAAATCACACAATACTGTGTGTGGGCAGCTTCCTTGGAGAAGCTATGCAAGAGGTCACATTGTGGGTGAAGGATAATTTGGGGTAAAACAGTTATCCCAGAAGGACGCAACACCAAGTGGAGTGGGAGCCTCCTCACTGACAGGGCACTCAGCGTTGAGGATTCTCAGGAACCCTACCCTGAACTTCAAGCGCATACACCTGACTGCCTCTTCAACATCTCCACTTGGGTGAGAAAAAAGCACCTCAAATGTCAAGAGTCCTTCACCTAAATCTCTTCCTCCCCAGAGGCTCCCTATCACAGGAAATATTCCCACCATTTAGTGGATTGCTCAGACTATGGGATCTTTTTCACTTCTCTGGTTTCATTTTCAAATCCGGAAGCAAGTACTGATGGCTCTGCTTTGAAAATCTACCCCCAGGAAATCTCCTGGTGGTCAAGGGGTTAGGACTCTGTGCTTCCACTGCAGGGAGCGTGGGTTTGATCCCTGGTCAGTCAGGGAACTAAGATCCCACATGCCATGAAGCATGGCAAAAAAATAAAATAATAACACTAATACCAGGCTGTGGATCATTTTTTAAAAAATAAAAACCTACCCCAAATCTTCCAACTCAATACTTCTACCACTACTAATCTTGTTAAGTTTCCTGTCACTTCAGAAGACACTTTCAGGAGCCTCCTAGCTGGTCTGCCTGATTCTGCACGTGTCTCAATATTGTTTATTCTCCACACAGAATTAATTTTTAGAAATGTAGGTACAATCATCTGACTTCCCTGCTTAAGACTGCCCAGTGACTCACCCACATCTTTACAGTAGCGCGAGGGCTCCCTGTGACCTGGCTACCAACTGTGTTTTCTATTCCTCTGCCTTCCCTGGCCTTCTTGCTGCTCTGTGCGGTTGACTGGCACACTATATTTTCAGGGCCTTTGTATTTGCTGTGCCCCAATCCATACCATTAATAATGGGAGAAGCTGGGATTCCAAACCAGGTAGTTGAACTCCAAAGACACTGCTCTTAACCACTGTCACTCACCAAACATGCAAAGCTACCTGATACTGTATTATTTATCTTTTCATTTATTGTTTTTTTCTCTCCCTCTAAAATATAAACTTTACAAGGACAGGGCATTTGTCTGTCTGGTTCATTACACATTGCCTGGCATGCAACTGGCCACTCTAAATATTTGTAGAAAAAAATGAACCTTAGCTGATACCTGTGATACAGTGGCTGACACGTGCAGTTTAGACGCATTATTCACTAGGCTTTACAAAATCCTCACTTTAATGTGGATAAAACTTAGGTTTGAAGCAGCTAAGTATTAGCCCATAGTATATACCTAAGAAGTGGAAGAGCAGGGATTTGAACTGGAATCGTTTACTATTGGAGCCTAAGCTCTTAACTCCAGGCCTGTGTTTGTCCTTCTACCCCAAGACCCTGCTTCTCCTTCTCCCTGGCCTCTCCATGTGGCATCAAGCTACATCAAGGAAATAATTAATTTGTTTGAAGAACTCAGAAAAACCTTAAGAAAACAAAAACACCTTCATATAAAGAAATTATACTTTTTAGAACTGAACAGTACTGACTCAAACTTACAGTTCATTCTTTAACAAACTGTGGAAAATTCTTAGAAAGATGGGAATACCAGACCGCCTTACCTGCCTCCTGATAAACCTGACATGGAATAATGGACTGGTTCAAAATTGGGAAAGAATTACTTTAAAGCTGTTTATTGTTACACTGCTTATTTAACTTATATACAGAGTACATCATATGAAATGCCGGGCTGGATGAAACTCAATCCAGAATCAAGATCATCAGGAGAAATGTCAATAACCTCAGATATGCAGATGACACCACCTTAATGACAGAAACTGAAGGGAAACTAAAGAGCCTCTTGATGAAGGTGAAAGAGGAGAGTGAAAAAGCTGGCTTAAAACTCAACATTAAAAAAATGAAGATCATGGCATCTGGTCCCATCACTTCATGGCAAATAGATGGGGAAAAACTGGAAATAGTGACAGACTTTATTTTCTTGGGCTCCAAAATCACTGCAGATGGTGACTGCAGCCATGAAATGAAAAGATGCTTGCTCCTTGGAAGAAAAGCTATGACAAACCTAGGCAGTGAATTAAAAAGCAGAGACATCACTTTGCTGACAAAGGTCTGTCTAGTCAAAGCTATGGTTTTTCCAGTAATCATGTATGGATGTGAGAGTTGGACCACAAAGAAGGCTGAGTGCCAAAGAATTAATGCTTTTGAACTGTGGTGTTGGAGAAAACTCTTGAGAGTCCCTTGGACTGCCAGGAGATCAAACCAGTTAATCCTAAAGGAAATCAACCCTGAATATTCATTAGAAGGACTGATGTTGAAGCTGACACTCCAATACTTTGGCCAACTGATGTGAAGAGCTGACTCATTGGAAAAGACCCTGATGCTGGGAAAGATTGAGGGCAGGAGGAGTAGGGGACGACAGAGGATGAGATGGTTGGTTGGCATCACCAACTGAATAGACATTAGTTTGAGCAAGCTCCGGGAGATGGAGAAGGACAGGGAAGCCTGACATGCTTCAGTCCATGGGATTGCAAAGAGCTGGACATGCCTGAGAAGCTGAACAACAACAACAAAGGTCCAGAGAAGTCGATAAGACGCTCAGATTCCATGATGTTGCAGAAATATCCCTTTGGAAGGAATCAGGAAATCTTCTAGTGAGCAACTGTGTGTTATGGTTTGCATTACATCCCCCTCAAATTTATATGTTGAAGTTCTAACCCCTAGTATTACTGTTCTGTGCTCAGTCGCTTCAGTCCTATCCCACCCTTTTTGACTTTATGGATTGTACCTGCCAGGATCCTCTGTCCATGGGATTCTCCAGACAAGAATAATGGAGTGGTTGCCTTTCCTCTTCTCCAGGCAATCTTCCCCACACAGGGATCGAATCAGGGTCTCCTGCATCTCCTGCATTGCAGTCAGGTTCTTTACCACTGAGCCACTGGGGAAGGCCAACTTCTAGTATTGCATTGGCCAAAAAGTTCATTTGGATTCTTCCCTAAGACATTATAGAAAAAACAGAATGAACTTTTTGACCAACTCCAATACTTCAGAATGTAACTTTGTTTGAAAATAGTGTTCTTGCAGATATAGCTACTTAAAGTGATACTGCAGTAGGGTGGACCCTTAATGTGATATGACTGGTGACTTGTCAAAAGGGGAAATTTGGACATGGATGTGCACACTAAGACAACATCATGTGAACATGAAGGCAGAGATTTGGGTGCTGCATCTACAAGCTAAGAATGCCAAAGCCTGCCCACAAATCACCCAAAGCTAGAGGAGAGGCAAAAACAGATTCTCCCTCAAAGTCCTCAGCAGAAATTGACCCTGACATCATGACCTTGGACCTCTAGCCTCTGGGACTATGAGACAAAACATTTGAATTGTTTAAACTACCCAGCTTGTGGTATTTAGTTACGGCAAACCTGTGACATTAACATATCTTGTCATCTCAAGCAGGTCACTGGCCACCTTTGGGCCTCAGTTCCTTTGATTATAAAAGAAAAGGCACAGACCAGAACATCTCTGAAGAACCTTTGGTTCTGAAATTATATAGCTTATAATTTCAGTGCTCTGAGATCAACACCGTTTTTGGTTTGGAAAGCCCGAGGCATGGGTCTTTCACTCTTTGACAAAATTACTTGATTCACTTTATTTTGCCAAATGTATGTTTATTCCAGAAATTGGATTGGGTACTTGAAGTTCAATAGGGAATAAGATCCACCTTCTGATCTCAATGAGTTATAGTCTTTAGGGAAAGAGAAAAACCTAACTTAAATATATAGTAGTAGGTATTAATAGTTATAACATTTCTTAGAACTTTATGTATATCAGATCATGTAATTCTCACATGATCCATTATGAGCTAGCTATCATTATAATTATCTCCATTTTACAGATAAAGTTGAGGCATAGGGGAGTTAAGGAACTTGCCCAGGGTTATACTGTTAATTAATGTCAAAGCATGAGATGTTCTGGAATCTCAGATAAAGTGACCTTATCCCAACCTTAGGGATCAGGGAAGTATCTATTAGAGGTCACCTGGTATGAATCTTGAAGGTTGTAAGAGAAAACTAGGGTGGAGAATCCTTGGTAAGGGGTATAGGCTGCACAAACAATGGGTTAATAAATAGGATTTGCCAGACATCTTTGTCCATCCTGGCTCATAGGTTTTAAAGCTCATACAATCAGTGATTTCATCATTCTTGAACAACATGAGGCTCAGAGAAGTAGCAATGAAACTGTAGAAAGAGCCCTGGGTTTATTAGCCCCATCTGACAGATTTATAATCCCCATTATACTGTAGCCCAGTGAGTAAGTGATTTATTTAAGGCAGGACAGGTAATAAATGAAGGAGTTAGAATTTGAATCCAGGTCATTTGGCTCCAGAATCAATACAGTAAACCACCTCCCTTCACAGGGACTCCATTAGGCTTCCTTTAGTGGACTGAGAATTACAATGACCTCCAGTTTATTTATATCAAAATAAGCTTGTGGGAATAAGTCAGGGAAACACCATCCAGCGTGTATGTGTGTGTGTTTCCAACTCGGACAGTTTCTAAGTCTGTAAATCAGTCTTTAGCTCATGTGCATCTTGTTAAGCAAAAGTTATCACTCTCAGCCTTGGCAAAGATGCCTCAGTAACTTTTGCTTCTATAATAGCTCCCGGCCATCGAGTGGGAGGACAATTACACTTATGGCCTATGTTTTGGAATCAGAAGATGAACTTTCTTTTAGATTGACCTGCACTGTGGTTTTCCTGAGAACATGATTATGATTTTACAATCGGGAAGGCAAGTGATGAGCTCAACAACAGCACATTGTAAGCTCTGGGAGTGCAGAGCTTCATCTTACTCATCTCTTATCCCTTTCCTTGTTTCTATACTTGAACCAGAGCATGGCCATGGTGAGTGCAGAGTGTCTGAAGACAGCTGGGATGAAAGAAGGCTGTTATTTTCTGAATGTTTGTCTCCCCAAAATTTATATGTCAAAATCCAAAATCCCAAAGATGATAGTATTAGGAGGTAGCACTTTTGGGAGATGCCTAAGTCATGAGAGTGGAGCCCTCATGGATGGGATCAGTGTCTTTGTGAAAGAGGATCCAGAGAGATCTCCAGCCCCTTCACCAGGTGAGGACACAAGTGAGCAGGCACCAGATATGAAGCAGATATGAAGTGATCTTGCTATTATATTAATCTTTGTCTTCCCAGCCTCTAGAACTATGAGAAACAAATTTCTCTTGCTTCTAAGATACAGAGTCTGGAATTTTGTTATAGCAGCCTGAACAGACTGAGACAAAAGCCTTATCTACAAGTGTGCTTCTCTCTTCTGAAGCAGTTGATTCTCCATTCAGGTTATATGTTAGAATTACCTGGGGAGACCGAAAAATCCAGTGACCAGGGCTCCACCCAAGACTAATTCAAACAGAAATCTGAGAGTGAGAATGGAACTCAAACATCAGTATTTTTCAAAATATTTATTCTCCAGATGATTCTAATTTTGAACCAAAGGTTAGGAACTACTCTGTAGGAACAGACCTGCAAATATTTATAAATATTTATAGCTCTAGATATTTTGAAGTCACACTTGTGGCTATTCTAACCAATTCACTTGTCACTCAATCAGTAAAAGCTTAGAGACAGACAGGTGCAATCAGAGATCAGGATGGTGGCAAAGAGCTATAAACCCTACTTTGGAACCAGCAGGCAAGTTGGTTCTGCAACAGTGGCTCACCTTCAGTCATCTTCAAAAAGAAATACAGTAATTTCAGTTTATTGAGTGGAGTTCTTCTAGAGCAGACCCCCTTCCTAGTTCACAACCACTTCCCTTTGTGGTTTAAATATCATGGGTTACCACTGATTCTTATTTGCAGCCTTTGTCAACACACACACACAACTTTCTCAGGATAAAATTTTTCTAAGTTGACTTTTTCTACAAAGTGTTATTTTGCTTATGATATTTACATAGTTCTTTCCAGAAAGAAAAGCATAACCATATGGTCAACAGGAGACTCCATGGATCACTGAGGTGACCATGAGTGTCAGCCAGCACTCCTTGCATTGTGCTTTAACGTGACTCTTTGGACCTCCGATTCTTCATGTGTCAAATGAATCAATAGGACCATCTGACTACATCAAGCTAATGTTCTTTGAGTCTGGGATTCATTTTTCTAGAGGATCCAACCACGTGGGAGATTACTTTTATTCATCTAGCAGATTAAACTCTTCAGATTCTTAAAGGGGCTTTGTTTCTTCTAATTCACCATCTCCCTTCTTGCACCACTGACCTTGTCGAACAGTTGCTAAAAAAGTAAATGTTCCAAGCTAGGGGACTTTTTGGACACAGATTATGAAACTTTAGGTGTGATGTTGGCCAAGCAAAGTGGGTGGTTTTCTTTGTGGAGTATGGTAGGAGAGAAGAGAAAAAAATATCTGCTTTTAATGCATCAGAACTAACCACAAAATAATTGGGCCTGCAGTCTAATCATGCTTTTGTTTATTCACCTCATATAAAAGTCTCTTAAGAATGCATTTGAGCACAATATATAATAATAATACTATAACATACATTGTGAGAAACTTTGGAAAACAATAAAATGTCCACCTGAAATAAGCAGTGTTCATAGACATAGAAACCCATTGGTCATGCACATTTGTGCCATTTCTTGAACTACTGAGTCACAATGCTGAACTGAAAGCATGAAATAGATTTTACAGAGACTGAAGCCAGTCAGAGGTCTAACAAGTGTTATCAGAAGCTTCACATTTGCATAATTTACTATGTCAGTTCACATTTCATTGTAAAATTCACATTGTTTTTATTGTTTTCTTTAGTAATTAATTGGAACATTGACATTCCTGCTTAATGGCAGGCTGGGAAATTTCTCTTCAAAGTCAGTAGTTTGGGGACTCTCAGAAGAATGATTGGTGAGTTGCTTGTTAAACCAAACGTAGTGTTTCTTGTTAAACTGAAGCCTCAATTATAGTAGAACTCAGTTAAAACTCAACTCATGTGTACAGATTTGAATAGAACAGGGGTAAAAACCATAGCCCACTGCCCCCACACCCCAGCAAACTATACAAAAGTAAAATCTCAGTAGAAACCATTAGTATCTAATGTGAGAGTCCTGTTTTCAAAGCCAGTTCATGAAGGAGTTGAGCAGTATTAGCAACTCAGACCAGGAAAAGGGCAGACCCAACTGGCGAGGGGGACATCTCTTCAGCAATGTTCAGGTTATATAATAATACACAATACAAAACGTTACAAGAAAAGTTGCAACTCTTAGGCAGAGTCTTCTACACAAATTGAACACCACCGTTGGCAGGCAATGTTAGATATATAAATTAATAACTTACAAAACATTACATTATATACATTAAGTAATAAATACACGGTTATAAACAGAAATGCAGGTGTTAGCACAGAAGGCAGTGCAAGAGAAAGACGGCAGCATTAAATTGGAAACAGTGTAACTGGTGTGAGCATGAAGAGGGGAGCAAGAGAACAGGATGGGGATCGTGCAACCCCAGCGGCACAGGGGTTCAGGACCCGACAGGGCAATTGCCTTGTGAAGCTGAATTCTACACAGACTGTTACTGTGAACAAGACAACTACCCATTCCTACCCCTTAGTTTGTTCAACTTTATTCTGTTTACAGCAAAGAAGTGCAATTCTAGAGGGAAAAAAGTACTGTTCAAAGCAGGCAGACAGAGATCTGTTTTAAGGGCAACTGAGGAGTTGTTTGGGACCATAGGGGAAGGAAGTCGAATGTGGTTAGAAGTGTAGCCTTTCTATTTGCAAAAGTAACTGTAATTGAGTGAAAGATATTGCCCAAGAAAGAAGGAAGACAATTTACTTTCCTTTTTTTTTCCCCTCAGAAAGAGTCAAAAAAGTTTTTGTCAGCTTGTAATGCTTATCTGTGTAGAAGCTGATACTAAATTCTAGGTATTCAACAGGATTTTAAACACGTGAAAATGTTTTACAAAAAAGGCACACGGGGTGGCAGACAAGGGGACAGGTAAGCAGATTTAGAAATGACCTTATTAGTCAGTTCAGTCACCAGAGGGGACAGATGCCCAAAACATAGTGCAGAAAAATCTCTCAGTTGGGTGTCTTCCACTTTCAAGCCATTCGGTCGTGATGCGCAGTTGGCCTCCAGAACCACAGAAAGCTTCAGCTCTCCACTCAGCTTGCAAGCAAGGCAAGTCAACCGTGGAATTTCCTGAGCCGCTGCTATTTGCTTCACGGTCTTGCATTCTGGCTCCGAACTCAAGTAACTGGAAAGGCCACATGGCCCTTGTCCCGTGCAGGCCTCGGCCCCCATGGCAGGCTGGCCCTACCATACAGCTGGCATGCTCGTCAAGGGTGGAATGTTCATCTCCGCATGAAGAGGGAGATTATGTGTCGATCGGGGACTTGTCTTCTGTGGTGATATCTACCTCAGTCTCTCCCAGAGGATCCCTATTTTCCGGATCGATCACACAGAGCGTCTTTGTGCTGCCAAAATAGCTGTGGCCCTCGCCATCTTTTTCGGGGCCTTCAGAATCCTCCTCTTCGAGGGTTAGTTCAAACTGAAACTTCTCCATCAGACCTTGGCAGTCTCTGTTCTGCTCGTCCAGTGGTGGGGAGGGGCTCTGGGGTATCATGCTCTGATACCAGTTCCTGTTATCTTCTAAAGTATCCAGAATGTCCTGGGCATCAGGCTGTACCAGGTCCGCCCAGGTCTCCCACAAGGGATGGACAATGTAGTCGATGAAGCCCACCTGAAGAAAAATAAAGTTACATCTCTGTTATTGTGATGGGCCCTGGAAAAGCAAGCAAGCTGCCCTGGTTTGCAAGAGGAAAAAGAAAAAAGACACAACAACCCAACAAAGATTAAATAATACCAGATTCTGTTATTTGGGCATTTACTATATGGTACATCCTGCACTGAATGCAATATATGCATTATTGCTCTTAATCCCACAGATTGAGAATGGATATTCACCATTCACAAAGGAAAACTGAGGAGACCCACTGAGGTTCAGTGAGACTCATCGAGGTTCAGAAATATCTTGTCAGAGGTCACAGAGCCAGTAAACGGTGGAGCTGGGACTCTGTCCCAACTTTGTCTGACTCCAAAGCCTGTGTTGGTCTCACTAAAACTAGATTACTTTTCCTCTGACGTGTGCCAAATAAGAAGTCTGGATATAACCCTGGCTGGGAATGGCTTTGTCACTCCTTGGATTCTGTGAGTCATTCTCTGAAGAAGGAAGCCCCTGGTCCACTGAGCTCTGACTCAACATTCTTTCCCTGATAACTTTAAAATATGCCGTGGTTTTAAAACGAAAGGGAGCCAGCCCAGGATGACTCTGGCATGTCTCAAGTCCTGTGGAATGCTTTTGGTTTGTAGACGACGTAGGTAAAACACTTGAAAATACTTCAAGCTCCTAAACAAATAAATATCCCCTCTGTGGACATGTCTGCAATTGTTTTAGATCCAGAGGGCACACCATCATTTCCATTGGGAGAAAGAAGGAAAAAATAAAGACAATTAAGCGGTTCCTTTGCTAGTGTTCCTGTGAAGAAACATGAAGCTTATGGTTCTGTTCTGGTTTACGCAGGGGCTATGCATCCTGCATGTGCTGGCTCTGTGGCCTTATGCTGACCCGTCCACTGTGGGACAAACAGGAAACATTGGGGGTGGGAGCAGGTTGAGAGAAAGAACAGGCACTAGGTGAATGAGGGAATGGAATTCCCCTGTTGTGGTCTGAGGAGCTGGAGAGATGCTGGGTCAGGATCCAGGGGTAGAAAAGAAGGGCAACTTCTGTGCACCCATGGGGCATTACATAGCTAACTCTCCACACTGCTGGGAACCTCTTTGTTAATATTCTGGTTTGGGGCCAGTTATTTCATACATCCCAAGTTGTACCATATCAAAGAACCTTAGCCATACATGACTCTTATCTTCCTATTTTCTTTCCTTCCTTCCTCTCTTTCATTCTTTTCTCTGGTGTTTCCCTAGCATTAACAGAATTCACACCAAAGTCAGGGTATCTCTGATCTGTACTGGTTATAAGACTGACTATAGATGATTCAAATATTTCTCCTCCACCCACTCTTCTTTCCTCTCTTTTAATTCTTTACATGTGTTTAAAGGTTTTTAAATACTATTTTCAATGTGTTTTCCAGGGATTTGGGAAAAAAAAAAAAAAAGCTCACGGCAATGGAGAAAATTCAATCAGCTGAACTACAGTGCAGCCATTTTCTTTCTTCATTTGTTTTGCTCTTGCTACATGTTCAGCATTTATAAGAAAGGCAGCCTCTAGTTGCTTATTTCCTAGGCCCTGGGGTGAGAGAACACTACAGATCTGAAGAGCACCTAGTCAAAGGTTTCACCACCAGTCTACTCAGACAATGCTCACCAAAGCCCATCTGTGGGAAATGCCACGGGGGACCACAATGTCATGGAAACAGGGAGACCTGTTCACAGTGATGGAGAGTGCTTTGGGTGGAGGACAGTGATGAGCTGGTGAACTGAACCAAGAGGGCAGGTTATTCACCTGACACCCTGCTGTAAGGATATCGATACTTTCTAGTGCTACGTATTTTTCAGCTAGGGGCATCTCCCTGCCTACAGTCTAATGTACCTCCAGCACAGAGGGAGTTTGTAACTAACTTTGGATACAACCAAAAGATCTCAGTCTAGTCTCAGAAGTGTAGAGGCAAACTTGGATCTACAGATCAAAACCACGTCTTTTAAGTTCTGCCCTGACAGGTGGATTCTTTACCACTAGTGCCACCTGGGAAGCCCCCCCCCCCCACATATATATATATATATATATAAAATATGCATATTTGGGACACAGGACAGGGCTTTGACCATGAGGCAGAAGAGATATGTGGAAAAGAGATTCGCCACCTCTGGTGATGGTGGCAGTGTGTATGATTCTGGACACTGAAAACAAGGTTCAAGAAACAAGGGTGAAGAGTAGAGGTTTTAGATAAAGACAGAGCTGGGGGAAACCTGGAGGGATGAGATGGCAGCATTCGGTTAACTCAGTTGGATTTGCTATGGTCATAGGTACTGATCTACACTGAGGATACACCATCCAAACTTTGATGGGTTTTCTGAAGACCGCTTTATCTCCTCACTGTGAAATTGAGTGTAATGGAGAAGGCAAATGAGTCACGAGTATAATGAAACTAAATAAGTAGTTGCTTCCTTATAATTTCACACCCACATATATATGTATATATATGCATATATGCACATATATGTATATATATGCATATGTGTATATATATGTATATATGTATATATGCTACTTAGTTGCTCTGTTGTGTTTGACTCTCTGTGGCCCCATGAAATACAGCCCGCCAGGCTCCTCTAACCATGGAACTGTCCAGATAAGCATACTGGAGCAGGTTGCCATTTCCTACTCCAGGGGATCTTCCTGACCTAGGGATTGAACCCATGTCTTTTGTGTCTCCTGCACTGGCAGGTGGATTCTTTACCACTAGTGCTGCTACCTGGGAAGCCCGTGTGTGTGTGTGTGTGTGTGTGTGTGTGTGTGTGTGTATATACACACACTTATACATATATATAATACATATTTTATATAGGTATATTATATATAATATACATATATATATATTTAAGAGAAAATAGCTAGAAAGAGTCCTCCAGTTCAACCATCAGCAGAGCCTACAGAAACTTTAAAAACCTTATATTAGATACCTGGGATTTTTCCACAGAAGCTGTGTGCTTATCACACATGGGGCTGATCTCCATTCCCCTCTCCCGCTCTTTGTCTCCCTGCTGGAAAAATTCCTCCATGATTCGGTCTGTCCACTGTCGATACAATTCCAGGGACTTGGTGGGGTTACTCAGGTCTGCACAGTGTACCATGTTGCGAAGGACCTGAAATCATCAAGTTTTGAAAATCCCATAAAATTAGGTATAAATACTACCAGAACATCTCATCCCTCTTGTACTAGTACACTTGGTACCAGACCCAAGAACATTTTAGTTGCATTATAATTATGGTGTTTGCACCAAAAAAGCAAGATTACAACGGTGCTGGCCAGAGTTGGTTATTTGCCATTATTAGTGTCCTGAAAGGGAAAATGTGTCTTCTTCTATTGACACTCATTGAATTTAAAAATTGAAAGGGACATGAGAGGTCAGATGCTGCTGCCATAGTTTCTTTTCCTCAGTTTGGAAAAAATGCAAAGAATTACTCAAAGTAGATGTCTTCATATTTTCCACTTGTGGAAAGAGGAGACCAGCTGAGGGCAGTTTGTAACCAAAACAGACCTGACAAAGCTCAAGTCAGTGGGATTTATATCCAAACACGAGCTTTCGGGATCAGCAGGCACGTACACCCTATTACAATGAGATTTTGCTGTTTATTTTTAGAATTAAGCAACTCAATAAGTAGAGTTCTGTTTTTCTTTGTAAATTAGAGGATCAACTTGAATATCCATTTCCTTTGCTTGTTCTTAAGCCTGAAGTTGGAATCGTAACCTAGGACATACAACTAAGTACATTTATTTGTTTCCTTTTTTTAATTGTTGTTTCATTTAGTGCGGTGCGGCTTTGTGTTAAATCAAAGGCTTCCATCCAATACCTGTATACGATCAGTATAGTTGTCCAGGAGAAGAACACCGGAACTTGTAACTTTCTTTGTTTCTACCATTGTCTTCAGGTCTGCCAGCAGGCTCATGTGTTTGGACATGTCAGTTGCTAAGACCTGGGGTTAAAAAAAAGAAAAGAAAACTCTCAACAAACTCAGTTTATCAAGGAGAATGAATGGATTTTCTCTTCCCGCAGAAGTAAAAGTAAGTAAGGATCACAGAGAGGCCAAAGTCTCACCATGTCAATAACCATCTTCCTGAGTGTTTGACGTTGCTTCTTGGTGAGATTCTGGAAGATGTCACAGTGTTCTTCTTGGAGCAGTTTGAAACCCACGGCAAGGTGATGGTTTTCCAACACAGACTCATCATTATACATCAAAGCAAGTTCTGAATCTAGTAAACAAGATTATGATTTAATGAAAAGGGATACAATTCAAACAGTGACATTACCTCAGTATGAAATCAGAGCAAGTTCTCTCCAAATGATTTCAAGAACCAAGACCCTATATGTCATTTTCCCTTAGAGAAACAGTCTCCCTCTAAAAAGAGTCACTTTCTAAAAAAAAAAAAGCTTCTAGTATATATTAGCATATAAATGTTCTTTTTGGTTAAAAGTTATAGTATTTTTAAAATCCTTTTTCTCTTTTTCACTTCAGTTGAAGAATTTGACATTTTAGGTAAGGGCATTCCCAAGCAATTAAATCCTATTTTTATCTCAGTTTGCAACTTCATGTCTTCACATATTTTGTACTTCGGAAAAGAAAAGACTGAAAATGTCACTAAATTTTATCCGAGGTATTACAATTTTTCACATTATTTCACTTTTTGATATATTTCCCAGCTCTGTCAATTGTGAGTTTTGGATTTTCGAAGAATATAATGGTGTGAGTTTAAATTTTTACTTTATCCAAATAATATAGCTTTTTGAAGTTTTTTATAAATATGGTAACAAAACAATAATTTTTTACAGCAATCTTGATGTCCCATTTTCTGCCCTGCTGCTGCTGCTGCTGCTAAGTTGCTTCAGTCATGTCTGACTCTGTGTGACCCTATAGATGGCAGCCCACCAGGCTCCCCCATCCCTGGGATTCTCAAGGCAAGAACACTGGAGTGGGTTGCCATTTCCTTCTCCAATGCATGAAAGTGAAGAGTGAAAGTGAAGTCACTCAGTTGTGTCCGACTCTTAGCAACCCCATGGACTGTAGCCCACCAGGGTCCTCCATCCATGGGATATTCCAGGCAAAAGTACTGGAGTGGGGTGCCATTGCCTTCTCCGATTTTCTGCCCTAGGGCCCTATAATGCCAGAAACTGCATTATGTGGATACCTAAACTATAGTTTCTAGCCTGCCTTTCACACAGAAAAATCACAGGCATCCTTTGAACAGCGCCCTGATCTGTTGTTGAGAACACGGTCATCAAACTCTTGAAGCCACATTTTCTCCTAGTCAAGAATAATAGTCAAGTGATGATAATATGTTACTAGCAGTAGGTGCTATTAGTCATAAACCATTGTTTTAACTGTGCTTTGAGTTACATCTTCAGAAAAGGTGGTGGGAAATGTGAAGTCATTTCAGCACTCTTGCCTCGTTCATCCTGTGATCAACAGCATAGATCTGCAAGCTGGCTTTTATGTATTGTAATGCTGTACATGGCTCTGGCAGAAAGGCCATTTTTCTGTGTGAACTGGCCTATATATGGGATGACTCATGATGCCACAATACACCAGCTGATATAACTCACACAGACAAGCAGCTGCCCAGAGATTATGTTCTTTCAATGGAAAAATGAGGTAAAATAAACAAGGTACCTCATACCTAGTCATTCAAATATTCTGATGATAAAAGATGATAAGGGCTCTTTGACAACAAGTAGCTCCAACATTTCTTAAAACTGTCAGCACTTGATGTTAATCTTGACCACAACAAGATAACAATATTCTCAGAAGAGAAAAGTATTTAGGTTTTCAGCATTTAGAAATGGTGGGGAAAATCATGGGTTTTCATTAGCATGGATACTTAATGTTTTGAGCATGATAAATGCTTCAAGTAGGGCTTGGGATCCTAAGGTTGGACCAACCCTGAAGGTCACTGAAGTCAGACCAGTCCATATTACTGACCAGTCCATAATCAAACCTACGCAGTTGGAAGAGAGGGTGGGAGACTTTTAATGACCCAGCCGTCCACCCTGAATTGTAGAAGCCTATTCCAGTGCTTTTTCTGGAGTCTTATTTCTATTTGGAGGCTTGCATGCTCAGAGCCAACATTTGGACCTGCTTCCTCTGTAGAAAGGGACACTAGTGGGTCACCATGCTCTCTGTGAGAGCACTGCATAATCCTGAAAATCATTACCACGTTATTCCCAAGCCTTTCCTTGTCCTTACTAGATAATTCCACATCAGGTACTCTTTCCTCACATATTGTATTTTCCAAACGTTGAGTGCTTTTTATGGGTCCCCTCTGACCTTTCCCAAGTTCTCCATGCAGCTCAAAATGATGTTGCTAGACTGGACACAGTATCCAGGAAAGGTCTAACTAGTCTAGTGGAATGGAAGGATGACCTCATTATTACTCTTATTATTATCCATAATGAAAACATTAGGAGGAAAAAAATGAAGCAGTGAATCATACAATTATCTCGAATGACTATTCTAGTGGTGAACTCACTTGTGTTGATGAGAAACTGATTGGAGACTCCAGGATGATCAACGTCATGGATAGCAGCTGCAAAAATGGCAGCCAGAATTTCCAAATCTGTGAAGACGGCCTGTAGAGCAAAATGAGCTCATTGAATTCCGTGTTCCATTAGCCTAGCCTGCTGATTCAGCTTCACACTGAGGTACCCCATTTCATTCATGTGGTTTGTTGATTTACATAATCTCTCAATACACAATTCAATTCAATGTAGATTCTGTCCATCATCACAAGGTCTCTTAATGTGCACATCAAGCCTGCAGGCTGTGGCTCGGGGAATGCTTATAGTAAAAGATCAGGTGGTACCCAATGTTTGTTTCTCGGATAAGTGGTAGGGCAGGATAGTGCTTATGTAACGCAAGCACATACAGGTCAAAGAAGCAAGTCAGACTGGCTCCTCCCAGAGACATAAAAACCTTCGTATGTTTTCAGGCTGAGTAAGGCCAAATTCCAGATTTATAAGACTGCCAATAAGTTGTTTTTTAAAAACTAACCTTGTAGTGTGGTCAGAAGCCTTTGCACTTTCCATTCATACATTCAATAAATACCTATCCACTCAGTGATTACTCTCGACAGAATATGAGAACATTTCTAATAAGTGAGACCTGATGCCCAGTACTCAACTCCTGTGAAGCCTCCTTTGCCCCACCTGTACACAATGATTTAAACCTAGTATTTATTTAGGTATAACTTGCTTCTGGCTAAAATGTCTTCCTCTGGCTGAAATGTCTTTCATCATCCTTTGGGGTTACTTACATCTCTGATGCTTCAAATCAAATTATGCACACACACATTTAACTCTTCCTTCTCTAAACATCTGTGGCACTCACAATCAATTTCTAGCCACACAGTGGTGGTGGTTTAGTTGCTAAGTTGTGTCCAATACTTTGACCCCACGGACTGTAGCCTGCCAGGCTCCTCTGTCCATGGGATTTCCCAGGCAAGAATATTGGGGATCTTCCTAACCTAGGGATTGAACCCAGATCTCCTGTATTGCAGGCAGATTCTTTGCTGACTGAGCCACCAGGGAAGCCCCTGCCACATAGTAGTAACAGCGATAGATAGTTGATAAGCAGTGTTGTCCCACCGTGTGATACTTACACGGACATAAAAATAATATTGTTTTTTCCTTCAGGGAAATAAAACAGTCTTAACTTCTTGGAATTCATTTCTCAGAATATATGGAATCCAAGCAATAGAGCAGGGGTCAATTTAATCTTTCTTCACCCTCCAAGCTGAACGTGCAAAAGTGGTCTGGGCTAGGGCATAGACAGTCTCTTCCTGGGTGAGCCTGCACATTTTGGAAATACCTAACCACCACTGCCATCTGTCAAGGGAGAGTATGGCCTGCTGGACCCCCTGGGCTGCATATATTGATATATACAAATGTACTGTCAGTGAGGGAAGCAGCCACAGCTACCTTCTAGAAAGATATCAGACAAGATGGAATGCTATCTCTATTTGCTTCAGCATTATTAAATCCTCAGTTCTAGATTTTCAGTTACTTTTCCTTCAATACATAGAATCAGTTTTATGAACTCTTAGGAGAATAAGCCTATGGATGCTTATTATTAATAGGAACTGTATGCTTAGTCACTCAGTTGTGTCTGATTCTCTGTGACCCCATGGACTGTAATTGACTAGGCTCCTCTGTCTATGGGGATTCTCCAGAAGAATACTGGAGTGGGTTGCCATGCCCTCCTCCAGGGAATCTTCCCAACCCAGGGATCGAACCCAGACTCCCATATTGCAGGCAGATTCTTCACTGTCTGAGCCACTAGGGAAGCCCGATAGGAACTATTGGTAACATTTTATATTATATTTCTGTGCTCTCTCTCACAGTGCCTGGGATAGTGTGGCAGCAATTCAGATCAGCACATACAGACTATACACTAGATGTCAAACTAGATACTTATTAGGTACTGGAGACACAATGAAAAATAAAGCTCCCTGTTACCAGCTTGATAATTAAATATTTTTTCAAATGTAAAAGAGGCAAAGGAAAGGCTACTCTAATACCAGAAAGCAAGTAGAAATGTCATCCACTTATATTAATAACCTGATTGATACATGTTATACATAATATAAAGAGCCAGTTCAAGTATGTACAATCACCTAATTACATTATTTCTCTAAATATATCATATCTTCTATGGTACTTTTTAAAGAGGATGGGCAAGGTATGCAAACCAGATCATAACTACTCACATCTAAAGCTGGCGTAGAAAGAAGAACATGGGTTGACTGGGCCACATCAGCAGCATGTAGGCTGTTATGGTACGCCACATCTGCATGGTAATGGTCTTCCAAAGTCATCATGTAGGTAACAAAGGTGTCAGATGAGATTTTGAATGTCTTCAGGAGGTCTCTTTCCTGTATAACAAAATGGGATTAAAAAATAAATAAGTGGATGTCCAAAGATGAAGAAAAGCCAAATCAGAAAGGTAAACTGGGATGGAAAAAAAACCATAAAGAAGATCCAATTGGATAACCAACATTCACTCCTATTTACTCACCTGGAATATGGCATACATGATGCATGTTAGGGGCCTATTATGTGAATATCCAGCTACATTGAAGATGTTAAGGCCCCATTTGTTCAGGTCTTCCAGCTCCTGTCATCAAAATGAGAGAAATTTAGAAATAAAAACACTTTTGTTAGCAGGCCTCAGCGTTTTCATTTATTTTGGGGGCACGAGTTGACTCAGTCTATAGAGTATCTATTTGGTGTTCCAGTTACATGAACATTTGAAAATGGAATGGTCTGGGAGGTTGGGTGTCCTCTTCATGTTAGTTACACGCTTTTGTATATATTTTTCAGAAGAGGGAGAGTGTGTGTATATTTGTAAATCTGGCTGCTGGCCTATAATTTTTCTGCCATGTCAGTCCTCAACCAATGTTGCTTTCAGAAGTAGGTACAAGTGATTAGAGGTCATCCTAGCCCTGTTTCCCTGTAGCTCCCCTTCTCTGCTCACTGGTCCATCAGTAACAACTAGAAAACAATCTCAGCTAGAAAACTCCTCTGCCCTTTGCTAATTATCACTGAGAACCAGGTCAAGGAGACTTAGCTGCTAGAATGTACGTGAATCAACCCTAATTTAGTGTAAAAGGTCATGAAGATGCTAGTCACCCATTATCTCCTAGAGCTTCTGGGCTACAGAAAGACCTGGAAGAAACATCATTCCATCCTGTGTTGTGGGATTATTCCAAGATTATCTGATTAAAGGAGCAATTTATTCTATTATTAATTATTGCCCAGAGTAAGTGATACAGGGGGAGGAGGGTTTGGCAACCCACTCCAGTATTCTTGCCTGGAGAATCCCATCGACAGAGGAGCTCTGGTGGGCTAAAGTCCAAAGGGCTACAGAGTCAGACATGACTGAAGTGACTTAGCATGCACACACTAGGAATACAGGCTCTCCGTAGAGTCTTGGCCTGATATGTAATCAGCCTTCCGCTAATGACATCTTTCAGCTGCCGCCTCACTGAATGTACATTTGATCTCATTTCATATTCTCACAAGGCTGAAAAGTCACCTTGCACAGCCTCCGAGAAGAGGTATGAATTCTTTCTGAGCCTTCCTCTACTACTAGGGTTAGGGCTCAAGAGTCAATGCTGTCAATTTCTCTCATCTCTTCTCCAGTTCTGCCAATCAGTACATATTTTCTTACTGATCCTTTGCATACAGTCTCTGAAATATCCTTTGGGATAATTCAGTCCTGCCTACTGCCCTTACCTTGGATTCTCCTAATACGTGTTCAACAGGATTCTCCATTCGTGAGTTAATGAACCCAACTTAGGTCAAAATCTGGTCTTTTGGTATAAAAAAAGGGTCTTTAACTAGGTGTACCGCAATGGAAAAACAGGGCACATCAGCCTCATCATACTATTTAATAATAAAGCAAAAGCGACCACTATCATTTTCTAAAAGGTTTTGGGCATCTGTCTGCTGTAAAGCAGCGCCACATGTGCACACACCCAGCTTGTACACACCTTGGCTAGATGATCTTCATTTTCCGTGTTGACTCCAAAGCGTGAGATGCTTGTATTATTTAAGCTTGAACTATGCATCAGTTTTTTCACTCCGCTTATCTGTGTCATGAGCTGTTGCTTTTTCTTTTTCTCCCTGTCTTTCTGGGTGGGAGATGGAATCTCCACGTCATTCTGTTTGTCTGCAATAACAAAAAAAAAAAAAAAAAAATAGGTTTTTCAGTCCCTGAGTGCCAATGAGAACCCCTGTGTGCCAGTGAAAACCCATTACAATATTCAAAACAACTTCTAATGGTCTGTCATGGATAGCACACCTTAGGAAGGGCTATCCTAGCATTATCTCAGTTGACCTCCAGGACAATCCTGTGATAGGTGATTTAATCTCTAAAGCAGCCAACTGAGGTCCAGAGGAGCTAAATCACTTGTTCAAGAATGGCAGTTGGAACTCAATCCCAGGTCTTCTGTTTGCAGGGTGATTTGGGGGAATTACACTCATACATTTTCAAGGTGTGACATCAACATTTATATGTAAATTTCTCATTAAAATGAATAACTTGTCTGTGTATATAATCAAAAATGTTCATGTAGCCAAGCCCAGGTTAATAAAAACATGCTTTATGTTTTGCTCACTTTATTATATTTGTATTTATTTTTTTAATTTAAAAGATCCATATAACTGTAGCTAGGTTCAGTTTAGATGAGTGGCATATATATTAGAAAAATGAATGGTTTATAATCTTTGAATGATTACTTTAAAGCTTTGGTTTATTACCATTTGAGGTTTAGACAAAGACTATACTTTCAGTATTATTTCATACCTTGCGTCTATGAATCCCATGAATAATAACAATGCCTCTCATTTGTAACAGGCATTACATTTATTAAAATATGCATATTAAATATTTATAATCATCTCATTTAATCTTTTAAAAAATTCTGCTACAACAAGATAATAGCAGAGCTAGGGTTAGTGAGCGGAGAAGGCAATGGCACCCCACTCCAGTACTCTTGCCTGGAAAATCCTATGGATGGAGGGGCCTGGTAGGCTGCAGTCCATGGGGTCACTGAGAGTCGGACACGACTGAGCGACTTCCTTTTCACTTTTCACTTTTATGCATTGGAGAAGGAAACGGCAACCCACTCCAGTGTTCTTGCCTGGAGAATCCCAGGGACGGGGGAGCCTGGTGGGCTGCCGTCTATGGGGTCTCACAGAGTCGGACACGACTGAAGCGACTTAGCAGCAGCAGCAGCAGCAGCAGCAGCAGCGGGGTTAGTGAGAGAAACATATCTACATGCTCAAAAGCTCTTTCTTCTATATCATGAGATTAAAACATCAGCAATCAAATATTCTATTTCACTTCACAGGGGGATGGATGGATCCTGAGAGTTCTTCAAAACGCATCAACTCTCAGGCCGCAGATATGCCTGTGGGTGCACCGAGGCTATCATTTATTAAAGTGCTCGACAGCTACGTCACTGAACTAAATGAGACCCTGTGGCTGAAAGAGTTAATGCAGCTTCCAAAAGTTCCTACATTTATCTCTACTTGTTTCAGCGAAAATGAATCCAAAGACAACTTCCCCATTTGAAAATGACACGTTTCCAGATGGCCTGCCGGGATCTAGATGATTTGCTCTCAACTCTGGCAGCTGATGGCATAGTCACATGTTCTCCCTAGAGACCTCCGCCTGCTCACAGGACCCTGTGGACAACTCATCAAAGCAAAGCGAGCCCCGAGACAGATGCGGAAGCAGCTGTTCTGGACCCTGGGCACCTGGCTGCAGGGCTGGAGCAAGGGTTTTCTCTATCCCTGGAATCTCAGTGCTGTCTCTGGGTGTCCCCCACCTCCTCGATTCATCAGCCTATGACTCTACTTTAGGGAAGAATTTTAGTGGTCATCTTGATTAGTTTAGGGGTTTCCAGCATGGTTCAGCATCACCCAGGGAACTTTTGAAAAATACAGACTTATGAGCCCCACCCAGTCCTACTGAACCAATTTTTAAAAAAAAAAAGCTGTCCAAGTGACTCTGATGGTCAGAGCCAGGTTTGGGAACCAATAATAATCCCACACACTCATTTTTCAGATGAAGTCAGCAACTTTCCCAAGCTCAAAGGGCAATTTATTCAACAGATATTTATTTTGCAATTACCTTGTTCCAGACAGTGATTTAATAGCATAGAACCCAGGCCCCTTAAGGTTCCCGTTAAAATCTCTTTCTGGTCTCTCAGTCTTTGGCACAAAACTATATTGGCATTATTTTTGAATTTACTTTTCTCCCTGTCACCTCACTCCTAATAATGACTACTTTTGCTAAAAGGCCACTATAACCCCTGCCTCTCCTAATGTCATTCTTTACCATTCTGGTTAAAGAAGCTGTTGGATTCTTCTGTGCCAATGCAGACACAAAAATCTGTAGTGAAACTAGCAGCTTTTTCTCTGTGTTTAATTAAAGATTCCCTGCAACAGGGAGTCATTGAGCCAAACCACTACTCTGTCTGGGATGTTACAATAAAGAAGAAACCCATTACCTGCAGAGAATGCCATTTTGACATTAATGGGTGTTTCCCTATGCAGGCATTGGAACAACTGATGGGTTTCCCTACTCTGAATTTCCTGTTAAATGCTTAGCCAGCGCCATACGGAAATAACCTGAAACATACACTCAAAGAATCATAATAAACAGTTTGTGAATTTACGTTTATAGAATGATCAGACTACAATGGGGAAACAGTGGAACTGTACAAAATAAATAAGGAAATAAACAGAAGCAAGAAATGGTCACATCAAAACTCTGATAATGACATCATTGGAGGTGCTTTCTTGGCTAGGTTGCAGCATTTAATCCTGCAAAATTCCTAAATTCTTTTTCAAGATTTTCAAGATGTAGGAAAGATTTTCAATCCCCCGACAGTAAGTCGGGGATCTAAAGGGGTGACTTTGCTCTGTTTGTAGCAATACTAACTAAATTGTAATATCACATCTAAAGATCTTGCTTTAATCTATGCTCCTACCCCCTGAGTCCTTACTTCCTCCTGTACCAGCAACTTGAGCCCATTATCCTATATCACCATCACAGAGTGTCTGCACTGATTGTCTCTCACCTGCCTTTCAGGCTGTCTATCTGAATACCATCCTCTTAAATGAAACACACAAGTTTCACAGAGCCCTGCAATGGGGGATTTCCCTCTGTCCTGGATGACATATTGTAACTTTCAGTGACTCTTACTGTGATATTGCTCTTCAAGTTTAACTGTAATCAATAAGGTCTTATCATTTTATACTCTTGGAGCTGTGCTCTAAGAGCCTTTTATATTACTGGAAGTTGTTAATAAAATGTTTTATTGTTAGGTACAGCAATCCTGATTCCCAAAGACTTTTCCCCAAAGAATACATCTATTACTTAAAGGTGATTTTCTTCTATATGTTCTGACAGCCTAATAGCCTTCTTTCCCAAAGAAGTATTTAGATTTAGATTCATCAGCTACCTCAGTTGTAAAATGGGAATACTGGAGTAGATGACATCCTCAGTCATCTCAGTAAATAGACAGGTATTTAGATTTAGGAGTCAAGAGAGCAAAGTCCTAATTCTGACCCTAGAACACTTTAGCCAACAAATTAATTTGGTCAAGCTAAGTTGCCTTCTGTTCCTCAGTTCTCTTTCTTGGAAAATAAGGAAACTAGATGAAGCCATTAAAGTCCCTTTCAGATCTGACATTTTATGAAGAAGATTTCATAGTCCTCCAGGAATACCCAGCATGCTCACAGGACAGAAAGTAGAGTTCCATGTCTTGCACTTGCTATTTGGAAACAAGGTTTGTTTGTTTGCTTTTGAATATTATCAAACTATAAGCCTACAATCCATTCCAGAGAGTCTGGGTTGCCAGGTTTGTCTTAGTAAAATGATAAACTCCGTCCATACCAGAGTCACAGAAAGTTAGAGCTGGAATGGACTGAGGATGCCATCTACTCCAGTATTCCCATTTTACAACTGAGGTAGCTGATGAATCTTTTGCTTATATGATGGACTTTTTTCTCCCTAAATTTTCTGAAGAATATTTAAAATTTTTATCCGTCTGTCTAGTTTGATCAGGTCTACCTTGTACACGCACACATTCATGTATACAAATGCACACAAACACATGCTCACACTCAAAACCCTCCAAATGCTAGGTGTGTACGGACTGAGATTCTAACAGCCTTCCTCAAACAACCTGCTCTTGGTAATTTAATTTTGGAATAAAGAGAAGCCAGATGATAGGCTTTCCTCAAGATATACACTTCAATAGCAAATGAAATATTCCACAGAATTGACAGTTCTTAATTCTTGAGATGCAGTGTTGAGACTGAGAACTCATTTTTATTATCTTCTCAGCTTTCTCACTTGATAGCCTTCGATGCTAAAATAAGAATAATTGGTATACTAAAATATTCTCATGGTCCTTGGTAAGCCATTAGTGAAAGAGGGGACAAGTAAAGAGGACTGCTTAGGTGCAACCTTGGGTGATGACAGGCTCAGAGACTTCCTGCAGCTTTACTCCAGTGCTCAGATTCTTTTTTGAGAAGACAGACAAGCCTTGGTATCTTAACATGCAATGTTTACAAAAACAAAAATGAGTTCTTGCATCTATTAATTTTATTCTCCTTTACCATAGTCATTAACCTGTAAAATGTCCCTAAAACGGCCCCTAGGTTATGAAAAATGATTGGGTGTTTCACAGAGCAGAGCATATTTAAAATGGACAGGAGAAGATGCCTGTCTTCAAAGGAATAAAGTGGGAATAATGGAGAAGATAAGGATAAGTATATAATGCTTTCTGTTCGATTAGATTCTAGCTCCTCTTGGAACTAGGCTACATGAAAAAATCTTTTCTTTGTTCTCTGACAAAGGTTGTTGCAACTGCCGCTGAGGAAAACCAGGTGCTGCAGATACCCACATACTGGAAATAGTTGGAAAGGCACTTGTCAATCACGTCAGTGCCCACTGGCCACAGAGAAGTGCTGTGAGCTTTGTATTAGGCTGATCGAAGATTGATCTGCTGATAGCAGGAACTGCTTTGGTGTTAGGGAAATAGAAATGTTTTTTTAAAATAAAACCAGAAGAGGTATGTGTTTCCATAAGATGTCCAGGCAAATGTTCATTGATGTAAGGATATGTAGCAATGCCAAAAAGAGAGGTGTAATGTTCAGCTGTAAGGATAGGTCATTTCCCTGGAAAATGGAATTCTGCTAAACAAGCATAGTGCAGTGATAATTGAAAGTCAACAGGATCAGAGTCTAAATGCTACCCATTCACTTTGAAGTACAGATTGGCAGATCCTGCAGGCCTGATATAAGAAAAATATGCAATGGAATGGCTTTAAACACAAGATTAGAAATTCCTAGTAATCAAACAGGATGCATGACAGTAGTCACTAGGCACGGCTGCAAACCCTTCCTGTCAGTGCCATGTTTTAAATACTAGCAATGTGAAGGCAGAGGATAAAAGGTAAGTATGAAATCAGGGAGATAAGCATGCTGCTTGCAGAAGGCCACCTCTTTCAGAGAGGTAATGATTCTTTCTGCCCTCTTCCAATTTATCTTTAAGAAATACCTTAGCAAAGCAGTAGTCAGTTTCCAAAGCCTGTTATCATGGGTCAAATCACCTTTTGCTCAAAGCCCAGTTATTGGAAGAATTGAAAGAATAGCACATCAGAGGAGCTAATTGGAATTGTCCCTAAGGTTTGGATGATCACAGCCCCCCACTCCCACCCTTTCAGAGGTCTTGACAGAGACCAAGGTGGGTGGGTAGATAAAGAGTGGCCTGAGGTCTATATAAATTCAACTAGCCCATAATAACCTTCTCTGTTTGACGGATATTTTAATTCGTTTTTTAAAACAAAACCTTCTTTCTTTTCTTTCTTTTTTTTTACCTTAAAGGTTGTCTTCGGTTCTTATTTTAAATGGATTTGCTTTTCTGTGACTTAACCCAATTCCAAACTCACATAGTAATATTCCCAGATAGGTTGCAGAAATTAATACTAAAAAGTATTCAGTTGTGGAACAGTTTTCTTGGTGAATATCTTACCTAAGAAAGTATTTGAAATGTATTCAGACACCTGGTTCCCTGATCGGCTCATTTCTGAAAGGTGTGTCAGCTCCCGGTTCAGCATTCTTTTGAACTGTTTATAAAGAACAAAAATGTATTAACCACCCAAAAAATGGCAAATTATTATTTTAGATGCTTCCAACTTTATTAAGAACCAAGAGACTGGGTAAGTAGATGTCATTAGATAAATAACTCTGTTTCTACAAAATACAATATCCCCTTAATGTGAAATTGTTCCAACGTCACCTTAGAAAAAAGAGGTTTTCTCAGGATGTCTTAGAATTAACATCTGATTTCTTTTGAAGATGTAAACACAGGAAAAGGAATTTTAATAGAAGTTAAGATAATTTCACTTAAAAATGTAATCACATTTTAAAATATATTTATTGAAAATTAACTTTAAAATATAACTTAATAACCTATACAGTAAGAGGCAATTAAATGTGAAAAATTTAAGGGAGAAGAAAAGCATCCTTAAAAACAGAGATGAGTAAAAAGAACAGGGTTAAAATACAGCACAGTCTATTTAAATACAATGTAATATAACATGTCCTTGCTTCACAATAAGCCGCCTCAGCAGGCTAAGTGATAACACAGATAAATCATTACAGAGGCTTTTCTACTTCACAGAAAACATACAGCTGTAAAGGTTTCACATGCTACCAAAGATAATGGAATCAAATTAACCCACCTTGATGTAACCCCAAGATACAGATAACAAATAGTTTGCCTCAGGCATTTTGGAAAGCACTCCTTGCCACAATCCACAAATCCCTTTGAAAGAATTCACAGTTCTGAGAGCAGTCCCAACAGGATCGGGAAAGCCTTGCAGATTCAGTGGTGAAATAATCAAAACTTATGAAAGACAAAGCCTCCAAAATTTAGGGCATTTCCTAATCCAAACAAAGCCCATCTTCGCCTGTGCTCCCTGCTTCTTTCCTGGCAGAGAGAGTAATGAAATCAGGAATTGCACGAAGGAGCAAGAGCCTGTCCAAATGCATTCAGCTGGCTGGTTTGCAACACTTATGAATTATGAATAGTCTTGGTGGCCGAAGGGGTTTCCACTCTAGATTAGTCCTGCTCAGCTGAACTCTGCAAGGAAGGAACAATTCTTCTTTCCTGAGGGGATACCAGGCTGGGAAACACAGCCATCTTTTTAAAAGGAGAAGATTAAAATGGAGGAAGCCCCATGAATATTTAAGGAATCCGAAGTCTGTACCCTCCCCCATTTCATCTAGGTGTTTTTAACCCTCTCTACTGCGGAGATCCGGATGTCACAGACACAGCCTTTGCACAGAGCTAAGCTGATTTAAGGGTTTCCAAGTGATGGTGTGTTTTATTATTTTCTGAACATTGAAAAAGTTAAAACTGTGGCTGTTTTTCAAATTAGACTTTCAGAATACAAGAATATTTTTTTAAGCTAGCTTTTCGGGGCATTTTTTGCACACCAATGGCAGGCCAGTGCATTTAGACTTCTTTCACAATGAAATGATTGGGAATTAATCTATTTAATTTTAAAAGTACTTCGTACACAGAATGCAATTCTCTGTCCTCCACCAGCTCATTAATATGCACATGAGACTGCATTCGACAAATGAATTAAACACATTTAACCTTTCCATTTAGGATCTGGAGTGTGTTAGGAAATACAAGCTATCGTTTGCTGCATGAATGGAGAATTATTCAGGGTTATGAATGACTGTGCTGTTTCGGTATTTCAGTGTCACATCTTCTAATTCATGAAAAAAATATTTGAGTTAAATTAATCTTTATTTTGTTTTGTTTTTGCAATATAGAGCATGTTGAGGAATTCTTTCCTATAGTGTCTCTTTCTTTCTCTCTCTCTCTTACCTTGTCAGCTTTAGAAAGATCACAGGCATGAAGAAAGTCAGAGACTAGAGCTCTGCAGTGGGATTCCCCACCCAGGCCATCCTACTCCCCTCCTCCCTCCTCCATTACCCTACCCCTGGACTTGCAGTTCAAGTACAGCATGCTAAAGGAACAGCGAAGCACCATGGCAACAGCCCCTGCACGCAACTGCAATTGGCTCTCTTTCCTGTGAGGCATTCCCCTTTCACATGAGCATCCTGCACTGGCAATGGCTTCACGTCACGCATCCAGGCCCACTTCACACCACTCCCTGTGCCCAGGATACCAAGCTTTTCGAGGTGAAGCCAATGCAAGTCAGTATTGTGGTCCTCTGGCTCACCGCTCTAGGAACTGTCCTCAAAGAGGCATGTACCATCCATCACCCTCTTTTTGGGGAACCCTGCTGGTGGATGTTTGGGTCTTCCCTCCCATGATACAAATGTTAGTGACAGTCACCAGAAATCTCTGAATTTAATCATCTGAGCTAGTGTGTTTTACTTATTGAACCACTCTGCAATTTGAACTCCAGGTGAATCAGAACTTCCAGGTGTAAGTTCCAAGTTCTTTATTTTTTAAGACATAACCACTCAGTCATAATAGCCTCTCATTTTCAGTTCTCAAAAGATAGGCACTTACACTAAAGAATTAGAAACTGAAAAAGACAGGTTTCTGTGCTCTGATGGATCAGCTGAATTTTGGCAAAGAAACAAACTTTACTAGGAGCATTGCAAAAAATATCTTGTAGAAAACATAGAGACAGATGATATCTTTAATTATGTCTATGCGCTAGACTTAGCCAAACGCAACATTCACACAGTCATCTTCATTTTGGTTCCTTTAATCTCTTGGAAAAAAACTTAGGAAGATCTTGGCATCAGTCAGGTTCATACTAGTTGAATAATGTTGTTTCATCCCATGTATTTTATAAATATTTGATGGACACCCGAGACATGCCAAGCAACGCATTGAGGATATAGCAGTAAAAACACAAAAACAAAAACTCCTCCAAACAAACAAACAAAAAACACTTTTCATGCTTTTAATCAGTTTCACCCTAGTAGAAATAATCAGATATATTAGGGCCTCTTCCTTAACCACCGCAGTTAACTGTCAGGTGAGGGTGGGGCCAACTCTTTATTGGCCAAATTGGCCCCTCAGTTCAGAATATAAGAGCAGGTAGAAATTAAATCATAATAGACTAGGAGAGACTTTGCTTCTTATGTTTTTCCTATTTCCTCTCATTGCCAGAAGATCCTGTTGCTATACAGTGTCAATCAGTCCCAGCGTGGGAACAGGGAGGTGGCTCTAAGATATAGGGCTGAGAATAAACCAGACACCTCACCTTTCTTGCAGAGCTCACAGAAGGGTCAGGGAACTCATGTAAGTAACAGGTGAAAACTGCCTTTCTCCTTCTCATGCCTAAATTAGTTCTTCAATGAGCCTTTAGGGCTTCCCTGGTGGCTCAGTGCAGGGAAAGAATCCACCTGCAGTGCAGGAGATGCAGGTTGGATCCCTTGTCTGGAAGATCCCCTGGAGAAGGAAATGGCCATCCACTCCAATATTCTTGCCTGGGAAATCCCATATATAGAGGAGCCTGGCAGGATACAGTCCATGAGGTCACAAAAGAATTGGACAAGACTTAGTGACTAAACAACAAGCAACATAAGCATTTTGCTAAGGGCATGACGGTGCCACTGAAACCCAACGTCATCTTAAGGCAAACATAAAACATGCAACATGATGAAGTATGCGGATGGAGGTCACTCAGAAACTGACCGTGTCCTTTAAATATTGCTTAGCAATAGTCTTTGGTTTTTCTCCTTCCTAAGGAAGGGTTCGACTAAAGGCAATCACTGCTCTCATCAAAAAGCATTTATGAATGGCCCATTTATATTGAGCTGGGTACAAATTAAGGCAGACATTGCCATGGAGGAGCAGACAGGGGGTATCTTTTACATTCTAGTAATGCAGAGTATGATAAGAGCTGGACTGCGTGATGAGACACACCAAGGAACGGAATAGCTTATGTTTGGGGTTTAGGCTGGGAAGAGAGTTAGGGAGCTTAGCTTAGTGGGATTTTCAGCATCTGATTCCCAGATGGGAGTTGTTTCTGTTGAGCCAGAGGCAGCTATGATATAGTAGATGAATCTAGATTTTCATTCTCAGCTCTTGATAACAGATAGCAGTCTGGTGAAGTCACCTTAGCTCTTTATACAAAATGAGAGTGATGCATGATTTTAGGATCTCAGCCCAAACCTGTCAAGAGTCTATGATGCATTTTGTGGCTGCCTCCTACAGTCTGGACAGAAGCTTGGTTTACCAGCAACCAAAATTTCCCAGAAAACAAAACTCTCTTAACATTACTGAGAAAAACAACCCAAATCGGAAATGCTTCAGTCCTTAAGAATAAGTCACCAACAAAGGAAGAGAAGTGGTTATTCTTCCTCCAGAGTTTTATATCCCAAGACCCTTGTAGTCTCCCTGTCTCCTTATCAAGTTGGTTGTTCAGTCCAGATAAGATTAAATAGTTCCTTAGGGACACTGTGGCCCCAGGAGTTACAAGATTGAAAGGGAATTAGATATTATTTACTTTAACAAATGGAATAGAGAAATCCACAAACAGAAGCACACTATTTCAAAGACAAATGTGTCTCTACAACTTAAGGTACACAGATCCTATTCTGTTAAGAATCTGCCTTCACAAGAAAACCCTGTTAGAGCTCACCTAGAAATAAGGTCCCAGAGGAAATGGCAAAGCCTCTTTTCAACACAGACAAGCAAAGTTTGTGAATGAACCCTTAGTAATCCAAATTCCTCCAATGCTTCCTTAAGCTTACACCCAACACTAGATTCATGAACACTGCCAGAGATTACAGTGATATTTTTGGGAAAAGAAAAAGATAGCATTCTCAGTTTAAATTATTCAATATTGTTTGCCTAGTATATATCTCCTCTGTAAAATCATACGTGAATTTTTTTTTTTTTAGTAGGATGGCTTTATAATGGGAAGTTACTTAAAATATATAGACAAGCAAAAGTTGAAATTCAGTTAACACTTGATGTAAACATTTGGTTTTATGGCTTCAATTTTTCTTTAGCTTCAATGCTACATACAAAGAATATTTGTTTCCAAGCCAATTTCTCCTTAAGGGATGGAACACTTCATCACTTTATTATATTTCTCATCAGAGGACTAGTTTGGACTTTGTGCAAAGATCTACAGGCAGGTTAGAAACTCTCTTGAATAGTTCTTAAATTGATCACATAGGAAGGCAGGATTAGAATGATCTCAGAAATTCATCCCTGTTCTAAAACTTGGTAATTCTATATTTCTGAGTATAAAACCATCTAGAAGAGTAATAATACAAGAGGCTAGTATCAAGCATATAAGACGGTTACTTTTAAAACTAATCTGAGCTTGTTAGGGGGACCTAGAAATCACTTAAGAGTGAGTTTTTAGTGATCAAAAATACTCTTCAGCCTATCAAAGACTAGATAAACCAGGTACTTTGCTCTCATTGACAACCTTAAGATAAAGTAAGTAGATGAAATTGTACAGATGAAAAAATGGTTCTCCGGAGAGGAAGACAGCCCCCGAAGTCACCCTTGTGGGTGGCCGTCTGCGCAGGAGCCCATCTGTGAGACAGGCGCCTTATTGTGTGAGATCTTCCTGTTTTTGCAGTATGAAACAACTGCCAAAGTCATTAAAGTCACAATGACTTTATTAGGGACTAAATTTTGACTCATATTTTACACTTTGTTAGTCATAACTTAATAAGAATTCCCGGGCATCAGGAAAAGTGAAGAGGCTTAACATTCTGCCTGAAATCATAGAATGCTAGTAGCAGTAGAAGGAAGTTGAAACTGTGGTGGCCCAGTTTAGCAAGAAATGGAAGTAAGATGAGCTTGTCTTTTAGTTCTGGCACTGGCCAGATGTATGATCTTGGGTAAAGATGAATGAAATTCTTGGTGCTCAATTCCTGTAGTTGTAAAATGGTGAATTTCTCAGGTTCTTTTTGATTAAAACAAACTGCATCTTCCATATTCCTAATTTTACATGAGAAAAAATGAAGAAGACCCAAAGAAATGAAGGACCTGATTCCTAAACACCTACACTTTTCTTTGCAAAATCTGATTTAAAAAACAACAATAAAAATGGGAATACAGTGTACTTTTTCTAAAACCCTTTATAAACTCACAGTTTTCACAGTTCTTAGCGTTTCAGATTATCTGACAATGTGCATCTCATCTCTTGGGTCCTTTAGTCTTTCCCTATGAACTCTATTAGCTGTTTGAAACTTGCTGTCCAATTTCTTTGATGACATGTTTGTCCTATTTAAGAGGCAAATGGAATTGAACTGAGTGAGTTGGTAATGGGGTTAAGAAAGGAATAATCTGCCACTGTCCATTAATATCTACTTAACTAGAGACTATATAGTTCTGTCAACTACAAATTGGCACTTGCCATCTACCTCTACAGGATTAAATCACATGCTGCCACAGCTGGTGACCTTCAATACCCCCTAAAGGGAGTTCAGGGTGACAGCAGAAATGAGGCACTCTGTGCTTAGGGGAAACTTGGCAGGACAGGTCTTCAGATGGTTAAAGATTTTCAGGAGCTGATTTTATGAGCCCAATTCTTGTATCTCCTTATATCTATAAAAGCACCAAAATCCTTCATAGTGAGGACTGCTTCTTGTGACTAGCAGAAAACTTCATGGAAGAAGCAGAAACTTTCTGGAAGAATATGTGCTCAATTGCATGTATTCCCCCTTCACCAAAATCATATATATATACTGACCTTTCCGGCTGCTGCTTTGAAGCACTTTCCCAGAGCTATCTGAAGTACTGTGTCCCTGGGTGCGGTCCGCATTTAGCGTCAAATAAAACTTAACTCACATCTTTCATGTTGTGCTTTTTTTTTTTAAGCTGACAATTCCATGATTGGGCATTCTAGCATACACATACTGCTGTATTAATACCTGGAGTAAATCCCTGGTGCTCCAAGGAACATAGCTAAGTCATTCTTATTGTCCATGTGCCAGATCAGAAAGAAGAACATTTAAACATATTAGAATTGAGCGATTCTCTTAACTGTACAGTAACATCATAATCCACACTAAATTAGTATGCAATGAAAAACAATCATGGAAACCTCTACCATAATTCTGTAACAAAACACTGGCATTTAGGATGAAGCTAAAACGGAGTAAATTCCATTTGCTGGTTAGAGGACTAGTATCTGTTCAAGTGACATTTTAAAAGTCAAGGTAGAGACAAACCATCGGCACTTTCATATGTAGAACTGAAAAACATCAAAAGAATTTAAATATAATTTTGAATATAATCGCTTTACAACTTGATACTAGGTCTTGAACAGTTCTCAAAATCATTAGTTGTTTCTTCTTACCCATCTGTTTATCTATACTCTTTGCTGCTTTTTTTTTTTTTTAAGATTTTCTAAAAACTTTTCAAGAGGAGAATTGACACATATTATCGGCATGCTACAAAACTGACTTTTCCTAGGCCTAAAGGATTCCTCATAAAAATATTTAGAGAAATGTTTCATAAACTAACTTTCCCCTAACTCTGAGAGTAGCTCAATGACACAATTAAATAGACAAAAGACACTATTTTTATATCTAAAGACATATTTTCACTATGCATTTAACTATAACTTATATGCATTTAACTATAAATTATATAACTATAGTTTATAGCTTATAAATATAGTATAAGAGCATATGTATGTTTTCATATATGTAGGGTTTCTAGATTTAGTAAATAAATATTCAAGATACTGAGTTAAATTTAAATTTCAGATAAACAACAAATGTTTCTTTTTAGTATAAATATGTACCAGATATTACATGTCCCAAATATCTCTTAAAGAGATTGGATTTTAAAGTCATAACACTGATAACGTGTCAGGTTTGGAAGTATAGTATATTCTTAGATAATTTAAAATATTCAAGCTTGTTCTTTTTTTTTTTTTGCTTTGCTTTTTTTTTAAAATTTTATTTTATTTTTAAACTTTACATAATTGTATTAGTTTTGCCAAATATCGAAATGAATCCACCACAGGCATACAAGCTTGTTCTTTTTGATAGAAGTCTTTCCTTCTGATAAGAAACACCTGCAACGGTTACTGATAAGAAACACCTGTTTCATAATTTCAATTTATGTACTTGAACTTTCCCTTTTAATCTGGTTATTAATAGTGACAGACCCCCAACCCCACCGCCCCCCCCCCCACCAAAAAAAAGGGGCTATGGCAGATTTGGGATGCTGGCCCGATAACTAAATACAGCATAGGCTTTATTTATTTATTTATTTTTATAGATCATAAAAATCATTGTAGCAATTGAAAAAAAATCGAGGAATCAAGGTACACTATTACTCGTTTGCTTTTACATTTAAGCCTTCTATCACTTTTTCTGTGCAAGATGGTTAATATTTAACCTCAAGCTTCTAAAGCTAGTTCTAAGGCCATGGGATGTTAATATGATTCCAAAGTAGATAACCAAGGTTTCTTTTGAACCATTTCACAGCCAGAGGTTCTACAACTTGTTACATTTTAAAAATTAGAAATCTTACCATGGATCAGACCCATGGACAGTTCAGTCTAATGCCCTCTCTTGACTAGTGGAAAACATGATCTATGCTTGAAGGCCTTCATATTTAACTTGAAAGCAATACCCCAGAACAAGAAAATCATCCCCATAAGGACTGGTCATGACTCTCTTTAAGAACTGATTTCCAGTTTTATCTTATTACATCCTCTGTGTTGTTTAAAATCCTGTATTAAATATTACCTTATTAAAATATTCAGTATTTTTGCAGCCATAAAAAGCTACCATAGCTGATTTTTGAGATTACTACTATAACTATTTTAAACACATTATGTGGCATATATTGTGTTTAATGTTAATGATATTGATTTCTGCTACCAATTGTCATATGCCCTTTGAGATAAAAGACAACAGGATACTTCAAAACTTGCCCTGGAAATCACTACTTTCCAGGTTTGGGACAACCCCCTAGTTTGGAAATTTTTAAGATTAAGTCTGCTGCTGTTGCTAAGTCGCTTCAGTCATATCCAACTCTGTGCAACCCCATAGATGGCAGCCCACCAGGCTCTGCCGTCCCTGGGATTCTCCAGGCAAGAACAGTGGAGTGGGTTGCCATTTCCTCCTAGGGACCATCAAATAAAGAAAGAAAATCCTCAGATGACACTGAAATATCCTTTTCTTCCTTGAATAAATATATGCTATCTGTTTTAGTATTTTGACAATCCCTATACTAGAATATGTATTTTCAAATTGAGAAGAATCTGCCATAGATTAGAGATTTGAGTATATTTTTAAACCTTAAAGGATGAATTGTCTTAAGTAATTTATCTTCAAAAAAGATAGTCAACTTGTTTTACATTTTGTCTTTCCTGTTATTAGCTACTAAAATTTGTAAGAGATGGATGGATACTTTGAACAAGTATCCATACAGTGCACTCCCAGATGTTTAAGTTTGTTGGAGCATGAAAGGCTTATAAAAATAGTTTCAGAGTTGGATGCATGGATTATACATGAAGTAGAAAGGGTTCTGATTATAGGATGGCTTTACCAGTGGGGTCTAACAGCATAAATAAGACTCTAACAATAGACTCAACATCATAATACCATGAATAGGATCAGCTGAGTATCCAACTAGGTCTGAAAATAAAATCCTATATCGTAACTTAGACTGAGAAACTTGGCAAGTTGTTGAGCTTCTTGGAGACTGTTCTTCTACCTTTAAAATGAGAAGGTTGGAAAATTATATATACAGTGGTTGCCAAAGTGTATGAGACCTTTGTAGAATTTGCACTTCAAACTGAATTTTGTCTCTGAATTTTAAAATAATCTGAGCTCCTGGCATCTTTTTCACTTGATTTGCATCTGGGTGGAGGTTTCAGTTGGCTCTTCAGCACCTAAACTCCTTTCATTGTTGACAAGAAATTAACTAGAGAATTCCCCTGATATGCTGCTGCAGGTGTGATGCAGTGCTATGTCATATAGATTATGTGACCCATGAGTTACTCATAGAAGTTCTGGCTTGCTGGTTGACATTTAGATTATTCACTAGTCTAAGGAGTGCAAACCAGAATTGCCAGAAAGATAGACGAAGCCCGTCAGATGAAGCTGTAACTCAACATGGCCTTGTGTTAAAGCCATACCTTTAGAAAGTTTATTTTGGAGATGTCCAGCTGTTTCAAATCCAGCCTTTCATGATTTCATGACTTAGCCAATTTAGTGAAATTAAGAGACTTCGGAAGTTATCTTGTATTAAACAGAAGCCATGAATGGCCACAGACTGACTGCCTGATATAAGGTGATAACTGCACTAAATATGGATTTTATTCAGATTTCCACAGTTGAGGTCAATCCAGTGGCACATCTGAATTGAATATATGGCCAGGGTAGGGATGAGAGGAATATCAGCAATATGTCAGGAAAAAGTACAACCAATAATGGCGTAAGGACTAAGCTGCTATGCTTCAGACACAGCAGATATGCTGTATTTTAGACACTGCATATATTCACCTCCATGCTCCCAACTGAGTGTGCAATGACTATTGTCAGTCTCTGTAGACTTTATATTCTCGTCCACAGAATGCAGATTTTCCAAGAGAAAAATAAGCTGAATACTCCAGTGTCAAACCAAACAACAATAAAAACGTGCTTCATATTTCTGCTTACAAAGAAAGAGCATATATTTCTAAGACTTTGTTCTCTATTATCTGATTGATTTGGGATAAGGCTCCTGTACAAACTTTTCCTGCTTCTGAGGGTACTTTGAAGAGTCACTGTGAACCAGATGGGGACCTCTTAACAAAGCTAACAATTAGGAAAACTAGTTTTGCTTATAGGAAGCACCTATGTGTAGCATGGTATAGTGCAACAGGAAACAGAATTCTTGGATTCTAATAGATTTGCTACAAATAATATAGCTGGTTCTCAACAAATTAAGTTTCCAAGTGTGTGAAAGTTTTAGTCGCTCAGCCATGCCCAACTCTTTGGGACCCCATGTACTGTAGCTCACCAGGCTCTTCTCTCCATGGAATTTTCCCGATAAGAATACTGGAGTGGGTAGCCATTCCCTTCTCTAAGGGATCTTCTCAACCCAGGAATCAAACCTGGGTCTCCCACATTGCGGGCAGATTCTTTACCGCCTGAGCCATCAAGCAAGCCCAGCCTTCATGCAATTGATCCAACAAATATTTACTTGAATGCCTACCACATGCCTAGAGCTATTCCAAACGCCAGATATATAGTAATGAACTGCTGCTGCTGCTGCTAAGTCACTTCAGTCATGTCCAACTCTGTGTGACCCCATAGACGGCAGCCCACCAAGGCTCCCCCGTCCCTGGGATTCTCCAGGCAAGAACACTGAAGTGGGTTGCCATGTCCTTCTCCAAGTAATGAATTAGGTAGAAACAATTCATGTCACCAATAACATTAGAGTCAAAGAGAGGGGATTAGTAAAAAAAAAAAAAAAAGAAGAAGTTCTATAACAACAACAAAAGTAAAAAACCATATATTCTGAGAGCAAATTGTAAAACAAATAAGCTACTGAGTTAGGATAATCACAATAAAAATGGCCTCTCTAAAGAGATACCATCTAAGCTGAGGTCTGAATAATAATAAGGAGGATTGGTTGAATGCTAACTTTAAAATTCTTTGATTATATGTTTTGTTAGCAAGTCATAGAAAAATAAAATAAATTATATTGTGAATTTCCCTTTAATTATTATTTTTAAGTCATCTGACTTTGAAGCAAAGAGAATAGATTTGATTCAAAGCATCATGATTTAGTGTCTGAGGATCTTAGACACATCAGCTTGCATCTTGGTTTCACATTGAAAATGGAGATATAATAATACTTTCTTCTTGGTGATCATCAGATGAGACAACATAGATGAGAGTGCTGTGTAAGAAGCAAAGTGCTCTTCAGATAGCTTTCCTTACCGTGCTATCTTGGATCTGATAACACAAAAATAACAAACAGCTATACACTTAAACAGAATGGATCCTTATGTAATGCTCTATCCTGGTACCTCAGGAAGATTTAAGAGCAAATAAGCTGTAAGTGAAGACATGGTCCTTAAAAATCTCTACATGGCCCCATAATTAATGTTCAGTCAGGCAGAACCAGAGTTCTTGGGAAAGTGCCGTCCTGGCTCACACTGTTAGATTTGAAAAGAAGTGGTCAAAGAAGAAAAATCTCTCTTGAATTATTACTTACTAATATCTCCTCCTTATTCATTACCTTTATGAAAAAGCTCATTTTTTTTTTACTCAATATATTTATCTTACTCTAAAAATAAAGAGAATCCATTCTGGCCCCGGAGTCATGTTTTGTTTGTTTATTTTTGGCAAAGTTCTCCTATTTTACGATTATAGCATTCAACGATGACCTTACTTTAATGCCTCAAACACATAAAAGATTACTAGTAAAGGAGCATTTTTAAGTATTGCAAGCAAAACAAAATGAATGCCCTGAAATTAGATTATACTGATTATAAGGTGCTTGAAAAACAACACTGATTAATCTTGAGATATGGTCAGGGAAGCTCCCATGCAATTGGTAAGGAAGATGCAAATGAATGTTGTGTAACTGGATCCTAAGTGTGTTACAATGCAGCAGGAAAAAATTCTGTGGCAGTTCATCTTGTCAAGAACACAAGTAATGTACTGGTCCTCATCAAAAAAACATATCCATTGCATCAATAAATGCAGATCTAGCTAAATCATTCTGACCAATTACAGAACGGAGCCAGTATCAGTGATCACTGGACAGGAGCTGAGAGAGGGAAGGCACTGTGCCCTTTCATCTTGGTAGATGGGTAGCATCTGACCAGTGAAACTGATCCTTCTGGGCTATTACAGCAGGAGTTGGAGTCCATCTCATTAGTGACCCATCAGAAAGTTCCTAGCTTCTCACAATCAAATTGGTGTGCAAAAGGATACCAGAAATACACATTACCCCTGGATAATCTAAGCATGTTCCATGAATTTATGAAAATGCAACAAAAAATGTCCCATCTTTAAAGCTGCTGTGCCCACTGGTGAAGTCATTACCTGTCCTAGTGTTGGTCAAAACCACGGTAAGTTATCAAAATTCTTCAAGCCAACAAATTTCCTAAGTGACCAAATCAAGCAGAACTGCAGAGAGCTTTTCCAAAGAAAACCACCCCCAAACCAATTACAATCAACTGGCCAAAGCCTTCATTTGCTTTTCACTTCTGTTTTGACCGTAAGACAGAAGTAGAGCTATGCCTCCTTAATAATTTTTAGCCCCACTACCCGAAGCAAACGTGAAGCCTCAAAAATTTGAAGCACAATTTCAGGAGTCAAGAGCCTACAGTTTGGAACAGACATAAATAAAACCCCAGATAATGAAAATGTTAGATATGATATTAACTGATAAGATAGCTAAGAGAATAGTCTATGAAAATTTGATTCAAGTCAAAGTAGCTAAGGCAGGATTTCAAAAAAAGAAAGTCAAGAAGACCTATGATGCATTTGAGCCAAGAGAGGTTTTCTAGGCAACAAAATACCACAAGAGGGGTAAAGCCTACATTTCCTCATTCTCAAGTTATCATAAAACTTCCTTACTTTCAATAGGTCTGCTGATATTGAGCAGATAGAGGGTAGAGAGGAAGTTAGAAGTTCACTGCTGTGAACAAGTGCTACTCAAATTTTAGACTATATTTTTCAACTCTGTCAGTTCTTTTCTTATACTTAAATGATTATCCTGGCTATTAAATAATCTCTTCTCCCTACTTTCACCTACAGAAATGAAACCTTTTACATTTTTTTAGTTTTCAAATTCAAGTCCTGTATATCTTATAACAATGGTGAAAAAATTAAGCTTTCTTATTCATCCAAGAGTTAGAAATTTTCATTTCCTACATTACATGCTCACTTTGTCCTACATAATAAGTAATGGTTGCTGCTGCTGCTAAGTCGCTTTGGTCGTGTCCGACTCTGTGAGATCCCATAGACGGCAGCCCATCAGTCTCCTCCGTCCCTGGGATTCTCCAGGCAAGAACACTGGAGTGGGTTGCCATTTCCTTCTCCAATGCATGAAAGTGAAAAGTGAAAGTGAAGTCGCTCAGTGGTGTCAGACTCTTAGCGACCCCATGGGCTGCAGTCTACCAGGCTCCTCCGACCATGGGAGTTTCCAGGCAAGAGTACTGGAGTAGGGTGCCACTGCCTGGTTAGCAATGAGTAAATATCAAAAGAGCTAAGGTTAGACTATTAAGCATATTTTAGGCGTGGAATAATTTCCCCTAGTAAATACTATCCAGTAGTCGCCTTGTATTAGTGGAGGGTATGTTCCAAGACTCCTGGTAGATGCATGAAACCGAAGACTGTACTGAACTCTGTACATACAATGCTTTTTCTTTTACCAATGATAAAGTTTAATTTACAATTAGGCACAGTTAGAGATTAACAATAGTACATAACACTAAAATAGAACAATTATAACAATATATGTAATAAAAGTTATGTGAATGCAGTCTCTCAAAATATTGTACAAATTTAGTGCTTTCTCCATCTCAATTAAGCACTTATCACACACTATGGCCATAGCTTTTGCACTTTGAGGAGTAAAACTTGCACAATTTTTTCTTCTCTTTTTCACAATTTCACCAATAGAAGATTTGTTCTTACCATAGATCTTAGCAATCTCAGATACAATTTTTTTTTCTTTTCCTTATTAAGTCAAGAATTTTTACCTTTTCACTTAAAGGATGCACATTTTATGACTTGTCTCAGGCATATTGAATGGCCAGCAACACTACTCTTGTGCTTTTGGGGCTATTAATATGTGAAACGTAAAATAAAGGCCATTTGAAAACAAGCACTGGGATACCAGAACAGTTGATGGGATGACTCTCCTGGCTACTAAGTGACTACGGGCAGAATATGTTGGAATCACGTGCCTCTGGGTGAGTGGAGTGGGACAGTGCGTGATTTTACCACATTAATCAGAACAGTGCACAATTTAAAACTTATAAATTGTTTACCTCTGGAATTTTCCATTTAATATTTTTGGACTGCTGTTGACCACAGGTTACTGAAACAGTGGAAAGCAAAACCACAAATAGGGTGGTGGGGCTACTACAAACCAGAGGATCAGTTCTTCCCAAGTCATTTTCCCTTCATTTTTTCCTGTATCTTTTCATTTTAAGGATTTAGGTTAATAGCTTAAAATTCATCAATGTTTTACTGCAAGATATTTGCAACATTTGCTTAACTCAGATATCTACAAACATCAAAATTCATCTTGAGCTACCTAGACACATCAAAATGTACCTCTATCTATTATAAATGAGGTTTATTTGATTTAAAATGTTGACAAGGCATTAATTACATCAATATTGTTTGTAAATGTGTAGCTGCCAACACTGTTAAACACAGCTTCACCAAGATGTTGGTAACACAACTCAAGAATCCAGAAAGCATATTTGAGTTGAGAGAGCTTTGCATGATTTGGGCCACTGGGCAGAAACCTTCTGGGTTGCAGGGATAGAGTTAATCTGAGATAACTGTCTTCATTTCTACTTCCTAAACTAATAGCTCTATTAAGCAGCAGAGAAAATCGAAACATTGACTATTTTTTCACCAGTTGGTAAAACTCTCCAATTTATCACCTTCAATTTCAGAGAGAGGAAAGGAAGAAATAGAAAGAAGTTGAGGGCAGTTATGCAAATCACAGGGTTTTTACTACTTAAACTTTGGCATTGGGATCAGTGGAAAAGCAAATGAGTATCTGAAGTTTTAAAAATATTGTCCTTTAATCCATTAATTTCATATATGGGAATCTAATCTAAGAAAAGAGTGAAAAAATACATGATTATGTTAACTGAAAAAGTTGAAAATAAATTATCTGTAGGGTACCATTTCAGTTACATGAAAATAAAAATGTTAATCCTGGTTGCCTTAATGAGATTTTTTTATCTGATGATATATTAATTCAGATATATTATTATTCATATTTATTCAGAAGTTGAAATAGCAAAAAACAAAACAACCAAAGTCAGGGGCATTTAAAGTAACTCGCCCCAACTATTTCCTGCTAGATTTTGATCACAAAAGTTTCAAGAATACTAAATTAGTTCTCTTTATTTGAAATGATTAAGACATGGACAGCTTTTATGCAGGAAAGGTAATGAGAAGGTTAAAAATCAATGCAAATTAAAACGAAGAAAGGAATGTCCCATGTCTTTATTAAGCTTAATCAGCTTTTTGCTGAAGATGAAGAGCAAGTTGGATTTTGTACCTCGATCTTCCACTAATTAACCTGATGACCTTGGAGAGGTCATGCCATAATAAAATTACTCTTCATTTAGATTGTATTTTACATTTTATAAAGATCTTTGGAGCATACTGGATATTTAATCCTCAGTTTTTAATAATCCTCATCTATAAAATGAAGTCTTCAGACAGATATTTATGGGTCCCTTTTGGGCTCAAAGTTCTACAATTTTGTCAAATGTAACCGCAAAGACTATAACAAAAAAGAATATATTCAGATCTTTTTTGGTTAGGTTTATTAACTTTTACCATCCATTCTGACCAAAAACAGTAGATAGTTGCCAAATTAACACTCCACTTCACCCTGTCTGATTAGTTTTATCACACAGTCTATGTGGTAGGGTTAGACAGACATCTTTATTTAACTATCATACTTCTTCTTACTGTGCCCCAAACAACTGTTTACAATTTTCAGATATAAAATGCCAAAACCTCTTGTCTTAAAGGTAAATTCTTAAAACTGGATACATCATTTTACCTCCTAGCATCTGCACTCAAATTTCAATTTTATAATTTGCTGAGGGTTATAACATTATGCACTATGCTGTTAGTAAAGAGTGAAGGGAATTAGACCACAGAGAGTTTTAAATGACCATTTTTAAGATGACCGTATTTTGAATAGCTAAAAAAAAAAAGGTGAAATTGAGTCATGGAGATGAATTTTCTTTTCAATAAGTTCACTGAACTTCAATCTCTGAAGCATTTGAAATAGCAAGTAATTAGCTGAAGGAAATATATGATTCATGAGTAGAACTGCCTGATTTATAGCTTTTAAACTCTACTTTCACAGAGAGAAAAAATTATCAGCACTTTATAAAGAGAAAAAGATTATCAGTCACTTCCCACAACAGAAACAAAAGAAACAGGAGTTTTACTGTCTTCTTCGTTTCTAAATAACGCAACAGCCCTTTCTTTGTGGAAATACTTGGCTACTTTAAAGTAAATCAAACAAAGGAAGTTACAGTAAAATATCCAAGAGACTAAACAGCTTGGCACCAGTTGAGGGAAACATCACGTACAAGTGGGCAAGACAGAGAGGGGCTGGCAGGTCCCTGAAAAATGCTAACGTGGAGGGATGTGCAGAGATGCACAGAAACAACTGGCATGGAGCCTTCTGGAGTGTGAAATCCACTGGCCACGGCACAAGTTTTTTCTGGCATCTTCTGGTTTGGTAAGTCCTAGCTTCCAGGGCTGAGCTATCTTGACTTGCTAAGCATACTTTTACTTAGAAGGAAGATGTTTTGGGAGAATAGCACAAAAGCAAGTTCCACCCTTGGCCTTTTATTTCATAGATAACAATGGTATGGATTTGGGGAACCTTCTAGACTGGCGTACACTCTAAAAGAAAAAAAAAAGATGAGAAAAAAGTATAAAAAGATGTAAAACAGAGCTTTATTCCATTGACATAGTGTACTTCTATTTTTCAAAACTAGTGTTCTACACTTAAATTGCACTCTAAATATAATTATTATTATTTTTTAATATGGAGAGAAAGGTTCCCCTTAAAATGGCTTATTTATTCTATTTTGAGAATATCTCAACTGCTAGCCAGAGGTACACCACTCAAAGGTAATGTTCCTTCACTTCATTTCTGCTTGTTTTTTTTTAATTGGAGGATAACTGCTTTACAATGTTGTATTGGTTTCTGCCAGATATCGACAAGAATCAGCCATACATACACATTTATCCCCTACCTCTTGAGACTCCTTCCTAACTCCCACTTTATCACACTCTTCTAGGGTGTCACGGAGCACCGGGCTGAGCTCCCTGCATCATACAGCAAATTCCCACTAGCCGTCTATTTTACACACGGTAGTGTGTACATGTCCATGCTACTTTCTCAGTTCATCCCACCGTCTCCTTCCCCTGCTGTGCTCTTAAGTCTGTTCTCTATTGCTGCCCTGCAAATAGGTGCATCACATTTCTGCTTGTTTTTTAGAGATGTGTTCACTTGGGGACTTCCAAGTGAGTTAAGCAGAAAGATTAAAGTTAATGGATTAGAATTCAGTGAAGGAAATGATTCTGTAAATATCAATGCAGAAATATTTAAATTAAGTGAAATAGATTACAGATTGAATCTATTACAAAGCACTAAACAACTTTCCAAATCTTTAAGTTTTAATAAGAGTAGAATGTAGAATACCAAATTACACGGAATAATACAACTCTATTTTGTCAAAGAAAGAATGACTGAAATAATGTTGGATAAAGAAAAAACAAGTTAAATTTCTATTTCATCTTTGTATGAAAACAAATCCAAAGAAGACAGTCTCCATGTTACTTGTAGGAAATCTCCCTGTATTAATTATTGCTACAGAAGCAATGCTCTTCTGTTTTATGGTCATACTGCATGCACTGAAAGGACATTGTATAGGATGAAATTGCCCCAATTACTGGAGTGGGTAGCCATTCCCTTTTCCAGGGTAGCCCAAGAATACTGGAATGGGTAGCCTATCCCTTCTCCAGGGGATCTTCCCAACCCAGGAATCGAACCCAGGTCTCCCACATTGCAGGTGGATTCTTTACCAGCTGAGCTACCAGGGAAGCTCTATTTTAATCATAATAAAATTTGAAGATACCAATAATAGCCTCTCTCCATTTTCTTTTTATTTGGGGGAGGATAGGTAAAAAGGGAATTAGAGGGTAGGCTAAAGTCCTTTAAACAAAACTTTACTATCTTTCTTAGGCCATGTTAGAGATCTTGAATTTGGCATGCTGATGCAGTAGATTAGTTTAATATCATTGTTTACAGTTTTCTGGGTGCTTTACAACCATTTTATATAACTATCTTATTCTTCCCCCTTTTTTATGTTAACAGACACTGCTTCCCAGCCAAGAGCTGGAGGTTATTAATGGCCGGTCTACAAGCCCAGTGGGTTTCCCTGGTGGTTCAGATGGTAAAGAATCCACCTGCAATAAAGGAGACCTAGGTTTGATCCCTGGGTTGGAAAGATCCCCTGGAGAAGGGAATGGCTACTCATTCCAGTATCCTTGCCTGGAGAATTCCATGGACAGAGGAGCATGGTGGGCTACAATCCATGGGTCACAAAGAGTCAGACATGACTGAGTGACTAACACTTTTACAAGCCCAGAATATGGTATCTGCAGATTAGAATTTTGAATCAGAATTACCACCAGTGATGGCTAGAGTTGGAAGAGTAAGACCTCCCAGAAACCACAATAAAATTTCCTTGTAAGAGTAATTCAGTATCTCTATATCTCTATATTTATCTGTCCTATTGGGATCATTAGTAGTGAGTCAGATGGCCCTGGGTATGAATCCTGGTTCTAATCTTTACCTTAGATAATTTATTTCAACTCTCTAAGCCTCACTCTACTCATCTGTATAATGGGGATAAGAACAGTACCTATTTAAAAAGTTTCTATGAGTATTAATGATAGAATGTATGGACAGATTAGCCGTGTCTGCACACAAATATTCACTTGTAAAAGTAGACTGGTTGTTTACTATTATTGTTCCATCAATAAACACTAGAGCTGAAGTAGACTATGGAGATAGTCTTCTCCAGCAATTTTTTTGTTGTTGTTAAGAAAAGGCAAAGATTCAAAATGATTCAATTGTTTAAGATAATACACCTCAATAAAGACAGAGCTAGAACTCAAACTCATGGCTTATTCCCAGGCTCTTTCCACTTTGTTGCCCCCAGTACTTACATACGTCTGAGCAAGCAAGAAAGAAAAGTTGGATCAAAACAATATATAAGTCCCACACTTGGCCATAAGAACTGATTTTTATTGTGTTCTTCCCTCTAATCCAACGTCATCTCTAACATTTGTGGGGTCACATATCATAAGTCTAAATATGGAAGAATATAAACTAAGCTACCTCCAATACTCCTACCTTAAGAGACATCGCTTCCTATGGAAGATCAGATTGAATTTAGAAATCTTGAATGCCTTGGATATGGTAGTGCAGGGGGATCTAGCTTGTGGACCATGCCATACCCCATTCTTTCTCCATGTCCCAGTACTGTCAGGGGTCTTGTATGTGGGCCCTCCCCCCGATATGTACACTCTCTGCTTGGACAGCCAGCATGTCTAAACTTCCACACAACTCTCTCAAGCCAAACTGCTGCCTCTTGGCCACTCTCTGGACCTAAAGTTATGCTTTCCTGCAGCACACCCAGGAAAGAGGTCTGCATAGACCCTGGAAGTGAGTTCAAAGCCATTTGAGCAGAAATGTGGGAGTCTAGTGGATGCAGTATAGACTGGAAGGGGTAGCACAGGTGCTCCCTCGACCCAGCAGCCTCTTCACCCCCTGGAGCAGAACACAGGTGGACAAAGACTAGGCTAGGCTCTCTATAAGCACAGGGTCCAGGAAGAAGACTCCTCCTGCCCCAAGATGAGCACTCTTCTAATCATGTCATTTGATATGGGGCAAAGTGGAATTAATCCCTTTTAATAAATGGTCATTGGCCTATCATCTTCCTAACAGAGGTGTGAGATAAATTTGTTGACCAATAAGGTCTATTCTTTTTCAGTTCTGCTAGATCCAAGATTTCCCATCCTTATTGACTATACAAGTAGATAGAGAATGACTCACCAACTGTAAGGAAATCAACCTATCATGGTCATATTTCAGTGCCATGCATCTGGGGTCCCAGGAGGCTCCAAGCTGGCAGAATTCTATGACTATTCCCTCCCACCCAAGGGCACAGGCAATTAGTTGGCTTCACATTTGGTGCTGTAGTACGGCCACATCTGAAGAAGCAGAAAAATAAACCTGCATGGCCGAGAGGACGCATTCCCCCTGTGACGCTCTCTGTAGAAGACTTTCTGGTGCCCTTAGAGAAAAAGGTCCCTCTATTTCCCTTTGCCATCTTACAGACTTCCTTAGCAAATATTTACTGAAAGGCTGGGTCCTGATGCTCCATTGTAAAGAAGTACTGATACTATTCAGGTCTTCTCTTTATAACAGCAGAACCTCCATTTTCACCAAGAAGGCTCCAATCTTGTCCTACACATAAAACAGCCCCAGAGCAAAGCTAGTTGAGAAAGAGAAAGGTAATGGGGGACTTTGGGGGAAAGTTAGATCAGTGACCAACTGCTTGAATACAGCTCCTTGTGCATATCACAGTCTGTTCATCTTTTGAAAAGCATTCAACATGCTGGGTACAAATGACCCCTTCGATGTTTTTCACCTGAAAATTTTAGAGAAGAAATGCTGCTTCTCAGTCAAATCCCCCCCTTCTCTGCCGGTCACAATGCCGCCTCACTGGGACTGTTCTGTGTCGGTGCCTCCTCAGCCACTGTTGTTGTAACTCTGTACTTTTCTGCCTGCGTATGTCAGTCAGGAAGGAGACAGGAAATTCTAGTCACCCTCACAGCAGCTGCGCCATTCCTCCTCTCCTCCTCCAATGACGTCGGTTGGCTTTGGTGACACGAGGTCAGGAACTGAGCCACAGTGAAGGTCAGGAAGATAGGTCAGTGTTTATGCCGTTGTTGGGCTGGGGATCCTGCTGAGGTTATTTGCTTTCTTCCTTTCTATACTGTTTCTCTTTCCGTTCCTCTTTTTCTAATGTGGAGCCCAAGCATCCTGTTTTCAAAACATCTGACTGTTTTGCCACTGAGGAACTCAGGCTCTGATGCATTTCACTGAAGTGCAAGACAATTCTAATTCAGGAGGCGATAAAAGTTAAAACAAAAATTAATGAATAAGTGTATGCAGGCGAGCTGTGGTTACAGAAAACAGCTCTCACACATCTAGCTGAACTTGGGCTGCTGGAAGAAGTTCACTAGACATTCTTCTCATCTTGAAAGACAATGTCTTTGCCTCGTAAACCTCCTGCTTAATCTATTCCATCTTGCTGTAATTCTTGGGAGGAAAATAATCTACAATACTGAGCCACCTGACTGCATCTTTCTCTGTAATTCTGGAATTCCATTTGGCCTAAAGGATGAGGGAAATTTGGGCTAAGGAGAAGTCATAGAAACAGTTTCTTATCTAACTCTCTGAGCTCTGAAGTTCACTTGGGACAGTTGTAATATTTGAGTCACAGCTTTCCTCAAAATGGTTAAGAAAAAATAATAAACAAATACATCCCAAACAAGGTGAACCAAATATAGACTACTTGCTTTTCCTCTACTAAATGCAGTCGATATTCTACCATTTGCATGTAGACTGGCACACATCTAATCCCCAAACACTAAAGCAAAACACTGGCTCTCCCATCACCATTCTTATGTAAGTTCAGAGGCTGCAAACAAAACTCAGCAGTCACTTAGCTGATCACAACTAGAGACACATTTTTTTTTGCAAATATGGAGTGGATGCTTCCTAGGTGGCTCTCGTGGTAAAGAGCCTGCCTGCCAATGCAGGAGACGAAAGAGATGCGGGTTCGATCCTTGGGTTGGGAAGATCCCCTGGAGAAGGGCATGGCAACCCACTCCAGTATTCTTGCCTCGAGAATCCCATGGACAGAGGAGCCTGTTACACAGAGTTGGATATGACTGAAGCCACTTACACACTTAGCAACAATGGATGCTATGAATAAATGATCACTTCTTGAACTTTTCCTACATATCAGGGGCCTTGCTAAGTGCTTCAGATGCATAATCTCAGTCTTCACAGCAACCTCAGCAACATAGGTACCACTTTTATCCCTGTTTTACAGAGAAGAAAACTAAGTCTTAGAGCAGTTAAGTAAGTTGGCCAAGGCCAAGTAGCTAATAAACGACAGAAACAGGATTTCAACCGTAATCTTTTGACTCCAAAGCCCATGCTTTTCACATACTTCCAGTATAGAATATCTTCACACTTACTTCCAAGTCTGTAACTCAGAGATTTGCCACAGCATCTTTACTCACTGAGAGTGCCAAAGATGACCAAAAAAGACTACATGATGATGATGATAATTTTAAACAGCAGTTCAGATGAAATACTCAAATAATTTTGACAATAGTTAAAATTGAATATGGAATTTTAATTTTACCACAGATAATTTGGTTCCTCCTAAACTGGTATAAATCAAGATCTTTTTGGTGGCCATAAAAATATTCTCATTATATTACATTATATGTGCTATGACTTAAGCTTCACCTGAGATGATTATCTGGATAATTAAGACTTTGGGGTTGGGGGTAAATGGCTAAGTAAAAAGAGAGAGATCTTTGTAAAAACTGAAATTGACTTCTGCTGTCAGCTGGGCATTATTCATCACAGGGTAATTGCTTTGCCCTATAACCTCTCCAATGTAGCTCTAGAAACAGGTAAAGCTGCATGCCTTCTACTTAAGCTAACTGTGTCAACATTAAGGTTTAGCCCTTTCTTTAGGGTTAGCTCTATTCAACTTTCATTGCTTCCTGCACATGACACCATAAAGAGAAGCGGAAGCCCGAAGCATTTAGAATTCTCACTAGGACCTACATGGTCCCTGGTGTCAGTGTCTTGTGAACTATACATTGAATATGAAATTATTTATAATAAATTTGCAAGACACACAATGTCTAATTTCAGCACTCCATACACTAAACTAGTTAGAATACATAAGGCATCAACATTCAAAATTAAAACTAATGGCAATTTGCAGTTTTTCAATGAGTAATCTTTTTCTGCCTCTAAAGCTAGGTGCCTACTTTATCTTAGTGACTCCAGAAGAAAGTTCAAGGTATCCTTTATGGTGAAACTTGCTGGGAAAAAAAAAAAAAAAAAACTACCCCTAAACACTGAATCTACATCTTGCATACGTATCAATGATCACAAAATGCAAAGAACAAAGACTCTATGAATTCTTCAAAGGGGGCTAGAGCTTGTGTGAGAGTCCTTCTGTGTACATGGACTCCAGTGTGGTTTGGAGAAGTTACACAGTTAAGCCCTTCTCATGGGGAAGCAGTTGGTTGAGATTTACAACAGCCTGGAAAAACCCAGAATTTAGCTTCAATTGAGAAATTCAGAGAAAAGTCAATAAATAGTTAAACCTCAACCTTTTTTTTCCAACTTGAATCTGAACTAGATTTTGAGAGAGGCTTTTTTTTTTTTTTTGCCCTTTCATTAACCAATAAACAAGAGTAAGAAAAGTCCACTCTCTGTGCAACCCCACTAAACTTTGGGATGTGATGCTTCCTCTGCTCAGATCCTTTGAGCAGGAGCCAGCAAGTCTTGATAGGAAGGCAATCCTTTTAACCCCAGGAAAAAGGGAGGAGGGACACACATTCAGGGCTGGAAAGGGCATTTGGCAGGTGTGAAGCAAAGTCTCTTCCCATTCCCAGAACTCTTAAGACAAAAGATAATACCTCCGGCTAGGATGATTGGAGATTTTGAAATGTGTATTTATGAGGGTGCAGTGTTAAGATTTCAATTAAAATAATAGATAAATACACATACGTTCATATGTATATGTATGTAATTAACATTCTATGAGAGAAAAATACAAACAAAAAGCAACAACTCTCATTTCATAAATTAGCACTCTAAATCCAGGTGTTACTTAAACAAATGATATAATGGTAGATAATTAAAGCTCCCCAACACTAAGTTTTGTCTGGGCATTGTACATAAAACCATTTCTTTGCAATATGAGTGGGACTTCATTTCAAATGATTCCATTATGCAAAGCAGCAAACTTTAAAAAAGTAATTTTCTGTTTTGGAGACAAAGTATATTGCTTCTTTTTTTAATCTTAGGTCATACCAGCATCAGAAAAGAAAGGTTTGAGAATCCTAGAATGTCCTGAGAATTTCAGAATTTAGGAAACTTCAGGGCAAATCATTCTCGCCATTGGTATACAGAAGTCGCATTATTTTCTTGTTCAAAAAACATATATAACACTTGACTGCAACACAACAATTTCACCTATGGATTCATTCAGATATAAAACAAAAAATTTTTTTCACTTGTATAGTGATTTGTATACTTCATAAACACTTCTCACCTTAAACACATTCCAAAAGACATCAATAAGAAAAAGGTTTGGTTTCTGGGGATGGTACTGAGGATAATAGCTTGGGCTGAAGCATCAAGACACAAGCAAAGTGTGGCATTTTAAAACAGAATCATCGGAGGCAAATTAACAAAGCTGATAGTCGAGTCCCCGTGCACCTCTGCAGCTGGCAGAGGCCAGGAGAGCCCACAGCTCGCGGCGCGGTCACACTTTCATGAATAAAACGGTCATCTCTTACCTTGTTAGATGCCATCTCACTGACAGAGCGGTAGGTCTGTATGGTCTCTAGCTGGTCTAAGCACCAGTCCAGTTCCTCTAGCGTTTCCATTGCTAATTTTTGATAAGATTCTTCTGCAAACAAACACACAGACATGTAGTTAGGCTGGAGCGGCTGCAGACTGTCCATAGCCGAGTCACCGCTGCCGCCGCTGATCCCGGCGCTACTGAAGGTGGCCCCGTGCTCCTTCATTATTTGCGCGCCGACTCCTTCCTTCCAGCTCTCTCCACCAGGAGAACAAATCACCGTGGTGCTCTGCCCGGGATGGCTGATGCCAAGTTTTCACCCCCCCGCCCCCGGGCTAGATGAGGTGTCTGCGATCTACCAAGAAACTTCCTCTGAGGAAGAAGGCGGGGAACCGGCTCTTAAAAGCTCATCTGCATACATGAGTCCTAAAACTAAAGGCAGAAGCAGTCAGTTTTCTCAGGCTTTCTGTGCCTTAGTCATCTCGGGATTCTTTAGGGTGCGTGATGTCATTTCTGAGTGTTCTGCAATCTAGAGGAGAAATGAGGAAAGCGTTTTCTCATTTGGCTTTTCTTCTAAATGAAACGTACAACCGAAAAGTGGAGGGGGAAACTGACAGTTACGTTGGAAGGCCTGTGCATTCATTCATTCCGGGGGAATGTGCAAATGTTGGAATAACTTTCAGTTCAGCAGACACTGACCCACACAAGTGAGGGGAGAAGGCTAGTCCTCCTCCGTTCTGAGTCTCCCTTTAAGTCGAGGCAAAATGAGGTCTCTCCGATAAGGCTTCAGTCTCAGAGACACTGTCTGGAGTTTTACGTGAACACATTTATTGGCCCTGGAGTCTAGGCAGTTCTTGTTATACTAAACAAAGCTAAAACTTCTCTTCTTCAACTCCCAGGATCACAGGGAAATTCTGAACCGGACTTTTAGGTGGAGCCAGATGTAACCGTGGCAGATTTTTTGATGAAGGCTGGGGGCTCAGATTTGTTACCATAGGAATGTAGGCTTTCTGTAAATATTTCTCAGTGGTCTGTTAAAAAAAAAAAAATAAAGCATTGCTTTTAAGTTCGTATTTTTGCTGGGTAATGAAACTGTTTTTAAGTGTTTGCAGTACATCATTCCATACCCAAAAGTTTGTGAGTCTAAGCTAACACTTAAGGCTACTGAGTTAAGAACCCTATCTTAGTAAACACTGAAATTAATTTTATAAACGCTGCATGAACTAATGATGCTACAGACAGCTATAAAAACTATTTGGGCTCTCCTGCATATGTGACTGATATTGAGGGGAACAACATCCTTTAAGTCTACAGAGCTTTCTGGAATGGAAGCACACAATAGACACTATTAAAATTAAAAATCTCACATGAAATTCTATTATAAAGAAAAGACTCACATGTTCCTGTCATATTTAGAATACATTTTTTTATATGTTCATACAGAACTCCTAGGGAGACCACATAGTTCATTGTTATTATTTGAGTAATTCTATGTGTGTGACACTCACACTTGAAGCAGAAAGGGGAATAAACACAAGAGAGATTCCAAGTGGCTGGAACCACTTAGCACAGACACACATTTCAAAGAAGAGGTGTTTTGTTTATCCCCCACATATGCTTACCCTTCAGGGAAACCAGGGGTTAAAATTCAATATCCTGTATGTCACACTTAAAAAGCCACAAAACCACTGGAGGTGACTTCCTCCTTTTTTTTCACACTCCTCAAAAATGTGCAGACCAGAATTGAGGTGTTTTTAGTAAAACTCATTTCAAGCTAGACTCACACATGCCTTCCTTCCTTTCTTCCTCAATTTTGCTATGCTGCTTCAACGCAAAGCATCTCCTCATTGACTTTCTGTTGTGTATCTGAAACACCCCCCTCTTCTCTATTTCCTTCCAGAAGAGTACTTCAGCTAAGGAAGCTTTTTCTGAAGTGACAGAACTCTCCCATTCTCCCTCCAGACCTCTCATAAAAAAGTCTAACCACTTCCTAATTCCTCAGGCTTCACCACCCTGGTATCTTCCACATCACAACCCATGGTTCTCAGCAATTAAGATTAGGCATTCACTAGGATGGTGGGGAGTGAGCAGCTTGTGTGGAGCATTTTGAATAGACTGATGTACAAAATGACTGTGGGATGATATGTTACATTTCTCTTTCAGGAAGAGGAAAAAAGGGATCAGATCTCCACTCACAAAGAAAAACAGTAAGGATAGCAGTGAAGCCCTGAAGAAAGAGGAAAACTCTTCAATGATCTATCAATTAAGTGCCATCACCACAACTCATTCCTTGTCTAGTATACAGAAAGAGCACACACATGCTCCTAGAGTTGGGACAAGAGTGAGATGCCAGGGACTTCCCTGGTAGTCCAGTGGCTAAGACTCCATGCTTCCAATACAAGGGGCCCTGGTTCAATCCCTGGTCAGGGAACTAGATCTCACATGCTGCAACTAAAGATCCTGGGTGCCGCAACTAAGACGCAGCACAGCCAAATAAATAAAAATAAATATTAAAAAAAATTAGTCAGGTGCCAGTGACTGGCCAACAGATATGGCAGGATCTTACTCCACTGCTTTCTCTTATTCTGGTCATTCACGATATTTTCTGGGTAAAAAGTTAAATTTTGAAGTAAATGAAAATTTGCTCCTTCCCAGATTCTTCATCCATTGTCAAGGCTTTCTTTATGCCCCCTTTGAGAGCCTTCTTATCACAGTAACTAAGGCAGGAGGCACAGATGTCAGAGTGGCTTAAGGATGGGGGCATCACAGCCCAGCTACTTATCAGTACAGTCAAAGGAAAGGATCAGTGCAGCTCAGGCTGGCCTCCACACTAGAACTCTGTGGCTCTAGCACCAAATCTCATGCTTGGTATCTAGTAGACTCTCAGTAGATACTCAGAGGAATGGAAACAAAAGTGCTTGCCCAAGCAGCATGCAAATACTTGGGTATCTGGAGGCTGAGGATACATCTGGAGCACTGAGGAAAGAGCACCAGCTTTGAAGTGAACCTCAGGCATTTTGACTTTCTCTCCTACCACTTACTGCATGATCCTGGAACTCTATTTCCCACATCTTCAAATAAGGAGAATATCTATCTCATAAAGTTATAAAGGGGCTAAATGAGATAAAGTATACAAAATATCTCCATGATGTGTGTGTGTGTATGTTAGTCACTCAGTCGTGTCCAATTCTCTGTGGTCCTATGGACTGTAGCCTGCCAGGTTCCTCTGTTCATGGGATTCTCCAGGCAAGAATACTGGAGTGGGTAGACATTCCCTTCTCCAGGGGATCTTCTTGGACCAGAGATCGAACACCGGTCTCTTGAATTGTAGGCAGATTCTTTACCATCTGAGCCACCAGGGAAGCCCCATCTCATAGGATAATCAGTTCTTAGTAGGTAATCAGTCAGAAGTATAATTATTAGCAACAATCAAAGGAACCCCCCAAACCTGGTTTGTGAGGGTGGGGAGGAAAGAGAAGAGAGATAGAAGAATTGCATATTCAAAAGAGGTTTTATAGTCGGAATCAGTTCCATAATTGGCTGGGCCCAGTGAAAAATGGAATGTACGATCCCTTGTTCAAAAAGCAGGAAAAAGTGCTGTGAAAGGTCTTAAAATGTGAAGCTTTTTTCTTTTTTCTGAAGTTGCTCTCTCTCAACCTTTTGTGGAGGTATTGTTATTTTTTCTAAGTAAACTGCTTATTATGAAATAGTTCTAGATTTACAGAAATGTTGCAGAGATAATAGAGAGTTTGCATCTACCCCATATCCAGGGTTCCCTATAGTTAATATCTTAAAATGGCACATTTGTCACAATGAATGAATGGCACGGTGTGTTTCATTTACCCTTTAATATCATGTTACTTCAGGCAGAGGGATACCAGGAGGAGAGTGCAGACCCTTGTAGGACCCCAGAGACCGTGCAGCCTCTGACTTAGGGCCCATGCACAACTTACCAGTTGCTGGAGGGCACCTACCTGCCAACTTCCAAACTGTGTTTCATGCCCCAGGCCTGGGCAGGCTCTGGGGAAGTCAGACATTCCCCTTTGCCATGGTGCCAATGCCTCAAGCCCCAGAAAACAGGCTACAACCTCTGCACAAGGATGCACTAGATACCTTGGTTGGGGTGGACAAGAGGATCAAGACATGGCCCCTGTCTACTGTGGCACTGCCATGCTGGCCCAGGGCAGGGATGGCTGCTCCCATGCCCCACCTGAGACTTTGCAAAGGCATCCATGTCCAACTCAAACCCTCTCTGCACTTGGACCCAGGCCCTCACTGGGAGTGGACAGCAGCAGTGGTCCTGGGACGGGGGAGGGGGATGGGTGCTGGAGGAGCCCCAGGACGACAAGGATCAGGGAAACTGGTGCTGAGAATACTTCCAGGGGAGACAGGCAGGTGGCAGGAGATAGGGCACAGCATGAGCTGATGCTCCAAGTCACCAGGGTCTATGCTCCATTTCCCCATCAGACTTTACTTAAAAATCAGATCAAAGATAAAATCATCACAAGTTTCAGGACTGAGACTATAAGGTCCTTGTGAGTGAGGAGCCCTGCTGTGCAGGTCACGTGCCCACAAAGCTGGTTATGTTCCTTTTCTTACAAAAATGACTCTGGGAAGGAAGGATGCTTAGCACCTCAGAAGCAAGTCTTAAGAGGATAAGAGCAGATAATGGGACTACGTATGGTCATGGGGTGACCCTACTTGTCAAGAATTTTCAGAGGGAAGAAGGAGTTGGGAGAACCTCCCTTCTATGTTTCCCTTCTTTTCCTCTTTCACTTCAACAAGAATGACAAAAGATTTACTTCCTTCTGTGGGTCTGATAAGTATTGCATTTCATGCTGAGAAACAGGAAGAAAGGATGAATGAATAATTATAATATTAATCTGATAATTATACATGGCATTCATAAAGCTCTTTCCTCAAAGGAGCGCCAGGACACTACCCATTAATCCTTGCAACATCTCTGTGCGATAAACACCGAAGAGGTATGACTTATCTCTAACGCACCTTAAGGCACAACCTAAATCACAGGCTAAATTAACCGAGCAAGATTTCCAGGGCAAGACCATATCTTGGTCAATAAAATAGAGGATTCACTACAGGGCTGGAAATCCATGCATTCCTGAAATTGCTGTGTTTAAAGTGGCATCTTACCCTTGGGTCTTTTCTGTTTCAAATTGTGTAATTGCTTTCCTGAATGTTGTCATTTCTCGAGTCTCCTCTTCCCTTTTCTGATCCACCTAACACAGCTATTAGCAAAATATTTACTGTGCAATATTTACTCAGAAGACTGGCTTGGTTCTGGTCCCGCCTCTTGTTTTTGTGGGTAACCTCAGGCAAGTTACCTAAGTTTGCTGAGAATACATTTCTCTATCTGGAAAGTGAATATAAGAAGAATACTTACACTGTTCTGACAGGGAAGCTAAAATAGGAGAATTCACACAAAACAAGACTTTACCTTTAAGTTTAATGCACTTTTATAAATATCACATTTATTATTATAGAGAAGATATCGGTGCATTGGAGACAACTAGAATATTATAGAGAAGCAAAATATTTGAAATGATAAAATGTCACATTTGACCAAGCAGAGATCACTATTGTTATCCCCCTGTGTATGTCCTTTCATGTAGCATGCATATAGTCAAAATAGACAACACTTGGAATTCCCCAGTGGTCCAGTGGCTAGGCCTCCATGCTTTCAATGCCAAGGGCCCGGGGTTTGATCCCTGGTTGGGAAACTAAGATCCCACAAGCCATGCAGCATGGCCAAAAAAAAAAAAAAAAAAAGAAAGGAAAATAGGCAACATTGTACAAACTGTTGCGTAACATTCTTCTTTTTCAGTCAATGATCTCCCCTCTTCTGCTTTAATAATTTTCCAGCTCAGCTAATATTTAGCTCATATTTCAGTATTCCCAGTTTTTTTCATGCAAATTCAGTAGAACATGTGTGCGTATGTCTATGTGTTCTAGAAGAGAGGTATTGGATGGGAGAGATGCAGAGAAGGGCAAAAGGAAAGGGCAATGAGAAACCTCAGCCTGGCCACAAATAGCAAGCTGCTCAGAGCTGGAAAGCAGGGAACCGGATTTTGAGCAATGATGAAGTCAATGGTCCAGCTGGTAACAGACCTTAGATGCCCTAAAAGTTGGCCCCACACTCTGCAGGAAAGCAGGATCTTATTACTGATCTCTGGGAAAAAATCAAGATGGAGGACCTTTACATAATTATATCATTTGGCTTAGAAGCCATCAGAATGAGGATTTCTCAATACAGATGAGAAAACTGGGTCTCAGAGAGGTCCCAAATTCATATAATTAGCAGATGAAAGCATCACAATACACCCCCAATATAAATTTTCTATAAACTCTATCTAAATGCAGTTTGTTTTTTATTGAGATATGATTGGCATACAAAAAAGCTGGGCATGTTTCATGTATACAGCTTGATGAGTTTGAAGATAAGTAAATACCTGTGAAATGATCACCATAAATAATCTCATAAACTCAACCATCACCTCTAAAAGTTTCCTCCCTCCTTCTTTGTGTATGTGTGTGTGTATACGTGTGTGATAAGAACATTTAAAGAAGATCTATCTTAACTAATATTTACAAATATTATACAGTATGGTGAGCCATAGGTATCATGCTATATAGCAGGTCTCTAGGATTTTATTCACTTTGAGGATCTGAAACTATGTACCTTTTGATCAACACTTCTCCAATCCTCCATCACCCCTGGTAACTAGTACTCTCAGCTTTTATGGGTTTGAGTAATTCAGATTCCTGATATAAGGGATCATTCTAAATGCAATTTTAACACAGCTTTGTAGATATCACAGACCAATCTGTCAAGATTCCCAGACTTTCTACCCCAACCCAGGGCATAGAAAAAAAAATAAGTAACCTTTTGTTTCTCTTCCCTGACAGCTCAGTTGGTAAAGAATCCACCTGCAATGCAGGAGACCCCAGTTCGATTCCTGGGTTCATTAAGATCCCCTGGGGAAGGGATAGACTACCCACTCCAGTATTCTTGGGCTTCCCTTGTGGTTCAGCTGGTAAAGAATCCGCCTGCAATGTGGGAGACCTGGGTTTGATCCCTGGGTTGGGAAGATCCCCTGGAGAAGGGATAGGCTACCCACTCCAGTATTCTGGCCTAGAAAATTCCATGGACTGTATAGTCCATGGGGTCACAAAGAGTCAGACATGACTGAGCGACTTTCACAGTTCTGTGTCTCTCTCTCACATAGTCAGAACTCTTCATTAGAGAAGGTGGTACTATTTTCAAAATTGTGTGGTGGTTAGATCAATCAGAACAATTGCAATAGACAAAGACAGAGAGGAATCTCATGAATGTAAACACTGAGTAAAAGAAACTAGAGGCTAAAAATCACATAAAATGTGATGCAATTTATATAAAATTTCAAAGAAGCAAAAATGAATCTATGATGTTAGTTAGATCTATGATGTCAAGATAGTGGTTCTCTTGGAGGGTTAGCAACCAGGCAAGAACTGGAGGGGGACTTCCATGGGGCTGACAATGATGTACAGAAATTCTTAGTCTAGATACTAATTACAAGAGTCTGTTCACTTTATGAAAATTCCCTGATTTCTACATGTGTGATTTGTGTACTTTTCCCTGTCTTCCTGATGTTTTGTGTATGTATTCAACAGAGAGACTCACCTAGGGAAACTCCAGTTTAAAAAAAAGGAACAGGGTTTCTAAAAAAAATGTTTCCCTTCCTTTCGTTGAACCATAGCAATGGGTAGAAACAGAATTTGAGTTAAATCACACATAGCTGAAAAGGATATTGGTTTTGACATTGCATAGACCAGGATGCTCTTACCAACTCAAAACTGAGTGGAACATGCTGATGTTTGGCCCGGCTGTCTACAGAGCCTGACTCTACAATTCATTTACTAGTGCTGTGACCTAGCTATGAGAATTAAGTGAAGCAAGGCATGCCAAGGCTTTGATATGGAGCTTAGTACCTGTCTGTCAGGAACATTTTCCTCTGCCCCAACTTCCCACAAGCCTCTGCCTTGTCCTGGCCACTTTCCTGAGGGTGTGTGAGTACTCAGTCACTTAGTTGTGTCTGACTCTTTGTGACCCCCTGGACTGTAGCCCGCCAGGTTCCTCTGTCCATGGAATTCTCCAGGCAAGAATACTGGAGTGGGTTGCCATTTCCTCCTCCAGATGATCTTCCTGACCCAAGGATTGAACCTGGATCTCCTGCATTGGCAGGTGGTTTCTTTACCACTAAGCCACCTGGAAAGCCCATTCCTGAGAGTAGATGGCCATATATTTGATAGCTGAGTTGGTAGAGTTTTGCTCTGGCCCTGGGATTTAGTGGTAGGGGAAGACATATAAAGTGGCCATGAAATCCTAAAGTCTGCCTCTAGATGCATGACCTTAGATAGGAAACTGGTTCTTGATAGGTTAGAGCTTATTGGGTTTCACTTCTAAAATATAGAACTTGCCGAATTTGTCATTCTGCATTCACCCAATCGCAATTGACACACCCAATTAAAGGACATTTAGATGACGAGAATTGTATAAGAAAGTCACTTGTTCATGCATGTATTCCACAAAATATGCACTGAGTGTCTAGCACACCCCAAGCCTCCTGCTGGGGCCACAGCAATGAAGAAGAGGTGTTCATTGATTGCACACTTCTCCATCTTCAAAACTGTCATTCTGTAACACTGGATGCCTTCTCATCTTCCTTCTCTCCCTTGCTCCCACCCCAGCTTGCACTGCACCTTTGCGAAAGTCAGAAAAACTTGCTGTCCCTTAGCAGACATAGCCCTTGAGCAGAAAGCTTGAAAAGTGAGGGAAGGGCTGAATTTCAGCTCCCTTCACCACCTTTTGAGTACTTTTGATCAGTACCCAAACTACACAGTGACCTTTTGCAATGATCCAGTGGCACATGGATGTAAGGGCAAGCTAGCATGAAGCTTGCCCTGGTCACAGCAAAGCCTGCACTTTGAACCTCAAAACAAAGTAAACCCTTGATGTTGAAAGGAAAGCATCCCAAGACCTCCACATTGCGAATATCATTAAATAACTGAAATAATATTAAGCCTCTGTAAAATAACAATAAAATTAATTCGGTAGACTCACTGTTATCTTTAAATGCAGTTTTTGTAGATAAAATTTCGAAAGCAAGGGCTCCCTTGGGAAAAAATGTTAAAAGAGTCCTTGATGGAGAAAATTCTTCTTCTGATTCTTGGATGTGAGAAGTGTATATGAATTGGATTCTCTACATCCAGCTAATAACTAGCTTTTTCCATAAGATTCTAGCCCTGTAGATGTTTTCCTAGATTCAAAGGGCTTTGAAGTTAGCAGACTTGTTTCACTCCTTGGTTCCTCCACAAAATGCAATAAGTATCTGTTAAAATGTAAAAGTATTTCACACATATGGAAATAAGCCTCTTTTTTATTTAAAACGATCTGGCTATAAGCCTATTTGTTTAGTGATCTTGGTTATGATGTTTGGTTTTTCCCCTGACAATTAACAATAGCTGTTCTTTTCATTAAGTCCAAAGGTAGATATTTTCTTTTATAACTCTTAGGTAAATGACATGCACTTGTGTCAGAGTGCAACTTTTCCAGAAGGCTGTTGATTTAAACTTGAGTCAAACATTCTTAGAACAAACCCCAGGAACTGGAGAACACTCACACAGTGTTCTCACACAGTTCTTCCAAAGGCTATCTGTGAGCCCCAAATGGTCTCTCTTTAGGCAGGACTTCGTTAATGTGTCTTTATAAATATGAGGGACTTTGCAATTGCACATGACAGGGATTTCACTCTGGGTGGATTCACGGAAGAAGAGGTTCACTGCCCTCAAGGGAAATCACAGTGAAAAGTAGGTCATTTTGATGCTGATCTCCTTAGCAAACTCCTCTAAGACTATGAGTTAAAAAAAAAACACCAGTCACAACTAGCTTTTGTATATACAACTTGACAGTTTACCAAGTGCTTTCACTTGCAGATCTCATTTTCCTCTTGAAAAATAAATCTCATGAGATAGAAAGCATTATTATTATGACATAGATTTTCCATTATGCATGTGAGAAATCTGAGGCCTGGAGATGTTTAATAATTTGCTCAAAGTCATCTGATGAAAGACAGAGAGAGAGAGAGAGAGATGAGAGATGAAGAGGGAGGGAGAGAGAACAGAGAAAGGAAGGCAGCAGAAGGAGAACCTAAGTTCTCTGATTCTGAATTCCAGGATCTTTTTGGCTAAGCCATGAGGTCTGTCACAAACAAATGGCCCAACTTTCTCTTCTTTCACCCCAGGTAAGATTGCACAAGGAGAAACTGTCTCTGACGTGCCCGCCTCATAACTTTGTTTCCTTTCAGTGTCTTTACCCTTGCCAAAGCCTGCTCTCCAGAAGGACTCTGACTTTGGCTTTACTTACCAACAAGAATTTGTACTCATTTAGGTAACATGTACCACCAATGTGAAAGGGTGCCCAAGGAACTTAATTATCTACCCATGCTAGTGTTAAAGGCAATGATACAAGAAAGCCTTCAGTCATGGAGATCAGTTGGTGTCCAATTATTTTTCTAATACAAGAAATATTTATGAAGAATATGTGCTCGTTCACTTTAGTTGTGTCCTACTCTTTGCAATCCTATGGACCATAACCCACCAGGCTCCTCTGTCCATGGGATTTCCCAGGCAAGAATCCTGGAGTGGGTTGCCATGTGCTCCTCCAGGGGATCTTCCCAACCTAGGGATCAAGCCCTTATCTCCTGCATCTCCTGAACTGCAGGCATATTCTTTTTTTACTGCTGAGCCACCAGGGAAGCCCGTTATGAAGATTTTAGAGTAGAAGTTAAAAGCTGGTCTCTGGAACTAGACAGTCTGGGTTCATATTCCCTTGTTTAACCTTAGAGAAGTTACTTCTCTGTGCCTCAGTTTCCTCACCAATGTAATGAGAATAAAACATGTGTAATATCATGTATGAGACGAGTCGCCAGTCCAGGTTCGATGCACGATGCTGGATGCTTGGGGCTGGTGCACTGGGACGGCCCAGAGGGAGGGTATGGGGAGGGAGGAGGGAGGAGGGTTCAGGATGGGGAGCACGGGAATACTTGTGGCGGATTCATTTTGATGTTGGGCAAAACTAATACAATATTGTAAAGTTTAAAAATAAAATAAAATTAAAAAAAATGATGTTTATATAATGGATTGTAGTCTTTAATTAATTAATAAATAAATAAATGTAAAGTGCTTAAGACAGTCCATGATATAAGGATCAGATAAATGTTGGCTATTGTTTGTTGAATACGAGACAACAAATGTTTATGTAATGAGTGGATTTTTATGTAGTAGAAGGAAATGGCAACCCACTCCAGTATTCTTGCCTGGAGAATTCCATGGACGGAGGAGCCTGGCGGGTTACAGTCCATGGGATTGTAAAGAGTCAGACACAACTGAGCGACTAACACTTTCTTTCTTTCATCATGTTATAGGCACAGCATGGAACTCTAAGGGTATAATGGTGAATTCTATAAACATAGTTTTTGCTTACTCGAAGCCTAGATTCTAGCAGGAAGAGACAATTATACAAAAACTTATTGAATTGCAATTGGCAAGGGAGCTACTAAAATTTTTAGAGTGTTCTAAGAATTTATAACAAGGATAACAGGACTCAAAAGTTTGAGAAGTGGGATGTGATAGAAAGTTTAGGGAAGGTCTAACATACAAGATCTGATGGAATAAGAATTAGGTGCAAAGAGGAAGGAAGGCATTCCAGGCAGGAAAAACATCAGAGCATACTCCATGGACTGAGATCTGTCCATGTGGTAGGAACACACCAGGAGAAAAAGACTGATGTGAGTTTAGATCCGGTTCTGCACAGCTATGGGATGGCCACGGAGAGAAACCTGGGATGGCCTAGCCAAATGTGCATGTAAAACATATCACTCTCCATGCAACCTAGAGAATGAACTTGAAGATGAGAATAGCTGCAAGGAGGCTAGCTAAATAGTATTTAAAAGCTCAGGATATGGAGGAAGACAGCCAAGTTTACTTTCTGGCTCTGTCATTTCTTTTGTTAGCAGTGCGAACTTGGGTGAGTTACTTAATTTTTCTGAGTTTTAATTTCCTCATTTCTAAAATTGTGGGACATATATCTTTCTGGTGGGGTGGTTATGAGGATTAAATGAAGTAATTCACATTATAGCACTTAGAACAGTAACCAGCCTCGAAAGTATTCATGCCAGTTGCTACTAGTAACTTATTTTATTGCCTTAGCCTATGCAGGAGATAGTGATGGCTAGAATTATAATGTAGCATTGCAGATGGAGAGAGACAAATGTATTTGAGATATTTATGAGCTGAAACTATATGATCCCTAGGATGATGGTAATTGGTTGATGATCAAAACCCTCTGTTATCTGAGCTTTTCAGATCAGAATGTGATTTCCGTCAGTGTATTTTAACTTTATTTTTCTTATACTAGGTCAGTTTTCATTCCAATCCCAAAGAAAGGCAAGGCCAAAGAATGCTCAAACTACCTCACAATTGCACTCATCTCACATGCTAGTAAAGTAATGCTCAAAATTCTCCAAGCCAGGCTTCAGCAATACGTGAACCGTGAACTTCCTGATGTTCAAGCTGGTTTTAGAAAAGGCAGAGGAACCAGAGATCAAATTGCCAACATCTGCTGGATCATGGAAAAAGCAAGAGAGTTCCAGAAAAACATCTATTTCTGCTTTATTGACTATGCCAAAGCCTTTGACTGTGTGGATCACAATAAACTGTGGACAATTCTGAAAGAGATGGGAATACCAGACCACTTGATCTGCCTCTTGAGAAATGTGTATATAGGCCAGGAAGCAACAGTTAGAACTGGACATGGAACAACAGACTGGTTCCAAATAAGAAAAGGAGTACGTCAAGGCTGTATATTGTCACCCTGCTTATTTAACTTCTATGCAGAGTACATCATGAGAAACTCTGGACTGGAAGAAGCACAAGCTGGAATCAAGATTTCTGGGAGAAATATCAATAACCTCAGATATGCAGATGACACCACCCTTATGGCAGAAAGTGAAGAGGAACTCAAAAGCCTCTTGATGAAAGTGAAAGTGGAGAGTGAAAAAGTTGGCTTAAAGCTCACCATTCAGAAAACGAAGATCATGGAATCCGGTCCCATCACTTCATGGGAAATAGATGGGGAAACAGTGGAAATAGTGTCAGACTTTATTATTTTGGGCTCCAAAATCACTGCAGATGGTGACTGCAGCCATGAAATTAAAAGACGCTTACTCCTAGGAAGGAAAGTTATGACCAACCTAGATAGCATATTCAGAAGCAGAGACATTACTTTGCCAACAAAGGTTCGTCTAGTCAAGGCTATGGTTTTTCCTGTGGTCATGTATGGATGTGAGAGTTGGACTGTGAAGAAGGCTGAGTGCTGAAGAATTGATGCTTTTGAACTGTGGTGTTGGAGAAGACTCTTGAGAGTCCCTTGGACAGCAAGGAGATCCAACCAGTCCATTCTGAAGGAGATCAGCCCTGGCATTTCTTTGGAAGGAATGATGCTAAGGCTGAAACTCCAGTACTTTGGCCACCTCATGCGAAGAGTTGACTCATTGGAAAAGACTCTGATGCTGGGAGGGATTGAGGGCAGGAGGAGAAGGGGACGACAGAGGATGAGATGGCTAGATGGCATCGCTGACTCGATCGAGTCTGGGTGAACTCCGGGAGTTGGTGATGGACAGGGAGGCCTGGCGTGCTGTGATTCATGGGGTCGCAAAGAGTCGGACACGACTGAGCGACTGAACTGAACTGAACTGAGTCCAACTCACAAGAGTACAATGAGAAATCGGAGACCAGTAAATTCATTTAGAGAGCAATAATTTAAAGGAAGCTTTTCATTACCCTCTGGTCGTTACACATTCCTTGACATAGGAGACCAAGTTCTAATCATAAGATTGCTTGGCAAACATGAAATCAGAGCAGGGGAGTTGGCTGGATAGTTTAAATGTCTGCTTTACTCAAGCCTCATACGCTTAGCTCAAGTGTTTCCATTGGCCTGACGTGCCCTTTCCAACTGTCCACCTGGCTAACTCTTATCATTTAGGATTCAGCCTACAGTTATCTCTTCTACAAAGCTTCCCATATTTTCTGAGGTTGGATTAAGCTCCCTTCCTCTCAGCTCTCACAACTACCATGTTCAAGACTCTTATTTCCAACTGACCATGTTATTAGAATTCTTTCTCTTGGCTTATTTCACTCATGACTTCTTGAGAGCAAGGAACATATGTTTTTGGCTGCTCTTTAATGCAGCACAATATATCTTTACCTAGCAGAAGCTCAAAAGAATACTGCTTGAACTGCTGACTTGCCCCAAATACCAATAGATGGGATATCCACTGCCCAAAGGAATGGGGTCTTGCCTACTGAATAGTATTGGAGAAGTAATATCAGGAATTCTTGTTCTTGTTTCTTTTTTTACTAGTCTCCAAACAAACCACCTTCCTTTTGCTGATTTAGCCAATGTAACCACAGTGCATAAGCTCCATTTCTTTTGCATGCATATTTTGATTAGATTTCTAGCTGGCTCATTTTAATATAGGGGATATTCTGTCTGTCAAAGGGATCGCTGCAAAATCACATGCAGAATTTGTTATTTAATCCCAAAATAACAGCTGCAGGTGTTGGCACACTAAGCAAAACTAGAATTCCAAATTGATGTTGACAATTGTTGTATGGAAGGTACAAATAAAGTTGAGAGGCAGCACAGAGAGATCTTAAAGACATAGGGGAAAGGAAGATCAGGAGAGACTTGGAGGCCAGGTAAAGATGAATGGATGAAACTGAGGTTAAGACAATCAACAGCATGAACAAAGGTATGAAATTAGAAACATGCCACACCGTTCTGTCCTGTTTGGGAGAACAAATATAATAGTCCTATTTGGTTAGAACCCTGGGCTTCAGCAAGGATGCAGTGTGGAATAGATTTGCAAAAGTATAATGGTCAGGGCCAGATCTTGGAGAGTTCTTTATGCTAAACTAAGGAATCTGACTTTATTTGTCAGACAATGGGGTGCCATTGAAAACTGTTCAACAGAAGGATGGCACACAGTGGCTTACAAATATCTCAATACTGATGTCCAGTTGTATGTTTTGCAGTTATAGATCTTTTTCATCTGAACAGTCTTTTTAAATCCTCGTCATGCTTTTTGAGAGATGTATGGTCTTTGTTTTAACAGGAAGAGACTGAAGTTTAGGGAGTTTAAATGTCTCACTCCAAGTCCTATAAGTAATAAACACAGAACCCAGGGACTTGAGCCTAGGCCTTTTGCCTCAAGTTCCATGCTCCTGCTGCTGCAGTGCAGCCTTTAAGATGAATTATTGATCTGAAAGATGTAAGGATACTAGGATGGAGAAGAGAATAAGTACTTGATAAATTATTATTATCAGGGATTATTATTTGCAGAAAAAGCTAGTCAGTAAGAAGAAAAGAGATCCCAAGCCTACTACATACAGTCTTTTCTAGTTGACAAAGAATTTTCAAGTGTGTTCATTTTCTTTTAGAAACAAAGTCATGGAAATTCTCTCCATTTTTACAAATAGGATTATTGAGGCTCATCAAGGTGAGGGGACTTGCTTCAGAATCTGGAATGTCCGCACTGTCTAGTATGGTAGTTACAAATTATGTATTGCTGTTGAGCTTTTAAAATGTGGCTAGGTCTGCTGGGAGGTGTGCTGTGGGTGTAACAGACATTGGATTTCAAAGAATTTGTATAGAAAAGTCATGTAAAATATATCCATGAAGTTTTGTATTTGACATGTCAAGTTATCATATTTTGGATATATTGAATTGAGTAAAATATACTATTAAAATTAGTTGCACCTGTTTCTTTTTATGTGTTTACTAAAAAATTTTAAATTGTCAATGAGCTTTGCGTTATATATAATACCAATTGGATAGCGCTGTTCTAGACCATAAAGCTATCGCCGCTACTTGAATACTCCATGGCCAACATTCATTCCCATCCAAATGCTCACTTTAGAAGAGGCGGTAATAAGGATAATGATTATAGTTGTTATTTATCCACTTCCAAAGTTTCTAAGCACTTTACATGCATGAACTGATTTAATCTTATGATAATTTCATGACCTATTATTTTATATGTAATAGATCATTTTATTTTGCAGATGAGAAACAGAGAAGTGCAGTAAACCACAGATTTAGTGGAGTCAGAATTCAGACTTAGCCTGCGTCTAAGGCTTCCCAGGTGCTATAGTGGTCAAGAATCTGCCTGGAGTGCAGGAGACACAAGAGAAACGGGTTTGATCCCTGAGAAAGAGCCCCTGGAGGAGGAAACGGCAACCCGCTTCAGTATTCTTGCCTGGAAAATTCCGTGGTCAGAGGAGCCTGGAGGGCTACAGTTGGAAAGAGTTGGACATGCACACACACACACATGGTCTTTCGGAAGGCTTTAGTGGCTGCCTCAGTTGGGTAAGTCCCAAGGAGACATTTGGATTGACTCACTTTATTTGTGACCTACTATAAATCAAGCTTGGAGAAGGCAATGGCAACCCACTCCAGTACTCTTGCCTGGCAAATCCCATGGACGGAGGAGCCTGGTAGGCTGCAGTCCATGGGATCGCTAGGAGTTGGACACGACTGAGTGACTTCACTTTCACTTTTCACTTTCACGCATTGGAGAAGGAAATGGCAACCCACTCCAGTGTTCTTGCCTGGAGAATCCCAGGGACGGGGGAGCCTGGTGGGCTGCCATCTATGGGGTCGCAGAGAGTCGGACACGACTGAAGCGACTTAGCAGCAGCAGCGTAAGTCAAGCTGCGTGTAAGAGACTTTAAATATTATCTCATTTAGTCTTTGCAACAGCCCCATTAAATAGTTAGTAGTCCTTTTTATAGGTAAGTAAACTGAGGCTTAATGAGACTGTGCAACCTGCCCAAAGTCACACTAGGGACATGGTGGGACTCAGTTCATAATCCAGCCTGAACCTCAAGCTGCTACTCCATCACTAGGCCAGTTTGTGAAAGAGCTCCACCTGAATCTCCTTGGGGGTGCTCCCTAGGTGAAACCCCCTGAGGTATTGAAGCAGTCTTTCTGGGGTAGGCTTTGGGAATTTGTTCTTAGAATTGCTTCAGGTGACCCCCACCGTTGGCCACCTTTGGCAATAACCACCCTATCTGAGTTTTTCATTTTCCTGGGAGTCTCACCTCTTCAGTCTCTCCTGTGAGCTGATGAAAACTTAGGGGGAAAAAAGGAAAAGGAAACAAACAAACAAAAACAGTATTTCCCTTAGGCTACCTCAGTGGGGCAGACTACTCATCTCCCCAGGTCCCTGCTTCCTTCAAATCTTATCATCATCTGCCCTAAAAGGCAGGACGTAATGACTTAAGTAAGCAGACATAAACATAGGCTTCAGAGATAAAACAACAAATCCTCCTGAAGACATCCTTAGAAACATCTAGGCAGTTCAGGGTTGTGTCTGAGATGAGAGAGGTGGGGATTTAGGAAGTATAGAGGTGGGGGGGATGGGAGGAAGGAATGTAGTGGGAGACTCATAGGCTCCCTAGGTGATTTATGGATTCTTGGATGATTCCATAAGAACCACTGGATGTGAATGAAGGCACAAAGTGAATAGAACTAAGTGACTTTTGGGGGCTGGGGTTGTGTGTATGTGTGTGGAGGGGGGAGGTTGGGGTTGTATGTATGTCTATAGTGTGCATGCAGGCATGCTTTTTTTGCAGCCTTGTTTGCAGGTAGACAAGCAGTTGCTTTACGTGACAGATTCAGAACTTCTGACTAGCACACAAATATAAAATTAGGCACCAGGTTTCATGGCAACCCAACTCGACATGGTAGCAAACAAGAATTGTTTGAGAATCTGAGAAAGAAGCCAACATTGTGTGTGTCACAGCTAGCCTGCCTTCCTTTGACCAATTTCTCCTAATTTAGCAGTATTTCCGTTCCTACCCTAATTTCCCCTGGTTTGTAAACTACGTCACTTAACTGAACTCAGCTCCAGACTTTAGAAAAACAAAATGTTGTATTTCAGCAATGGTTTTTTTGGCGTTTCTACCTCTAAAGAATTTTACTTGATTCCAATTTTTTCCTTTCACTCTTGGAAGACTGTAGTATCAGTTATGTTTCCGTATTTCTCCTTTTCTAATGGAGTGTCTAACTCAGTATAATGCAGTGTTTGTTAAATGTGATTAAAGATTTCAGTGTCTGGTAAAAACCAATATTTACCAGGGAAATCCCGCCAACATAAATGCGCAGGCAAGGTAGAAAATATTGGCTCAATCTCCCCCTGGACACACACTTACAAACAAGGACTGTAGATGTTTTCCATGTCACTTCTGACATTTCTGGCCTCTTGCTTTGCCAGTTTCACACATGTATCCATTTAACACAGGTTCTGAACAGTCTTAAAACTGGGATAATCTAGGTAATTGACTCCAGTATTAATTTTTTGAAGTTGTTTTCCTATTAGCTGAGGTTTGCTGTTGTTTGTTTTGTTTCTGCTCTGGTGGTTCTTCTAGCATTTATCATACACTGTCATGTAATTTAGTTTAAAAGGCTTCCTTGAATTATGAGAACTAGTAGTATTCAAAATAGTAAACAAGGGAATACTGATCTTTTACAAAGTAGATTATACCACAAAATTTATTTGTAGAAACATACAACAGACATTTTGAGATTAAATCAGTCTTGTTGAGTGATTGCTTTCATTTAGTAAACATTTACTGAATTGAATTTATTCACTGATTGAATTTATTGAATGAATGAAATACTGGTATACTTTGAATGAATTTCAAATAGTTGTAGTTTGGATGTGAAATTATTTTTCTGAAATTGAATAGCCCGGGCAGCCAGCAGACAGAAGGCCCCAGCTGGCACCTGGCACTACAGCCTCAGGAGAAGGACTGGAGAGGTGGGGATTGAGTGAATTTCACATGGCCAAAGCTCAGGACCAAGCCTGTAGCAAAAACGTGAAGCTGTATGTTCCTATACCACACTTCTTCTTATGTACAGAGGGCTGGGTCTGAAATGAGGAAGACAGAATGACTCATCTAAAAAAAGGGCCACTGAGACTGCCAATGGCAAACCTTGAACAGAGGCTGGTAAGCAGCAAGCACTTAATAAATGCTTGCCTTATAAACAAGTAAAATGAAATGTGATAGCCTACTATAATTTATAGGTTCAGTGTGGAATGTTCTGATTAAGACTTAGGCTCAAGAACAGTTTCTAAGTCTAGTCATTGTGATAAAATTCCTTTGGTTACTTTCTCTAACTGCAAATACTCAAGAGCTTATGCTTCAAAAACTGAGGACCATGGGAAGGATGGATAAGGATAATGTTAATCAGAGCCAACATCAATTGAGAGTCTGCCTGAACAAAATATCTCTGATCTTCAAAACAAGCTTGTGAGGTAGATTTCATTACCATCAATGTATAGATGACAGAACAGGGAAATGGTGAATGAGGCTGGGGAGGTGGCCTGAGTGTCTGAACTCAATAATAGGCCCCAGTTGGGGCACAAAGAAGCAAAAGACAGGTTGTTGTTGTCCTCAAGGAATGTGTGATCTTGAAGGGGAACAGGGATGTTCAGACACAGAAGGCAACCATCAAGGGCACACTGTGGGCTGTGGGCTGGATTACCCAACAGGGAGTGGGGGAAGCGAAGGCACGCTTGTGCTTGGAACAGAGCAGGTGCTTAATATATGTCTGCGGAAGTGTGCTGAACTTAACTGAGTTAAAAGCCAAATAAAGGTAATTGTAGATGAAAAGATGTGGAGTTCAAAATGAAATGCAGGGGGTGTTGAAGAAAAATGGTTAGAGAATAAGGGGGAGCAGACTGTGAAGTGGAGGACTCTGGACTTGATGTAGGAGCAGCAAGGAACTCCTGGAAGCTCTTGAGGAGGGGAGAAACACAAGGAAAGAGGGAATTTAGGACAATTTGACCAACAGGAATATGTAAGATGACTGTCAATGGGAAGTAGCTAGAGTTAGGGATCCCAGGAAGACCCAACTGTAGGGATATAAATTAAAAACAACACAGGCTAGAAAAGGTAGTGACAACAGAATGGAAGAGATGAGTTCTAAGTAACGTCTGGAAAGCAAAAAAAAAAAAACAAAAAAAAAACATATATATATATATATATATATATATATATATATATATATATATGCCATTCATAATAAGGCAAAAATGTATGTCATTCTCAATAAGAGATGACTAGGAAGAGGAAGGTGTCCAAAAGGTTCCAGGGAGAGGAAGGTGTAGCTACAGTTTCTAGTCTTGGAGTGGACATAAGAACAGAACTGATATGAGGGAGTTGGGGTAGGTGGGGAAATGTTAATTTGGACTGCTTGGAGTTTGATGTGATACCCATATAATTGTAAGGACTTGGGGTGTGGACTGAGCTCCAAGCATGGATTGCTGCCAAGCATTATGAGCTGGGGATTATGAGCACACACTCCCTGTCCATGACTCTCCAGGGCTTGTGTCTATCTTCTAATTGATTCCTAGAGAAAGACCAGTAACAAATATAAGATTCAACTAGTTTATCTCACCAACTCCTTGCTCTCCTCCACTGTCTCCTCCCCCATCTCCTCAGGTCCCAGTTGCAACACAGTCAAAGCAAAGCTAAGAGTGATACAAGTCTTGGGTGATTTCTAGTTCTGAAAGGCATAAGCCTAAAGCAGGAGATTTCTCTCTTCTCAACATCTGCAAGGAAGAAGGCCAAGTTCTCCACAGAGAGGACCACTAAAACTGGAAGAGGCCCAAGAGACCCATCATATTTAAACCAACTCCTTGGTTCATAGGTGATGAAACTGAAGCCAGGAGAATTGAACTGACATCTCCAAGATCATGCAGCCATTCCCTCTGTGAAACAGCAGGGACCAGTTTTGAATTTTTACAGAAACTCTTGTTACCACTTTACTGTGTCTCATCTGACTGGCAACAGTTAAAGTACTATTCAATTAAACTAGTATTTGTGGATACATAACAGATGTCAGTCCCCATGCTAGACACAGAGGATGCCAGAAGAGTAAACAGAGCAATCACTGACATTGAGGCACTTACAGAAAAGAAAGAATGTTTTGAGAATAGGAGTAACTGCTTTTCCTTGTGTAGGAGTAGTAGAGAAGGCTTCCTGGAGGAAGCTATACCTTGGCAAGGTTTTAAAGGATGAATAGGAGTTTGCCTGGCAAGAAATAGAAAAAGAAAGAAATATACTTTATAAGCAAAAGGAATAGCATAAATCGAAGGAAAGAGATGGTACAATACAGTATTTGGCATTCCTTTAAGAGTTTAGTAGTTTTATCATAATTAAGGGAGAGAGGGAACAACAGGAGAGGCAAGCAGAGCACTGCTAGGAATTTTAAAAGTATGTGTATAGGGGGTGCTGCTGCTGCTGCTGCTGCTAAGTCGCTTCAGTCGTGTCCGACTCTGTGCGACCCCATAGACGGCAGCCCACCAGGCTCCCCCGTCCCTGGGATTCTCCAGGCAAGAACACTGGAGTGGGTTGCCATTTCCTTCTCCAGTATAGGGGGTAGGGAAGTGAAAAACATGGAGAAAACATCCACAAGGGCCCTGTGTGATATTCTCTAGAGTTATAGTTAGAATAAGAGATATATGAAGTGTTAGAGAGCAAAAGTCAACAAACTTTAAAAAGGACCAGATAGTAATTATTCTGGGCTTGTGAGCCACATGGTCTGAGTTGCAAATATTAGACTCTGCTATTTATGCATGAAAACAGTCACAGATAATACAAAAACAGATGCATGTGACTGTGTTCCAATGAACCTTTATTTGCAAAAACAAGTATCCATCCCAAGGGCCATATTTGCCAATCATTACTGCAGAGACATCCTGAGATACTGACATCACCTATGGGAGAAAGAACAAAGGCATGCATCTTAATCCTTGCAACCTACAAATATACTATACTACCAGGCAAAAGAGGATTAAGGTTCTTGATGAAAATAAAATTGCTAATGGGCTTCTCAGGTGGCACGGTTGTAAAGAATCCACCTGTCAATGCAGGAGATGCAAGAGACATGGGTCAATCCCTGGGTTGGGAAGATGCCCTGGATTAGGAAATGGCAACACACTCTAGTATTTTTGCCTGGAAAATTCCATGGGCAGAAGAGTCTGGCAGGCTACAGTCGATGGAGTCACAAAGAGTCGGACATGATGGAGCACACACACTGCTAACGAGTTAACCCTAAAATAAAAATATTATTTTAGGGTTATCTAGGTGGGCCTAATGTATAAGGGTTCTTAAATGTGGGAGAGGAAGACAGATGAGTCAGTGTCCGAATGATGGAATGTGAGAAATATTCAACTGACCACTTCTGGCTTTGAATATGGAAGAGGGCCAGGAGCCAAGGAATGCAGGCAGCCTCTAGAAGCTGGAAAAGGCAAGAAGATGGATTTTCCCCTAGAGATTCCAGAGAGGAACACATCCCTGCTAAAACCTTTTAAGCTATGAAGTTTGTGAAATTTCTTACAAAGGCCGTCGATAACTAATACAATATGCACGTGAGCTAAACCTTCTGAACACTGTGGAGAAACTCTCCAGCTTCCAGAGTTAAGAACTCAGGTATAACAATCATTTCAATGCCTCATTCAAAAGAAAAGGGAAGGTTAAAGAAATCTGGATTTGGATGTGGGGAAATTAGGCAATGCTTCTGGGAGTGTCTAGAATAAGGAGCCTCTTTTACAGGCTTTATGGCTCTCTGTATAAGAGGCATTATAACAAAATATCCCTTGATTTGTGTTTCTCCGGGGGCTCCCAGACTTACACACTTGGGGATGTAGACCTCAGGAAAGAGAACTTGTGTATGTGAGGGTGTAGATGAAAGTCCCAGAGCAGGTCCTGTATGCAGGCTCAGAGCGGGGAAGTGGGTTGTCAGACATCAGCCCCTGACTTTCTATTCTGCCCGCAGCTGGCCACCCCCTTGCCCTCTGCTATGCCACTGTACCATTTACGTCACAGGGAATACAGTTTGCTGCTCTGAAATGTGTGTTATGAGGGAAATGAGAACATGATGCCGGTGGCATTTGACAAAGGAGGCAGCAAGCCAAAGACGAGCTCGGGCAGGCCTGGCAGTGCTGGGAGGGGTCATTTCAGAGACAGCCACCACTGCTGGGCACTCACAGAGGTAGGTCAACTGAGGTCAAGGGCCTCTGCCCAAGAGCCCACTCAAACTGCCTTCCGTGGTATGGGGGAGGCCATGATTCTAACCTCCCTTCCACACTGCAAACATCCTGAAAGCAAAGAGTTCCTCAAGCAGCTGACACAGTGACTTCTCCTCCATAGCCAGGTCCTTGCCCAGTGGCTACCTGATTAATAGTAAAATCCAGGAGACAGTGAAGGCAGATCTCACAACAATACGAATTCTCACCATAAATTCAAGAAGCACATTTCAATGTACAAAACATCCTCACATACACGGTCTCAAATGATCCACTTAAGGATGCTACGCAGTGAGGATTAGCAAACCTCCATTTAGCTGGGGATTCCCTGGTAGCTCAGTGGTAAAGAATCTGTCTGCCAATGCAGGAGACATGGGTTCGATCCCTGGGTCAGGAAGATCCCCTGGAGGAGCCAATAGAAACCCTCTCAGTATTCTTGCCTGGGAAATGCCACGGACAGAGGAGCCTGGTGGGCTACAGCTCATGGGGTTGCAAAAGAGTTGGATAGGACTTAGCGACCAAACAACAAATACCATTTTGTGGAGGAGGATCTGAATTTCACAGGCACTAAGTGACTGGGCTCACACTCCACAGCTCAGAGCTGGAGGAGTTGGGCCTGAACCCAGGTCTTCAGTGTCTTAGACTGGGAGTTCATCTGCATCTCAGAATCTCTCCTCCCTCCCTGCCTTCTCTTCCTCTCTACTTTCTGGAAACACTGAGTATTTACTATGTACCAGACAACATTATCCAAGACCCCATGGATATAAAGTTAACTAGGAAGGTTCTGGACCTGAAGAAGATCATAGTTTGGCAAGGGAGGCAGACACATCACTGTGCAAACTGATACAACCTAAAACTAAGACACTTATTGAGTACTCTCTGTGCTAGGTACTGTATGATTAACATTTAACATCGTATGATGTAGATATTATCTTCCTTACTTTACAGGGAAGGAAATATAACTTTAGACTCATTCAGTTCAGTCACTCAGTCGTGTCTGACTCTTTGCGACCCCATGAATCGCAGCATGCCAGGCCTCCCTGTCCATCACCAACTCCCAGAGTTCACTCAGACTCACATCCATCGAGTCTGTGATGCCATCCAGCCATCTCATCCTCTGTCGTCCCCTTTTCCTCCTGCTCCCAATCCCATCCCAGAGTCTTTTCCAATGAGTCAACTCTTCGCATGAGGTGGCCAAAGTACTGGTCTTTCAGCTTTAGCATCATTCCTTCCAAAGAACACCCAGGACTGATCTCCTTTAGAATGGACTGGGACTCATTAAGTACCTTGTAATTTGTAGCCAGATCCCTGTTCTGTCTTAATTCCCCATCTCACAGTCTTGGCCACTCTGCTGTGCTATGTCACTGTACTCACAAACATAGAGCTCTATGCCAAAGCAGTGAAAGAGCGAAGAAAGATGGCTTGTAGGCCCAGAAGAATTAGAGAAGGACACTTTCCCTAGAAAGTGGATATGTGCATATATAGCAGCAGAGAGGAATGAACCAGGTCATTTAAAGATGATCTTTAAGTTTGATCCCTGATTCTAAAAACTGAACACTAGGAGAGAGTATCCCAGAAAATTGATACCATTTAAAAATATTTTTTTCTGAGCAACTATCACATGCAAAGCATTATCTGGGGATTTCATGAGGAATCAGATTCAGGTCCAGCTCTGAAGGAGGTAATCCTGTATTTGCACTAAGAGAGGGGAGGTGAAACCACTTCTTAAGAGTGGTGTAGGGTAGAAAAAAGACTTCTGAACTGGGAGCAGGGAGATCTGGATTCCAGTCCCAGTTTTATCACCAGTTCATCCAGTAAGCCCCTCAGCCTCTCAGTTCCATTTCTGTAGCAAATCCAGTGTTGAGACAGATGATATCCAGGGCTTCTTCTAGCTCTGATATTCTACTATTCTGACTCATGAGGAAGTAGAGGATAAGAGCTTACCTGGAGCAGTAGGCTGGAGAGGGAGAGAGCCGTTCATCTCATCAGAAGCCATCCCATAGGAGGTGCCTTTGAATCCTGAATCCTGCCAGTGCCCACCAGCCTCATTGGTCCCCTGCCCGTTCTCTACTCTCAACCTTGCAGAGGGTCCTCTAAATAATGAAACCACAAACCAGTGCCCCAAGAGATCAACATTTTTAAGATGCCCTGTATATATCCATAGCACCAAGTAGCTACTTGAAGGTATTATAGTATTATTATGCTGTTGTTATAAAATTACAGTAACTGACTATTTACTGGGTGTATTCTATGTGTAAGGTGCCACGAGGAGTGTTTTGCTGACAATTATCTACTCTTATTGCCAAAGGTAAGCAGTGTGACTATCTCTACTCTAGAAATGAATCTGTGGGTGGAGAAGGTTAAATAACTTGCCTGAGGCCACAGGGCAACCAGTCCATGGCAGAGGCTATACTCCCACCCAGGACTGTCTGACCCCAAAGGCATAGCTCTTCATCCCCCTGCTAGATAATCTGTGATGTTTCCAATCTGGGTATCCTTCCTTCTCTTTAGTGTGCAATGAGCAACTGAAAAGTCTGTAAAGTAGCCTGTACAAATCATACCAAATACTCACCTTACAGTTTGCAAAGTGCTTTCTCATAAATCCATCATCTGATTCTCATGGAAGCCATAGAGTGAGATGGAGCATTATTTCCATTTTATAGAAGAAGAAACTGAGTCTCAAGGGAAGTGAGTAACTTGGAGTTCTCTTAAACCTCCTTGCCATGCTAATCACGTACTCATCTAAATTTCTGAGGCATTATTTTTCAGAACATTGTGTCATGTATCTTAAAATGTATCCAGTTATTTATATTTGGATTGCAGCATGGCTAACGTAGGGCCTTCCCGGAGAGAAACGACCAAATGGCAACTGGTGTTTCCTTAAATCTTCTTCCAGGACTCAGTGTAAGTAATTTCCAAACAACTAAGAATAGTCCAGTGAATCCCAACTGTCACAATAATACATCTTTTTTCTTTCAAAATGCCAGTACACTCATTGAACCCTATCCTCTTTACTGAGTTGACAATGTTTATATAAATTTCATAGAACATTTTGAGCCTGCTTTTCTGAGGATAAGACTGTATGCAGTGCTATGGAATAGATCATAAAGAACTTTCTTATATATTTTATACAAATCACATCTAAATGCAATTTAGCAAGACTTTGTCTATATCAGATACATATCTATCAAGTCTTCCCAACTATATACCCCAAGAAAGCACATAGAAGAGAAAGGTAAAAAGAGGCGGTCCTAAGAATAGGAGAAGGAGACTACTTTCTCCCCCACAAATTCATCAAAAGATCATTTGAATGCTGAGCAACTTTCACAAAACAACTTCTGAATGCTAGCGGACACTGGGAACCCAGAAAGGCAGCCCATTCTCTTTGAAAGAAGTGGTGTGATTACTGACTTGATTGCTCTCTCGCCTTTTGACTCTCCCTTTTCTCCCCTAGGTCACCTCCATCTCCTCCCTTCCCCTTCTCTTCTCTACTAAAGATTCTCTGTGAATCTCTCTGGGTGTTCCAGGCAGTGGAGAACACTTAGGGAACTGATTATTGTCTAGATTGGTCTTTCCCCTTTTGACTGCCCCTCTCCTCCTGGTCACCTCTATCTCCCTTCTCCCTCTTCTCTTCTTTATGTAACTCCATGAACCTCTCTGGGTGTTTCAGACTGTGGAGAACACATAGAAAATTGATTACTGGCTAGATTGGTCTCTCTCCTTTTGATTTTCCCTATTCTCCTCCTGGTCACCTCTATCTCCCTCCTCCCTCTTCTCTTCTCATGTAACTCTGTGAACCTCTCTGGGTGTCCCTCGCTGTAGAGAATCTTTTTACCATTAACCTAGATGTTTTATCATCAGTGCTGTATGGATGGAGAAGTCTTGAGGCTACTGTAAGAATAAGACTGATAGCCACAGGCAGGAGGCTTAAATCCAAAATTTGAGAACATCAGAGAACTCCTGACTCCAGGGAGCATTAATCAACAAGAGCTCATCCAAAAGCCTCCATGCCTACACTGAAACCAAGCTCCACCCAAGAGCCAACAAGTTTCAGAGCAAGACACACCAGAGAATTGACTCCTGCTGCTGCTGCTGCTGCTGCTAAGTTGCTTCAGTCATGTCTGACTCTGTGCGACCCCATAGACAGCAGCCCACCAGGCTTCCCCACCCCTGGGATTCTCCAGGCAAGAACACTGGAGTGGGTTGCCACTTCCTTCTCCAATGCATGAAAGTGAAAAGTGAAAGTGAAGTCGCTCAGTCGTGTCCAACTCTTAGCGACCCCATGGACTGCAGCCTACCAGGCTCTGTCCATGGGATTTTCCAGGCAAAAGTACTGGAGTGGGGTGCCATTGCCTTCTCCGAACTGACTCTAGGGGGCATTAATTGACAAGAGCTCATCCAAAAGCCTCCATACCTACACTGAAACCAAGCTCCACCCAAGAGCCAACAAGTTTCAGAGTAAGACACACACCATGCTAATTCTCCAGCAACTCAGGAACATAGCCCTGAGCATTAAAATACAGGCTGCCCAAAGTCACACCAAACCCATAGACACCTCAAAACTCACTACTGGACACTTCATTGCACTCCAGAGAGAAAGGATCCAATGCCACCCACCAGAACACCAACATAAGCTTCCCTAATCAGGAAACCTTGACAAGCCACTTGTCCAACCCCACCCACAGGGAGCAACCTCCACAATAAAGAGGAAGCACAAACTTCCAGAGAACCGAAAGGCCACCACAAACAGAGCAATCTAAACAAAATGAAAAGGCAGAGAAATATTCAGCAGGTAAAGGAACATGATAAATGCCCACCAAATCAAACAAAAGAGGAGGAGATAGGGAGTCTACCTGAAAAAGAATTCAGAATAATGATAGTAAAGATGATCCAAAATCTTGAAAACAAAATGGAGTTACAGATGCATAGATTAGAGACAAAGATTAAGAAGATGCAAGAAATGTTTAACAAGGACCTAGAAGAAATAAAAAAGAGTCAATCAATAATGAATAATGCAATAACTGAGATCAAAAGCACTCTGGATGGAACCAATAGTAGAATAACTGAGACAGAAGATAGGATAAGTGAGGTGGAAGATAGAATGGTGGAAATAAATGAAGCAGAAAGGAAAAATGAAAAAAGAATTAAAAGAAATGAGGACAACCTCAGAGACCTCTGGGACAATGTTAAATGTCCCAACATTCGAATCATAGGAGTCCCAGAAAAAGAAGACAAAAAGAAAGGCCATGAGAAAATACTTGAGGAGATAATAGTTGAAAACTTCCCTAAAATGGGGAAGGAAATGGCCACCCAAGTCCAAGAAACCCAGAGGGTCCCAAACAGGATAAACCCAAGGCAAAACAGCCCAAGATGCATATTAATCAAATTAACAAAGATCAAACACAAAGAACAAATATTAAAAGCAGCAAGGGAAAAGCAACAAATAACACACAAGGGGATTCCCATAAGGATAAAAGCCAATCTTTCAACAGGAACTCTTAAGGCCAGAAGGGAATTGCAGGACATATTTAAAGTGATGAAAGAGAAAAATGTACAACCCAGATTATTATACCTAGCAAGGATCTCATTCAAATATGAAGGAGAAATCAAAAGCTTTACAGAGAAGCAAAAACAGAGAATTCAGCACCACCAAACCAGCTCTTCAACAAATGCGAAAGGATCTTCTCTAGACAGGAAACACAGAAAGGGTTTATAAACTCGAACACAAAACAACAAAGTAAATGGCAATGGGATCATACTTACCAATAATTACCCTAAGTGTAAATGGGTTGAATGCCCTAACCAAAAGACAAAGACTGGCTGAATGGATACAAAAAGAAGACCCCTATATATGCTGTCTAAAGAGACCCACCTCAAAACAAGGGACACATACAGACTGAAGTGAAGGGCTGGAAAAAGGTATTTCATGCAAATGGAGACCAAAAGAAAGCAGGAGTAGCAACACTCATATCAGAGAAAATAGACTTTGAAATAAAGGCCATGAAAAGAGACAAAGAAGGACACTACATAATGATCAAAAGATCAATCCAAGAAGAAGATACAACAATTATAAATATATATGCACCCAACATAGCATCACAATATGTAAGGCAAATGCTAACAAGTATGAAAGGGGAAATTAACAGTAATGCAATAGTAGTGGGAGACTTTAATACCCCACTCACACCTATGGATAGATCAACCAAACAGAAAATTATCAAGGAAACACAAACTTTAAATAATACAATAGACAAGTTAGACCTAATTGATATCTATAGGATATTTCACCCCAAAACAATGAATTTCACCTTTTTCTCAAGTCCACACAGAACATTCTCCAGGATAGATCACATCCTGGGCCATAAATCTAGCCTTGGTAAATTCAAAAAAATTGAAATCATCTCAAGCATCTTTTCTGATCACAATGCAATAATATTAGATGTCAACTACAGGGAAAAAAAAAACTATTAAAAATACAAACATACGAAGGCTAAACAACACACTTCTGAATAACTGACAAATCACAGAATAAATAAAAAAAGAAATCAAAATATGCATAGAAACGAATGAAAACATGAAAACCCAAAACCTATGGGATTCAGTAAAAGCAATGCTAAGGGGAAGGTTCATAGCAATACAAGCTTACCTCAAGAAACAAGAGAAAAATTAAAAAAATAACCTAACTTTACACCTACAGCAACTAGAAAAGGAAGAAATGAAGAACCCCAGGGTTAGTAGAAGGAAAAAAATCATAAAAATTATGGCAAAATAAATGAAAAAGAAACAAAGGAGACTATAGCAAAAATCAACAAAACTAAAAGCTGGTTCTTTGAGAAGATAAATAGACAAACCATTAGCCAGACTCATCAAGAAAAAAAGAGAGAAGAATCAAATCAACAAAATTAGAAATGAAAATGGAGAAATCACAACAGACAACGCAGAAACACAAAGGATCATAAGAGACTACTATCAGCAACTATATGGCAATAAAATGGACAACTTGGAAGAAATGGACAAATTCTTAGAAAAGCATAACCTTCCAAAGCTGAGCCAGGAAGAAATAGGAAATCTTAACAGACCCATCACAACCACGGAAATTGAAACTGTAATCAGAAATCTTCCAGCAAACAAAAGCCCAGGATCAAATGGCTTCACAGGTGAATTTTACCAAAGATTTAGAGAAGACCTAACACCTATCCTACTCAAACTCTTCCGGAAAATTGCAGAGGAAGGTAAACTGCCAAACTCATTCTATGAGGCCACCATCACCCTAATACCAAAAGCAGACAAAGATGCCACAAAAAAGAAAACTACAGGCCAATATCACTGATGAACATAGATGCAAAAATCCTTAACAAAATTCTAGCAAACAGAATCCAACAGTATATTACAAAGATCATACATCATGACCAAGTGGGCTTTATCCCAGGGATGCAAGGATTCTTCAACATTTGCAAATCAATCTATGTGATACACCACACTAACAAATTGAAAGATAAAACCCATATGATTATATCAATAACTGCAGAGAAAGCCTTTGACAAAATTCAACATCCACTTATGATGAAAACCCTCCAGAAAGCAGGCATAGAAGGAACATACCTCAACATAATAAAAGCCATATATGATAAACCCACAGCAAACATTATCCTCAATGGTGAAAAATTGAAAGCATTTCCTCTAAAGTCCTGAATAAGACAAGTGTACCCACTATCATAAAAGGAATCCAGATTGGAAAATAAGAAGTAAAACTCTCTCTGTTTGCAGATGACATGATCCGCTACATTGAAAATCCTAAAGACACCACCAGAAAATTACTAGAGCTAATCAATGAATACAGTAAAGTTGTAAGATATAAAATTAACACAGAGAAATCCCTTGCATTCCTATACACTAACAATGAGAAAACAGAGAATTTGAGGAAACAAGTCCATTCACCATTGCGATGAAAAGAATAAAATACTTAGGATAAATCTACATAAAGAAACAAAAGACCTATATATAGAAAACTATAAAACACTGATGAAAGAAATCAAAGATGACACAAATAGATGGAGAAATACACCATGTTCATAGATCAGAAAAATCAATATAGTGAAAATGAGTATACTACCCAAAGCAATCTATAGATTCAGTGCAATCCCTATCAAGCTACCAAAGGTATTTTTCACAGAACTAGAACAAATATTTTCACAATTTGTATGGAAATACAAAAAACCTCGAAGAGCCAAAGCAATCTTGAGAAAGAAAAATGGAATGGGAGGAATCAGCCTGCCTGACTTCAGACTATACTACAAAGCCATAGTCATTAAGACAGTATGGTACTGGCACAAGACAGAAATATAGATAAATGGAACAAAATAGAAAGCCCAGAGATAAATCCACACACCTATGGAAACCTTATCTATGACAAAGGAGGCAGAGTACACAATGAAGAAAAGAAAATCTCTTTAACAAGTGGTGCTGGGAAAACTGGTCAACCACTTTTAAAAGAATGAAACTAGAACACTTTCTAACATCATACACAAAAATAAACTCAAAATGGATTAAAGATCTAAATGTAAGACCAGAAACTATAAAACTCCTAGAAGAAAACATAGGCAAAACACTCTGACATAAATCACAGCAGGATCCTCTTTGACCCACCTCCCAGAGTAATGGAAATAAAATCAAAAATGAACAAATGGGACCTAATTAAAATTAAAAGCTTTTGTACAACAAAGGAAACTATAAGCAAGGTAAAGAGACAGCCTTCAGAATGGGAGACAATAGCAAATGATGAAACTGACAAAGAATTAATCTCAAAAATATACAAGCTGTTCATGCAGCTCAATTCCAGAAAAATAAACGACCCAATCAAAAAAAGGGCCAAAGAACTAAACAGACATTTCTCCAAAGAAGACATACAGATGGCTAACAAATACATGAAAAGATGCTCAATATCACTCATTATCAGAGAAATGCAAATCAAAACCACAATGAAGTACCATCTCATGCTGGTCAGAATGGCTGCTATCAAAAAGTCTACAAACAATAAATGCCAGGGAGGGTGCAAAGAAAAGGGAATGTTGGTGGGAATGCAAACTAGTACAGCCACTATGGAGAACAGTGTGGAGATTCCTTAAAAAACTGGAAACAGAATTCCCATCAGCCAGTCAGTCAGTCAGTTCAGTCACTCAGTCGTGTCCAACTCTTTGCGACTCCATGAATCGCAGCACGCCAGGCCTCCCTGTCCATCACCAACTCCCGGAGTTCACTCAGACTCACGTCCATCGAGTCAGTGATGCCATCCAGCCATCTCATCCTCTGTTGTCCTCTTCTCCTCCTGCCCCCAATCCCTCCCAGCATCAGAGTCTTTTCCAATGAGTCAACTCTTCGCATGAGGTGGCCAAAGTACTGGAGTTTCAGCTTTAGTATCATTCCTTCCAAAGAAATCCCAGGGCTGATCTCCTTTAGAATGGACTGGTTGGATCTCCTTCCCATACGACCCAGCAATCCCACTGCTGGGCATACAGAAATTAGAATCGAAAGAGACACGTGTACCCCAATGTTCATCGCAGCACTGTTTATAATGTCCAGGACATGGAAGCAACCTAGACGTCCATCAGCAGATGAATGGATAAGAAAGCTGTGGTACATATACACAATGGAATATTACTCAGCCATTAAAAAAATACATTTGAATCAGTTTTAATGAGGTGGATGAAACTGGAGCCTATTATATAGAGTGAAGTAAGCCAGAAATAAAAACACAAATACAGTATACTAATGCATATATATGGAATTTAGAAAGAAGGTAACAATAACCCTGTATGCAAAACAGCAAAAGAGACACAGATGTATTGAAAAGTCTTTTGGACTCTGTGGGACAGGGCGAGGGCAGGATGATAGGGGAGAATGGCATTGAAACATGTAGAATATCATATGTGAAACAAATCGCCAGTCCAGGTTTGATGCATGATACAGGGTGCTTGGGGCTGGTGCACTGGGATGACCCAGAGGGATGGGATGGGGAGGGAGGTGGGAGGGACGTTCAGGATGGGGAACACACGTGCACTCGTGGCAGATTCAAGTCAATGTATGGAAAAACCAATACAATATTGTAAAGTAAAATAAATAATTTAAAAAATATTATTTGGGGTTTGGGCTTAACTTATTCTTTGCACACATACACACACATACACATATGTGGTGCTAGGAAAATAGAGATTTAAAAAACAATCTTTGAGTTCACTGAGCCTAATACAGTATACTAACACATATATATGGAATTTAGAAAGAAGGTAATGATAACCCTGTATGCGAGACAGCAAAAGAGACACAGATGTAAAGAACAGACTTTTGGACTCTGTGGGAGAAGGTGAGAGTGAGATGATTTGAGAGAATAGCATTGAAACATGTATATTACCATATGTGAAATATATCACCAGTCCAGGTTTGATGCATGAGACAGGGTGCTCAGGGCTGGTGCACTGGGATGACCCTGAGGGATGGGATGTGGAGGGACGTGGGAGGGGGGAACACATGTAGACCCATGGCTGATTCATGTCAATGTATGGCAAAAACACTACAGTGTTGTAATGTAATTAGCCTCCAATTAAAATAAATAATTAAGAAAAAGAAAAGAAAGATTAATAATGTTTTGTTTCTCTGTCTTACATAATCAGATTCTCTGACTGCTAGAGAAGGTGGTATAAGGTTTGCAAGGTGGTATGGGAGAAATATCAATAACCTCAGATATGCAGATGACACCCCTTTATGGCAGAAAAGAGGAACTAAAAAGTTTCTTGATGAAAGTGGAGAGTGAAAAAGTTGGCTTAAAGCTCAACATTCAAAAAACGAAGATCATGGCATCCGGTCCCATCACTTCATGGCAAATAGATGGGGAAACAGTGGAAACAGTGTCAGACTTTATTTTTTTGGGCTCCAAAATCACTGCAGATGGTGACTGCAGACATGAAATTAAAAGACACTTACTCCTTGGAAGGAAAGTTATGACCAACCTAGATAGCATATTAAAAAGCAGAGACATTACTTTGCCAACAAAGGTTCGTCTAGTCAAGGCTATGGTTTTTCCTGTGGTCATGTATGGATGTGAGAGTTGGACTGTGAAGAAGGCTGAGCGCCAAAGAATTGATGCTTTTGAACTGTGGTGTTGGAGAAGACTCTTGAGAGTCCCTTGGACAGCAAGGAGATCCAACCAGTCCATTCTGAAGGAGATCAGCCCTGGCATTTCTTTGGAAGGAATGATGCTAAGGCTGAAACTCCAGTACTTTGGCCACCTCATGCGAAGAGTTGACTCATTGGAAAAGACTCTGATGCTGGGAGGGATTGGAGGCAGGAGGAGAAGGGGACGACAGAGGATGAGATGGCTGGATGGCATCACTGACTCGATGGACGTGAGCCTGGGTGAACTCCAGGAGTTGGTGATGGACAGGGAGGCCTGGCGTGCTGCGATTTATGGGGTCGCAAAGAGTTGGATATGACTGAGCGACTGAACTGAACTGAACTGATGGTGTTTATCAGAGCAATTTCCACGTGAAACAACAGGGATGAATCTCATAAATGTAAATGTCAAACAACAGAAATAAAATATTAAAAAGCACATAAAAATATGAGGTAATTTATGTAAAGTTCACAAGAGGGAAAAATGAATCTGTGATGTTGGAAGTCAAGATAGTGCTTACCTTGAGGGGGGTTGTGACTAGGAGGGGATTTGAGAGAGCCCTTTTGTGGGGCTGACAATGATGCTTTTCTTGTTGTGGATACTGACTGCATGGGTATATTAATTTTATAAAAATTCACTGACTTCTACACCTGCGATGTGTGCACTTTTATTGCATTTCAATAAAATGTTTCTGGGGAAAAATAACTCTCTAACTTCTTGGGCCTTGACACCTATCACTATCATCTTGTTTTTTCCATCATGTCTGTTTCCCTTGTGGCTCAGAGCATAAATCATCTGTCTTCAATGCAGGAGACTCAGGTTAGATCCCTGGGTGGGGAAGACCACTTGAAGGGAATGGCAACTCACTCCAGTATTTTTGCCTGGGAAATCCCATGGACTGTGGAGCCTGGTGGGCTATAGTTCATAGGGTTGTAAAGAGTTGGACATGACTGAGCGACTAATACTCTATTTCCCTTTGGAACTTCTCAGTGGGCAGTGTTCTACCTTTAATTCTGAAATTCCTCAACTAACCTCAACCTTATCTGCCCAGTTTTGTAGTTTTTCATGGCTAAGAGAGCAAAGCCAACATGGCTTGAAGAAGAAAAGGTTCTGACATTTACAACTGTGAGTCTTTGAGCAGTTGCTTGTTCAGTGTGACTTTAAGGATTTCTACCTGTAAAACTGGGGAAATAAAGGTTGCTTCATAAAGTTGCTTCAAAAGGTTATGATTACTCATAATGAGGATTAGATGAAATAATGTGTGCAAAAGCCATTAGAAATCCTAGTATAAAGGCAATCCTGGAAATCTGACCTTTGCCCTTCACTTATCCCCACCCTGCCCAGTCTGCTTGAATCTTCATCTAACATGAATCCCATCAACAGTAATAAATAAAACAACAGTATCCCCCACTACCTGGGAATTCCTGGGAAATTCCCATAGTTTATATTTTCTCTTCTGCTATAGCTGAAAAGCATCCACCCTAGGTTAATTAAATCTACCACAAATGCCTTACTCTAATCTCAGCAGGGTTCTAAGTGCAGTTTTATCATCTCCCTACCGATTTCCCATAGTTTTATATGAAAACATCCCCACTGCTCACAAATTTCCACTCCCAGATCTATCTACCCTCTCACTTTGACCAAAGATCCAATTTCCTACTTCACTGGTAAGATAAAGGTCAATTTGAATTCCACAGCTTCACCCCTTTTATGCCTCAGGAGGCTTCTTTATCTTCATGTTTACCTATCTGTTTTAGTGTCCCTCCTCATTTTGCTTTGTTTTTCTTTTCCATCTCAATTTCCACCCCCAGCCCACCCAGGACCTTGCTGATTTCAGTTATGTGTTGTTGTTTTGTTGTTGTTGTTTAGTCGCTAAATCATGTCCAACTTTTTTGTGACCCCATGAACTGTAGCCCGCCAGGCTCTTGTCCATGGGATTTCCTAGGCAAGAATACTGTGGTGGGTTGCCATTTCCTTCTCCAGTGGATCTTCTTCACCTAGGGATCGAAGCCACGTCTCCTGCATTTCAGGTGAATTTTTTACCACCGAGCCAGCCCAATTTCAGTCACACCCTCACTCATTTACCCCTTTAGCATTTGTTATTCATGACGTTCACTGTTTTTACCTACGCGATCATATATGTTTCGCTCATCCTACAACAACATAAAAGTTTTTCTTTAGGTCCTGTTTCAACATTATCCCAACTTTCTTTTATTGCCACCTTCCAGAGAAATAACTTTAAGTTCTAGTTCCACTTCTTCATCAGTCCATCGAACTTCAATGTTCCTAGTCCTGCTTCTACTCTCTTTCAATGGCAACTGTGTTCCCTCTCTCTCAAGAACCAGTGGCCCCCTAAATGTGAAATTTAGTGGGTACTCCTTAGTATCCATGGACATGTCACACTTAACTTAGCAACTCTAATCTCTCCTTTGGCGATCCCAGTTACTTCCACGTCTTTAAATGTTATTTTCATTTTGATAGCTCCCAAATTTTTGGCCCTGATCTTTTACTGAAGTGCCACATCTACATCTCCAATTGACTAATGCAACTTACCACATTATTATTCTACTTCTACAAACTCAGACTTATCATAAAATTGGTCATTTTATGGAATAAACACTGTTCAGGGCATTTGATTTCCCAAACTGGTTATTTTGCTAACCTACAGAGCAATCATAGGCAAGTTATTTATTCTTACTGGATTTTCTTCTCAGTGAGACAAAGGGATTGGACATAATCATAATGACTTTCATAGGTGTGAAGTTCTATAATGCAATGTTTAAAAAGATAAAGCCATTGTCTTCTTCCTACCTACAATCCGCCCTTTTCCCTGACTTCTATTTTATTAATGGTACCACCTTAAAATCTCAGCTTTATCTCCCAGGAGTCCTTTTTTCTTAATTTCTATAACCCACCAGTTGGCAGTTCAGTGAGTTCTACCTCAAAAATATCTATTGCATCTAGTCCCATCTTTTCCTTTCTCTCATTATAAATTATAGTCAAGCCCTCATTTAACCAACAATTTTGCAGTCACTTTCTCACTGGTCTCCATGTTTTATACCATCAAAAGATAGATTTTCTTCATATATGGCTCTTATTACATCAAATGCCAGCTCAAACATCTCTAATGACTCCCATGATTTTTCTAATACATCCAAATACCTTTATTTGATGTTCAGTTCTTTATAACCCAAGTCTAACATCACCTACTCTTCTCCTTTACCTAATCTCAGTTGCAAACACAGAGATTGATTTGTTCCCCAAATAAGTACTGTTATTTTCACCACTCTGTCTTGGTTTGTGCTGTTTTCTCTGCCTAGACGATGTTCTCTGTAATCCCTAATTGAAATCCTTGCCATCAATCAAGCCCCAAGTCAGATGTTACCTTCTACTTTAAGTCTTCCTTGAATCACACATCTGGAAGCCCTCTCTCCCTGCTCAGATGGCACCGACATCACATTCTTGGTGACCCTTAATCATAGTTATAGCTGATTAAAAGTAACTTATATAAACTTATTTTTCCTATTGTCTGTAGAGCAGAGGCCATGTCCCCTTTGCATTCAGATCAGTATTTCTATTGCAGGCTCACAACAGAAGGGGGATAAAAAGAATGAATTAAGTATCTAATATTGCACTTAGTGTATGACAAAAAAATAAAAATCACAGGAAACATGCTTTTAAGGAGTAGTGGGGGAGACAAATTACTACCTAAGGAGACAATCATGAAACAATGTAAGATTTTCTAACATATCACCATCAAATTGAATTGCTTCTGCTTTAGATTCAGAGTTTGTTCCAACTCAGCTCCAACTGGATAATATCAAACATAAATTGCCCTGGATTACTTTTCTTATGAGTAAAATGTAGAAGTGTCTAATTTAAACAAAAAAAAAAAAAAGAAAAGAAACCCCAAAACAAAGACAGCCAGTTAAATTTCAATTTCAGACAAGTAATCTTTTAGTTCTTATACTAAACAATTATTTGTTATTTATATGAAATTCAGTTTTAGCTGGCATCCTGCATTTTATTTGGCAGCCCTAAATGAGGGAACTGTTCTTAACTATCTCTGAGGCTGACTACTCTAAAATTATACATTCAATAGTATTTTCAGAGAAAGGAAAGATAAAATTGTGCTGTTCCCTTGGCTTATAATTCCCTTCCCTGAGGTCGCTACACTCAGATTTGAGTTCAGTTATAGATGCTGTAAAACCCTTTGACTCTCCTATCAAACACAGCACCTTCTTATCCTTCCAGTTGCCCTCTCTGATCACTCTTTATCCCATTAGCTTGTTTTCTTTCTGTTATCTGAAAGTATCTTCTCCACTCTTCTGGGCACATGATGATTGCCTCTCTCTGTCACTAGACTGTAATCTTCAGAGAGAAGGGTCTTTACTATCCCGTTCACTGCTATAATCCAGCACCTAGGACAATCATCGGAGAAGGCAATGGCACCCCACTCCAGTACTCTTGCCTGGAAAATCCCATGGATGGAGGAGCCTGGTAGGCTGCAGTCCACGGGGTCACGAAGAGTTGGACACGACTGAGCGACTTCCCCTTTCACTTTTCACTTTCATGCACTGGAGAAGGAAATGGCAACCCCCTCTGGTGTTCTTGCCTGGAGAATCCCAGGGATGGGGGAGCCTGTTGGGCTACCGTCTATGGGGTCGCACAGAGTCGGACACGACTGAAGTGACTTAGCAGCAGCACGACAATCATAGCAGGTGTATGAAATGCTTAAACAAAAAACAAAAATACAGTAAGTGCTAAAAATGAATTTTTTGGTCAAAGAGGACCACTGCTGCTGCTGCTAAGTCGCTTCAGTCGTGTCCAACTCTGTGCGACCCCATAGACGGCAGGCCACCAGGCTCCCCCGTCCCTGGGATTCTCCAGGCAAGAACACTGGAGTGGGTTGCCATTTCCTTCTCCAATGCAGGAAAGGGAAAAGTGAAAGTGAAGTCGCTCAGTCGCGACCCCATGGACTGCAGCCCACCAGGCTCCTCCGTCCATGGATTTTCCAGGCAAGAGTATTGGAGTGGGCTGCCAAAAGAGGACTAATGGGCTCCAAAAGAAGAAAGCTGGGTGGGCTAAAGTGGTTAAGGAAGGCTTCTTGGAGGAAGTGGGATTTTAGAAATGCCATTGAACAGTGGTTTTGGGGAGGGTGCATATCACCTGAATAAGCTTGGGAGCATTCTTAAGCTATACATTCTTAAGCCCTCTCCCCCTCCTCGCTGGGCCAGTCAGAATTTATGGTGGTTGATAAGCACTATGTTTAATGTCAAAAGGCTCTCCAGATGGTTCTAATATAATCCCTCTACCCTATTTGAGAACTTCTTCCACAAAGGATGGATAGGATTTGGTTAAGCAGAAAGCATTAAGTATGGTATTATTAGCACAGAACAATGTGAATGGAGCACAATGAGAAGAAAAAGAACATAAGCTATCAGGTAGCATAAAAGTACTGCTCAGATTGGAACAGAGTTAAGAAATTTGTCCACCAGCTTGTAGGCAATGGAGAATAAAGGAAGGATTTTCAGAGGGAAATAAAATTGTAAAACTAGGAATTGCTAGCTGTAATTTATACCAGAATCAGGAAACTCTGGGGAACCAAACACAGTCCACTTCCTATTTTTGTAAATAAAGTTTAAGTGGAACACAGCCAAGCTCCTTGGTTTACACGTTGCCTGGAACTGCTTTCACTGGAAGTTTAGCACAGTGTCTGTAATATCAACTCTCGTCAAGCACTACGAGTCCTTTAAGATTCTGCCATTGCAGAAATGGCCTCATTGTCAAGACTCAACTAATTCATTTTCTGTGACGATTACACTTAGCCATTCATTAATTTCCAGATACTTGAAAGGATTTGGGATATACAGGTTCTATGTTAAAGTGCTGGGTTCTATATTTACATGACTTGTGAGTCCTAGACCTTGCTTATCATCTATCATATTTATCATACTCTCTATATACGTGGTTCTGATAACATAAATCAGTGGTATTGTAGGGTCTTCCAACCTGGCACAGAACAGGAAGATATAGTTACAAATAACCACACAGCAAGTTCAAGTCTCTTCTCAGAAACTGATATCTGACGGTTAGTGGATTGGTATGAAGCTTGGTTCCCAGCAATAGCACCAGACATATGAGCAGGCAGGGTGTCATGGGTAAGTTTTCCAGTAACTCCCAAAATAACCCCTTTCACCTCTTTCCCCATATAGTTACACAAACACTAATTTCCATCCTTATCACACTTCTAGTCCTCACCCAACTCAAAGTCTTACTTCTGGGAATAACCAAACATTTTAGGCAAATGGCTAGAGTTTGGTTTCCTGAGAGCTTCCTCCTGGAAATGGTACTGTTTTAAATGGCTTTAAAAGAGCTTTCTATCTCCTCCTACCCCAAGGGTAACGTGGAAGCAAAATTCCCTTTTGGCTACAGTAGATGATGCAGCATTTATTCAAGAAATATTTATCCAGACAGAGTCTATCGTGCTTTATGTTGAGGTTAAATGGTGAAAGAATAAACATTAGTGGATGACTTATAAATAACTAGTTTTAGTGCCTAGACAGTTATATTCTCATATGGGTAATTTAAGCATGAAGATGAAGTAGTGATAATCACTGGATACCATGCAAGACTACAGAATGGTCACCTAACAAAGTCTTGGGGACTTCTTGGAGGAAGTGGTACCTAAGTGGTAAACTGAAAGAGCTACACAGATCAAGAGGAAATAGCGGAGAGAAACCAAAAAATGAGAAGTTCTAAAACCCCACAAAGTATAAAATACCAGAGACCCATGTCAATAATATGCTATAAACAGTCACATATATCTGAATACAGCTACAAATCTTTCTGGTAGGTTCCCATCACTCTCTAGTATGTTGCATAAGACAACAAGGGTTTTGGACTTTTTTTCGTTAATTTTTATTTATTTTAATTAATTTATTTATCTTAATTGGAGGCTCATTACTTTACAATGTTATGGGAATCAACATGAACATTCTACTTTTTATATTGCCACCATTTGGTGTATGTGTGTGTATGTGTGTGAACTCTGGCCATCACTTAACCTTTCAGAATATAAATTTTTGCATTTGTCAAATTGGGCTAAGAATACATGCCCTTGAAAGACTTGCAGGAATCCAATGACACAATGTGCAGGAAAGCTGTAATCTGTAAAATGCAAAGGATTATTATTCTAATTCCTGCCATTGCCCAGGCCACTCCCTGTTTCCATCCACTGCTGCCCATCCAGATCGGCTCAGCAAATGCAAGCTAATTTTAATGTCATCTGCTGAAAATAAATCAAATATAGTGATCAAGAGCCAAAAGACCAGAGTTTTAGATTCTCCCATGCTGCATGGCATCATAGCCCACGTAATATGTAGCAGTCCATTGGATTCTCTAGGAAAGAATACAGGAGTGGTTTGCCATTTCCTTCTCCAGGGGAATCTTCCTGACCCAGGGATCAAACCCAGGTTTTCTACATTGTAGGCAGATTCTTTACCATTTGAGCCACCAGGGAAGCCCCTAACACAACAAGGTGATCTTCGGGGAAACTTACAAAACTGGGCAATCTGTAATTCTTTGTCTTTCTTGCTCATTTGACAAATGTGGAAACCCATGGGGAAGAGTCCCATACGTGTCACCCAGTTAGTGGGTGATGATAAGGGCGTCTGGCTTGTGGATGAACTGTGCATTTCCATCAGCTCCTGCCTCCAAAGTCAGTGGGTACCTTCTGTTTCAGGACCTTCTCAAGTCCTCCAGAAACAAGTGCAGGGACAGTGAAATGCAATCTGGAAGCAGTTTAGCCTTCCCCATTTTCTCCCTGTGAAGCTGTGTCCTAATCTCTCCCTGCTTCTGGGTGACACTTCCCAGATAAAGGTAATCAGTTGGATGAGTAGTAAGTGCCAAACTTTAGCAGAGCTTTCTCTCAAGTTATAAACACCCAGTGAAGCTGTTACTTGTATTTCTCCCATATAGGCACTCCTTAGGAGAAGTTGAGCAGGGATCCCTGTAAGAAAAAGGTCTTTGTAACTAATGGGTGTAAAAACCAAACCTGTCATTTGGGAAAGGAACTTATTTATGTCCTAGGCTGTGGAATACATTCCTGACCTAGTTTTAGGTAGCACTTAAAGTGAACTTTAACATTTTCATTTCATTGTTATTATTCTATCATGAGGTCACACTTACGTGTTTGCAGACATTTTTCTCTAATATCTCCCTTGTTTTTGAAATGGGCAGGTAATTTGGAGTAGTTAAAACAAAAGAACACTTTCCGGTGGCAAAAAGACTGGCAATGTAGCCTCAGCTCTATTGCTCACTAGTACTGAGGATCTTAGCATGTCAATAAGCTTCTCTGGGCCTCAGCTTCCTCCTCTGTGATGTGGAGATATCATGAGTCTGCTTTACTTCAGGATATGCTGGAGCAAGAATGACAGCTACAAGAAGCATAAATGTTACCTGCTGCTGCTGCTGCTAAGTCGCTTCAGTCGTGTCTGACTCTGTGCAACCCCATAGACGGCAGCCCACCAGGCTCCCCCGTCCCTGGGATTCTCCAGGCAAGAACACTGGAGTGGGTTGCCATTTCCTTCTCCAATCCGTGAAAGTGAAAAGTGTAAGCGAAGTTGCTCAGTCGTGTCAGACTCTTTGCGACCCCATGGACCACAGCCTACCAGGCTCCTCCATCCATGGGATTCTCCAGACAAGAGTACTGGAGTGGGTTGCCATTGCCTTCTCCTAAATGTTAGCTAAGGACCATGATCTCTGATTCAATCTCACAAAACGCAAACCTTTACAGACTGGGAATACAGCAGACTCTCAGGAAATACTTGCTGGTCAAATGAAGAAGCTCCAAAATGGGTCCTTAAATTAATGGGGGGAAAGTGTTCTTAAATTATTAAAAAATTATCAGTTGACTAAAATCGGCTAACCTAATATCGGTAGTCAGGTATATGTGGAAGTCACTGTGAGGTCTAGAAGATATCTGTAGGCTTGCACTGTGGCCCATTCATGAACAATTTTCTTCTGAGTGTTTCAGAGTATTATACCCTGTGCACACACAGGCACACACATGCATACATATCCATGTTACTTTCTACTAGGGAAAAAATGGAGTCATTCTGAGGTATTAGTGGCTTGATCTTCAGAGCGCACCCATTTAACTGTTACTTATCAATAATGTCATGTTTGGGTGAGAAACCCCAATAAAAATTTTAGAAAACTAGAAAATAACCCATTTATGAATAATACATTTGGATACCAGAAATGGAGCAGTATGTGACCAGTTGTGATTGCCCAATCCATCCAGGGTAGAGACAGTGCCCTGGCATAGAGTCCTCTTCTTAATGGAACTCAGACCCTCTGGAAACCAAAAACATAAAAAAAGGGTAAAGGCCTTGAGCTCAGAGTCTACATCTTAATTCACCTGTGGTCACAGCTACTTATACAGTGTAGGCATGTTTGATGAATGTCTTAATAAATGAGTGACTGGGGAATGGAAAGAGTTCTAGACTGGGAGTCAAATGTGGATGCTAGCCCACATTCTATCAACAGCTATGTGAGCAGAGGGAAGTCATTCCAAATCTCTGTCCCTCACATGTGAAATGAGAACACTGGATAAATCAGCAGCCCATAATTGATAAAGTGCAGTGAACTGGCTAATCTCTCCTTGGTAGGCAAAGAGGAGTGAATCCAGTCAGAAGTGATGTTCCAGGCTGCAGCCAGGAATGAGGTCTGAGTACTGACTGAGTGCCCAGAACTAAATGGGTAATATTCCCTTCCATAATCAGTTTCTCAGGAAATCTTGTGAAGAGGGGAACCAAAATCACCGGAAAATGAATTTATTCAAGGAAGCCGTTGGCTTTAGCTGGTCACTCTTGAAAGTCTTACATGGCTCAAGGTAAAGGCCAGAATACTAGAGAGAAGATATTCCTCTGGATGCCTGTGTTTGTGCAAAGGAGCAAATGTCCTCAATATGTATTTTGTTGGATTTTAATATTCATATGATTAGGAGTTTATACCAGAGCATGTTAGTTTTCCTTGTTATTTTCATTCTGCAATCAACTTTATTATTACTAAAAAGTACTATAGGGATGGCTGCCATGAACACAGTGCTTTCCACTTTACTAAATGTTTTTATATCCATGTAAAGGGCTCCAGTGATGCACTCAGAGGGACATTCAAGTTAGCAAGCAGAGATGAATATCTTAGTTCCATTGTGTGGAACTTCTCAGTTTGCTAAGAAATGTTTGTAAAGTGGAAGTCTAAAAGATATCAGGTGTAACATTCACCTGTTTATCTGGAGTATTCTAAGGCTGTTGTTTGTGGAAAGATCCCAAGTTGTGAAAGCTTGAGTTCAAATTTGGACCCTGCCCCATAAGTCATATGACTTTGGACAGATGACTGAATTTTTTTATGGACAGCATATCTTTGATTTAATGCAATAATTTTCCCCAGAGTTTCTGTGTGAGGATGTAAAAGACTGTGAAACACCTAGCACATAGTAAGTGTTCCAAAGATGTTAATCTTCCTCTTTTCTTCAGACAGCTCTTCCTTTCTGTGGTCTATCTGTCCTCCACCACTGAACCAACTAACTCAGTTGGTTAACTAACTTCATATTAGTTAGTTAACCAAAACCAACCTATCAGTCAAGAAAGTTTCTTCTCTTAATTCCACTTATCAAAATGTGTCTTCTTCCTGCCCTCCAAGATAGTCCTCCTCTTACTTTCAAAAATTCAATGAAAAGTCCCACCTAGCCTGACACGACCATAATGACTTAAAGTGAAAAGTGAAAGTGAAAGTTGCTCAGTCGTGTCCGACTCTTTGCGACCCGATGGACTACAGAGTCCATGGAATTCCCCAGGCCAGAATACTGGAGTGGGTAACCTTTCCCTTCTCCAGGGGATCTTCCCAACCCAGGGATCCCGAATTGCAGGTGGATTCTTTACCAGCTGAGCCACAATGACTTAGGGGTAGTTTTAACTTTGAGAACAGAAGGCAGTAAGAGAACAAAAGTATATTATTACATTGTTCTGTTGATGGGCTTAAGACATTACATTAATATAGTTTCATAGGATTTACCATTCTTTTTTGTACACACTCCCTTATTGGAGTTTATAATTGAATTTATAATAAGGAACACACTTTGGAATTCACACTTAAATTCACTAACAAACGAGTAAAATAGTGTTTGGCAGACTTTTAAATATAATGGAGTAAGACAATTCTGTTATCAACATGTGAAATATAAGGTAAACAATCATAATGGACTAATAATCTGGCTTATTACTTAACAGATTCTGCAGAAAATACTCCAATGAAGTGGCTTTGGGGCATGAGAAAGTGAAGGTTAGAACACTCTGATGTGGCTCTCTTCATTCTTATTGTTTGGATAGACTATAACAATGAAGCAATAACATCATTTTATTTGTCCTGTTTTGTGGAAGACTTTGAGAGTTGCTTTTTAAAATCTGTCTCTTTGCTTTATTTTTCTGGTAGAAATGTAGTATTGAGAGATGTCCGTGAGCTAATGAAATTCAAAGGAGCTTAAAACAAAACTTTCATTATGTGGCACAACAAGTTACTTATAAAGTTCTGAAAATGGGAAAGGCCCAAAATGAAACCTAGGAATACAAACATCCATTCATGGAAATGGGACACAGTAAGGACATTAGGTAATAATGGATTTTCCATCCTTATGGATCTTACACAAGATCTTTGTAGAGGAAGAGAATGAAACAAGTCTAGGAACACTGAAAAATTCAGTCATGTTTCCCAAGACCCTGAATCAGAATCTATGTGACGCTAACTAACATGCAGTGAATGATGATACGGTTCGTGGCTGTCTAACAAGAAAGAGGCAAGACAAGAAGAAAGAATCAAAGCCCATACATGGTAATTCAAAAACAGAACTGAAGAATCCCTAGAAAATCAACCAACCTAGAACTGACTAAGCTTCATTCTAGACTAACAGCATGAAATACAACATTCTTCCAGAAGACAAATGTTTCTACCTGCATCTTGAGTCACTGAATGACAGGGTATGAAAGTGTCACCTCATAGGTATAAGCCTAACTTCTGATCAAAGAAGTTATAAGGACTTATCTACATATTCCAAGGAATCCTGTGCAAAACTTGGTAAGACACAGGATTAAGAGTGGTTTTGAATTACTGAGGGCCTGTTAAGAGCAGTAAAATATTCACCAGTGCAACAAATATGTGGCAGCCATTTTTCTAAGTCCATGAGAAGGTACTAAGGTGATAAAAACTCCTGCCCTCACGGAGCTTATATCCCTTTAGTTAACATCTACAGAACAGCCATAGACAGTCATTACTGCAGATGAGGAAACTAAGATTTTTTTTTAAAGTTATTATATTTTATGCTTTTCGGGGGTGGGGTGGGGAGAGGGGTCCATAAGACATGTGGGATCTTAGTTCTCCAACCAGGGATCAAACTCATGTCCCCTGAATTGGAAGCATAGAGTCTTAACCACTGGACCACCAGGGAAAAATGAGTAACTTGCTTAAGGTCACAGAGCATGTAACCAATGAGTCAAAATTCAAATCGAGTTCTGGGCACCTTCAAAGCCTGAGTTTTCACCCACTTTGCTACACCATATCTTAGGAGCAAAAGAAAAAAGATTCTACTGAGGGTTAGCACATCCACTCCAACTTAGGCACATATTCTCCACTGTGTGTGCATGATGAGTTGAGTCTAAGTCTTTGCGACCCTACAGACTGTAGCCCACCAGACTACTTCTGTCCATGGAATTCTCCAGGCAAGAATATAGGCAAATTGCCATACCCTTCTCCAGGGGATCTTCCCGATCCAGGGATGGAACCCGCATCTCTTAAGAGACTCTATTGCATTGGTAGGTGGGTTCTTTACCACTAACGTCACTTGTGAAGCCCATATTCTCCATTAAAGAACACTCATTTCATGCTTGTGGTAAGCACATTACAACTTACTAAGGAGGCAGCAATTCACTACTGTGTGCTAACCAATAGGCAGGCTCTCATCCATCCATAATTTATGAACCAGGTATGTGTCAAACCTTAGACCAGTTCCTGAAAATATAAGGCATGGCCTTTGCTTTCAAGGAGTCTAGTGGGAAAGAAGAGCATATAAATAGATCGTCATAATGAAGCACAATGAAGCTGAGATAAAGACAAGGATGTCTCCAGGATGCTCTGGAGAGAGCAGAAAACAGGTCAACACAGCCTGACAGTAAGGACTGTTGAGCCTTGGGCTGAGCCTTAAGCAGATGGAGCTAGCTTGGTGCAGAAAAGGGAGGTGGAGTGAGAAAACTCTAAAGTGCTTTGAGTAGAGACAGAGAATGACATGTGCAGGGAAGTGAAAGACAGCATGATGCTCGAGAAACTGCAAGTATTTCAACGTGCCGGGTCGGGTGTGAGTGGGATGCTTCTGAAAACGAGCTGTGCTGTATTTGAGCAATGTGTGCGTGTTTGGGGGGAGGTGTCACAGATAGAAAAGAAACTGGGGAACATACGTAGAAATCCAGTAATAAGTTATGAAACCTATGTAATGGGTCTTGGGCAGTATTTATTTAAACAACAAATGACTAGGCTAGAATAGAAAGTGGCAGGTAGTAAGATCGTGTTTTAGAAAACACACGCATATGTGGGAACTAAGTCTTGGTATAAAGTGTATGTCTTCTTTAAATTTATCTTTAATTAGAGGAAAAGTGCTTTACAATGTTGTGTTGGTTTCTGCCTTAAATCAACATGAATCAGCCATAGGTATACACATGTCCTCCCAACCCCTTGTACCTTTCTCCCACCTCCCACCCCATCCTACCCCTCTAGGTGGTCACAGAGCACTGGGTTTGAGCTCCCTGAGTCATACAGCAGATTCCCACTGACTATCTGTTTTACATATGTTAATGTATATGTTTTGATGCCACTCTCTCAATTCATCCTACCCACTCCTTCCACCACTGTGGCCACAAGTCTATTCTCCATATCTGCGGCATCTCCATCGCTGCCCAGCAAATAGGTTCATCAGTATTATCTCTCTAGATCCATGTAAAATGTATGTCTTACTGTGAGTCATGATCCAAAAAGTTGAACCACTATATCTTCCAAGGAGCAGACTACCCCTTTGGACCTATTCAATAGGGCTCCCTGGTGGAATCTACTATCTATTCCTGTGAGGAGACAAAGAGAGGTCACTTGAAACTAATCTGTCCCAGTTTCTTAAATATTTTTCCATACTCCAAAGTCCATGATCTAATTCTAAATCTCAAGTGCTCATAGAGATAAAACTCCAATGACCAGGGCTATTTCTGAAAAGCAATTAATATTTCCATTTTGAAGAAGTGAGAAAAAAAGACGTACACAAAATGAAGCTTCAAATGACTCTAAGTAAGTTTGGGGCCAGCAAAAATTCTCTGACCCAGCTATGTTTTCCACCAAATGAATCACCCAGGTACAGAGCCAACACATTTGAGTCATTAAGCATACCCTGTGTTGTATCTTTGTATTCTGTTCCTTTACACAGGGATTTTCCCTAAATTTTTGTTTGGATTTTATTCCTCACTTTCTCTTCTAATTCAATTTCTGGCCAGTTTCTCAGCTCTTCAATTTTTCTTTTACAATGCTTCATCTGTTTCTCTCTTCTTTTGTCTCATTATTCAGAATTAACAAGAATAAAAAAGTTCATATGCAAAGAAAATCTACATAAGTATAGCTCTAAAAAATAAAGAACTTAAGATGTTACTATTTCTTTCTTTTAAATTTATTACTCATTGGTCTGCAAAGCATCAGAGTTAAAGAAAAAATTAACTGAAGTAGTTTAATAAATACTTCACTAAATTATCTGGCTAATTTAGGCTAGTAAGAGAGAGATTGATAAATCAAATCAAAAATTCAGTTTGGGCCTAAATTAATTAGATCACTGGCCAATATCAGTAGAATTAGTCAGAAATTGTGTTTTGTGAGTCGGTACATACATGAGTTTATGAATCAACAATCAGAAGTCAGTGCTGGAAATGACTGATAATCTCTCAAGCCCTAATGATTTATTGTCCTCTAAGAATACATTAGCTTTCCAACAAAGGTCCGTCTAGTCAAGGCTATGATTTTTCCTGTGGTCATGTATGGATGTGAGAGTTGGACTGTGAAGAAAGCTGAGCACTGAAGAATTGATGCTTTTGAACTGTGGTATTGGAGAAGACTCTTGAGAGTCCCTTGGACTGCAAGGAGATCCAGCCAGTCTATTCTGAAGGAGATCAGCCCTGGGATTTCCTTGGAAAGAAGGATGCTAAAGCTGAAACTCCAGTACTTTGGCCACCTCGTGCGAAGAGTTGACTCATTGGAAAAGACTCTGATGCTGGGAGGGATTGGGGGCAGGAGGAGAAGGGGACGCCAGAGGATGAGATGGCTGGATGGCATCACTGACTCGATGGATGTGAGTTTGAGTGAACTCCGGGAGATGGTGATGGACAGGGAGGCCTGGCGTGCTGCGATTCATGGGGTCGCAAAGAGTCGGACGTGACTGAGCAACTGAACTGAACTGAACTGAACTGAAGAATACATTTCTCTTCTCTGAGCTATAAAAACACAAGTTCTTATTGAGAGGTGATTTTGTAAAAGCATAGACTTCCTGAACTGGAAAACAACCTTAGAGACGATCTGGTCCAGAGTTTCTAAACCTTTTTTTTTTTTTTTAATTTTCAACCAGTTTTATAAGGTTAAAAGCATAAAAATATCACATAACTTGCCCTTATATAGATTCAGATGACTCTTTTGTTTGGATTTGATGCTTTTTATATCTCTACTGGCTAAGAAGAGTTCGTGAAGCCTTATTTTCTGTGGTTTCTGAAGATATTTTTCCTTTCTTTTCAAAATGAAAAATGTAATATTGAATAGGTTTTATTAAATACATATAAAACTTGGGGATCATTGATGTAGTATAATTCCTCATTTTATAGATCAGGAGGATGAGTCCCAAAGATGATATATGATTTTACTGCAGGCTCGATCCTCCATAGACCTGGTACAGGATATGTACAGCAGATGCTGAAGTATCCAATCCAACCACCTTGAAAATGCCCATTAAGGAAAAGAGTGACTAAGGACATGAATGACAAGAAATCATCTACTGAATTATGATTTGCATGGCTGACATTTGCTGGAAAGGGAGAGGGTGATTTTCCAGGGGACTTCAGAATGTGTCCTTAATTTCTGTCCCATTTTAGTCATTCTGCCAAGAGCCCGGCAGCAAATAGCTGCTGCACACGAGGGGACACTTGTCCAAACAAGTGGTGTAAAAACAAAGCTGCTTTGTTTAGAGCGCCTCGGTGCTCCTCCCGCCTCCCACCCTAACCTCAGGGACACAGAAAGGTCATTTTGTGAAGTTCTGGTGTGTACATGAGTAAACTTGAATCATCATATGTCACAATTGGAACCACTCAGCCAAATGCCACGGACCAGATTACCATGGCATCCCCAAATAGGTTATTATGGCAGGTCTGGGCTACTGGGTCACCAGGCTGTTCCAGCTGGGTTTGTTTTTCATCTTACCCCTGGGGAGCTCTGGCCCATTGCAAACATCTATACCTAAAGCTTTGGAAGAGTATCTTGAATTCATTAAAATTTATTTAGAAAGAACAGAAGGACGACAGAAATACGTATGTTATTTTTCAAATGATGTAGAATTAGTGTGTCTGAGGGAGTCTCAGGCACAGACCACATCCACAAAGCTAGAAGGAAGGGGAGGTAGAGTTGATTACCTGAGTAACTTGGACACTTAAAACAATAAGGAGAGAAGCGTGTATTTTATTCTGGGCGGGTATTTGGAATACATATGTCCACTGATTACAGTGATCAAAATGATGGGATCCTGATTCAACTCTCTAGCTCATTCTATTCAAAAACCGTAGCCACCATTCAGTGAGCATCTACATATCCTGACAGGTATGTACTTGATGCTTTATGTGGATTGCTCTGTCATCCTTGCAAAGTCAGTTTTGTAAACTTTATCTTTCAAACTGCTAAGGGCTGAAGCTTTGATCTGTTTCCATGGTTCTCTGTCTCAATGATGACTTGGCCTTCAAAAGCTTTCAATTCTCATTTTACCTTTTAGTAACTATGTGACCTTGGACTAGTTACTTAACCCGTCTCCATCTCATTTTATCTTCAAAATAGGGTTAATAATAGTCTCTGCTAAGTATTTGTTATACATGAAAAGGGCAAATAAAGCCCTGAGCTGGCACAGAGTAAGCATTTGACCTGTTGTTGGCTTTTATCATTATTGTAATGGTAGTATATTATTACTATATTCACAAGTAACCTGGACAGTTAAGATGCCCAGATATTGAGACTAAAATTTGCACATTGAATTCAGTTATCTGGGATTTTTTTGTAAAGAACAATTTTCAATTCATAATTACATGGTGGGAAAAGATCAGGTCATTGCCAGTCCTTAGGGCCCGTGGAGCTCAATTTATGCTGTGTCACATGTGTCAACACCTTTTGCTTCAGGGGAAATTGTCTTAGCACAGGTCACCAAGCTTGCAAAAGCCAACAGCCATAAACCCTTTTCTTTAACAGGCTGGCTGCCATGAAAAGAGGGAAATTTGAATAAAAGCCATCAATTCTACACTCAGTTCCATAGCATTAATTCCTTATTTTGAGAACATGGAAGAGTAGAAACAGGTCTTAATAGAGTTGAAAACAGAACTCATAAATTTTTTGAATAAAACTTATAGAATGGTGGTAGGGTATGATAACATGAATATGCACAGTAGATTGGTCTGGCAAGCCTGCTCACCGATTTTGCTGTTATAATGTACCTGTTTAAAGAGCCTGGATTCTGGAGTCAGGCTTCCTAGAATCAGCTCTTGGCTTCTCCACTTGTTAACTTCCTGATACTAGAAACATTATTTAATCTCCTTGAAGCTCATTTTTCTTATCTATAATATGGACATTATAACAATACATACCTCACTGTGTTGTTTTCAAGATTAAGGGACATAGTGCATATAAAAAAAGTACTTTGCCCAGATCCTGATATAGATTAAATATTCAATAAATCTTAGCTACTATTATTTTTTGTCAGTCCAAAACTTTCTGTGTCAAGTAAAGATTTTGTACTCCTTCCCTCATGGCTCAGTTGGTAAAGAATCTGCCTGCAATGCAGGACACCCAGGTTTGATCCCTGTGTGGGGAAGATCCCCTGGAGAAGCAAATGGCAACCCACTCCAGTATTCTTTCTTGGAGAACTCCATGCACAGAGGAGCCCAGCAGGCTACAATCTATGGAGTCACAACAGTCGGACATGACTTAGCGACTAAATCACCACCACCACCCCTTCTCCGTTCATGAGATTTTGACAATGGGGAGAGCTAATGGTGATTTCCCAGGCAAAGGAGGTACCCTTGTTGTTGATGGAAATCTGGTAAACTGTGAGGTACAGCAAGACAGAGCATCCAGCTTGGATTTCTTTTAGGTATAAGAGTCAAACTCAGCCAGTTATTTCTATCATCATGCTGGTGGCTTACTGGAGTTCATTCTATATGTTGTTCTCTCATAGAGGCTGTGTTTCCTCCCTCTGAGTGGGGGCATGGAGTTTGGTGGGGTAGAGGAAGTCTCCTTGTGGCCAAGTCTCCAAAGCAGTTTCATGAAAGTTTATTAAGGGCTAGTAGGGGATTCTAGTGTATTTTATTACTCCTGGCATTGGAAATTTACCCGTTTCTAAATTAAGCATCAATTAAGTCAGGCCACTGAAGTATGACTGCTGAATGCTGTAGAAGACTCATTTGAACTTTATGTTAGATTTGCTTTTTATTCATGATTTAAAATCTCAAATGAACTCTCAAGACTGCCCAGAAGTCCCATTGAGTCCCCTTACCTTCTGTGACACTATGTCCTACATTTTCCCTTCTCAAACCTCCCATCTGTCTTCCACTCCACAATTTAAACTATCAGATGAGAAAGAACTGCCTGTGTTTTGATTGACTATGTGTATGAACCTATCTCATAAGATTGTTTTGAGGATTAAATGTGTTGAATGAAAATTACTTAGAACATTATCTGGCAATGTAAACTCGATAAATATTAGCTGTAATGATGGTGATTATTTCCTGTGTCTAAACTCATTTCCTCCTCTTCCCTCTTTCACCCGAAAAGGTGTTCCTGCTCTGGCCAAAGGGCAAGCCCTCAACCTGCTTTCTGGCTCCCACTGCCCTTTACCTGTTCTGGGTTTCTTCTTTTGATTATTTCCTTTCTCTTTCCTTGTCTCTGAATTTTTCAGCAACATAACGTATACTTTACCTTTCTCAAGTGTCCAACCTATTGTGAATCTGGCTTCTATCCTTATAAGTCCTGCGAACCCACTCTTGTCAAGATCATCAATGACTTCTGTGTTGGCAAAACCAGTGGCCACTTCTCTATCCTCAGTGTGACTTCAATAAGGCTGATGGCCATCTCCTTCTCAAAGTACTCTCCTCACTCAGGTTCTGTGACACTACACTCTCCAGAGTTTCCTCTTACCTCTCTGATCATGCCATCTCAGTCTTCTTCCTGATCCCCTCCTCCTTTACTCAGTGTCTCGATGCCGTCATTCTTCCTGGACTTGTACGCTCTCTCTAGACTCTCACACAAGCCCATGGATTTATTCCCAATTTATAAACTGAAAACTCTAAATTTGGATCTCTAGCCTAACCTCTCTTATGGTGACCTGACATCTACTCAAGGAGGCATCTCCCTACTCAAAATTGGCAGCTAAAGCCAAATTTTTTACTTCTTCTCCCACCACCTTCCAAAATTTCCTCTTCTGATCTTATCCATTTTAGTCAAGGGCAACAACCCATACAGTGGCTCGAGCCAGAAGCCTGGATTTCATTCTTGACCCTTTTCATTCTCTTAAATTTCTACTTTTACCCTTCTCCATCCAATCCATTAATAAGTCTTATCTATCCCAACTCAAAAATACATTGCAAATCTGTCCACATCTTTCTATTCCTGCCTCTCTACCATCCAGGACTAAGCAAACATCACCTCTTTACCTAGACTGCCTCACTGTTTCTCCCACTTCCTCTTTTTTCCCAATCCAATTTACTATTGACACTGATGTCTAAGAGAACTTTTAAAAGTTATATGTTTTCCCTTCTATTTTTTGGTGCCTTCCCAGTTCACTTTAATTTGGTTCTGTCTCCTTAATATCCCTTATAAGACCCTGCAAGTTCAAGCCCCTGCCTATCTCCAATCTCATTTTCTACCCTTTTCTCCCGTCACTCCACTCCAGGCACACTGGCCTTCTTTCTGAAATACACCAAGCTCAACATCTTTGAACATTCCATTTCCATGCCTGAAATAGTCCCCCTTTCCTTCTTAGCTTTCTAGCTTCAGGTGAAATGTCACGTGTTTGGAGAGACATTTTCTTTCTTTCTTTTTTTTTTTTTGTTTGTGACTTTTTTTTTTTAATTCAATTTAATTTTTAAACTTTACAATATTGTATTAGTTTTGCCAAATATCGAAATGAATCCGCCACAGGTATACCTGTGTTCCCCAACCTGAACCCTCCTCCCTCCTCCCTCCCCATACCCTCCCTCTGGGTCGTCCCAGTGCACCATCCCCAAGCATCCAGTATCGTGCATCGAACCTGGACTGGTGACTCATTTCATACATGATATTATACATGTTTCAATGCCATTCTCCCAAATCTCCCCACCCTCTCCCTCTCCCACAGAGTCCATAAGACTGATCTATACATCAGTGTCTCTTTTGCTGTCTCTTATTTTCCCATCTGATAATTCCCCTTCCCTCCCACTATTTTCTACTTCTATACCCTCTTAATGTCTTTCAAAGCACTTATAAAAATTTATTTACTTTTCTATTTATAGTCTGTATCTCCCTCCTGCTCCCAAAGTGGTAAGGTCCATTTCTATTTTATTCACCACTTCCTAATAAAATGCCTGATGCATAGTGGAATCTACAAAATGCTTACTCAAAAAATGAGTGAGTAAGTAAGCAGTCATCAAAGTCTTAATCTGAGCAGTTGAAGCCCTAGAATTGAAGCAGCATTTTGGCCAAACTCACTTCAAAAGATGGACCATGACAAGTTATTCTCCCAGAAATTAGTGCCAAGTCCTGTTGATGACAGAACATCTCATGACTGTGATTGGATTTTTCCCCCCTCCAGTGTATGCAGATTATCTGCCTCCTCTGTGAACTCCCTAATCCTGTTTAATTTCTAACCAAGAGCCAACTTTAATTCTCTGTTCTTGATGAAACCTCTCCCAGTATTGCTAACCCACAAGGTTCTTATGATCCTTATTAGAAAACTTATAGCACTCTCTTAATAATTATATTCCATCTTGTGCATTTTTTAATGATCCAGGCACTGGCTTAGGAAATGAGGTTCAAACATAAACTTCTTTGAACTAACATTTATTTAACACCTTTTGAACCAGGCTATGTTAAGCATTTTACAACACCAACACTCATTAATTCCCATGCAAACCCACTTTCTATTTATATTTTATTTTTATTTTACAAATATTTTTTTTATAGCACAAACTATGTGCCAGGCCCTAGACTCAGGGCTATACACATGTTCATTAATTTAATCCTCACAACAAACCTAAGAGGTTGGTAGTATTGATACTATTAGCCTTACTTGATAGTGTGGGAAATGGAGGCAAAGACAAGTTACTTGCTCAAAACCACAGAATTAATAAATGACAGGTCAGAACTTGGGCCTGGACAATGGGACTCCAGAGCCTCCATCCTCAAACATCATTCTAGACAACTTTCCAAAGCCCATCAGGCAGATGTGATTGTTCCTGCACCACCCAGGGGAACTCTGGACTCACAGGTTAACTTTGCTAGGGTTCCATAATTCATTCAGGTATTCAACAGTAAATATTTATAGAGTCTCTAGTAAACAGCAGGCACTGTGCTGAGTTTAAGATACATCACATTTAATCAGACCTGTCCTCTGGGAGCTTACCATCAGGTAACTCATGGGCAATGAGGAATTTATTTTATTTTTAAAAATACTTTTTATGTTATATAGGCATATAGCCAATTAACAATGTTGTGATAGTTTCAAGTGGACAGCAAAGGGACTCAGCCATACATATACATGTATACATTCTCCCCCAAATTCCCCTGTCATCCAGGCTGCCACATAACATTGAGCAGAGTACCCTGTGCTATAGGTCCTTGTTGGTTATCCATTTAAAATATAGCAGTGTGTCCTATGGATCCCAAACTCCCTAACTCTCTCTTTCCTGCCATCCTTCCCCCTAGGCAACCATAAATTCCTTATCTAAGTCTGTGAGTCTGTTTCTGTGTTGTAAATAAGTTTATTTGTATAATTTCTTTTCAGATTCCATATATAAGGGATGTCATACGATATTTCTCATTCTCTGCCTGACTTACTTCACTCAGTATGACAGTCTCTAGGCCCTATCTGTGTTGTTGCAAATGGCATTATTTCATTCTTTTTAATGGCTAAGTAATATTCCAGGCAACAGGGGGTTTAGATTTAGGTACTTTTGACTCCAACATTTATGACCTTCCTATGATCCCATTCTAATAGAGTTACATCAAACTGAGTTCAGACAGGAACCTTCACACACAGTTGGTGGAAGTGGGGCATCGCTGAAACACTTCACTGAGAAGGAAACCACCACTTACTACTTTTACTATTAACATTTAAATAGCTGAATGCTTCACGTTGAAATCTTCCCATCCTCACTCATAGCAATCTTCTAGAAGACTGGGACTCTAATATTATTCACAGTGTTTGGGACTGTGCTCCACACAGCATCAGTGTCCAATAAATCTTGAACGAGTTCTGATTGGGCGAGCTCTTGAAACAGTTAACAAAGCTGGCAGAAGTAGTTTTGCTACATTTAAGATTTCTTCAAGCATCTTCAAACATGAACACTTAATTACCATGGCAGACACACACTAGCTTTTCCTGGCTCTTTGTGGGACCGTGACTCAAAGACTGAATGTCATAAAACCAGGAGGTCCTCCAAATCATCTCCTTACCACACAGCCTAGGTCCTAGGCACGTCCAGATTCAATATTGTCCTCCCCAGGGAACCTCACAGCCCCATTCGCCTCTGCCAAGCCCTCCGGAATGAGGAGTCCTGCCTGGGTGACCACAAATTGTCTCATGTTTAAGTTGCCAAAATAGGCAAACTGAATTCTTACTTTTTAATTTTTTTTTCTTTTACCAGTGCAATGGGAAACACCCTGGGTCTTGGTCTTTGGAAATGATGAAAAACCAACTCAAATGTATACACAGCAAACACCACTGTTTGCCATCCGGTCTTGTTTATTGGGGGGGGGGGAATGTGCATTTATTAATAATAAAGTTTCTCCATGTGGCAGACACATCTGGGTCACAAAGCACCAGCCACAGAAAGTAACTCAGGAAAAATCCCATTCAGTCACCAAGTCCTGCATCTGCCAAGGCTGTGGGCTATGTTTCTGCCTTTTGAGTTTTAACAGCATTGCAAAATAAAAGAAGAGATGTAGGTGTGATCTCTCACCTGTGATTCAGAATTATTATTAATGGTGGTGTTCTTGATGGGAAAATGTAAAACAAAACATCCCCATAGTTTCAACTCCTTCAAGTTTCAACTCACAACCCTGAGTAGGCTGTTTCCCCAAATTTATGCAGAAAGAAATGGGCTAGTAGACTTCAATGAACAGAAGCATGTGGCATCTTCTGTGGAGACACATGGGCAAAGGAACAACACCTACATTTATTTATTTAGCATTTATTTATTTAACCTTCTGGATGGCTTGGTTGTTGGATTTGGTGTTACATCCTGAATTACAAAATTTATGATGGGAACGTGTGTCAGCTATTTGCTGAAGGAAAGAAAGAGCTCTGTTCTTTGTCTTAACTCATAATAGAGCCAAGCTTCCTACATGTTTATTTAGAAAAGTTAAAATATGTGACGAGTAAGAGCATAACCCTAGCTGAGCTTCCTACATCTTCTGTTCTTTCCTCCTGATTACATCCTGGGCAGGCTCCTGCCTAGAACACTGTATATAGCCCTTTATCAGGTGTCCTCTCAAAACATATCCAATTCATCTGGTCAATGACTGTCAAAATCAGAATCAGCTAAGATTTTCTGAGAGCTGAGCATACATCCACTCTGCATATAATATGATCAAATGTGTTCTACATGTAATTTAATTCTCACAACCACTCTGTGACATAAGAAAGGGTACAGCATTAACAGCAGCCAAGGGCATGGGCTCAATCAGGCAGAAAGTTTTCAATCCTGTCTCCACTACTTCTTCGCCCAGTTTTATTGAGCCATAGTTGACATGCAACACTGTGTATGTTTAAGGTATACACCATGATGACTGATACACGTACACATTGTGAAATGATAACCAAAGTAAGTTTAGGTAACACATCCATTACTTTTCTACACTTCAGGGGAGACTGAGAAAGTCAATAGCCTCATCTATAAAATAGGAATAAGAACAGTAATTACTTAATAGAGTTTTGGTTTCAAGAAAAATTTGAGGCTTATTTTGCATATCATATACTTCACATTTTTCAAGTGTACAATTTGATGATTTTTAATAGATTTACTAAGTTGTGTGAACATCATTATAAATCAGCTTAAAACCATTTTTAACAGCCCAGTATGAGCCCACATTGGAGAAGGCAATGGCACCCCACTCCAGTACTCTTGCCTGGAAAATCCCATGGACGGAGGAGCCTGGTAGGCTGCAGACCATGGGATTGCGAAGAGTAGGGCACGACTGAGCGACTTCACTTTCACTTTTTCCCTTTCATGCATTGGAGAAGGAAATGGCAACCCACTCCAGCGTTCTTGCCAGGGACGGGGGAGCCTGGTGGGCTGCTGTCTATGGGGTTACACAGAGTCGGACACGACTGAAGCGACTTAGCAGCAGTAGCAGCATGAGCCCACATGAACCATTACTGTTAATCCCTGTCTCCTGCCCCTGCCCCATGTTTTTATTTTTATATCTTTGCTTTTTCTGGATATTTCATGCAAATGAAATACAATTATGGCATCATACAATATGGAGTATTTCATGTCGCCTTCTTTCACTGAGTATAATACTTTTGAGGTTCATCCATGTTACATATAGTATGTAGCCTTAGTTTGCTCCTTTCTACTGGTAAATAACATTTCCATGGATATAGCATTTTTATCTATTTATTCATCAGCTGATGGGCAGTTGGGTTGTTTCCACTTTTTTCAGATCAGTTTAGTTCAGTCTCTCAGTCATGTCTGACTCTTTGCGACCCTATGGACTGTGGCATGCCAGGCTTCCCTGTCCATCACCAACTTTCGGAGCTTACTCAAACTCATGTCCATTGAGTCAGTGATGCCATCCAACCATCTCACTTTTTTAGCTATTGTACCATTTTTTTTATTTATTGTAAATAATACCGCTAAGAACATTTGTATTCAAGACTTTGTGTGGATATGTGTCTTCAGTTCTCTGTAAAGATACCTAACTGTGGAATTGGTGGGATATATGGTAAACTTAGTTATAACTGGACATGGAACAACAGACTGGTTCCAAATAGGAAAAGGAGTATGTCAAGGCTGTATATTGTCACCCTGCTTATTTAACTTATATGCAGAGTACATCATGAGAAACGCTGGACTGGAAGAAACACAAGCTGGAATCAAGATTGCCGGGAGAAATATCAATAACCTCAGATATGCAGATGACACCACCCTTATGGTAGAAAGTGAAGAGGAAATAAGTAAAAAGCCTCTTGATGAAAGTGAAAGAGGAGAGTGAAAAAGTTGGCTTAAAGCTCAACATTCAGAAAACGAAGATCATGGCATCTGGTCCCATCACTTCATGGCAAATAGATGGGGAAACAGTGGAAACAGTGTCAGACTTTATTTTTTTGGGGCTCCAAAATCACTGCAGATGGTGACTGCAGACATGAAATTAAAAGATGCTTACTCTTTGGAGGGGAAGTTATGTCCAACCTAGATAGCATATTGAAAAGCAGAGACATTACTTTGTCAACAAAGGTCCATCTAGTCAAGGCTATGGTTTTTCCTGTGGTCATGTATGGATGTGAGAGTTGGACTGTGAAGAAGGCTGAGCACTGAAGAATTGATGCTTTTGAACTGTGGTGTTGGAGAAGACTCTTGAGAGTCCCTTGGACAGCAAGGAGATCCAACCAGTCCCTTCTGAAGGAGTCCAGCTCTGCGATTTCTTTGGAAGGAATGATGGTAAAGCTGAAACTCCAGTACTTTGGCCACCTCATGCGAAGAGTTGACTCATTGGAAAAGACTCTGATGCTGGGAGGGATTGGGGGCAGGAGGAGAAGGGGACGACAGAGGATGAGATGGCTGGATGGCATCACTGACTCGATGGGTGTGAGTCTGAGTGAACTCCGGGGGTTGGTGATGGACAGGGAGGTCTGGCGTGCTGCGATTCATGGGGTCGCAAAGAGTCGGACACGACTGAGCAACTGAACTGAACTGAACTGATGGTAAATTTCTCTTTGACCTTTTAAGAACTCATAGAGAGCTGTTTTGAGGCTTAAGTATTACACAGAAATGGCCCAGCCCACTGCTACAAGGGAGTAATGATCAATGCAAATTGTGTGGTGGTTGTTGCTGCTCTTCTTTTAAGGAGGTTTCACTTTGTTTACCCTGGAGAAGGAAATGGCAATCCACTCCAGTACTCTTGCCTGGAAAACCCCATGGACAGAGGAGCATGGTAGGCTACAGTCCATGGGATTGCAAAGAGTTGGACACGACTGAGTGACTTCACTTTCACTTTTCATTTTGTTTACCATGTAGGTGAGGAGGCTAAAATAAAGCTCAGAAAGAGTATCAACTTGCTCAAGATCACACAGCCAATCAATGGACAAACTAGAATTTTCTCGCATGATTTCTAACTCCAAGCCTGACACTTTTTCCCACCACCATAGCAAATACCACATTAACCATCCTGAGGAGTGCAGCTCTGACAACATGATCTCCTACCAAACAAATATCATCAGTGGCTCCGTGCTGCACATAAAATAAACTTTCAGCTTGTCTGCTAAGTATACAAAGCCCCCTATTATTTTCCCACCAATATTTCCTTCCTACTCTCCCACCACACAACCTCACCCTAACCTTCCTTCATGAGTCTTTCAAGGTGACTTCTGTGGCACTAATTCAGCCTAGATTCTTTGGGCCATATACCTTTGTTGGAGCATGATCTGCCTTCTTGAATGGTAGTTTTCAACTTTTCCCTCTATGAAATCTTATCCATCCTGCAAGGCAGAGTTTAAATCAAATCTCCTCTCTTTTCCTATTTTAGTGGCTCAGGACAAAACTAACCAGGAGTTTCCTAATCCACTTAGTTATAATAGGTACTCAGTGAACCCACTGACTTGAGCTGACATGACTGAAATAAGCCTAGCTGTGTAATGAATGATCCAGCTCTGGGAAGTACTAAGTTTAAAAACTTCAATAAAAATTTATTTATACAATTCCTAGGTATAGCACAATACACAGTGTTGTTTGTTTAGAGGATAGGAGTGTCCAGAACACTCATGCTTCAGGCAAACTCTTATCACAGGCTTTTATATATCCTTGTATGTTTACCTACCCCACAAGACTGAGCTCCTCCAGAGAGGAAACTATTTTATTAACTCCTGTGTACCCATCACCCGGAACAATGTCTGATTCACATAATGGTGAGTACTCACTGGGTGAGTGAAATGAGTGAATGAATGAGAGGGTGAGTGAATGAGAGCATGAGATGCTCTCCCTCCATCTGACAAAGGTAGCCCATTAAAAGTAGGGAGTGCTCCACAGAAACACTATTGATACTATGTACAAAACAGAGAACTAATGAGAACATACTCTCTAGCACAGGGAATTCTACATAATGCACTGTGGTGACCTGAATGGGAAGGAAGTCCCAAAGGGAGGGGGTATATGTATGTGTATGACTGATTCATTTCATTACGCTGTAGAAACTAATATAACATTATAAAGCAACTATACTCCAGCCAAAATTAATTTAGAAAATAAATAAAATTAGATAGTGCTCTCTTGTCTGATTTCAGGGTTCTAAAAGAGGTTTCTCCTTCAAGAATGACTCTTCTTCCCATTGGCTTACTGTTAACACTTCTTTTTCCAGAGGGCTCGCCTGATTAAGTCAATAGGTATATATAAAGAGTATATAATAGTAACAAGAACAACGTTTTGTATTCAGTCATTACCCTGGGACTGGCACTATTTTAAGTGTTTTATATGAAGTAACTCACTGAATCTTCCTAACAACTCTGAGAGGAAGGTATTAAGATGAAGAAAATTACAATGAAGACTCTGAAGTATAAAGAAGGTTTAAGAAGTCATTATCTTATTAAGTAGTAGAACTGGGATCTAAATCAGGCAGTCTGGCTCCAGACTTTCCCTATGAGAATGCTTTTAACCTGAGGTGAGGGGCCACAACCCCTTCATTTTTATTTTTCCAGCACTCATAAGGACTTGATGACCACTTGCTATTCTCTGTGCCAACTACGGCTGGCAGGGATTAGGAAAATAATAAAGATACACTGTGTTATGCAACAATAATATAGCCAAAGTCAGAGTGGGAAGCGGTGGAAGAAGCCCAGGTTTTGGAGCCAAACCCACGAGACCTTAGCTTGAACTTCGGATTCACCAGTAACTAGCTCAGGAGCTATTTCTTCTTGGACAAAAATTCATCCGTCCCAACACCCACACACCACCATTTCTGGGCCAGGAGCCATTTTGGAAGTTTGAAAGTTCTGTAAGATTGAATTCTAAACTCAAAGATTCAAAATAATTCAAAATAAAGATGACTAAGTCTGAGGTTAAAAGATTTACCTCAGGTCACACACCTGGTTGGTAGCAGTACTAAACTTCAGTTTCCTGAGTTTCAGCCCAGTGCTCTTTCATTTAAGTCACACAGTTTCATTTGAGGTAGGGAAGTTGAACAAAACACCATAAGAAGCAAATTATTCAAAACGGGACTTTCCAGAGCCAGCCTAGAACTGGACAGCTGCCTCCTGTGTTCAGCGAGGCACACCCCAGTTTCACTACAGATCTGAAATCAAACTCTCTCCTTGTGATGTAAGAGACTGGGGATATCTTTCCAGCAGTGAGTAATGCCTCTGGAGAGAAGTCCCTCACTGCTCTACTCTGTCCTAAAATTTCTCTTGCCTCCTCTCCCTCTTAGGACTCAAAACCCAAAAGGAATATATCTCAGTGAAGAAGACTTATCCCTAGAACAGAGGAAGACACGGCCACTTCTCCATTCACTCAACGATTTCCTTAGAGGGAGACATGGGATTGAATCACATTTTCCTCTAGATTTTCTCACCAAGAATCCAGAGAAAGGCATACATTAAATGTAGCACAGAAACAAGCAGATATTTTCTGGAGACAGTTGAACATGATTGAAGCAGCAGATGGAAACACCAAACCCAAGGAGTATGTACCTTTAAGGCAGGTACCAGTGTAGCCACCTGAGGCACTTTTACTTACCAGATAACACAGAGGGCTAGTGCTAAGTATACAGTCTTGGGAAACAAGCCAGGGTAAAATGTCCTTTGTTATTAATTTAGTATCATTATATTACTAGTTACCCCTCACTGAGGCATGATTTCACTGATTTGAAAAAGGGATAATAATACGGATTCTATATGGAGTTGATAATGAACTCATCAACATGAGAAAAGAGCTCTCATGTGCAGAGTTCCTAATAGCAAATGTGGTACTTAGTAGGGGTCAAATAGTATGCTAATACTTCTACGCCATGCCCTATAATTGAAACACATGGTTTATCGAGAGTTTTCTGGAAACACACACTTTGGGGCAGTCATAGAATAAAGCTAATTGATCAAACCACTGTTCTATCATTGATACTCCCAATGCAAAAACATCTCAGAATTTCCCATGTCCATCCTTCTGCTGAATGAGAGAATCCTAAATTAAACTGTCTACATATATCTGGACAAGTGCTCTTCCAACAGGGGAAGGCAGATTAAACCCCTTCCCTGGAAGCTCAGCTGGTAAAGAAACCCCTTCTACTTTCTGCCATATCTCTAATGGGGCAGACACAAAAATCTCTCTTGTAAACTCCACCCACTGTAATCTGCCTTTGCTTTCTGCCCTGGTAGCAGAGTGGTGAAAAAAGACTGTTTCCTGTCGGACTAGAGAGAATTCCCTCCACAGAAACTTGAGTCAGGCAGGGATGGGCATACGTGCATTCTCAGTCGTGTCCGACTTTTTGCAATCCCATGGACTGTAGCCTGCGAGGTTCCTCTGTCCATGGAATTTTCCAGGCAAGAATACTGGAGTGGGTTGCCATTTCCTATTCCAGGGGATCTTCCCGACCCAACCAAGGGACTGAAACTGTGTCTCTTGCATTGGCAGGCAGATTCTTTACCACTGCGCCACCTGGGAAGCCCTCGGGGATGCGAGGAAGGATTCCTCCAACAAATTCGGAAATAGAAAAAAAAGTAGCACATTCCAGTGCTGCAGAAAAAGAGGAGCTAGAGGTAAAGGTTTTTAGAACTTGAGTAAAACAAGTTACTCAAAACCTGAGGGAAAGGTAAGATTTGGTGGGAACAGGGGGAGCTTAGTGAAATGCTAATTCCTTAAACTCCAGAAAGTATCAACAGGTAAATAATTCGGTGAGAGCAATTCTTTATCACAAGATAAAAGAGAATTAGGAGGAAATTGCACCATGAAGGCAGGCCTGTAGGTCTGAGGCATTCCAGACAGGGAGTGGATACAGCAGCCACGTGCCTTGGGATTAAATTACCAGGGATCTTACTGAGATGCAGAGGTGAGAGCAACCACTTGGAACCCTGGTGAACACAAGCCTGTGAACAGGGTGTGGAGAGCTGCCTGGTGCAAAAGTGCTCCGCCCAGGGGCTGGAGGCCTCAGTTGTGAGTATCTGCTTTCTCTGTAGGAGAAGGCCATGGCACCCCACTCCAGTACCCTTGCCTGGAAAATCCCATGGATGGAGGAGCCTGGTGGGCTATAGTCCATGGGGTCGCTAAGAGTCGGACACGACTGAGCGACGTCACTTTCACTTTTCACTTTCATGCACTGGAGAAGGAAATAGCAACCCATTCCAGTGTTCTTGCCTGGAGAGTCCCAGGGACGGGGGAGCCTGTTGGGCTGCCGTCTATGGGGTCGCAAAGAGTCTGACACGACTGAAGCGACTTAGCAGCAGCAGCAGCAGCTTTCTCTGTGACAAGAGCACAGGACTCAGAGGGAAATGGAGATAATGGAGATTTTATTTTATTTTTAACTTTCTACAGCTTTATTTTTTGTTTTCATTTTATTATTGGAGTATAATTGCCTTACAATGTTGCATTAGTTTCTGTTGTATAACAAAATGAATCAACTGTAAGTACACATATATCCCCTCCCTCTTGAGCCTCCTACCCTTCTCCCCCGCAGCTCTCCCCTCTAGGTCATAACAGAGCACCAAGCTGAGCTCCCTGTGTTATACAGCAGCTTCCCACTAGCTATTTTACACACGTGTGTGCTAAGTCGCTTCAGTCGTGTCTGACTCTTTGCTACCCATGGACTGTAGCCCACCTGCCAGGCTCCTCTGTCCGTGGAATTCTCCAGGCAAGAATACTGGAGTGGTTGCCACGCCCTCCTCCAGGGGAATTTCCCAACCCAGGAATCAAACCCCTGGCTCTTATGTTTCCTGCATTGGCAGGCGGGTTCCTTACCACTAGCACTCCCTAAGAAGCCCAGTAGCATACATATGTCAATGCACTTTCAACAAGGAAGGAGTCCCAAAAAGACCTGGAGAATAGGGTTGATAGTCAAATTTCTATATTGTGTAAGAGGATATGAATGTTTCAAACTGCATTTGGTAGAAATAAGTACTATGCACAAAGAAGATTCCCACTTCACTTCTCCACTCCCACCATCCTGAGATATTTCAGGCCAAAATTAACTTCTTTTGAGATATGTCTCTCTATTAAGTCTAAGATCACTGGTTGCAGTCTCCAGAAATGGGGCACAAACTGACTGGCTTTCTTATACGTCTTGTGAAACCCAAGCTTTTCTCTTTTCTTTCACAGCCACTCAGTGGAGAGAACTGTGAGAAGAATGGTGAGGTAGTGTCACCAATATGAGGCTCTGTGCTGCCACTGCCTGGATTCAAAATCCCACCACTTTGAACTTCTGTTCTTACAAACTATCATGTGGTTTTAAAGCAATTTTGTGAGCTGAGTGGCATGGTTATTTTACTGCGCTTGTGCCCAGTGGCATGTGGAATTTTAGTTCCCCAACCAGGGATTGAGCCGGCACCCCCTGCACTGGAAGCATAGAGTCTTAACCACTGGACCACGAGGGAAGTCCCTATTTTACTGTGCTTTGAAAAAAGTCTCAGTAGGTCAGAAGAAATGTAAAGAGTTTTAGTTTTCTGAATCTTATATAATTGATTTGAAGTAGAGTTGGGCACAATTTTAGTAAGATTTCCAAGACGGAATTTTTATTTGTTGGTAGTCCTAGTGATGATCAGTTTTATGTGTCAACTTGACTAGGAATTAGCTATGTAATCCACACCAAATGTAGATGTTGTTGTGAAAGAATTCTGTAGATGTGGTTAACATCCACAATCGGTGAACTTCAAGTAAAAGAGATTACTTCAGCTAATGTTGGTGGGCCTTGGCTAGTCAGTTGAAGGTCTTAAGAACAAAAACAGAGATTTTGCAGTAAAGGACAGATTCTCTCAAGACTCAAGACTGAAGCATTAACTTTTGTCTGAGTTTCTAGCATGCTCTGTGGATTTCAAACTTGCCGCAACTACATGAGGCAAATTCTCAAAATAGGGCTTCCCAGGTGGCACTAGTGGTAAAGAACCCGCTTGCCAATGCAGGAAACATAAGAGACACGGGCTTGATCCCTGGGTTGGGAAATTCCCCTGGAGGAGGGCGTGGCAACCACTCCAGTATTCTTGCCTGGAGAATCCCGTGGACAGAGGAGCTTGGCGGGCCACAGTCTATGGGTGGCAAAGAGACACAACTGAGGCTACTTAGCAGGCACGTACACATGCATGTATGCTGAATGGTGGCTCAGATGGTAAAGAACCCACCTGCAGTGCAGGAGACCCTGGGTCAGGAAGTTCCACTGGAGAAGGGACTGGCTACCCACTTCCATGGACAGAGAAGCCTGGTGGGCTACAGTCTCCATGGAGTTTCAAAGAGTCTCAAAATAAATCATAGGGTTGGCCAAAAAGTTTGGATTTTTCTGTAACAATCTATGGAAAAACCAAAAAAAGCATAAGAAATACATAAAAACCTACACAAATGGATAAAATGTAGAAAAAACTTAGGCCCATGGCCTAGAGAGGCAAAAAGGCAAAATGGTTGTCTGAGGAGGCCTTAAAAATAACTGTGAAAAGAAGAGAAGTGAAACGCAAAGGAGAAAAGGAAAGATATACCCATCTAAATGCAGAGTTCCAAAGAATAGCAAGGAGAAATAAGAAAGCCTTCCTTGGTGATTAATGCAAAGAAATAGAGGAAAACAGTAGAATGGGAAAGACTAGAGAGCTCTTCAGGAAAATCAGAGATACCAAGGGAATATTTCATGCAAAGATGGGCACAATAAAGGACAGAAATGGTATGGACCTAACAGAAGGGGAAGCTAGTAAGAAGAGGTGGCAAGAATACACAGAACTATACAAAAAAGATAATCACAATGGTGTGACACTCACCTAGAGCCAGACATCCTGGAATGTGAAGTCAAGTGGGCCTTAGGAAGCATCACTATGAACAAAACTAGTGGAGGTGATGGAATTCCAGGTGAGCTATTTCAAATCCTAAGAGATAATGCTGTGAAAGTGCTGCACTCAATATGCCAGCAAATTTGGAAACTCAGCAGTGGCCACAGGATGGAAAAGATCAGTTTTCATTCCAATCCCAAAGAAAGACAATGCCAAGAATGCTCAAACTACCTCACAATTTCACTCATCTCACACGCTAGTAAAGTAATGCTCAAAGTTTTCCAAGCCAGGCATCAACAGCACACAAACTGTGAACTTCCAAATGTTCAAGCTGGATTTAGAAAAGGCAGAGGAACCAGAGATCAAATTGCCAACATCTGTTTGATCTGAAAAAGCAAGAGTTCCAGAAAAACATCCACTTCTGCTTTATTAACTATGCCAAAGCCTTTGACTGTGTGGATCACAACAAACTGTGGAAAATTCTGAAAGAGATGGGAATACCAGACCACCTGACCTGCCTCCTGAGAAATCTGTATGTGGGTCAAGAAGCAGCAGTTAGAAGTAGACGAAGAACAACATTCTGGCTCCAAATTGGGAAAGGAGTACGTCAAAGCTGTATACTGTCACCCTGCTTATTTAACTTATATGCAGAGTACATCATGAGAAATGCTGGACTGGATGAAGCACAAGATGGACTCAAGATGGCCTGGTGAAATATCAATAACCTCAGATATGCAGATGACACCACCCTTATGGCAGAAAGTGAAGAAGAACTAACGAGACTCTTGATGAAAGTGAAAGAGCAGAGTGAAAAAGTTGGCTTAAAACTCAACGTTCAGAAAAATAAGATCATGGCATCCAGTCCAACACTTCACGGCAAATAGATGGAAAACAATGGAAAACAGTGACAGATGTTTTTGGGCTCCAAAATCACTGCAGATGGTGACTGCAGCCATGAAATTAAAAGACACTTGCTCCTTGGAAGAAAAGTTATGACCAACCTAGACAGCATATTAAAAAGCAGAAACATTACTTTGCCAACAAAGATGCATCTAGTCAAAGCTTTGGTTTTTCCAGTAGTCGTGTATGGATGTGAGAGTTGGACTATAAAGAAAGCTGAGTGCCAAAGAACTGATGCTTTTGAACTGTGGTGTTGGAGAAGACTCTTGAGAGTCCCTTGGATTGCAAGGAGATTCAACCAGTCCATTCTAAAGAAGATTAGTCTTGAATATTCATTGGAAGGACTGATGGTGAAGCTGAAACTCCTGTACTTTGGCCACCTGATGTGAAGAACTGACTCATTTGAAAAGACCCTGATGCTGGGAAAGATTGAAGGTGGGAGGAGAAGGGGACGCCAGAGGATGAGATGGTTGGATGGCATCACCAACTCAATGGACATGAGTTTGGGTCAACTCTGGGAGTTGGTGATGGACTGGTAAGACTGCATGCAGCAGTCCTTTGAACTGCAAACAGTCAGACATGACTGAGCGACTGAACTGAACTGAAAGTCTAAAGAACTATGATGCTTTTAAAAAGCAACATGGAACATGCATAGTTCAATATAATGTAATCCAAGTAGTCAATTAGGACATTCAGTTCAGTTCAGTTCAGTCACTCAGTCATGTCTGACTCTTTGCAACCCCACGGGCTGCAGCATGCCAGGCCTCCCTGTCCATCACCAACTCCTGGAGTTTACTCAAACTCATGTCCATTGAGTAGGTGATGCCATCCAGCCATCTCATCCTTTGTCATCCCCTTCTCCTCCTGCCGTCAATCTTTCCCAGCATCAGGGTCTTTTCAAATGAGTCAGCTCTTCACATCAGGTGGTCAAAGTATTGGAGTCTCAGCTTCAACATCAGTCCTTCCAATGAACACCCAGGACTGATCTCCTTTAGGATGGACTGGTTGGATCTCCTTGAAGTCCAAGGGACTCTCAAGAGTCTTCTCCAACACCACAGTTCAAAAGCATCAATTCTTCTGTGCTCAGCTTTCTTTATAGTTCAACTCTCACATCCATACATGAGCACTGGAAAAACCATAGCCTTGACTAGACAGACCTTTGTTGGCAAAGTAATGTTTCTGCTTTTTAATATGCTATCTAGGCTGGTCATAACTTTCCTGCCAAGGGGTAAGCATCGTTAGGCAGGACTAACTGCATGAGGCTTTCTATAGGCCAATTTTGAGTCAGATTATGGGGACTGGGAATTCTCTGGTGGTCCAGTGGTTAGGACTTGGAGCTTCCACTGCAGGGGGCTGGAATTGGTCCCTGGTTGGTGCAGCCAAAAAAGAAAAGACTGCAAGGAAGATGGTTTAGAAGTTTGAGGGGCATGGAGTGAGGGGTAAATCAGAGGGAGGCCTAGAAATGATCTGAAGGTGAAGAGAGACAGGCCGGTCAAACCTGCGATGAAAGAGAAAGAAAGAATGGAAAACCAGGTCAGTGAGGACAGAGGCCCATTGTGTTGACAAAATGCATAAGAAGAACCCTTTATTTTCCCCTGGGATAAAAACGTAACAAACCAGCATGCACACGCATGCAAGCATGCACTTGGCATTGAGCTGGAGGATTGGGAGAGCTGAAGATTTCATTGTTTATTTGGGCAGGTACTCTGCACGGAGACGTAAAGGACCTGAGTGCCTAAGACTGCCCAGCTGAACAAATACGTGAAGAGCCTCACCCCATGCTTATGTACCACACTTAAGGCGTGTGCTGACTTCCTAGAACCCAGTCTCTGTTAGCCTGAGGCCCTATTAGCAATGCAGGGATGAAAAGGAAATGATGGTGACCTGTTCTCCATAGGATTATGGCTGCTCGGAGGGACTGTCCTTCCAGAGCCAGCACACAGGGAACTCTGGAGGGTCACACTCGCCTTTGCCTTCAGAGACATCACATAGCTCAGGAAAATGAAGCAGCTCTTTAATGAGCCCAATTTTCTTTCCGTACAGATGGCAATCCAGATTGGCATCTCAGATTGTGAAACAGATTTTTGTCCCGCAGATATTGTTTCAAGTTCCCCAAAGCTGGAGCAGCCAGGGAGCTGAAAGCCATTCAGTTTCTCTGTCACCCATAAGCGTGTGTGCGTGCATGCTCAGTAGCTCAGTCTCAGTCGTGTCTGACTCTTTGCAATCCCTGTAGCTTGACAGGCTCCTCTGTCCATGGAATATTTCAGACAAGAATACTGGAGTGGGTTACGATTTCCTTCTCTAGGGGGTTTTCCTGACCCAGGCATCAAACCCCTGTGTCTTGCATTGGCAGGTGGATTCTTTACCACTGAGCCACCTGGGAAGCCCCTCCCATAAGCAAGCTCCTCCTTATCAGAATCTACCCCTGACTCAAGGAAGCCCATTTTTCCATGCATAGATAAGCCATCTTTTTCACCTTTTACTTACCATTTGTTGTACTACCTCTCTTTCATTGTTCATTTGTTTTTTTCAATAAATATTATTTGAGCATCTGCCTTGTGCCAGGCACTGAGCATACAGCTAATGGTATAAGCAACCAAGAAAATAGATAGTTATGATATATTAAGAATATTAAATTTTATTTAGTGCTTTCTGAGTGCCCTGGTGGCTCCAAAGGTAAAGAATCCGCCTGCAATTCAAGAGACCCAGGTTCAATCCCTTGGTCAGGAAGATTCCCTGGAGAAAGGAATGGCTACCCGTTCCAGTATTCTTGCCTAGGGAATTCCATGAACAGAGGAGCCTGGCGGGCTACAGTCCATGGGGTCACAAAGAGTCAGACACAACTGAGCGACTGACACTTTGTGAGTACCAGTCACTATTCTAGACACTTTACATAAAATAATTTAGCTCTCCTAACAGTAGAATACTATGCCAAAGTTCCTGTTACTATCCCCATTGTACAGATGAGGAAACCAAGACCCAGAGACATTGAATTACCTATCTATAATCGTACAGAAAAAAAAGGAATAGAACCAGAACTATTATAAACTCAGACAGTGTGGCTCCTGAGCTTGCCTTCTTAACCATGCAGGTGGACAGAAGGGTGAGGTGCTGAATATCTTGACACAGAAAGTATAGGGGTCAGGGAGCACATAGGAGTGCAGGGAATGTAGACTTGTGTCTCAGGAAGTGCTGTATTTAGAGCTCAAATTAGATCATGTTAACCTTTCTCAAAATCCTTTAATGGCTCCCCAGTTGGATTTAGAATAAAAGCTACACATTCAACCATGGCTCACAAATGCTCTGTGCTGTCTGACCTCTCTGGCCTCAGTCTATTAACTGTCACTCTTAATAATCCAGGTCTCTGTTCGCAGCATCTTTTAGGTGTTAATTACTGTCTCCACCCACCCGGCTCCTACTCAATGGTTAGGTCTCAAATTCAAGTCATTCATTTACAGAAGGCTTCCCTGTCCCCTCATCTACATTACTCCCAAAGATAACCAAGGGTAATGATAATCAGAGCAAACAGGAAATAATGCTAAGTGGTAAGCAACATTCTAAATGCTTTACTTATAAAGCATTTCAATTTTATAACAATCCTTATGGGAAGTATGAGTACTATTCCCATTTTCACAGGCGAAAAACTTAGGCAATATTAGATAGCATTCTGTACTTTTCTCCAATGATAATCAAATGTATAATAATACTTTTCTCCAAAGTGATAATCAAATGTATAATCACATGTGTATTCATTGCGTATTTCCTGGGCTGTAAGCTCCACAAGGTCAGCATCTGAATTCATTAACATTATTGTATTCCCAATGTCTAGCACAGGGTCCCGTAAATAGTAGGTAAATAATAAATGCTTATTGAATACATGAATAATAGACATTATGAGATATTTCTCTTAACACACTTTACAATAAAACAGGCAGATGACAAAAGAATTAAGGAAAATTCTCTATTATATAGTCTTACTGAGGCTGCAGATAACTCAGCTTTTATGATTGCTCTCCTGTTGTGAAATCTCATCACCCACTTTCCGTTCGTTATAACATCTGAGGTTTAGAGGGTGGTGGAGGCCGGGAAGCATGGTCTAGACTAGAGGGAAGGCCATGCATGGGTTTTTAAGAAACACAGATCTAGGTTTCAGTTCTCACTTAATCACTTACTAACTGTGTGGTCTTGAGGAAGCGCCATACATCCGCTGAGCCTCCTTTTCTAAATCTGTGAAACAGGGACCACAGCCAAACAGTTCGGTTGGGAGAATTAGATAAGAAAATGATGTCTACTGAGGGTGAGCACAGTGCCCGGCATGTACCAGGAGATCCTCTCCTGAGATCAGAGGCGGGCCTGTGGGGGGTTGGAAACGACCTAGAGTACTGGACAAGCAGCACTAGCCACACTAGACCCTAGGACATGCAGCCCAAAGAGCAACTGAGAGGCAGGGCCAAAGGCTGAATTAGCTGACCTAGCTGTCTCCACGGATCAAATGAGCTGGACAGTCGCCATGGACCCAGCTCACTCTGAGAACACAGTCAAGAAGGGGGTGGGAAAAGCACACAAACCTCCCTCAGAAGGGTCTCTTTTGGTCCCTGTCAACAGCTCCGACTTGGAGTAAGTCAAGACAATAAGCCAAGACAAAGATCCAGTGAGTTCTGTTGCCTGTTCTCTATTGCAAGGGCACAGTCCCTGCTTTGTTTCTCTTCTCTCTGGTGAAAGCGCTGTTCCCTGAAATGCTCCTGGCTTCCGAGAACAGCTCTGGAGGCAACTCCGTAAACTGCTGGCCAGGGTTTGATGAGAAGCAAGTAAGTCGAATTTACTCTGCCCCATCCCCCAGGGTTACTTGGTCTTAAGGATGCAGGAGGGAGAAAAGGGAACACAGATGGCCCTCTTCCTTCCTCCTTCATCTCCCAATGTCCATATTCATCCCTCTCTAGGCCAACCTGACCTTTTCATCTCCCTCCCTCCCAATAAAGAGGAGAGAAGTGGGTAGGTGACACGGGGGTATTGAGAGGGGCATAAAAGTCTTTCCAAACGGAGTCAAAGCCCCTGTGATGCTGACTCTGCTAGTGGGTTCTGTCTTCTCCCCATACAGAAACTTTGCACCAGCTCATGCTGCTGTTCTCTGCTGAGCTCTGCGGGCTGAACAACCTGCACCCCTGAAGGTTTGTGCCCAGACCTGAACATGCATTTACGTACAACTGTGATGCTTGTGTAGCTGTAATTATTCTATCCTACAAAGTGAAGTGAAGTCCTTTCAGATTTATGCAAAAGAAAACTTTCACTTAACTAAGATCCAGTTTCCGCCTGCGTGCTGAGTCGCTTCAGTCATGTCCGACTCTGCGACCCAATGGAGAGTAGCCCGCCATGCTCATCTGCCCATGGGATTTTCCTGGGAATAACACTGGAGTGGGTTGCCATGACCTTCTCCAGGGGATCTTCCTGACTCAGGAATCAAACCCATGTCTCTTGTGTCTCCTGCATTAGCAGGTGGATTCTTTACCACTAGCACCACCTGGGAAAGCCCCAAGATGCAGTTTGTGCATGCATGCTAAGTCGCTTCAGTCATACCCGACTCTCTGTGACCCTATGGACGGTAGCCTGCCAGGCTCCTCTGTCCATGTTTATCAGCATGCTAGCTGGACATTCTTCTTTGCAGTCTGTTTTTAAGAGAAAGAGCCACACTTGTGCCCAGTTACATTTGGGAACAGGTCCATTCTGCCACTAGCCCTCTTAGCTTTCCACAGTATGTTCTGGAGAATCCTACCTTCAGCTCTAAATCTATTTCCATATAAGCAAGTTTCATGGTTTCAGGGGGTAAGAATCTTTCAAAAAAAGAGATTGTTTTCTAGATTGTATTACTATGAAAGAGAAATTGGTCAGAAAATTTTTAAAAGATCTCAACAAAGCTTTCTGTTTTGGTTCCCTATTAATGCCAGCAGGCCTCTCTCCTGTCACATAGTGACCAGCTGCTCTGTCCTGGGCGCTATGGAAAGTGTGTTACATAATACTTATAATACCGACACTAATATTGACACTTTTGAAGTGCCAGGAGCTATTCTAAGTGTTTCCCATTGGTTTGTGTATTCAATTCTTACAACCAATATATGAGCTCTGTACAATATCCATCCCAATTCTGGAGAGGAGACAATTGGGACATTACCCTAAGGTCACACAGTGGTGGAGCTGAGATGTGGAAGAGGCAGTCTGGCTCCAGAATCTTTACTGTTAATCCCTATGCATAGTTTTTCTCATTTAGTCCATACAGAATTCTTATGAGATAGAATATTAAGATAGCCATCTTCCAGATAAGAAAAGTGAGTCTCAGTTTTCTGAAAGGTTGACCCATGATCTCGAGCTAACTCAACTCAATATGCCAAGTACCTACCTTGTGCCAGGCTCTGTGCTAGACAGGAAGAGCATAGTATAGCATGAGAAACTGGTCATGTTTAGTTGTTTTCATTGTTTTCATTTCTTTTAACACTGTCACTTCTTGCTGAAGTGATAGGTAATAAAGAGTTCATTTTGAGGGAAGAAAAGTCATCTGTAGTCAAGATTAGCCAGGAGTGCTGGCACTGGGCACATGCCTGAGAGCCAGAAAATAAAGCTTGCCTGAATAAGGCCAACTATGAGCCTCAGCATCCTTCCAATCCTTTCTGATTCAGGAACGAGAATTTACTCATGTGTCTTTGTTCATTTCATAAACATTTATTAAGCATCTACTATGTTCCAGACTTTATTCTATACACTGGTGATATAAAAGAAGAGGACTCATACTTGATTTGGGACACTCTTAGTTTAGAAGAAGAGAAAATGAAAACAAAGATTACAGCATGCTATGATAAGTACAGTGGTAAAGAATCGACTGGCCAATGCAGGAGCCACAAGAGACACGGGTTTGGTTCCTGGGTTGGGAAGATCCTCTGGAGTAAGAAATGGCAACCCATTCCAGTATTCTTGCCTGGACAATTCCATGGACAGAAGAGCCTGGAGGGCTACAGTCCATGGGGTCACAAAGAGTCGGACACAATTGAGCACACACACACATGACAAGTACAGTAATTGATTATGAGGTAATAATTAAGATAATAATTGAGAGTGGTTTGGGTGAGTTGCAGAAGATGGCATATATGCTGATACCTGAGTGACAAAAAATGCACTTTCCAGATGGGAATGGATAAACGAACTCTTGAGTCTGCCCACAGTGCAGGAGACCCAAGTTCGATCCTTGGGTTGGGATGATCCCCTAGGGAAGGAAATGGCAACCCACTCCAGTATTCTTGCCTTGAAAATCCCATGGACAGAGGAGTCTGGCAGGCTACAGTCCATAGGGTCCCAAAAAGTCAGACATAATGACTAAACCACAAACCAAAGGAACTATTTACTAAGCACATACTAGATATCAGGCCCTGCATTGAGACTATATATTTAGTTTAATCCAATAACCAGAGAGAATAAAGAACTCATTCACCATGACCAGGTAAGAAAATCCCTGAGCTGAACATGTGATTATTTTGGGGAAAGGGCAACTCGGGCAGAGGGAACAGTGTGTACAAAGGCAGGAAGGCAAGAAGGCACTGGTGTAGTTGAAGGACAGTATGTTCAGTGCATCTCAGCCATTGGCTGTGCGTGGGGGCAGGGGGCAGATGAGGACAAAGAAGGAATTAGAAGCAACATCCTGAAAGACTGCATAACTGGTAAGAAGTAAGGATCTTACCCTGAAGGTGAAGGTTAACCAACTCAGAAAACAGCATAACTGGGTTTTTAAAGAATAATTCTAGTACCAGAACGAAGAGTGGATTGAAGTGGGGAAAGATGAAAGATAATAAACCAAGTTGTAAGGTCCCTACAATGGCGTAGGAAGGGAAAATGAAGCATTAAACTGAAGGAGAGGAAATCGAGAAGGAAAGGAGGGGATATGATCAGAGGAAATGACTATAAGAATTGTCTGTGGGAGGCAAGGAGAGATATTAAAGACAGTGAAGAGCCACTAAAGCCTGGAATATGGGAAAAAGAGCAGTGATGGAAGGGGGGATGGGTCTGGGCCTCCGGATGAACCCAAAGGGGTTACTAAAGGTGACTGGACGTCTGGCATTTCTGTACATACTTGCTGAGAAGTATGTACACACTTACTGATAAGGAGTGCAGGGAGGAAAGGGACAGGGCGAGGCATCGAGATGAGTGCTAAGCCAACATGGTGGGTTGGGCAACCAGATATGAAGAAAGTTGTCTGCTCAAGATGGTTCCAACTCTGAGACTGGAAGGGGGAGGGAGAAAGTCCAGGTGTGAGGGGAAAATTTGGCTCCGAGTTCCGGGGCTCTCCAGGTTAATAGAGCTGTCAAGAATACCCAGAAAGAGACAGCTGTTTCCTGAAGGGCTCTCTCCAACACGCCTGGGAGCTGCAAGACCAGGCTTGAGGCAGGCAGCAGCTGGGGTTTGGGAGGACACAGGCATGTGGGCAGCCTCCTGCCTCCTGAAGGACTCTGCAGATGAGGTGGCTGAGAGAAGTGATTCTTTCTTCCCAGCCTCCTCCTCCACCCTTTGCTTCAGAGCCCCAGTGCCACAGCAGCATGCAGGCTGCATAGAGATTGATTCACAGATGAGGGGCTGCAGCTAGAAGCCACACAGAAGTAGCAGAAAGGACAGAATTGTGTGTGTGTGGGTGTGTGTGTGTATGTGCGTGCAGGAAACTATCTTATTCAGGGAACTGCCAAGCAAAGTCTTACAGGCAGACAATAGTGAGTTGCCTAGATAATTTATGCCACCAAATAAACACCAGGACAGGTTGTGTACAGCTAAAGGTGACACATTTTTAAAAGTGGGGTGTCTCCCTTTGGAGTCTCAATGACAGGAGATGGTTTAGCACACAAAAGCTTCAGGCAACAATACCTATGAATCTCCCAGAGTCTACTGTAACCAAAGAGAAAGAAAGGCCGGAACTAAAATGCAAAAGAAAGAAAAAAACTGTGTTTGGAGATAGGTCTGCTACAGTATAAACTTTTCCCTTTCTCTGGCGCACTGCTGTAGCAAAACCTGATGGTTGTCTTTGTAAAAAACGTGTCTGTATCTAGGTCCCTGGCAGTGATTTGCCTCTGGGAGGGCCAGCAATCTATTTAATGACTCCATTGACGTCAATAGCATAACTGAAATACTTACTAACATGCATGATTCCAACTTTCAGAGGGGGGGTGGGGGGATGGTGTTTCTCAGCAGTACAAAAACATGAAGTGGAGTCAAGGTGGAATGGACTCCAGTCTTCTCAGCAGCAAGTGAGAGATGAAATGCTAGGGGTCTCATCAGTTCCATTTAATGGGAAGAAACATTCACACTAAATTTAGAAACTCATTTCCAACTAGTGGAATAGCCATTAATCAGCAGGGTATTATTTTTGGTAATGTTTGCTCAAGGGTAACATTTGAACTATTAGCACTTGAGCTCACTTGTCAGTGCTTTTTTGCAACTTACCCTTACCTAATTTTAGACACATATGGAATAATTGCAAATCCATATAAATAGCTCAGTGTTGATGTGCGGAGGTAAACTTACACAGGACAGCTAACTTAGACAAAAGCAATTCTTATAAAACAACCATTTGGGGAAGTATTCTCGGAATGACAAGGGCTTTTCTAGTGCATCTGTCCTAACGTTTTGTATGCAGACTGGCTAAACACTCAAGATGAATACTTAGGGCAATTATCCCAATAGTCCAGACCATACAACATTCAGAACAAAGAAAAAAAATAATCTGACATTATTAGATTTTAATTTTTCTCCTTTCCTCTCTTGTTTTCTCTCTCTCTCATTCTTTCTTTTTCTTTGTGCACGCATGCTAAGTTGCTGTAATTGTGTCTAACTCTTTGTGACCCCATGGACTGTAGCCCGCCAGGCTCCTCTGTCCATGGGATTCTCCAGGCAAGAGTACTGGAGTGGGTTGCCATGCTCTCTTCCAAGGGATCTTCCTGACCCAGGGACTGAACCCATGTCTCTTCAGTATCCTTCATTGGCTGCTGTTGCTGTTAAGTCGCTTCAGTTGTGTCCAATTCTGTGCGACCCCATAGATGGCTGCCCACAAGGCTTCCCCGTCCCTGGGATTCTCCAGGCAAGAATACTGGAGTGGGTTGCCACTTCCTTCTCCAATGCATGAGAGTGAAAAGTGAAAGTGAAGTCACTCAGTCATGTCCGACTCTTGGCGACCCCATGGACTGCAGCCTACCAGGCTCTTCCACCATGGGATTTTTCCAGGCAAGAGCAGACAGGTTCTTTACCACTAGCGCCACCTGGGAAGCCCCCTTTCCTTTGTAATTCCCTCCAATTTCTCCTTTGTCATGGTGGCCACAGCCTGTGGTAACAAAATTGATTTTATTAGTATTTGTTCATAAGTGTTGTAACCCTGCTTGACATTTCTTGCTTAATGTGAAAACCAAGTTCTGCTTGTGTTGGGCTTCATTTCCAGTCATCTGACTCAGATCAGCTCTCAGGCCACTGCTGTGTTTCTCAGAGAGCCCTTCACTCATGCACACACAGTCCATCTCTCAGTCTAGGCTCTGGCTACTCTGGCAAAGAATGAGAAATGACTCAAGGTCATGACTTTCTGAATTTCTTACTTTTTGAGCTACTCCAAGGTAACTCATGGAGCTTCTTGTTTGCTCCTCAAATAGACCCTGTGTCTGACACACCCACATGAACCTCCAGGGGGATGTTCATAATCAAGCAAAGACATGGAAGAAATTCATACTGAGAAATAGGCTTCTTAGGAGAAAGTTTCTTCTGTTTGATTAACCAGTAAAAAGCCATTTCCTCCCTAGCGTGTCCTGGAGGACATGTTTTAGAAGAACTGGATTCCCATGAGCAATAAAAAAATATTAATTAAGTCTGTTTCTCACGTAGGCCAACCTATTTCAGACTTACTGGAAAGCCCTATATTATCTCATCCTATTTCTCCATTCACAGGCTTTCCTTGAAATACAACTAATTGACGGTGTTGAAAATCCCCATGAATCGAGATTGTGGATAGCCAAGCTGAGAGAGACTTCGGGCCTGCAGCAGACTAGCCTGAAGTCCTCAATGCAATCCTCTAGTCATCTTTGTGACACAGTTTGCTGTCATTTCCCATGACCCATGGCCTTGGGGGCTGTTGTTTATAATGTTACATGGGTGATGTTCCTGCTCAAATACATTCATTAGTAAATTTTGGAAGAAGAAAATTAGCATCAAATATTTCACCTTACACATTGATTTGGCTGCTAAAGTGCTCTATATATGATTTTGTTGTTCAGTTGCTCAGTCGTGTCTGATTCTTTGCAACCCCATGGACTGCAGCATGCCAGGCTTCCCTGTCCTTCTCTATCTCCTGGAGATTGCTCAAACTCATGCCCACCCATTGAGTTGGTGATGCCATCTCAATATAATATGTAATATCATATAATATGTCATATATGACACATATTATTAAAAATCAAGTCACATTTATAATACTCAGAAGTGCTGGCCATTAAAAGGAATACTTCCCTAATCCTTTTGCAAAGCAAAGATCATTCTGTAAATGCAGTGAACACAATTTATCCTTTCAGTATCTTCTTACTTTCATGATATACCAGTGATCACTACTGAAATCCATGCAAAAGCAAGGGATGGTTTGGGCAGAAAAACTGGAACATTCATCACACACACACACAGATACACACACACATTGATTTTCCTCAATTATCTTTTTTTTCTTTTGAAAACAATTTGGGGGCCTGATATCCTAAGAATTACTTCAACTTTCCATTTTGAATGTATACAGATGACAGAACTTTAGCTCCTGCCTTGTGTTGGAGTGTTCTTTTTTCAATTCTATTTTTTGCCCTTTCTGTTCCAATCCTTGCACATCATGTAGAAAAGGCCTGAAATTCAGGCCCGCAAAAAGGCAAAATGTGATAAAAATTGAGATGCTCATTAAACTTCACAGTGTTAACATTTTCAACACCCCCAGGAGGATTTACTACATTTTCTCCTTAATGCAGGAGCATATGATTTCCACATTGCTCTATATTCTGGGTTTTAAATCCTCTATTATTCTACTCTGGCTTTCCTATTTAAAGCACAAAATGCCAACTTTTTAGGTTTAATTTTTTTTGTTCGAAACCTATAAAAATGACCATAGAGATTTAGATCATGCAGCTATAGAGTATGTTTCAAACTTCTTTCAATTTTGATGTAATAACTGATTTAAAAAAAAAAATAGTAAAAACACACAGTTGAATACTCATCATAGCCATGGAGATAAAATACTGACTCATTATTAAAATTTAATTTATGAGCTTTTTCTTTAAGATAAAGTCCCCAAACTTTATGTAGTTCTCCTGCTCAGTTTAATTTTTACCTGTCTTCCTGCTATGTGAAAATAACCATGCAGAAGCATCTTAAATGATAAGGCGATGAATACAGTATAGACAGCCCCTGCCTTCAAGAAGCTCCAATGAAGGAGGCATATAAGCCACAAATTGTAGCATATTCTAGAATGGAATTCTTTCCATAGCACACAAAAAAGGGAACAATTACACTGATTTTTTTAAAAAAAAAAACACTGAGGGAAAAGGTATTGTAGACTGAGAGGCTGGATTTGATTTCCCTCATGAATTTACTCAGTTACTGATCAATTTGTAAGAGCAAAGGTACCAGTTTAACCATGGTTTTTGACAAATAACTTTTAAAATAAATTCCATTTCCTCCATTTAGATTGTCTTTAAAAAAATGTTTTTAAAATAAAGGTTTCCTCTGGCTTTTCTCCATCACTGTTTTAAACTTGCTTTTTGTACAAAAATACAGTTACCTAAGTCAGCCAGAGTTTCACAACTAGTTGTTGTTAAATCTGTTTAAATTATTGTGGGTTTCATGTATCTTTTATCTTAGATTTCAACAGAAATGCATAAGGTCAGCATTAGTGCTAATAAATGGAAACCTAGTCTCATTATCATGATAAATCATTTTTTAAAGCAGCAACCCAGTTTTCAATTTTTTTGTGTGCTGTAAGCCACTTGTTTTTCATTCCCCTTTAAAGTTTCTATTTAAACACACCTCTTTGTCATATGCTGATAAATATTAAAATAACAGGAAAAATCTGCTTGACTTATTTAAGCTGATAATAAGAACAAAACACAGGATGTGTGTGTCCTCCTTCCTTTTTTGACTGTGGTTAAGCGTTAAGAAGGTTTTGAAACCTATAATTACGTAATAATTGGTATCACTACATTCTCTTCCCAATGAAAAGTCAGGATTTTTGTAGTTTGCCACAAAGACAGACAAAAACAAATTGCCTAAGTATTATTGTCATTTCTTTGGTCCATTGTTTTAAAAGAATTTAGCAAAAGAACTCTCCAGTTGCCAAGCTGTAGTTATTGTGCCAATAATCACAATATGATCTTTCCAACAGCATCTTTAGCTAATGAGCTGATTTATAGAACTCGAAATATCACATATTTTCCTAATGTTTGTCAGTATTCATTATAAGAAAAAGAAAACATAGTTTAAAGATTCAAATTGCTGTCAAAAGCATCTTGGGAAATTTGGCTAATAGAAATGGGAGTGACAATGTCTTATGAGTCGGCCAAGATGATGAAATGATAGGAGTTTCAAAACTACCCACTTTGATCTCCAAGTATGTAATACCAGTTATATGTTAAGACACTCTAGTTATTTAGTTTCTTTTCATAAAACTTCTAAAGGAAATAGTACATCAGCACATCAAGGTTTTTATAGTTCATGGATAGATTACCATTTTCTTTAATTTTATGTCTTAGGACTTGACCTTACTTAATATCTTCCTTTTATTCTTGTTCTCAATCTTTTTCTCACAAAAATATTTTTAAGGCATGTACCATAAATACTTCAGAAACCAATGAGCCAATGGGACCCCCAGCTTTTGTTCTCTACTTTCAAAAGTTGGACTTGTGTATTATTTCTGTTATATGTATGACCATCATACCAGGAAGAAAACACAGCATCTGAGCAAGACAGATCATAAGAATAAAGCAAAGGGTAACACAGAAATCTATGAGGCAACGTTAGGTGTTAAATGGAAATACAGACGCCTATGAGGCAACATTAAGTGTTAGGTGATCTCATCATGAGTTCATCTTACTTGTTTCTCCTGTGGTTCTACTCAAGTCCACTGCTCTACTAGTGGGAGAGATTCAAGAGGAAAAACTCCATTTCACACTTAAAACAATGTCATCTAGCTGGTTGCATCTTATGCAAGAAGAATTTCATGCTCAACACATCTCCAGGATAGATGTTCCTTCAATGTGGCCCTTCCTCTCTGCAGCTCTCAACTCCACATGAGAAGCATATGCACAGTATTAACAAACAAGAGGTTAGGTTTCTTTTTTAAAAAAACACCTTTGAGGAACAAAGTTGGATGACCTCCAAGGGAAATGATTTGTGACCTGGAAAAAGCCTTTGGTTTCACACCTGGAAAGGATGTAGATTCAAGTGGGATGTATAGTTGACGCTAAGAGGAAAACCACTAACATTCACTGTGGGGCCCTCAGGCCAATGCAGAGGCACCTGGGGCCTTTGAGGTTAGCTCCCCCGGAGTTCACTGGGGCCGGCAAGCTGAGGTCAAGGTTGTACTCCGACTCTGGTTCCAGGAAGCAGCATGACCACACATCCATCACATTCTGAAATTGGAGGCATGCATACGATGGGAAAATTATTTAATGCTGCTTTTCATTTGGTTTCATGTGGACTACAGTAAAGTTCTAGTCTGCCTTTGAAAAGAGTCACCAAGACACAGATTGGGAGCAAACAAATGCTATTATTCTAGAAAAGGGTCTAGAAAAGAGGTACATTTATTATTTTGAAATATGGAGATAAGCCCGATGACATGGCTTACCTGGCAGGTTGACTCTGGAGACAGATGGCTGACCAGCAGCTGGAGACCTCCTATGGAGAGGGAGAGAAAAGAAGGCCTGAGTCTCTGTAAGAATACCCTTCCCTACACCCCCTGATCACTGAGGAGTTTTCCAGGTCAGAATGAGCTATCAAGTGACATCATGCCATCTCCGGAAGGCAGGCTCCTGTAACTCGGGTGATGACTGTGATTCTCACATCCAGATGGCCTGGAATTTCCCTCTGCCCAGCCTCCTGGATGCTCCAACACTCCAGGAAGGAAGTCATTTACTCCAGGTCCCTAACCAGTCCTTCTGTTTTAGATTTCCCTGCCCCGGGTGGCCCTTGAAGATGATACACTTGATCAGAAATGACATCAAATGTAAGAGCAAATCTCAACTCCTTCGGGCAGTGCTTAAAGGAGAGGAACGCTTGGATGTGAATCGGTCTAGGTCTCCCACTTTTACACCGTAGAAACCTGAGAGTGGGAGAAGTGAAGTCACTTACCAAAGATCCCTGAGCCATTAGGAACAGTAATCCAGGTGGCTTAATTTATGGAAAGGCCTTTTCTTGGTAGAACTGGGCATTTTTCTATATCACAAAGCAAGCCTGCTCAAGTTGAGAGTCAGATGAAGCAAGCAGATAAACCCATGCCCCACAATTACAGGGGTTCTTTCTCCTTTTCTTTCTTGTTTTTATTTCTTCTTTATTCATCTTTTATATCCCCCACCCCAGAAACCCTAATTTTCTTGCCATCCTTCTCATGCTTTGCCAGGCTCTCCAGGATTCCCGGTGCATTGTTGGAAAGCCTCCCAGAAACAGGAATGAGCAGTGGCCCTCAAGCTTTAGGGTGCATAGAATCACCTGGAGAGCTGATTAAGACACACTGCTGAACCTTACGTCTAGGGTTTCTGGTTCAGTCTGCCAGCATTGGGCTTAAGAGTCTGCATTTCTAACTCATTCCAAGTGATGCTGATGCTGCTGACCTTGTTGCTGTTGCTGTTCAGTTGCTCAGTCCTGTCTGACTCTTTGCGACCCCATGGACTGCAGCAAACCAGGTTTCCCTTTCCTTCACCAACTCCCAGAGTATGCTTAAACTCAGGTCCATTGAATTGGTGACACCATCCAACCAACTCATCCTCTGTCGTCCCCTTCTTCTCCTGCCCTCAATCTTTCCCAGCGTCAGGGTCTTTTCCAATGAATATTCATATATGGTGGCCAAAATAATGGAGCTTCAACTTCAGTCCTTCCAATGAATATCCAGGATTTATTTCCTTTAGGATTGACTGGTTTGATCTCCTTGTCCAAGGGACTCTCAAGAGTCTTCTCCAACACCACAGTTCAAAAGCATTAATTCTTTGATGCTCAGCCTTCTTTATGGTCCAATTCTCACATCCGGACATGACTACTAGAAAAACAATAGCTTTGACTATATGGACTTTTGTTGGCAAAGTGATGTCTCTGTTTTTTAATATACTGTCTAGGTTTGTCATTGTTTTTCTTCCAAGGAGTAAGCACCTTTTAATTTCATGGCTGCAGTCACCATCCTCAGTGATTTTGGAGCCCAAGAAAATAAAGTCTGCCACTGTTTCTATTGCTTCCCCATCTATTTGCCATGAAGTGATGGGACTGGATGCCATAGTCTTAGTTTTATGAATGCTGAGTTGTAAGCCAGCTTTTTCACTCTCCTCTTTCACCTTCATCTAAAGGCTCTTTAGTTCCTCTTCACTTTTGGCCATTAGGATGATATCATCTGCCTATCTGAGGTTGTTGATATTTCTCCCAGCAATCTTGATTCCAGATTGAGTTTTATCTAGCCTGCCATGTCACATGATGTACTCTGCATATAAGTTGAATAAGCAGGGTGACAATATACAGCCTTGACATTCTTCTTTCTCAATTTTGAAGCAGTCTGTTGTTCCAAGTCTGGTTCTAACTGTTGCTTCTTGGCCTGCATACAGATTTCTCAGGAGGCAGGTAAGGTGGTCTGGTATTCTCATCTCTTTAAGAGTTTCAAGTTTGTTGTGATCCACACAGTCAAAGTCTTTAGTGTAGTCAATGAAGCAGAAGTAGATGTTTTTCTGGAATTTTCTTGCATTTTTCTATGATCCAACAGATGTTGGCAATTCGTTCCTCTGCCTTTTCTAAATCAAGTTTTTACATCTGGAAGTTCTTGGTTCACATATTGCTGAAGCTTAGCTTGAAGGATTTTGAGCATTACTTTGCTAGTATGTGAAATGAGCGCACTTGTAAGGCAGTTTGAACATTCTTTGGCATTGCCTTTCTTTGGGATTGGAATGAAAATGACCTTTTCTTTGCAAGTCCAAGGGACTCTCCAGAGACTTCTCCAGTACCACAGTTTGAAAGCACCAATTCCTCAGTGCTCAGCCTTTTTTGTGTTCCAAGTCTCACACTCATACATGACTGCTGGAAAAACCATAGCTTGACTATGCATATGTATACACACACACACACACACACACACACACACACATATTTGGTCTTTGGCTCAATTCTTGGCACAGAGCTCCTAAAATCCTAAGAGTTTCTTAAGTGAGGAGAGGAAACCAGTCAATCAAACCAGTCAATCCTAGATGAAATCAACCCTGAATATTCATTGGAAGGACTAAGGGCAGGAAGAGAAAGGGACAATAGAAGATGAGACAGTTGAATGGCATCACCAACTCAATAGACATGAGTTTGAGCAAACTCCTGGAGATAGTGAAAGACAGGGGAGGCTGTTGTGCTGCAGTCCATGGGAGTGCAAAGAGTTGGACACAACTTATCAAATGAACAACAACAAAGTGAGGAAGGCCATCTTTGATATGTGTTTTTTGACATATTAATGAAGTGACCTTTGGACCAGCAAATAGGTAACCTAAGGAGGAGGCTAGGTGCCAGACTACCCAATCACGTGATTAGAGAGTTTGAACTTTAGGCCCACCTGGAACCTCTGAGGAGGGGAGAGAGGCCGGAAATTGAGTTCAACCATCAGTGGCCAATAATTTAATCAATCATACATCTGTAATGAAACTTTCATAAAAACTCAAAAAGCCTGGGTTGGTGAACATCATTCAGAAAGAATGATGCACTCAGAGAGCTTGGGAGCTTTGCCATCCTCTCCTCCCTACCCGCTACCCCTCAACCCCGGAACCTCCTCTATCTGGCTATTCCTGAGTCATATCCATTTATAACAAAGCTGTGATCTAGTAAGTAAAATGTTTCTCCAGGCTCTGTGGGCTCTTCTAGTAAGTTAATTGAACCCAAGGAAGGGGTCATGGGAACTTCCAACCTATAGCCAGTGGATCAGATACCTACAAGAACCTGGGCTTGCCAATGGGGTCTGAAGTGTGTGTGTGTGTGTGTGTGTGTTCGTGTGTATTGGGGGGACAGTCTCATAGGACTGGGCCCTTAACCTGTGGGGTCTGACACTGTCTCCAAGTAAATCATGTTAGAACTTCATTGACTTATAGGACACCTAGCTGGTGCTTGGATGTGTGGGGAAGAAAAAAAGACCTGGTATCCAGAATCACACCTTCAAATGCCACCTTCTCCAAGGAATGTGGTTATAGGGGAGGAAAACTTGCTACCCCAAATGTCTCTTAGCATGTGAATGGTTTCAAGCTGAAAAGGCCCCAAAGACTGAGCTTTCCCTTCACTAACTAAAGGAATGTCAATAGAGGAACAGAGCTATCACAATAGATAAGAGTAGTATGAATTAGGTATACTAGACAGGGAGGAACCCAGGAGAGTCTGTTTGTCAAAATTCCATTCTATGTTTCACTGTCTGTCTCCATATGGCCCAGCAAACATTTATTTACCAAACATTTGCTTTTCCATTTCCATGTCAATTGCCTTCCTTCCTTTTCAAGTCCCAACTCCCTACCCCACAATATTCTCTTTTGTCTTTAGCTGAAAATGCTGCTTAAGGGGAGGGTTTCAGCCATTTTGTCACCACTCAGTTTTCCTGGGTCTGTTCCATATACACATGTTATTAGACATTTGTTTGACTTTCTCTTATTAATCTGTCTCATGTCAACTTAATTCTTAGACCAGCCAAGAAAACCTAGAAGAAAAGAGGAAAATTTCTTCCTTCTTGAAAATATCATTCTCTTAGCTAAAAAATGACCCTTCCACTAATCTCCCCTGGCACTGTATTTGTACCTTTAGGGTTATTTTGTCATGTTACAACTCATATGGTCAGGGACTATCCCCATGTCTAATCTATGACCCACTGATGGTGGGGTCCAGTTATTATCCCTTTCCATATGCCTTCTGCAGGACCTACCAACCTGCCTTGTGAAGAGTAGGAACTCCGTAAATATTAGAAAACTATATGATGTGAAAATGATTTGAGAAGCCTAGCACCATATGAATGTTTTATCTGGTTTCCTTTTTCCATATAGCCTTAGTTCTACATACTCCTCACTGTTCCTCCGACACAGAAAATGCTTGTGTTGCTGTGTCCTTTGAATCTGTTTCGCTCAGTTGACCACTATTCTCTTCCTCTTTAAGTGGCAAACTCCTTTACATGTTCTAGGACTGCACTCAAGCATCACCTTTTCAGAGAAATCTTCCCTCCTCTGACTAGTCATTGCGTTACTTGTACTTTTCCATGCTTGTCTCACCCTAGTGCTGCTCTTACTGCATTACAATTCCCATTTCCCCATCTTCTCAACTTACCTGTGAGAACTTTAAGCCAAGACTGAATCTCATTCACCTTTGTAACCTTGGAATTGGCAAAATATTTGATACAACATAGGTAGCTGATAGGTGTTGATTAGATTAATAATATATTTTTAAATATTTTTATTTTACCTATCTTCCTGAGTTCCAAAGAAAATGTCTGCAAAAAGAGACATAGAAATAAGAGACCCTAAATATTGGAAATCTCTGCTTCCTTAATAGTACAGCAATGCATTGCACCTGATTCTTCCAATAACTTCTTTAAAACTACACAATTTAAATAATTTAAATTCCTTTGTCCTAGCAGTTATTTTGAAAATATATTTTGAAAAAAACAGCTATTAATTCAGGTAAGCATCTGTGTGTGTAAGCTTCAGAAAAGCAAGGACTACCTGGGTCAGGAAGATCCCTTGGAGAAGGAAATGGCACCCCACTCCAGTATTCTTGCCTGGGAAATCCCATGGACAGAGGAACTTGGAGGGCTACAGTCTATGGGGTCTTAGTGACTAAACAACAACAACATTTATAAAGGTCTGTCACTTTTCTCAAGATCCAGTAGAAAGAAGAAGCTCACTATATTTTAAATGAACGAATGATGTCTGGTGGGTGCAGTATTGCTTGTGGGGCATGAGAGTGCCAGAAGAAAATGGCCACTGTGAGTCCAAAGGTCCCTAACTTATGGAATAATCATAAGTTCTACCCCTGGGTTGTAAAGGTGGTGATATTAATAGGGAGGATAATATGGCCACAGCAGTTAATACTTTCCAGCCCTGAATAGCACAGTGGAAAAAGAGCTGGACTATGAATAAGAAGACAGGAATTCTAATCCTGGTTCTGGCACCTTCTAACTATATAGCCCTGGGCAACTCACTGAAATTCTCAGTTTCTTCCTCACTTGGGGAGAACAGGCAGCAAGTAACATTTACTGCTAATTTACAATGTGCCAGCTCCTGTGTGAGAGGTTTTACATATATTTCCTCCCTCACTCTGAGGAAATTTGGCTAGGTTTTTTCCAGCTCTGAATGCTCAAGATTTTATTATTCTCAGCTAATTTAAGTCCCATGCCAAAGGACACAAAGCAATGAAAGACACTTCAGATATATACTGAAAAAAAAAAATTCAGTGGCTATTAATTCTTTTTCAAAGATTTCATATAATGTTGATTTAATTACACTGTGGAAGAATGTTAATGCAGTGATGTAACATGATCTCCTGGAAGCCACCAGTGATACTAGTGATGTTACTGACAGAGCTGGATGATGAGGGACACCTCTTTGCTCCAGCTCTATTCCCTGGCTATCAGACTGCTGAATGGCAGGCATTCTCATTCACATGCGATTCCTCCAGCAGTCTGTTGAAAGCCAGTAAATGCTTTAGGGATGCTTATCTGAATTAACTCTAAATGAAAGCCTTAGTTTCAAAATTCCTGGGACAAAGGAAATATAGGTTTCAATTTGAAGCCAAGAAATACAAGCCCAATCAAGCAGCCCTCAATAAAACATTTCATGGAAGTGCAAGGAAATCACCTCAACAGGAACTCTGAGATTTTTCACCCTTTGGGTGGTAAAGCTCAGACAATGGACTGATTTTATACTAAGCAAAGAGCCAAAAGATAAAGGAAATCTTGACTTGTGAACAGTATAGTTCTATGTGGGAGTTCCTTTTCATATTAAAAAGAAAACACACACTACCCACATGTCTTATGAAAACCATTCTAAGGATATAATTTTTACTTAAATTATTACATTCAAGTCAAGGAATGGCTCTCAGGAACCCAAGTCAAGCATCCCAGAAAGCAACGTCTGAGTTCCATGAACCTTGCTGTTTCAGTTGTTGAGATCAGTGAATATCAGGGTTGGGGTGGGAAGGACAATCCTCTTAGTCTGGTGGATACATTCCTAATAGATATTTTTGTGTTCAGTTGTCTTTATTTGTTTGATGGTATCGACTGGGAATAGAATGGAGTGCATTAAATGGACCCTCAGTTTTCCAACCTGCCCCTGCCAGGCTGCCCCAATGTTCACTTCTGAGCCTGAGCTAGACTGAAGCAATCTCAGCCCCTTTGGTGAAGCTCTACTGATGGACATGTTGGTTGGTGTTGATTTTAAGGAAGTACTTGAACTTAATAGGAGGATCAACTCTGTACAAATATGGATATGAATTTGGGAATGACCATTGGAGAAGGAAATGGCAACCCACTCCAGTGTTCTTGCCTGGAGAATCCCAGGGACCGGGGAGCCTGGTGGGCTGCCGTCTATGGGGTCGCACAGAGTCGGACACAACTGAAGTGACTTAGCAGCAGCAGCAGCAGCAGCAGCATTAGTCATATTCACTGGAAGGACTGATGCTGAAGCTAAAGCTCCAATTCTTTGGCCACCTGATGCAAAGAGCCAAATCACTGGAAAAGACCCTCATGCTGGGAAAGATTGAGGGTAGGAAGAGAAAGGGATGACAGAAGATGGCTGATTGGATGACATCACCAACTCAATGGACATGAGTTTGAGCAAGCTCCAGGAGATGGTGAAAGACAGGGAAGCCTAGTGTGCTGCAGGAGTTGGACACAACTGAACAACGGAACAACGACACCAAATTAGATGCAACTTTCTTACTGCTGGGGATCTACTACATTTGCTGAGTGTGCTTTGGACCAGAAGTGACACAAAGGGCCATGATTTGGAGGGCAGTCCTCAGCCTGAGTCCTCAATCCTCAGTTCTGGATGAGCTCTCTGTATGGCAGCTATGGTCCTAGGGCACTCTGTGTATAGCAACTCTGCATGTGTATGTGGTTCAAAACCCCAAGGCTATGGAAAAACCTGATTCCCCAGAAAATGCTTCAGCTAACAGCCTGTAATCATCAGTGTGCGTGTGCATGCTTAGTTGCTCAGTCATGTCTGACTCTTTGGGACCCCATGGACTGTAACCCACCAGGCTCCTCTGTTCGTGGGATTCTCCAAGCAAGAATACTGGAGTGGATTGCCATGCCCTCCTTCAGGGGATCTTCCTGACCCAAAGACTGAACCCTTGTCTCCTGAGTCTCTTGCATTAGCTGGCTGATTCTTTATCATTAATGCCACCTAATCAGCAGGGTTAGAAGGAATTCCCTGATACTTTCACAGAGGAAAGACCTCCAAGCCCATGCTAAGAAAACAGTAACTGAAAACATTCCATCACATCACCCCCGACACCAATTCTCCTTGGAGCTGTGCAGTGTAGTGGTTTTTGGGGTCCTGCTATGCTAAAGAAGCCTTTGGAATGTACCTTATTCACCCCTTCTTCCTCAATTCCCACCTCCATCATCTTGGTTCAGAGTTTCACTCCTCACAGTTTAATTCTTGAAACCATTTCCTAGCTCATGTCTCTGCCTCAGGTTCTCTGACCTTCAGCTATTCTGTAAGTTCTTAAATGACTCTCTTCCAAAACCTTCAGAGATTTCATCCCATAATGCAGAAGACTGAATAGTAGTAAATGTGAAAGTGTAGTAAATGGAAAGATGTGAGATAATAAAATATATATATTTTATTTTATATATATATATGCAGATGACACCAACCTTATGGCAGAAAGTGAAGAGCAACTAAAAAGCCTCTTGATAAAAGTGAAAGTGGAGAGTGAAAAAGTTGGCTTAAAGCTCAACATTCAGAAAACGAAGATCATGGCATCTGGTCCCATCACTTCATGGCAAATAGATGGGGAAACAGTGGAAACAGTGTCAGACTTTTGTTTTTCTGGGCTCCAAAATCACTACAGATGGTGACTGCAGCCATGAAATTAAAAGACGCTTACTCCTTGGAAGGAAAGTTATGACCAACCTAGATAGCATATTCAAAAGCAGAGACATTATTTTGCCAACAAAGGTCCATCTAGTCAAGGCTATGGTTTTTCCTGTGGTCATGTATGGATGTGAGAGTTGGACTGTGAAGAAGGCTGAGCGCCGAAGAATTGATGCTTTTGAACTGTGGTGTTGGAGAAGACTCTTGAGAGTCCCTTGGACAGCAAGGAGATCCAGCCAGTCCATTCTGAAGGAGATCAGCCCTGGGATTTCTTTGGAAGGAATGATGCTAAAGCTGAAATTCCACAGTACTTTGGCCACCTCATGCGAAGAGTTGACTCATTGGAAAAGACTCTGATGCTGGGGGGGATTGGGGGCAAGAGGAGAAGGGGACGACGGAGGATGAGATGGCTGGATGGCATCACTGACTCGTTGGACGTGAGTCTGGGTGAACTCCGGGAGTTGGTGACGGACAGGGAGGCCTGGCGTGCTGCGATTCATGGGGTCACAGAGTTGGACAGGACTGAGCGACTGATCTGATCTGATAGGTCTCTGCCCTGCTTCCTGATACAGAGCTCCCCAAACTCCTGTAATTTCCTAAGAAAGAAGAGCACTGGGAGCATATTTTGTTCTAAAGGGGTGACTCTGCATCTGGGTGACTCCTGGATGGGAGCTGGTCACCTGAAATACCGAGCCATGAATAGAAGCTTAGAATTTTCAGCCATATCCCTCATCCTCCAGAAAGGAGAGAAGGGCTGGGAACGGAGATAATCATTGATCATGACTATGTGAAGAAACCTCTGTCAAATCCTAATAATACAGGTATCAGAGAGCTTCAAGCTGGCAAACACATCCACACTAGGAGGGTGATACACCCCAGCTCCATGAGGATGGACCCTCCCAGGCTCGACCCTGTGTGTCTTTTCATCAGGCTGTTCACCTGTATCCTCTATCACATTCTTTAATAAACTGGTAAACATATGTAAGTGTTTCCTTAGATTCTGTGAGCAGCTCAGGCAAATTAATGAGACCTGGGGGAGGGGTGGGTTAGAATAAATTAGATACAGGTTGAAATAGGATAGACATAGATTCATTAGAATCTACAGCTGGTGCGATCAGAAGCACAGATGATAATCTGAGCTTGTGACTGGTGTCTGAAAAGTGGGGAGGAAGGCAGTGTGCAATCTTGCGGGACTGAGCACTTATGGGATCTGACGCTATCTCCAAGTAGAGAGTGTTGGGATTGAATTAAATTATCAGACATTCAGTTGGTGTCCAACATTTGCTTGTAATTGTGGGGAAAAATCTGCATGGATTGGTGACCAGACATGTCAGAAATGAAGTGTTTTGTGTGGATAGTAAAGAAGACTCACAGGAAGACAGAACCCACATGGGAAGAACTAAGTTTCTCACCACACAGGAAGGAAAAAACTGAGTTTTTCTTACAAAAGAGCACTGCAAGAATTAGGATGCCAGGTTTCAGGACTGGTTTGGCATGTCTCCAGAAGTGAGCTATTTTTGCACTAATCATTTGATTTCCCTGAGCTCTGGTTCCTTGTCCATTGAGCAGAGGCAACATGCCTGTCACATCACAAATCTTATTTACGGTGATGATAACTGAGATAATGGACATGAAAACTCCAAAGTGTCACACTATTTCTGGCTTCAGCAAGAGATATGTAACCATCACTTACAATAATTCACATTTATTGAGCACTTACCATGTGCTGTAAGTTGTTATAAGTGCTTTACAAATATCAACAAATTTCATTCTCAGAACAACCCTATTTATAGACTGGGAAACTGAGCTCCAGAGAGGTGAAATAATTTCCCCAAGTCACATAATTTTCAATAGGTAGAATTGAGTTAGGAAGTGATAAATAAGGCCCCAGAAGCCATATTCTGTAAAGAAAAAAAAGTGGGGAAACAGAAAGGATCACTTTTGAAAAAGTAATTTTCAAAACATTTCCCTAACAATTATTAATTCAGAGAATTAATGATGAATACTTATGGAGCAAACACTATTTGTCAGGTGTTCTGCTAATTCTTAGAGAGTCAAGGAAAAGAAAATGTAATTTTCAAGGGTCCTTACAAGACACACAGTCTAGTAGTAGGAGTGGCAAAGACCCATCCATGATTTGCAGAGTGTTCTGGGGCCACTGAAGGACGCTCAGCCAGGCTTGACAGGGTCGGGGGAAGCATCCTGGTGAAGGTGACACAGAGGTGTGTATAAAGGACCAGCAAGATTCAGTGGCACAATCAATGGAAGGTGGAGAGAGACACTTTAGGAGGTGAGAACAGTAAGTCCATGATTAGGATATAGAATAGAACACGCAGGGAACAAACATGACGCAGATGATAGAACGTGATGTCATGTGGCCAGACTCCTGGTCTGATTGTACACCTCTGTACCTCTGGGAATGTCCCATTAGAATGGAAATCCTGAAAAGGGCAGAGAACTTGTATGTTATGGTCACTAATTATATCACCAATGCCTGGTACAAGGTGGTGCTCAATACATATTTGTTAAGTACAAACAAAAATACGTGGATGAATAGTATCTGAATAAATACTTGTTGAGAGAATTATTTAATAATAAACACAGAGCACCTCTGCAAATGAGGGCTTTCCTTGTGGTTCAGCTGGTAAAGAATCCGCCTGCAATGCTGGAGATTAGGGTTCTATCCCTGGGTTGGGAAGATCCCCTGAAGAAGGGAAAGGCTACCCACTGCAGTATTCTGGCCTGGAGAATTCCATGGACTGTATAGCCCATGGGGTCACAAAGAGTCGGAGATGACCGAGCGACTTTTACTCACTTCACCACTGCAAATGAGGTTGGGAAAGCTTCTAGCTTTCCTGTATATCCAGTGTAAACTCGATCAACTATCAGTCCAACTAGCTTGAGTTAGATCACAAGACACCTTGGGGCCAAGCACCTGCATTCATCTTAATGATTAGACAGTGAACCACTGAAGCTGGAAAGTGACACAGCCACATAGTAGTGAAAAAGATGACTACGGTGGCACTTTGGAGAATAATTCAGAGGAGGAGAAACTGATGATGGGAAAAACTCCATAGAAATATGTAGGACCATCTCACAGGAAGCCCCCGTGAAAAATGATAGAACAGTGAAAGGAAAAGTTAGCTTTCAAGGTAGGGTCTACTCTTACTTTTAATAACGCCATTCAATAAAAATTTGGATAAAAGCAAAACAGAGGGTTGAAGAATAATTTCAGAAAGACTAGAGAGACAGGATTTCCTACAGGGTGAACACTAGCTTAGAAAAATCAGGAGACTTAAGGTTTTGTCCTGGTGTGTCTTTAGCCTATGGTATGGTTGTTAGCAACTTGCTGGATTTCTGAGGGCCTAATTTCTCCTTCTGTAAAACAAAGCTGCTGAATCAATGGTCTCAAAGTTCTCCTCTGGCCCTACCATTCCAGGATCACGAGTTCTATCATCTCCTTTTCTTAAAAAAAAAAAAAAAAAAAATTATTTATTTTTGGTTGTGCTAGGTCTTCCTTGCTGCACACGACTTTCTCTAGTTGCAGTGAGCAGGGGCCACTCTTCATTGCTATTCTTTCTTGAGGCACCGCAGGCTTCTCACTGGGGTGGCTTCTTTTGTTGCAGAGCACAGGTTCTAGGCCCACAGGCTTCAGTGGTTGCGGCACATAGGCTCAGCTGTTGTTACAAATGGACTTAAGTTGCTCCACAGCACATAAAATCTTCCTGGATCAGGGATCAAACTTGTGTCCCCTGCATTGGTAGGCAGACTCTATCCACTGAAACACCAGGGAAGTTTGGTTCTATGACCTTCTGGTTTCTGCGATGATTGTTAAATTGCTGGATAGTGAATGACATAGCACTTAGACCCACAGATTGAAATGATTTTGGAGGAGAAAGCTACTGCAGTATGATCAGCTCAAACCTTTCATTTAACAGATAAGGTGACCACAGTTCAGCCATGTTAGTTGAAATGGCCAAGCTTATGTAGCTTGTTAAAGACAGAAGAGAGGATAGTGCTACTCTTAATCATCAAATTACATGCATCTGTTTATATATTACCGAAACATAGGCAACTTGGACCTGACCTTTTGTTACTTTTAATCTTAAATTTGAACTTCTGAACTCATTAATAGCTTAATCCAAAATAATTTTAATAGAATTTATGGTCTTTACTGATGAGTACTCATATATCTTAGATGACACCACCCTAATGGCAGAAAGTGAAGAGGGACTAAAAAGCCTCTTGATGAAAGTGAAAGAGGAGAGTGAAAAAGTTGGCTTAAAGCTCAACATTCAGAAAACTAAGATCATGGCATCCAGTCCCATCACTTCATGGGAAATAGATGGGGAAACAGTGGAAACAGTGGCTGACTTTATCTTTGGGGGCTCCAAAATCACTGCAGATGGTGACTGCAGCCATGAAATTAAAAGACGCTTACTCCTTAGAAGGAAAGTTATGACCAATCTAGATGGCATATTAAAAAGCAGAGACATTACTTTGTCAACAAAGGTCCATCTAGTCAAGGCTATGGTTTTTCCAGTGGTCATATATGGATGTGAGAGTTGGACTGTGAAGAAAGCTGAGTGCTGAAGAATTGATGCTTTTGAACTGTGGTGTTGGAGAAGACTCTTGAGAGTCCCTTGGACTGCAAGAAGATCCAACCAGTCCATTCTAAAGGAGATCAGTCCTGGGTGTTCACTGGAAGGACTAAAGCTCAAGCTGAAACTCTAATACTTTGGCCACCTCATAGGAAGAGTTGACTCATTGGAAAAGACCCTGATGCTGGGAGGGATTGGGGGCAGGAGGAGAAGGGGACGCCAGAGGATGAGATGGCTGGATGGCATCACTGACTTAATGGACATGAGTTTGTGTAAACTCTGGGAGTTGGTGATGGACAGGGTTGCTGGTGTGCTATGATTCATGAGGTCGCAAAGAGTCGGACACGACTGAGCGACTGAACTGAACTGAACTGATTCATATTTTCAAGCAGTAAATACAAAAGGAGAAAGGAAAAAAAAATCTCATCCTTTCATTTGTTAAACTCTTTTCTACTAAGTGTTAAAGATACAAAGATTAATAAGATCTGGACTAATTTCTAACGTCTTCGGTTCAGTTCAGTCGCTCAGTCGTGTCCGACTCTTTGCGACCCCATGAACCACAGCACACCAGGCCTCCCTGTCCATCACCAACTCCCGGAGTTCACCCAGACCCATATCCATTGAGTCGGTGATGCCATGTAACTATCTCATCCTCTGTCGTCCCCTTCTCCTCCTCCCCTCAATCTTTCCCAGAATGAGGATCTTTTCAAGTGAGTCAGTTCTTCGCATCAGGTGGCCAAAGTATTGGAGTTTCAGCTTCACTATCAGTCCTTCCAATGAATATTCAGGAATGATTTTCTTTAGGATGGACTGATTAGATCTCCTTGCTGTCCAAGGGACTCTCAAGAGTCTTCTCCAACACCATAGTTCAAAAGCATCAATTCTTCTGCACTCAGCTTTCTTTATAGTCCAACTCTCACATCCATACATGACTATTGGAAAAACCATAGCCTTTGGAAAAACCATAGCCTTGACTAGACAGACCTTTGTTGACAAAGTAATGTCTCTGCATTTCAATATGCTGTCTAGGTTGGTCATAACTTTCCTTCCAAAGAGTAAGCATATTTTAACTCCATGGCCACAATCACCATCTGCAGTGATTTTGGAGCCCAGTAAAATAAAGTCAGCCACTGTTTCTACTGTTTCCCCATCTATTTGCCATGAAATGATACCAGTTCTAAAATACTATGGTGATCCATCCTACTTCCAAATGTTATCATGTACCCTAACCTAGAGAGGAGGACAAATTTCCATTCATTAGTGTTAAGTTGTGTGTTTGTGTGTGTTAGTGCTATACAGTGTTTCACCTTTTGGAAGGGATTCATAACTTCACAAATATGTGTGCTTACTTATTGGATGTTCCGTGAAGGTTTGTCAGCAGAGTAAAGTTGTTTCTCACACTTCGCAAGCTGGCAAGGACCTAAAAGGAAAATATTTCCACAGTTAGGAGTGGTTAGGAACAAAAGGAGAGGGCTAGGTAGGTTCATAGACCACTCTTAGAAACTATACTCAGGGACAGAGCGAGAATGAGCCAGGCAGCATGATACGTACCTGGGCAAAAGGTGTTACAATCAAGTCATCGCCATGTCTGGTGAAAAGAGAGAGAGAGAAAAAAAAAAAAAAACTTTAAAATGTATTTGCATTATAACTATGACATATAAACTGTCATTAAACTTCATCGGTGTTAGCAACACAAATGTTAGACAAGTCATTCTACCTGGATATAAGGCAGGACTGATTTAGGCAGAGATGGGAATTTCAGGACCTTGAAAGAAAAAAGAAAAACCCACCAGGTTCATAGCTCCTAGATTTACAGTGGCTACACATAAAAACACTTGCAAGTAAGTTTATATCTTCAGGGTATATTCTCATTAAATAGCAGACCCAGAGAACTGTAATTCAAAGCGATTTGTGGATTTTGGTTGCCAGAGCCAGGAAATTCAAAGGGAGGGCTGCTCACAGGCACACACAGGGCTGGAAAAAATGGCCTAACAGTCTGGATAAAGGTTAACTTTGGATTTCCTGGCTTTTGTTGATTTGAACCACAGCCTTAATGCCATTTAAACACAGATTTCTGTCTGGGAATCCCATTACTTTTGTTTTTAATATAACTTTTTTCTTAAAGTACCCAAGGAAAAGCTTTTACGGGAGTGTAGGGATTGAACCTACTATTATCATATCACCATCTCTCACTTTGTCCCAAAGATTTGATTGAGCTGAGCCACATAAATTCTGTACTTGGGAATACTCAGAAGTGTGTTTTCAGGAGACTTCTCTCTCTGGTACAGGCTTTGATAAATCTTCTTAAATCCACATGGCAAGATCTCCATTAAAACCATTAGAGGACACGCTGGGCTGAGCTGTAGACACATAATCGGGCCAATTTGCTATCACAGTGTGAATCATAAGTTGCGCAGAAAGTAGTGGACAGTGACTTTCCTTCACTGTCTGATCATCTGCTTTGTATCATCGATCACTGCACAAATATGGCACTTATTTGCTAGCTATCAGAGTGCAACCAATGGTTATTAAGCACCTGCCCAGCACCAGGCATCAGGTGAGGCCTTGGGATCCAGGCTTGGATAACACCTGTATCCTTGGGGACCTCTTCTTTAGTGTGGGTTTTTATTTTAGGGTTTCATTTAGTACAATATTTTCTGTTCTACTGTGGTTTTTAGCTAGAAGTCCCCCTTCAATTTCATCTAGTAAACTTTCTGTGCATCTGCTTTGTACAGTGACTATAAAAAGAACACTGACAAGACTAAGCATTCTTTGAATGATTGCCATCTGTCAGGTCCTCCGGGAAGCCTCATTTAACTCTTGTAAGAAGACTTGAAGCAGCTAATCTTAGGCCTATTTTATAGATAATATCAAAGCTCAGAGTAGGTAAGCCATTGCTTAACCAGCACATAGCTAATAAATGGAAGAACTAAAACTATCAGATTCCAAAAATCTGTGCTATTAACCATTATGTTTTCCTATTTTTTGATGGCCCTGCATGGTTGACTAAATTCATGGTTGACAGAGTTCACGATCCCCTCAAATTAAAACAGGAGACAAAAAAAAAAAAAAAAATCCAAAACACTGCAGTAGATAGTATAAATCATATAAATATAGAATGAGAATATGAACAATAGATACTTAATGGGGGTACAAAGGAGAAGTGTTAATTACAGATCAGACAAGACAGGAAAGGTTTGATTGAACAGGTGGTATTTGAAATGAATTTGCAAGTATAGGCTTTAAAAGGTAGGGATGGTAGATGCTTCTAATGAGAGCAATACAAGAATAGAGGTCCTGAAATGGGAAAATACTGGACCTGGAGATGCTTGGTGGTTGTTTGGACAGAGCTGAGTACATAACAGACATTTGCAGAGGACAATACTCGAAGGTCCCCCACACTCATATTATGGACATTGTGAACAACGGTTGTGGAATTGGTGCTTAATTCTGCAGAAGAAATGAGGTTTGCGGTGAGATAGGCGAATGTGAAGTCAAGTGGGCCTTAGAAAGCATCACTACGAACAAAGCTAGTGGAGGTGATGGAATTCCAGTTGAGCTATTTCAAATCCTGGAAGATGATGCTGTGAAAGTGCTGCACTCAATATGCCAGCAAATTTGGAAAACTCAGCAGTGGCCACAGGATTGGAAAACGTCAGTTTTCATTCCAATCCCAAAGAAAGGCAACACCAAAGAATGCTCAAACTACCGCACAATTGCACTCATCACACATGCTAGTAAAGGAATGCTCAAAATTCTCCAAGCCAGGCTTCAGCAATACGTGAACTGTGAACTTCCAGATGTTCAAGCTGGTTTTAGAAAAGGCAGAGGAACCAGAGATCAAATTGCCAACATCCGCTGGATCATGAAAAAAGCAAGAGAGTTCCAGAAAAACATCTAGTTCTGCTTTATTGACTATGCCAAAGCCTTTGACTGTGTGGATCACAATAAACTGTGGAAAATTCTGAAAGAGATGGGAATACCAGACCACCTGACCTGCCTCTTGAGAAATCTGTATGCAGGTCAGGAAGCAACAGTTAGAACTGGGCATGGAACAACAGACTGGTTCCAAATAGGAAAAGGAGTACGTCAAGGCTGTATACTGTCACCCTGTTTATTTAACTTATATGCAGAGTACATCATGAGAAATGCTGGGCTGGAAGAAGCACAACCTGGAAATCAAGATTGCTGGGAGAAATATCAAGAACCTCAGACATGCAGATGATACCACCCTTATGGCAGAAAGTGAAGAGGAACTAAAAAGCCTCTTGATGAAAGTGAAAGAGGAGAGTGAAAAAGTTGGCTGAAAGCTCAACAATCAGAAAACGAAGATCATGGCATCTGGTCCCATCACTTCATGGCAAATAGATGGGGAAACAGTGGAAGCAGTGTCAGACTTTATTATTTTGGGCTCCAAAATCACTCAGATGGTGACTGCAGCCATGAAATTAAAGGATGCTTACTCCTTGGAAGGAAAGTTATGACCAAGCTTGATAGCATATTCAAAAGTAGAGACATTACTTTGCCAACAAAGGTCTGTCTAGTCAAGGCTATGGTTTTTCCAGTGGTCATGTATGGATGTGAGAGTTGGACTGTGAAGAAAGCTGCTGCTTCTGCTGCTAAGCTGCTTCAGTCGTGTCCGACTCTGTGCGACCCCATCCGAAGAATTGATGCTTTTGAACTGTGGTGTTGGAGAAGACTCCTGAGAGTCCCCTGGACTGCAAGGAGATCCAATTAGTCCGTTCTAAAGGAGATCAGTCCTGGGTATTCACTGGAAGGACTGGTGCTCAAGCTGAAACTCCAATACTTTGGCCACCTTATAGAAGAGTTGACTCATTGGAAAAGACTCTGATGCTGGGAGGGATTGGTGGCAGGAGCAGAAGGGGATGACAGAGGATGAGATGGCTGGATGGCATCACCAACTCGATGGACATGGGTTTGGGTGAACTCCAGGCATTGGACAGGGAGGCTGGCATGCTGCAATTCATGGGGTCGCAAAGAGTCAGACACGACTGAGTGACTGAACTGGCTAACTGAGGCGAACAGAAAAGTGCTTTGGAAAGCAAAATGCTATGGGCATGAGAGATAGAAGCGAGGGCAGCGCCAAGAAGAATGGTTGGAAGGATGTTGCTGTCAGTCAGATGAGAAGACTTTGGTGAGGGAGAGGAAGAAACAAGCAAAGACAACTGGAAGAGACCCTGAACATGTTGCCAAGGACTTGGCATTAGTTGGATACGGTTCATAAAGAAACACTATTTTCATTTTTAGAACAGGTATCTGGGAAAATAGTGAAGTCATGAGTAGAAATAAAAAAGTGAGGAGGAGTTGGAGGAGATGTGTCACTTTCTCACACATTGAGTTTTAAGATACTCATTGATATCCTGGTGGAAATAGCAAGTGGGAAGACTAAAATATGGGGATTAGAGCTAGAGATTTAGGACTTACTTACAATAATGGGCAACCACTGAAGTAATGGCAGAGAGTGGCTTCATGGATGGGAGTATATAGAGAGATTCAAAGGAAGAACCTCAGGGTTCTTGGAGAGGAGTGAAAACGAGAGACAGAGTAAGAGTGAAGAGACATGCAGTTGTAATAAATGCAGGGTGGTGAGATGTTACAAGAACTGCCCCTTCCCAAGCTTTTTTGGGGGGATGAACTTCAGATGGGTGAAATAGCCTACTATTTGTTCAGATTTCTCCTGTGAAGTTCATATTGTTCAGAAGACATCCTGGGTGAGTTGGGAATACAGTGACAGTGTTAGACTTAAGTAGATCAGCTATGGCTCCTGGATTTCTGGAATCTACATTCCCAACAAAAGTTAAATAATATGAGCAAATTTCACACATAAATAGTGCCAAAAGCTGATATACTTTTGCATGAATAGGGAGCTACTAAAACTGTACAAACTAATGATTCAAGGCAGGTTAAAAAAATTCAGACAGTGAGCGAGTATGAAGCCTGGCCAGCAGCACACAGGCACCTGGGCCAACTTGGGTTCATCTGGTGTGGAGCTCAGGCGTGGACCCACAGCAGGTAGCCCAAGCTCAACATTCAGAAAACTAAGATCATGGCATCTGGTCCCATCACTTCATGGCAAACAGATGTGGAAAGAATGGAAACAGTAACAGACTTCATTTTTTTGAGCTCCGAAATCACTGCAGATGGTAACTGCAGTCATGAAATTAAAAGACGCTTGCTCCTTGGAGGAAAAGTTATGACCAACCTAGACAGCATATTAAAAAGCAGAGACATTACTTTGCTAACAAAGGTAAGTCTAGTCAAAGCTATGATTTTTCCAGTAGTCATGTATGAATGTGAGAGTTGGACTGTGAAGAAAACTGAGTGCCTAAGAATTGATGCTTTTGAACTGTGGTATTGGAGAAGACTCTTGAGAGTCCCTTGGACAGCAAGGAGACCCAATGAGTCCATCCTAAAGGAAATCAGTCCTGAATATTCATTGGAAGGACTGATGGTGAAGCTGAAACTCCAATACTTTGGCCATCTGATGCAAAGAACCGACTCATTTGAAAACGTCCTGATGCTGGGAAAGATTGAGGGCAGGAGGAGAAGGGGACAACAAAGGATGAGATGGTTGAATGGCATCACCAACTCAATGGACATGAGTTTGAGTCAACTCCAGGAGTTGGTGATGAACAGGGAGGCCTGGTGTGCTGCAGTCCATGGGGTCGCAAAGAGTTGGACAAGACTGAGTGGCTGAACTGAAATGAACTGAAATAAAAAAATTCAGAGGGCCCTGTTTTGTCAAAATCACTTTATTATGAAACTTCTGAAATTTATGAGAGTAGAACATTCAGAGGCAAGCGATGAATGTTCAGATCCTGAGCACTGGGTCCCTTGAAGAATTTGAACTGTAAAAGCTAAGGCTGTATGTCAGACAGTAACTGCTATAGAAACGATCAGATAATCTGTAGATAAGAAAACGAAAAAACTTCTGTTTGAGTACAGCCATATAATTTATAAAACTAGTTCAAATTTTTTAAATCATAATTTGATATATGAATAAGAAAAGGGAATGAATATAACAAAATACTTGATTGATTATAGAAACTGATGTAGTTGTTAGTTGCCCAAACCACTAGAGAGGGCACTATCCCACAGGAACAAAACCAGATATTCAGAACCATGGCACGAGCACCATCTAGCGACAAACCCAGCACATTACAATTTTGTAGGCTAATTGGAGACGAGTACTGCCTAGAGAATCCCAGGGACTGCGGGGCCTGGTGGGCTGCCCTCTATGGGGTCGCACAGAGTTGGACACGACTGAAGCGACTTAGCAGCAGCAGCAGCAATTCTGAGGGTCTTAATGGCTTCCCAGGTGGCTCAGTGATAAAGAATCTGCCTGCCAATGCTGGAGGCTTGGGTTTGATTCCTGGGTCAGGGAGATGCCCATTTCCTGGAAGGAAATGGCAACCCACTCCAGTATTCTTGCCTGGAAGATCCCATGGACAGAGGAGCCTGGCAGGCTATAGTCCCTGGGGTCTCGGACACAGCTTAGCAACCAAACAACAACTCTGTGGGTCTTAATTGAGTGTGGGTCTGCTCTCAACAATGAAATACTTTTCTACAAAGCAAAAATGCTTCTTCCTACTGCTGCACTCTGGACTTTATCAATTTCACCTTTCTGTTTCCTATCTACACGCAGAATTTTACTTGTACGTTTTTTTGTAACATTGATTTTAGGCTGTCTTAGAGAAATAGACTATACTGTAGTTAAGAGTACAGCTTTTGCCGCCAGACGGCTTTTGGTTTGCTTCTCAGCTGCACTATTACAAACTATGGGACTCTTACAACGTGTTGTGAGATTTAAATGCGTTATTATGTATGTACCACTCTTACAACAGTGCTTGGCACATAAAAGCACTTTTGCTCTTCTGTAATTAAAAATTGCATGGCTATTTTCCCAACTGGTGAGAACTTCTTTAAGACAATCATTTCTGCCCCCATTAAAATCAAGAGTGCTAATATTTATACTGTACTTTACAGTTACAAAGCATTTTCCTGTGTCTTATTTCATGTGGTAAGGGAATGTCCTTGACCCTAGGGAATGGTGTAAGCACTGATCTTGTTGGTCAAGGCTGAAACCTGCCTCTCTCTCATCCCACAGTCAACCACCACCATCTGTGGATCCTAACTTGCAAATATTTATTAATTGCCCACTAGATCTGTTCTAACATAGAATCCAATCCTTTATTATGTAAATTACCAAAGCTCCTCCCATTTGGCTCTTGGAAATAGCTTTAGGCTTTGTCCACCCTCCAAACTGTTCTTTAGATTGTAATCAGTTATCTTTCAAAAACTTTTGTCTGATTATGTATCTTCCTGCTTAAAAGCCTTTAGTAGCTCCAGGCTGCTTGCCTGCAGCATAAATGCTAAGTCCTCACAGGCCCTTCCTGGTGAGGGTCCTGCTTATTTTTCTAGCAAGTCTCTCACCACTTCCTCATCTTTTTGCATTCTTTGCCTGAGCCACACAGAGCTGTGGTTCCCCAAAACATTCTTGAGAACTAGAGTTGGTGAGCACATGGCCCTTCTTCCTGCACACCCTTCTGCTAATTCCTCTAGTTTAGCTGTAATTCCTCAAAGTAGGCCTCTCACTTTGCCAGGCCAGATCTCTCAAAGTCCTGGGCATCCCTTTCTACCATTGCCGTTTTCTGAAGATATTACAACTATCTATTGACTTGGCTTAGTCAGTAAAGAATCTGCCTGCAATGTGGCAGACCCAGGTTTGATCCCTGGGTGGGGAATATCCCCTGGAGGAGGGCATGGCAATCCACTCCAGTATTCTTGCCTGGAGAATCCAATGGACAGAGGAGCCGGGTGGGCTACAGTCCATGGAATCGCAAAGGGTAGGACATGACTGAGTGACTAAGTACAGCACATTGACTTACTAATATTTTAGCTCCCTTGAAGACACAGAAGATGTCTCATTTGCTTGCAAGGTGTCTAAATGTAAGCAAGTTTTGTTCAAAGAAAGGATGGGTATAATTTTTGTAAGCTGGAAAGGTAGGCAGAGCAGAGATTTGTATCATTATTTTTATTTTTCATCATTATTTAGTCCGTTTATATACTGAATATCCATATGGTTTAGTCATCCAGATTACCTGAATTTGAGTTGTGTTTCCCTGTTTACTGGGCAAATTACTTAACCTCTCTGTGCTCCACTGTTCTCCTCTTTAAGAGAAGACAATTATAGTACCAAGACAGTCACAGTACCACCAAGACAATTACAGTACCAAAACAATGATAGTACTACAATACTGAATTATAGTATTCATGCATTAAGGGGAATAAATGAGTTACAATACGTAAACACTTCAAATAGTTATAGGAAATGCTTAGTAAATGTGTGCTTTTATTCATAGATAATTTAGACACTATGAAAAACATTCAGTGTCTTAAAGTTATGGTACTAGTAGGTATAATGGCTGTAACTCAAGTCTTAGATACCACATTGTATTTTTTTGGTAGCCCATCAATAAACAGGTCTTAAATTTAAGTGGGCTGTTATTTCTACTTTTCCTCTTGGTTTTCAGATCTCATTTCCCGTGACTGCTCTCTCTAGAAATCACTTCTCACATCAACAGTAGCTTTAAAAACTTGTCTGTATAAGACTGCAAATAGGATGACTAAATAAAGGAAACAGGGATCTTCCTTCCCTGTGGCTTTACTGGTGGATAATCAAAGGTGGTTCTGCCCAGGTTGGTTCCTCCAAAGTTTTGGACAATATAACTGGCCTTTGGTATATAGACGCACTCCATTAAAGATGACCAGAACACAGGAACTGAACAGAGATCAATAAATTATTGCCACATCTAAGAAAGCAAGGGGAACTTCCTTTTGGGATCCAATGGTCATCTAGTTTTCTTTACTAGAAACCCTTCTTTCAATCTCTTTTGTTGCTGTATGTTAAAGCCCCTTTTAGTTTTCCATTCACATTTTTACTTAGTCATCTGTTCATTCATTCTCCCTGCCTATATTTTTCCTCCTGAAAGAGTTCAGATGAAAACCTGTAAAAAGACAGCATGGTCTCTACTGTTAAGATTTAATGCCAAGGAATTATGCAGGATGTTCTACCTCTTATGTGCATTCATGACTCTTCTGTGCTGGATATGAGGACTCCTGAGTGGGGAACACGCTGCAGCCCTCACCCCACAGCCTTCACGTGAAGATTCCAGCTCTATTATTGTCTTTCTTTCTCTTGACTTTGTGAATAGAAGGCAGGAGAAGCAGCAAGAGGTTCAGGGACTGTGGTTCCTCTATTTATGTCAAGTCATCCTGAAGAGTAATAGTTGGGTCAAATAGCTTTGAGAGAATGACTTCAGTTTAGCTCAAGATACCTGTGTAAATCTGCCTACAATACAGGAGACCTGGGTTTGATTCCTGGATTGGGAAGACTCCTTGAAGGAGGAAATGGGAATCCACTCCAGTATTCTTGCCTGGAGAATTCCATGGACAGAGAAGCCTGGTGGGCTGTGGTCCATGGGGTCACAAACAGTTGGACATAACTGAAAAGACTGAGCACACACCCATGTAAAACGGGATTTTCCAACGTAGTCCTGATAAAATGAAATTCCAGAAGAATCTGGATATTCAAGTCCTACTTCTTGCTGTGTTTAGAAATATAAATTCCTAAACTGACAAATACATGAAAGTTTTACTGTCATGTTGAAATATTTGCAAAACAACATTGTGTGCTATTTTTATTCACTCAAAAATGTTAATATATTTTGTTATCAGTATCTTTGACAGGATGAGATCATGTTGTCAAATGTTTTTTCTTGGGAAGGACTATTCTTTATTTTGAAAGTGTGCCCCATGTTTTAAAGTTTGTTTTTTTTTTTTTTTAAGTGAGAATGATACTAGTTATTTTGCATATATAATTCTTATCTGTCTAAATCTAAAGTTGGCAACACTCTATAGGTTCTAAAGTTAGGGGAAATTTTTGCTGGTTGATAAAACTGAAAAGAGGCTAACCATTAATTTAGGGACCCTGGATGCAGAGTCATTCAGAACTAGATGTCTGTTTCTACAGCTATAGACTGAGTTGAACTGTGATCTTTAAGATCTCTTCAAGTTCAAAATTTCTATAACCTTTTGATTGTAAGTAAGGAATTGGTGGAGTTTAATTTTAAATTTGGTTAGAATCTGCTGGGAAGCCTCTGAGTGACCCGGAGACACATCAAGCTGTTTGTCATGAGTCTGGGGGAGCCACCAGCTGCTGTCCAAAGTTAGTCTTTCTCCCATGAAACACTCTGAATGAGGCTCTAATTACCTCCATCTTGCCACATCTTCCGCCCAGGGAGGAGAAAGGTGAAAGGTGTTTGTTTTGGTGGAAGAGAAAATTCCAGGTATGTTCACTGTCAAAGTCTCCATTTGAGCCTTGGTCAGAAACTTCCTTAGCACTACGTGATCTACAGCAAAGAGGTATCTACCCTGCATTCACGTTTTCTACCTCTTAGTAGAGATTCTACTTTGCAGTTTGAAGAGCATGCTAAGTCACTTCAGTCGTGTCCGACTCTGTGCGGCCCCATAGATGGCAGCCCACCAGGCTCCCCCATCCCTGGGATTCTCCGGGCAAGAACACTGGAGTGGGGTGCCATTTCCTTCTCCAATGCATGAAAGTGAAAAGTGAAAGTGAAGTCACTCAGTCGTGTCCGGCCCTCAGCGACCCCACGGACTGCAGCCCACCAGGCTCCTCCGTCCATGGGATTTTCCAGGCAAGAGTACTGGAGTGGGGTGCCATTGCCTCGGCAGAGTCCAAAAGTTTTGCCTGTACAAAACTGCCTGTCTTATCTACATCAAGGGATAATAGCGTAGCACAGAGTCATATAGGAGGGGTAGGTTTCTCAACTTCTCAGAATCTCTGTTTCATCCTCTATAGAGAAGAGATAATAATGCCGCCCACCTGACAGGACTGTGGCAAAGATTAAAAAGCATAACATATGTAAACAAACAGGGCTCCCTGGTATGCACTAACTGAATGCTTCCTTCCACATAACACCAGAGTTCCTCTTTCTTATGTAACTGTAACCTTCCTGAGAACATGCAACTTTTTTGAGAATAGCATTTATTTTTTAACTTCTCTGTGATTTTTCCACTATTCTGTTCATCTTTTACTCCCAGAGCCTGGCACACTGCCTGGAACATAGGTGAGCTTCAGTAGAGAAAGTGAAAGTAAAAGTTGCTCAGTTGTGTCTGACTCTTTGCGACCACATAGACCGTACAGTCCATGCAATTCTCCAGTCCAGAACACTGGAGTGGGTAGCCTTTCCCTTCTCCAGGGGATCTTCCCAACCCAGGGATCGAACCCAGGTCTCCCTCATTGCAGGCAGATTGTTTAGCAGCTTAGCCACAAGGGAAGCCCTGATTGTCAGTAAATATTAGCCAAATGAGTTTTGGTCCACCAATGATTGAGATGTTTTAGGGCAGGAGTGCTTCTATTAAGGGCTTTCTAGATGGCTCAGTGGCAAAGAATCCACCTGCCAATGCAGAAGATGCAGGAGACTTGGGTTCTATTCCTGGGACAGGAAAATCCCCTGGAGGAGGAAATGGCAACCCACATCAGTATTCTTGCTTGGAGAATTCTATGGATAGAGGAGACTGGTAGACTATAGTCTATATGATTGCAGAGTCAGACACGACTGAGCGACTGAGTACATGCTTCTATTAAAATTAGCTGGTAGAAGTGCCCTGGGGCATATTATCTTATTGGTTGGTTTAAAATACCCTGTGCCCCTTTCACAAAAGGGTGACCCTTTTTAGCTTCCTTTCCAACAACTGAGGAGAGCCCAGTGGAACTTTCCAGTTTGGAGACTTTAGGGAGCTACTGATATTTTTATAACATATGATATTAAAAACAATTGTACATGTGCCCAGAAAACTTTTAAGGCTCGCATTCCATCATCCAATTTTATTTGGTTTCAGAAACTCAATAAATAAGTAACACAACCCTGTCACTGTTCTTTAAATACAAATTAGAGATCTCCAGTTAATAGCAGCAAAACAGAAATATCAGCCATGCTTAATAGGGTGGTGGAAGTGTGTCCTGTCTCACCTAGGAGCCAGGCAATAAGTGGGCATTGTGTCAAGGTTCCAGAGAAGGGACACAGACATGTGACTAGATGACAATTCACTAAATGTTACCCAGCAAAGGCCACTCAGAGAAGTTGCATGTCACCAACCACCTTTCCTTCTCTGCTATAGCCTGATGTAAACTGCACATGCCTTGCAAAGTCAGATTGTGGTTTGCAAAAAACTGTTAAGGTTCTCGTGCCATAAACGATTCAGCAGTTCAGGAAATGAAGCTGATTTTTTTTTTTAAGTATTAGAGAATGAACTTCAGCAGGGAGGGGAGACTAGGGGAAAGAGATACTTAGGGAGTTTGGGTACAAGGTGCTATATTTAAAATGGATAACTAACAAGGTCCTACTGTTTAGCACAGGAAACTCTGCTCAATGTTATGTGGCAGCCTGGATGGGAGGGAGGTTCGGGGGAGAATGGATACATGTATGTATATGACTGAGTCCCTTTGTTGTCCATCTGAAACTATCACATTGTTGATTGGCTATACTCCAGTATAAAATCAAAAGCTTAAAAAGTATCAATAACAGAAGTAAAGCAAACACTGTGCCTAAGGTTTTTAAACACTCTTGTGGATCCTCTATACATTTCGCACTCAAGAGAGCATGTATGCCCTTAAGGTGGTTATCATTGTCATCTCTGCTCCTGTTCACTTTTTTTCTCCCTCTTCCCTTGTGTTAAAGGGGAACAGTGTTGCTCCTCTGATGTGTTAAAGGTGAGGTAAGTGTGAGACAGGGAGCCAGACAGCTCGTACTTACTGCTCACTTGGAAGTGAAGAATTTCTTGACATCGCCTTCGGTGACAAGTCATAGTCGCTGTCTGATCTGTACAGAAAGGACTCTCTGCGCTGGCTGTGCCCGGGGAAGGTGGCATGAAGAACCAGCCCAGAAGAAGAGCTGGCCTGGGGGTCCAGTGGGCTCCGACCTGGGGAAGGGCCATTTTCCACATCAAAGCTTAAAGAGAAAGAAAAAAACCCAGTCACATGAGAACTGACATACAGACACGGAGAACCACGTGTGCTGGGCACGTTACATAGCATTTCACACGCCACGGAGTTTTATGTCTCCAAACAGCTCTGAGTTGCAGTCATCCTCAATATCTTTTATATAAAAAGTCATCTAATCCTCTATTTTATATAAAGGGAACAGTCCACAGAAGTTTAGTCATTAGCAAAGAGTGGAACCAGGATTGGATCCCCAGCACAAAGTCCTATGGCCTTTCAGCGGCATGATAACTTTAACAAATTCATAAAATGAACTGGTGATAATAAGCGACTCCAGATACAGCATCTAACACAGCTCTAAGTGCCAGACACTCAACTATCACTTGAATGAGTCTTCTTAGCTGGGAGACTTCTTTCTGCCATAAATAAATACCACAGTCTCATTAAAGATACAATGTGCATATTTCTGACTGTTTTTAGGAACAAAGTGCTATCCTGAAAACACCCACTGGCTGATTAAACGGGAGGCCCAGTCTGCAACTTACCATTCATACTCAAGTTTAAGCACAGAAAATAACTTAATTAATCTAATAATGCTAAATAGGCCTTCAGGGCAGCAGAGCTTTCTTTCTGGAGGAGAGAGGATGCAGCTATTGACTCAAAAGAAAGAGTATTGTTGAGATTTCTGGTCAGTCTCCCTCACTCTGGAATGGTACCCTCAAGTCCAGATTCATTTGAACAATTTCTGAACAATGACCACACAGGCGGAAGCAGTAGACTCTGTCTATTTTCTCTCTCCCAGTCCTGGTATTACCTTAGGTACTCTGTCTTTCCCGTGCTTTCCACCATCCTCTCTATATTTTTCCTGCATGCACAACCTCAGACTGGCAGTAACCCTCTTGCCTAGCATTTCTCTAGACCACTCACTGCCCTCCAGCTAAAGCTCTGCAGAAAGCTGTTGGAGAAGTTACAGGATGCTCTCTTTTCCAGGCTGGACCACAGTAGTGGGCTTACTTCATACTCATCCAGCTGCCACGATTTATTTCTACATTTGTGATTCCTTTTGTTCACTAGTTCTTCCAGCCTATGTTCTTGCAGTGGATGTTTTTAGTTTACAGATGGCTTTCTCATTTATTATTTCATTTACAATCCTTATCATGACCCTGTGAACTCCACAGTATGATTCCACTCTACATTTGAGGAAGATGAGGCTTCGAGAGATTTTAAATGCCTGCATGAAGGCACAGGCTAGTAAATGTGCAAGGAGAATTGGAAAATCCAAGTTTTCCAACTCAGTCTTCTACAATGTCACACTTCTGTAATCACAGAGCTTCTCAATGGCTTTCTGGGTAGAGTGAAACTTCCTTTCAGTCTCTACATTCAGACAAAAGTTGCGCTTGGTATGTAGAGAGTCAGTCGGATTATGAGCAACCCTGGCTGTTATCTGGAGTGAAGGCAGGGGAGGCAGCAAATTATGCTGAAGCTGTAGGTTTTACTGAAACAGGGAAATAAGAAATGAGAGAATCTGGGGTTATAATGCTTCCCCAGAGACCATTCCGAGAAGCTGCTTTTAGCCAACCCGCAGACTCTAGGTGTCTGATAAGAAGCAGCAAGTGAGAATCTCCCATGAAGAGGACAAGGAAGAGCCATAACAATCCAATATACGTATTTGGGCTTTCATGGTACTGCAGATGGATTTTCACAGCAGGCTCATGGTCTGGGATGGGACGATCTTTCAGACTCTGCAGGCAAGCAGGCAGGTGGGCAATCACTCACACATTTCAGCCTGTTTGCCAGCCTGCCCGGAGGTAAAGCTATGTTGTAAGGCAAATATATTGCAGCAAGTGAAAATATAATGTAAGCTGACTTACAAATTTCCCTTGGGTGAGATCTATACTAGTCGTTGAGCAAAATAAAGAGCTCCTTTGTGGATAAGGACTTCTTTGTGCCACCTGGAGCCTGTAGTACGACTAGGTCTTGATGTCAGCTCTGAACTCTTCTTTAAGACAAAGATGGCAGGCTCTTAATAGGTAAAGATGGGACTACATAAAGCTTAAGAGTGGGCATAAGCTTTGAACTTTTATGAGTAACCATGCAGTACTTCATTTGGTCTCTGTCTATACATCCTTAATGGGTATTAAAACACTGAAATACTTTGGTAACAGCTGGCAGCCAGCCCCTGCCCCCAGACCCTCCAGGAGCCGCTGGACCTCCTGGTTATCCAGTAACTGAAGGGTTGATGTCTGGAACAGCAGGGGGCCTCCACCTTCAGCACGGTGGCCTGTGTCCATTTAATTGGTCAGTGTCCATGCGGTACCAGTCATTAAATATTATGAATGTCACTTCTGTGTATATCTGTGCTAAACTCTTAGAAGAGTTGCCAAGTGGGTATGCCTACCAAACTGTCAGAACTTTTTCCATTAAGGGTTTCCATCAGGGCTCAATCTGCCCTCCTTCCTGCTGCAGGCAGGAATTCCTAGTGGGAAGACAACAAGTCTGCAAGTATTACCTTTTAAGTAGATGTCACAAAGCATGTGCCCCCCAGTTTTTGTATCCAGGAGGTTTGGTCCTGCCAGGTAAGCAGGGACTAGACCCAGACCCTCAAACTCTCTCCCTGTCGCTTCCCTTTGTTTTCTGTTTTCTTTCTTTTTTACCCTGCCTAAATTCATAGAAGAGCCTGCCAGAATCCCGAAGCCAAAGAAGAATTCCCTGGGGGCAAAGAAGCAGATTCAAGGAGACAAAGGGCCTTTCATATTCCCTGGGGCATGTTTCAAAGCAACCAACACAGATGTACAACTTAGGAACAAACATGAATCACCAACCAGACACCAGCCCCAGTCACAGCAAAATTAGCAGACAGACATCACAATGCATCCCACAGATCCAGGGTGGGAAGAGGGGTGTGGGCAAGGGCAAGACGCAGGACAGACTTAACAAGCAAAACAAATACACCACACAAACTGAAATACAATTAGGGGGAAAGTGGAATCTGAAATATCGGAAACTAACATACAAAAGGGTAATTATTTATTTAGGGCTTTTTTGCTTCTGCCTTCGGAGAAGGAAGTGGCTTAATCAGCACCCATATTTCACCTTAGCGTGCATGCTAAGTCACTTCAGTCATGTCCAACTCTTTGTGACCCTATGGACTGTAGCCCACCAGGCTCCTCTGTCCATGGGATTCTCCAGGCAAGAATACTGGAGTGGGTTGCCAGGCCCTCCTTGAGGGGATCTACCTGACCCAGGGATAGAACCTGCATCTCTTACATCTCTTGCATTGGCAGGCAGGTTCTTTACCACTGGCGCCACCAGGGAAGCCATATTTCACCTTTAGGCTTCATTATATTAAAAATATTATCATAAAACTAACTAAGGATGTGATATAAAATGTAAACAACAGAGAAAAAACATTAGCAGTTTAATATTTTTTCTGACTATTAATATTTTTCCTGCAGGCTTAAATCATGATTTTTTTCACAAGTTTTTTTTTCCCCCCACATACTGTACCGTTTCCAGAATCATCATTTTCCACGCCTATGGAACTTAACAGTTCACCCAGAAGTTGTTCCAAACCTCTTGAGGCATTTTCCATGATCACTGATATCTTTGAGCTTACAAGTACTTCAATATTTGGATGAGTTCATTGAGAAGTTTCGGATAGATTGAGAGGATGTCATGGACAGGCTTCTGAATATTTGATGGTACCTGCCCATATCCAGCATATGGACTGAAACAGTATGAAAAGCAGCCTTTTCCCAAGGATTGGAAACAAGCTCCCCACCACCAGTCCTGCCCTCTGATGTCCAGGATTCTGTATGCTGCCGTCCTATGTGATTCAGCATGCTTTGGCAGATCACCCTGGACTGAATCAATCACTTGTTATCTAAGACCTAATATTTTAACAACTTCTTCCTGCTTTGATTCTAGAGGTCTCAGCTTCCCAAAGCAGTGTTGGTAGTGGGTGATGCTGCGTGTGGGAGGTAGTGCTCCCCATAACTGGAATGCCCTTCATCCCACTGTTTCCAATAAGTCACCCTTTCAAATTCAGCTCATATCACCTCCTCCAGTAAATATTTTCTAACACTGCAGCTACCAGTTCGATCTAGATACATGCTCTTTCTTTGTGATCCACTAGATGTCTTTATAGCAATACATGATCACAGTACTTGTGATCTCTATTTAATTCTCCCTTTATTTAACCATCTTCTTATCTAGCTGCTCTCCAATAGATTCTTAACCCCAAAAAAGAAGGAACCAATATTACTCACTTTTGTATCCTGGGCATCTGGATTTGTTGTTTTTGTTTACTCGCTAAGACGTGTCCAACACTTAGTGACCCCATGAACTTATTTTACCAGACTTCTCTGTCCATGGGATTTTCTAGGCAAGAGTACTGGAGTGGGTTGCCATTTCCTCCTCCAGGGAATCTTTCTGACCCAGGAATTGAACCATGTCTCCTGCACTGACAGGCAGATTCTTTTGCACTCATCTCACATGCTAGCGAAGTAATGCTCAAAATTCTCCAAGCAAGGCTTCAACAGTACAGGAACCAAGAACTTGCAGATGTTCAAGTTGGATTTAGAAAAGGCAGAGGAACCAGAGATCAAATTGCCAACATCCGTTGGGTCATAGAAAAAGCAAGAGAGTTCCAGAAAAATGTCTACTTCTGCTTTATTGACTATGCCAAAGCATTTGACTGTATGGATCACAACAAACTGTGGAAAATTCTTAAAGAGATGGGAATACTAGACCACCTTACCTGCCTCCTGAGAAATCTGTATGCAGGTCAAGAAGCAACAGCTAGAACTGGACATGGAACAACAGACTGATTCCAAATAGAGAAAGGAATATGTCAAGGCTGCATGTTGTCACACTGTTTATTTAACTTACATGCAGAGTACATCATGTGAAATGCTGGGCTGGATGAAGCACAAACTGGAATCAAGACTGCTGGGAGAAACATCAGTAACCTCATATAAGCAGATGACACCACCCTTATGGCAGAAATCAAAGAAGAACTAAATAGCCTCTTGATAAAAGTGAAAGAGGAGAGTGAAAAAGCTGGCTGAAAACGCAACATTCAGAAAACTGAGATCATGGCATCCAGTTCCATCACTTCATGGGAAATAGATGGGGAAACAGTGGAAATAGTGTCAGACTTTATTTTGGGGGGCTCCAAAACCACTGCAGATGGTGACTGCAGCCATGAAATTAAAAGACGCTTACTCCTTGGAAGAAAAGCTATGACTAACCTAGATAGCATATTAAAAAGCAGAGACATTACTTTGCTGACAAAGGTCTGTCTAGTCAAAGCTATGGTTTTTGCAGTAGTCATGTATGGATGTGAGAGTTGGACCATAAAGAAAGCTGAGTGCTGAAGAATTGATGCTTTTGAACCATGGTGTTGGTGAAGACTCTTGAGAGTCCCTTGGATTGCAAGAGATCAAACCACTCAATCTTAAAGGAAATTAGTCCTGAATATTCATTGCAAGGACTGATGCTGAAGCTGAAGCTCCAATATTTTGGTCACCTGATGAGAAGAACTGACTCACTGGAAAAGACCCTGATAATGGGAAAGACTGAAGGCAGGAGGAGAAGGGGAAGACAGAGGATGAGATGGTGGGATGGCATCACTGACTGGATGGACATGAGTTTGAGCAAGCTCCGGGAGCTGGTGATGGACAGGGAAACCTGATGTGCTGCAGTCCAGGGAGTTGCAAATAGCCGGACACGACTGAGTGGCTGAACTGGGCCAAGGGATCTGGATTAGAGCCTTATAAATAGCAGGTCTTTAAAAATGCTGGCTGAACCAATGAAAGAATACTGCAACTCACTGCGAAATGTTCCTCATGTACCTTCCCTCTTCCTGCCTCCCTACCCTCAATCTCAATTCCCACTGGCAGGTGTTTCTGCTGTTTCCTTCAAATGAGTCTATGCAGGTGCAGCATTAACTTATTTGATAAGTTTTGTGAGACAATGACCTAAAAGTAAAAATAAAAAAAAAAATAAAAAGCACTGTTCTCCCTGAACAAAAATCACTGGGTTAGATGTTCGAGATGGTGATAGCTTTATGACAAACCCCCATGATGAGAAAAGCGTTCCTGTACCAGCTTCTGTCTGCCATCTTCTCATCTCTTGCTTTTTAATAAAAGCAGGAACCTTCTCTGCCCTTCTTTCTCCCCTAATGGATTCCATTCCCTGGGAGTCCACGCAAAGCCAGCCCCGCACTGGTGCTAAGAGGGAGCCAGCAGGTGGCAGAAGACAGCTACAGCTTCCCCAGCCTCCACCTGGAGAAGGTGGGGCTGCTTGCCAGTCTCCAAGGGAGAAATAGGACTGAAGCCTTATTCATAAGCCTGGGAGGAAAAATCGGGGATAAAGAACAGAAGCACAAGGTGTACATGAAACCTTTTATTACACCAAGAGAAGCTGTACTTTCAAGAATTCAAGTTAAGCCAGGTGGTTGCAGAATTGCCTGCAATTGTCCCCAGGGTGGTTGTTTCTAGATCCCTAATTACCTGTGCATACCCCAATTTCTGTAACAAAGAGTCTTGAAGCAACATTCTAGGAATCATTCGTTTCTGAATCAGAGGAGACTTTCTTTGAAAACTCATTCCTTCTCTAGGTAATATATCATCGAATTTTCACAACTCTGGGCTGATTTTCCTCCCCTCATTTCCAAAAGGAGAAAACAGAAGTCTCCAAAATCTGAAACGTCATTTGAAAAATCCCCAAATGTGGCCTCTTTTAATTACATCCTGTCAACTGCACTCAGGGCCCTCTGTTCCGTGTCCCCACAGACCCTTTCTGAGCCCAGAACCTACCACGCTGGATTGGATTTCTCTGTTTACTTATCTCTCTCACTCCACTGGACTGTGGCCTTGAAGCCGGGACTAAGCCTTATTCGTTTTGTATTCCTAAGGCTTTGAACTGAATTTCATGCCAGAGGCATCCTACAAACATTTATTGAATGAATACATCTCACCAGTTTTTATCTCTTATCTGACAAAAAGCCATTTCTATTTGGATTAAAACCTCCGGCAGGTAAAACCTCAGAGGAGTCCCCAGATGTAATCGAGAGAATCCACTTTCCCCAACCTCCCTGCAGTGTGTCAGGAACTCCACGCCAGGAGTTGCAGCTTTGGAGAACTTTTTTGAGTATCATAAGGTATATGTTTGGCTATTGTGTATGTTTTTATGTGTGTGTTTGGGGGTAGTGGTATATTCTTGAAAAATGCAGTGTTTCTTTAAAGTTCTGTTGGAAAACACTTCCATCAGTTATACTCAGAAACTAACACCTTCTAAAGCTTGCTTTTCACTTTGATAAAATATACCATTCCCTTATATACTTAGATTAGCTATCACCTCCATGTGCTATCTGGTCCCTGTGGATGGGGAAGCTGCACAGTGGCATGCATTTTGCCCATAGTTACAGTGACCTACCTTTATAGAATTAATTTGCAAGCTGCAGTGAGTCCTAATTTCGAATGAAGGACTTAACTATGCAAAATCACAGCCAGCATGAGGCAGAGCCCATGTCTCTGCTGAAAACAGGCAGCTCTCTGGCTATAGTTACAGCAGAATATCCCGGTCTTGCCCTAAAAATCCAGTTCCGGAGTCTTGACTTCCCTCCCATAGAGTAGGAAAGAAAACTATTATGTTCAACTCATCTGAATTGCAAAAGCAGCTTAGCATGGCTTTCCTTTTCTCCTAGCACCTTTGAAAATTACATCCACTGCAATACTCCAAATCTACTTTCCCCACAGAGACGTTTAGACCAAGGGAGCAGAGTAGTGCCCAAGAGCCCTGGGATTCTGGAGCCCTGGCTTCCAGTTTCTGCTCTGGGGAAAAATAACTTGATATGAAACAGGGACTCTCTGTATGCACCCCTACACCCAAACCTTAGTCTTTCCCCACTGAAATGAATGAAGACATGAATCCATAGAAGATCTCTAAGGTATGTCTGAGATCAAATATCTTACATGTACGCTTGTGTGCTAAGTCGCTTCAGTTGTGTCTGACTCTTTGCAACCCTATGTACTGTAGCCTGCCAGGCTCCTCTGTCCATGGGATTCTCCAGGCAAGAATACTGGAACGGGTTGCCATGCCCTCCCCAGGGGATTTTCCCAACCCAGGGATTGAACCTGTGTCTCTCGTGTCTCCTACAGTGGCAGGTGGGCTCTTCACCACTAGTGCTACCTAAACATATCTTGCAGAGATTTTCAAAACAAAAGAAGTATTGGTTCTCAAGAGTGATTTAGTGTGGTTTTATACTGTTGTGATAATTCATTCACTCAACAAATATTTATGAAACAAGGAGTTATTCGAGACCTGAGAATTCAACAATGTGTAAGACAAGGTCCTTGTGGGGAGGGATGGACAATAAATAAATCAAATGTGATAATTTCAGACAGTGATAAAAGCTATGGAGAAGATAAAGCATAATAGTATGGCAGACATACGTATAGAGAAGAATGTTTCTGGTTTGGGTGTCAGCAGGCCCACTCTACACAGCTGCATAGACTGTCTATACTGGGCACACCACCCACCTTCCTCAGATGGTGTCCTTTGAGTTGAAACCAGAAAGAGGTAGTAACAAACTGTGTTACGGTTTTTTTTTCCAATCTGCATTTACACACACTTTTAAACTTAAAAAACTGGATCAAATGATATTTGGGGTTAAATATGGTGCCGTTTAGTAAGCTAGTGATATAATTTTCCTTTTCCCTGAGTTCAGTTAGTTGTTCCGTTGTCTCATACAGCTCTCTCCGCATTGATATCTATCTATTGACGTATCTCTCCACTAGCACTTGTCCAGCAGAATTTTTAGCAATCTCATCTGCCCACAAAGGGCTGTGAAACTCAGAGACACAGAACTTCTTTTTCATATTATTTATCCCATTGCTAAGGGTCATGTCTATCAGAAGTACTTAGCAAATGTCTAATGAATAAACAAAATGAAGGAATGAATGGTTTGAAACCAAGTATCTTGTTCTGACTCCTCTTTGATGCCCTCCATAGACTGCACAGGTGTACTTCTCCAACAAAAGCAAATGTAAGTGGTGTGGGGATGCGGAGTCATCTCCTGCCCTCTGCTGTGATCGCCCTGAAAAGAAGGAGGAGTTTGTTACCAAATACCACTTGTAAAGAAGGCTGTAACACTTTCCATAAGGCACCGAGCCCAGTGTGTTAGTCATTCAGTCATGTCTGATTCTTTGTGACCCTGTGGACTGTAGACCTCCAGGCTCCTCGTCCATGGAATTCTCCAGGCAAGAATACTGGAGTAGGTTGTCATTTCCTTCTCCAGGGGATCTTCCTAACCCAGGGATCAAACCTGGGTCTCCTGCATTCCAGGTGGACTCTTTACCATCTGAACCACCAGGGAAGCCTAAGAAAAAGGCAAATGATCCTGCTTGTCAATGATCATCCTCATTCCTTGATGTTGATGGTGTTAGGGATGGAAATGACATGAATATTCCTCTTGATGTTCCTTTGGCTGAGGATTCTATGTTGCAAGTTCATTTATTTGTTTCTTGAGATCCTTTCTCAGGTTGTTAACATTTCACTAAGGAAATGCATCAATTAAAAAAGTAATACCAATGCCTACTTTTTCTAATGGGATTATAAAATGTGGGTCATTTAAAAATATTTGTTTCAAATGTTTAGGAGTATATTTTAATGATCCTTTAGTAACTTCACACTGTGCTATTCCTATATGATTTGATGCATAAGAAAACTAGTACCAAATATAAACAGACCTACCTCATAATTACAAGAACATTATTTCTAATATGCTTACAAAGTGATCTGCCTATTTCTAGGTAAAAAATAATTTTCAGAAATAAAAATGTTATAAAGTATATGTTTCTCTATGTTTCCTAATTAGGGCTAAAATTTGGCAAACTCACTCTCAAACTTTTATCCACTAATACTTTCCGAGACAGAATAACAGTAAAGGCAGTGATTCTCAGGAAAGGTAGGGGTCTTCCAGATGAGAAGAATTCTCATTCTCCTGTGTGAGAATGTGTTTTGTATGTTGACTTTATAAAGCAGTGGTGTGGGAGGGTGGAGACTCACCATAAGGTTGAGAACTTACTTCTTTGTGTTGCTACTGACCTAGTTGCCCTTGGGATGTACAATTTCTCTTACCAGCTCTATATTTCTCAGTCTACATTCACTCCTCTTCCTAAGAGGTTATTGCAAAAGATATTCAAATGGTGTCTTAACAAGATATAAATACTTTCATTTATGTTTGGTAGCCCTGCCAATTATAAACCTAATTATTAATGAAATAAAGTATTTATTAAGAAATACAGTGCCAGCTTCCAGTAGCTCAAAGGCAAGTGAAATCACCTTTGAGAGAAATGAGATTGATTTAGGAAAACCATTTTTTACTCAACCAGTGATGGCTTCAAGAAACTGTTGCTTTCTTTTATAAATTCTCACATACCATCTGGAAACCAGTTACAGAATTCTGCTTGAAATCTATAGCTAAAATATTGTAGGTAAACGGTCATTTGGTATGCTTGTATATACTCCAATAATGGGGGACATGTTAACCCCATGAGATACTGAATTTCACTTTTTCAAATTGTATTTATTTCATTATTTAAAACTTGGGCCAGAAAAGTTGAATTTATTTTAATCTTTAGTCTGAACCTCCTCCCTCCACTTACCTAGTCTTCCTCATTGTGGTAAATGAAGCCACTATCTCTTCAGCTGAATCATCCATGATTTTACATCTTTCCTCAACTCCCCTTCCTCTTTTTCTGTTGATCAATAAGTCCTATCCTTCCTACCTCAAAACTGTACACTCTATCTCTGCTGCTACCACTGTTTCAGGGCATTGAAATCTCACTTGAACTAGCATAGCCACCCTATGAATCTTGCTTATACCCTCTCTTCATCCTCCAAACCTTTCTCCACACAACAGCAAGAGCAATTCCTTAACACGTACAGCAAATCATGTCATTGCATTTGGCATAAAATCCAAACTCCTTACCTGGATTACAAATCCCTACATAGTATTACCCCTGCCACTGCCACCTCAGCTTGTACCACACTCCCCTCTTCTGCTCAGTATGATTCAGCTTCAAGGGCTTCTTTTCTGTTCCAGAAAGATGTCAAATCCTTTCCCACATCAGCAGTTTTGCATGTGTGTTTGTTCACTGGTATATTTTCTTTGCTTTGAATAGTTCCTGGCTTACAGAAAGTGCTGAACAAATATTTGTTGAATGAATGAATAAATGCTACTCTTTGCTTATTATCTCCTCCACTCTTTGTATGGCTACCTTCTTCTCATTCTTTAAGCCTTGAATTAAGGCACTTACTAAAAATTCCTTCCCCAACCCATTGTTTAAATAGGGCCTCTTTGCATCACAGTACTACTACAATTTTTTTTGCTACATCTATTTGTGCATTGTTTTGAAATTGTCTTCCTCTTGCTAAAACTCCAAGCTTCAAGAGGATCATTTGTTGTATTTACCAATGTATTACCTAGTGCCTGGCAATGTGCCTGGGACATATTGCTAGTTGTGGATCAATGTCTATTCAGTGGATTAATGAATAAATAAATGAGTGTGTAAGTATATTAAACACCAACAATCAACTTATTGATTCAAAGCAGATCCAACTAATTGCTATTTTAAAAACAATACTTCTTCATTAGGAGAAGGACTCATTTATTGATTTCCTGTCATTGGCATTCGCCCACACGAATCCTTAGGAAGTTCAAATTGAACATATCAGTTGGCATAAAAACTTGTTACAGGTTTGAAGCATCTTTTGTGATTATTACTCTGGACTTATTTCAGAAAATGAAACTAGTTCTAAGATCAAATTTCACAAGTCCTTGACCTTTTAGAGAGAACTTCAAGTAGGTGTTGAGGTCTGCATTGAGGCTGCCTTTCCAGTCCTAAGCTTGTGAAATGCCACTACTTAATATTTCAAGAACTTTGTATTTCAAAAAACTACATTCTTTTGGGAACAAATAGGCTATATATCTCCTTTTTGGTGGAGGCAGGAGGGTGGAGGGAGTGGCAGTATGGTTTGCTATTAACTCAAATAATCATAAAATTGGAAATCATTGCCTCAGCCTCCGGTCTACAGAGCACTTAATAGTGTTTACGTCTGTTAACATCTGGCCTCCAAATGTTATCAGTCTTGAACACTGCACCTGCAGACAGCCTGGTATTTGAGTTTTAAATATGTTCTTTTGGAAAGGAGGGAGGGGTGAGAGAAGGAAGATAAGAGAAATAGAGGTAGAAAAATGAGGTCACAGGATCTTTTCTCCTTGACTTTGGCGGTAAAATTATAAAGGTGACACTTTTTTGTTTTTTTCCTACAGACACAGTGTGTGTGCCTGGCTATGTGTTATGTGTTTGGTAGACATTAACTCATTTCATTGCTATAATCACTCTGTGGGGAAGATATTAACATGATTCCGTGGATGTGAAACCTGAAGTTCAAAGCGTTTAAATACTTTGCTGAAGACCACTCAGCTATTGAATGGTGGATCTTGGATTTAAACTCAGTTTGATTGGAACCATTAACAGATTCAATTAACTCACTCCTATCAATAAATATCTGCTCAGTCTCTCCTCTTGTTACCATCAGTAAAACTCCATGATGATATGTGAAGTCAAGTCTTCTGTTCTGAACCCCACCCTTCCTCCCTATTCAAAGACTGTGCTGGTTTATTTGCTCCTGCATCATTTTCCATTTTGCATATCAGCAAATAATCAAACTTTAAAGATTTATATCTAAGCACAATAAAAAGTCCACAATAAAAAATAACAAAAAGACTTCTGCCAGATAAAATTTGAAAGAATTCATCATCAGCAGACTTGAAGTATAAGAAATGGTAAAGAAAATCCTTTAGGCAGAAGGAAAATATCAGATGAAACTTTGAATATACACACAAAAAATGAAGGGTTTTTTGCTTCTTATTAAAATATCTGAAAAATATAATTGACTGAAAAGCCAAAAAAAATAATATATTTGATATTTATGACACATGTAGAAGTAAGCCGTATAACAGTAAGTACACAGAGGCAAAGGGAGAAATCGAAATTATTGTGGAAAAGTTATTATACTATAGGTACTGCTTAAAGGAAGACTGTCGTAAGCTAAAACTTATACTAGAATCTCCAAGTGAAAGTGTGAAAGTGTTAGTCGCTCAGTCAGGTCCAACTCTTTGCAACTCCACGGACTATAAAATATCTGAAAAATATAATTGACTAAAAAGGCTCCTGAACCCCACACTTCCTCCCTATTCAAAGACTGTGTGGAATTCTCCAGGCAAGAATACTGGAATGGGTAGCCATTACCTTCTTCAGGGGATCTTCCTGACCCAGGGATCAAACCTGGGTCTGCTGCATTGAATACAGATTCTTTACCATCTGAGTCACCAGGGAAGCCCTCAAGTAACCATTAATTTTCCTTTTTTTTGAATGAACAGCTACACCTAAGGAAATAAGGTGGAAGCACAAAGTACTTAATTATCCAAAACAGAGCACCTGCTGTTGTTTAGTGCTCAGTCATGTCCAGCTCTTTGCGACCCCATGGACTGCAGCACACCAGCCTTCCCTGTCCTTCTCTATCTTCCAGAGAAGGAGCAGAGAACAAAGCTGAGCAGGGAAGGAGAGAAAAAAGTATATAATGTACAGATAAGACAAACAGAAAATAAATATCAACATGGCAACTTTAAACCTGACCATATTAACAGTCTCTTTAAATGTAAGTGGTCTTAACACCATAATTGAAAAACAGACATTTTCAAAATGGATAAAAGAGCATGACTCAGCCGTATGCTGCCTATAAGAAGTCACTTTAAATACATAGACACAAATAAATTAAAGGGAAAAGAATAAAAAAAGATGTATCATGATAACACTGATCAAAAGAAATCTAGAATGGCCATATTAAAAGAACAAATAGATTTCAGAGCAAAGACTACTAACAGGATAAAGAGGGGCATTTCACAATGATAAAGAGGATATAACAATTCTAACAACTGTTGTGCCTAACAACATTATTTCAAAATGCATGAAACAAAAAAGGACAAGTTGAGCAATTTACAAGCATAACCTCAATAATTGATAGATCAAATAGAAGCCCCCCAAATATATAGAAGGCTCAAAAATCACTATCAATGTGACCTAATTGACTGATAGAGAGCTACACTCAGCAACAACTGAATACACATTCTTTTCAAGTGCACATGGACATTTACCAAGATAGGTAATATTCTAGGCCATAAAACAAGTTCAACAGGTTTTTAAGAATTCAAGGATACAAAATATGTCCTTTGATCAGAGTGAAATTAAATTAGAAATCACACCAGAACGCTAATAATGTTCCATGTATTTGGAATTACACATTCTAAATAACTCATGAGTTAAGGATAAAATCCAAAGAGAAACAGTATTTTTAACTGAATTAAATGTAAAAATGTGACATATCAAAATCTGTGGGATGCAGCTAAAGCAGGGAAATCTATAGTGCTAAATTTTTATTAGGAAAGAATAAAATAAATGACCTCACTTTCTAGGTTAAGAAACTAGGGGAAACAAGAGCAAATGAAACCCAAAGAAGTAGAAGAAGGAGGATGGGGAGGACGAGGAGGGGAAGGAGGGAGGAGAGGTTACAGTGGAAATAGAATAGAGGAAGAGAGAGAGAGAATCAGCAAAGCCAAAATAAGTTCTTTGTGTAACCACCATAACTGACAGACATTCAGCCAGATTTATCAGGGGAAAGAAAGAGACCATATGGATTAACAATATTAGGAATGAGAGAGGAGACATCAGTACAGATTCTAAAGTTATTATAAAAATAACAGCGAAATATGACAACTAATTTGACAAAAGCTGAAATGGATAAATTTCTTGAAAACAAGTTACCAAAGGTTACTCAAGAAGAAAGAGACACTGTGATAGGCCTATATCTATTACAGAAATTGTATTTTAATATGTAAAACATTCCCACAAAGAAAACTGCAAGCCCAGATGGCTTCCCTGGTGAATTCTGCCAAAAATCTAAAGAAGTGATAATACTAATTCTACATACTCGTTCAGAAAATTGAAAAAGAAGGAATGCTTCCCAACTCACTATATAAGGTCAGCGTTTCTCTGATGCTTTCTCTAAAATTAGACAAAGACAACCCAAGAAAAGAAAACTGTAATTTCCACCATGAACACACATGCAAAAGTACTCAACAAAATTATAGCAAATTGAATCAAATAATATATAAAAAGGAGGACAACTATGATCAAGGGGGCTTTATCCAAGGAATATAAGGTTGTTATAAACACTCAAAGGTTAATCAAAGTAATTCATATTAATAGAAGATAAAAAATATGATCATCCTAGTAGATGTAGGAAAAAATATGATAAAATTAAACATCTATTCCTGATTAAAAAAAACTTCCAGAAACCTAGTAATAGAATGGAAATTTCTCAACCAGGTAAATAGAATCTCTGAATTCTAAAAAGAATCTAAAAAGAAAAATGCTACATCATACTTAAGAGTGAAAGACTGAATTATTTACCATTAAAATTAGGGAAAAAGAATGTCTGTTCTCATCACTTCTATTTAGAATTTTACTAGAGGTTCTAGTCAGTTTAACAGGCAAGACAAAGATACAAAGGCATCTCTACTAGAAAAAGAGGAAGTAAAATTGTTTCTGTTCATAGATAATATGATTGTCTCTGTCAAAAACTCATTGCAACTTTGTTGTAGTTAAAAACGGAAGCAACCTAAATGTTTATCCATTATAAACATTTTATAATAAACATATTATAAAATATTCATACAATGCAATACCACTTAGCAATAAAAAGGGATAAACTTAAAAAAACACACAAAACTTGTGATTACTATACATATCTCTCCATCTATTGCCTTACTTTCTTAGACTCTTTTTTTTTTTTTTTAAGCAAAACACTTCAAAATGTTGCCTCTATTTGCTGTCTCCATTTCCTCAACATTTATGTTCTTGGTGGGGTAAAGTGTCTGCCTGCAATGCAGGAGACCTGGGTTCGATCCCTGGGTCAGGAAGATCCCCTGGAGAAGGAAATGGCAACCCACTCCAGTACTCTTGCCTGGAAAATCCCATGGACAGAGAAGGCTGGTAGACTACAGTCCATGGGATCGCAAAGAGTGGGACACGAATGAGCGACTTCACTTTCTTTCACTTTAACATACCATAATGAAGATTTGGTTCACAGTACTTCATAGGAAATTCCTTCTGTCAAGATCATCAGTGTCTTACATCTTGCCCAAACCAACGATTAATTCTTAGGTACCATCTTTCTCAAAATGTCAGGAGCATTTGACATAAATCTCTCTTATTTTGACTTTCAAGATATCATCTTCTCCTGCTCTTCTTCCTGTTTCATTGTCTTTCCTAAGTCTACATGTTGGACAGTCCCTGGTCTCAGCTCACAGATTTGTTTTTTCTTTATCTACACTCATTTCCTATGTGATTTTATCATTGCTCTTATCATGGTATAAAATGTTACCTGTTCACTAATGACGCACTAATGTGTTTAAAACAATGTAATAACAGTACAATGAATGGCCGAGAGGCTGGAAACTTCAGGAGGAACAAAGACTATTTAAAGGACAAATGTTTAAAAATGTGGTGCAGATGCCAGAGGCTGCCAGAGAGGGGCCCAGACTGTGCTTTTCAGTGTATTCGAAACACTGTCTGCACTGCTTTTATGCATCACTGTCCTCAGCTCTGGTGGTAATTTTATGTAAAATGCATCCAATTTCTATAAAACTACTTAGCATTGATTTTACATCTGAAGAGTTTCAGAGATGTCAACGTTCCAAAAATAAATGGTATCATGATTCTATTAGAGCTTAAGCAAAGTCTCCAGGCTTTGCTGTTCCTTGCCATTATTTTTGGAAATTAAATCTTCCTGTAATTTAAACCAAATGCCTCTGAGCAGGTCACAGTTTGCCCTCATCAGGGTAGGCAATGACTCTTTTCCTTCCCCAAAACCAAGGTTAAGGTGGGGCCAGTCAGGCTTGTGGGTGGGGGTGGCCTTACCAGCACAGTCTCCTTGGGGAACCCTGAGGATCCTTTTTACCTCACACCTGACCCTCACAAGGAGAATGAGAGCCCTAATTCACTAGGACAGGTTTCAGCTTTTTTTTCCCAGAGCAATCCTTTCGAAAGAGAATTACAGGATCCATGTTTTGAAGTAGATAGAAAAGATTTAATTTTTTAGCCAATGTGAATTCACTTTCCTCTTCAGGTATCAATTCCTATTCATGACTCCTTATTTTGGAAAGGGCATTGTTACTTTACAAATGCATCTTTTAAATAACATCAATAAGCATTGCCTCCAAATTTAAGTTCTGAAAAAACAAACTGGCAAAGCATTCTCTTCTTTTCAGTTGCTTCTCCTACTTCTCCATGCTTTGACTGACTCAGAACAGTTAAACAAGTCATTGGAAAGGCTGATTTATTTGATAAAGACATCCCCTGAATATGTTTTCTCAGTTCTGTCAATAATCCTATTTCCTTGTTTTATCTTTTCACAAACAATTCTCTCAACATGGATTTCCTCTTTAATACTCAATTATCTTAGCTTACTGGTAAATTACCCAGTCAAACCAAAACATCAGGTTCAGTAATCAAAAGGACAGAGGGCTCTTCACGTAGTGTTTATGACTCACATATCTCTGACTCACAGATGGATGTACTGTGTTCTGTGCAACCTCAGTAATGTGGCATTACTTGGACAAATAAAAGCTGTCACCTTACGCAGTCTAGCTGAGTTTCTTACATGTTTCCTTCTCAATTTTATAAATGAGTCATTTAACTTCTTGAATATTCTTTAACATATTTTTTTTAAGTTCTGTTCTGAATTATGACCATCCTACTCTAGACAAGGAAGCCATAATACACTTTCTACTTCTCCACACAGGTTTTACAACTTAGGAACTATTTTAATACAGAATTGGGAGATGGTTAAGGTCATATATTGATTGTTTAACATAAGTAGAAGCAACTTTTATTCTTATTAGGAAAATTGAGTTTGGGAATAGTTGATTTTTTTTTCTGTTTTTAGGCTAACAGTTCTCCTGATGCACAAACTATAAATTTCATTGTTATCTTAGAAAAAATATGACAGAAAAGGGCAGGATACTCTCAAACATCCCTTAATAATTCCTTCAGTGGGATTATCATATCTGTGGGTACTCAAGGCACTTTTCAAATAATTTTTTAAAAAATTTCAGCACAAAATACAAAGTGCAATTTGTATTCTTACACCAAATACTCTGCTGCTGCTGCTGCTGCTGGTGCTGCTAAGTCGCTTCAGTTGTATCCGACTCTGTGCGACCCCATAGACGGCAGCCCAGCAGGCTCCGCCGACCCTGGGATTCTCCAGGCAAGAACACTGAAGTGGGTTGCCATTTCCCTCTCCAATGCATGAAAGTGAAAAGGGAAAGTGAAGTCGCTCAGTCGTGCCCGACTCTTAGTGACCCCATGGACTGCAGCCTTCCAGGCTCCTCTGTCCATGGGATTTTCCAGGCAAGAGTACTGGAGTGGGGTGCCATTACCTTCTCCCACCAAATACTCTAATACATCACTAATGCAGACTCAGAAGAAAGTTCAGACTCTTCTGTCAGATAGTCAAGGTTCTAATGGTGTGACTTGAACCTGATCATCTATGCTTGGATCTCTTATCTGTGCTTCAGTCAGGCTGAATTACACACTCTCCCAGAGCCATATGATTTGCTTCTGCTTATGTTCTTCCTATTTCCTAGACTATCCTTCCATCTGGAATATGCTTTCTGACATTTTCACAAATTTAGAGCCACGCGTGAGCAAGGGACTATGTAGGGGATGGAAAGCCCAAGAATTAGGGAGAATTCAGCAGCTCTAACTGTGGGAGTGACTGCCTAGAGACTGTTAAGCTTCTCTGTGTTGTCAGCCCCATTAAGAAATACTCAGAGTGACTCAAGGGGTCCTATATATAGTGGGAAGTGATTGCCCTGGAAAAGCTCTCCTTAGAAGCAGTTTAATGTAATGGATCATGCAGAGGCTCAGACTGAGACAGACAGATGTGGGTCTGAACAGAAGCCTTGCCATTTGCTAACTAAAAGAGAGGCCTTGGATTTAACTCTTCTGAACCTTAGTTTCCTTATGTGTAGAATCATGATAGAAGAAAAAACTAAAGGGTCAAATTGAAAAATATGTGTAAAAATGTAGAAGTTCAGTTCTACAGTTCGCTAGCAATGCCAACACAGGACAAATGCAGAACAGAGATGAAAGTATGGTTTTAGACAGCAGACCCCTGAGATTTTATCATTACCTGCCCATACTCCTAAAACGTAGTTTTCCAAGATTTGTAGATATCACATAGCAGACCCAAATTTTTTCATGTGATCTTAGAACCTGTCGAAGTGTGGAGCAGGAATTCAGCAAAGAGCTGAGAATCCTTAGATCTGTGAAAGTGTGTTGTCCCACCCAGTAACAGAGGCTCTGAGGACAACAACACAAAGCAGAGGACTGAACAGAATCTTGGAAGATAAATAACCCAGAAAGAGCCAGACTGTAAGGCAGGCATGGGACTGGCTGCCCAGAGGCTCACGCAGTCTTAGTTTCCTACTCTGCTTTGAGGCTAAGAGTGTCCACGTGACATAGTTTTGGCCAGTGAGATGTAGGTGCAAGTCTCTGGGAAAGGGGTTCCTTCCTAAATCTTAGGTCAGACATAAAAAAAAAAAAAAAAAACTGCTATTTTTTAAGGTCGAAAACCAGCAATTTCAAATGTTCAACCTAGAGAAGACAAACCTTTCTACCTAGGACAGCTCTTTATCCTTTGCTTTTTACTCTTTCCTCCTCTTTTTGTCCCCTGAAACAGGGAATTCAATGCACAGACAATAACAATCTTACGGCTTTGAGGATAAGGACCAGGGTGGCAGGAAAAGAAGATAAAAGGACTCCAATGAGTAATGTAAGGTCCTGGATTATCTACTTCTGATGTTCCTGTTCCATGAGACAAAGACAGCCCTCACTGTTCAGCCACTTCTGTAGGGAGTCTTGCTTATACCTGGAAATACCCCTGGTAGATGTCATGGTGCTGAGTCAGAAGGCAGAGAACCAATAGACCTTACCTGGGCTGAAAATCTGACCCCAGAGAACTGGTTTCAGGGAGTAAAGTACCTCTCAAGATGATCAAAAACACCTAGAGTAGAAGCAAACCTTATGCTGTCCCTGGAGGCAACACAGTATGATTCCTTTTCTGGAAAAGAAAGTGAGGGAAGGTGAGGGAAAGGCCAAGAGGAGAAGGAACACAGTTCCAGGAGAGCTGCAGTTTTAAACAGAGTGATCTGGTTAGCAAAGCAGATTCTGAGGGAATATTTGGCTGAGGAAACTGGAAGTCAAATGGTCCGAAGGCAAGAACATCCCTGATTTATTTTTTTAATTGAAGGATGGTTGCTGCTGCTAAGTCACTTCAGTCGTGTCTGACTCTGTGCGACCCCGTAGACAGCAGCCCACCAGGCTCCCCCATCCCTGGGATTCTCCAGGCAAGAACACTGGAGTGCGTTGCCATTTCCTTCTCCAATGCATGAAAGTGAAAAGTGAAAGTGAAGTCGCTCAGTCCTGTCTGACTCTTAGCGACCCCATGGTCTGCAGCCCACCAGGCTCCTCTGTCCATGAGATTTTCCACGCAAGAGTACTGGAGTGGGGTGCCATTGCCTTCTCCGGATGGTTGCTATAGACTATTATATGTTACAGAAGAACAATATAGTGACTCACAATTTTTAAAGGGCATACTCCATTGATAGTTATTATAAAATATTGGCTATATCCCCCTTGTACAATTTATCCTTGTAGATTATTTTATATCTAGTAGTTTGTATCTTTACTCCCCTACCTCTTTGTTAACTCTCTCCCTTTCCTTCTCCCCACTAGTTTGTTCTCTATATCTGTGAGTCTGCTTCATTTTTGTTCTATTATACTAGTTTATTGTATTTTTTAGATTCCATATATAAGTGATATCATACAGTATTTGTCTGTCTCTTATTTCACTTAGCATAGTTGAATAACAGCAAATAGGCCAGTGGTAGCTGGAGCGACTTCACTTTCACTTTTCACTTGCATGCACTGGAGAAGGAAATGGCAACCCACTCCAGTGTTCTTGCCTGGAGAATCCCAGGGACGGCAGAGCCTGGTGGGCTGCTGTCTATGGGGTCGCACAGAGTCGGACACGACTGAAGTGACTTAGCAGCAGCAGCAGCTGGAGCAAAGTAAGCAAGGGAGAGAGCAGGAGATGAAGGTAGGGGGCTGTTTTATACAGAGTTTTCATAAAGCATGTGTGAGAAAGACAGGGCCAATGATGCCTGCAAGGCTTTATACCTGAGCAATTAGAAAGACTGAGATGTCATCCATCTTCTGAAATGAGGAAGACAGTGGAAGAAGCCAGTTTTGGGCCTGGGGGTGAAGACCAGATCACATTAAGTTTGAGATGGCAGACATCAAAGAAGAGATGTCAACTGGGCAGCTGGATATAAGTGGAGAGATATACATTTCAGGTTCATATGAATGTTTCCCAGATTGCTAAATCAAGAGTAGTCTGTAAAAGGATGCTCATAGTTTTTTGAAAAATGAATGATACATTTGTATTTGCATCTATATTTTCTCAGTCTCCTGTACACTGATATTTATCTGATCCAGTCGATATGAGAAGTTTGGGGAGATTTAGGTGAAATAATGTATTCAATATATAAAAGGCATCACAGAAAAAAAGCAAGACAAAGGTAACAGATCCTTAAAGCTCTAAAAATAAAAGGTATGACAGAATAAATGTTCAAAGAACTAATACCCAATAGATACATTATGTACTTATATTTTTCCAGAAATTTTGTTAAGCACTATGCATAAATTAACATATTTAATCTTTTCAGTCAATTGATGAGGTGCCATGGTAAAGAACCCACCTACCAATACAGCAGACTTAAGAGATGAGGGTTTGATCCCTGGGTTGGGACAATCCCCTGGAGGAGGAAATGGCAACCCACTCTAAGATCCTTGCTTGGAGAATTCCAAGAATTGACAGAGAAGCCTGGCGGGCTATAGTCAGTAGAGCTGCAAAGAGTCTGACATGACTTAGCATGCATGTTTAAATTAACAAATTTAATCTTTCTAATCAATTGATCAGGTATATAATATTTTAAACTTTTTATTTTTCTTATAAAAGAGGATACTGATGTTCGGACAACTTAACAATCTTGCTCAAGGTCAGAGAGCTGGGAAGCAGCAGGACCTGGATTGATACAAAGATTTTTTTTTACTCCTGAATGAATGTTCTTAACCAGAGTAACAAACTAAGAAGCTCTTAGGGCCAATGTAAATTCATGCAGTGATTCCTATAGGCAGTGCTGACCCATGTACACAGGGGTGTCAAATGGGCATCTTAGACTCCACGTGGCCAAAACAGAATCCTTTATTTTCCCAACTAAATCTGTTTCTCCTTTACTCATTTAGCTTCCCGTATCAATTAATGGCACTGTCATCTGCCAGTTGCTTAAGCCAAAAACCCAGGAATTGTCCTTGATCTCTCCCTTTTCCTCATCTGATACATCCAAATCATCAGTAAGGCTCAATGGTTCTATTTTCAGTATTTATCCCATGTTTGTAAATTTTATTCAGATTCACAGTTCCAGCCATGATTTTAAGCTGACATTATCTGTATTATTTTTTTTTCAGTACTCACTGGTCTTCCTGTTTCCATTCTTGGCTCCTATAATCAGTTTTGCCCATAGCAACCAGAATTAACTTTAAATATATATATATATTTAAAGTGTATATATATATATATATATATACACACACACATACACACACACACCAGATAGCTGTTCATCATGTTTGGAATAACACCCCACATCCTCAATATAACTTACATGACTCTCTGTGATCTACTCTCTGCGTCTGACCTTATTTTAAACTAGTGTCCCTCTTGCTCATTGTATTTTTAGTTGTATTGACCTTCCTCAAACAAACCAAACTCTTCCTGCCACAGGGTCTTGCTCTTGCTGTTGGCTTTGTTTACCATCCTCTGTCCCTGGTTCTTCATATCATTGAGGCCTCAGAGCAAATGTCATTTCAGGAAGGTCTTCCTGATCTGTTCCATCTATATTATCACTTCCTCTTACAAACACCAACACAGCATCATCTTATTTTATTTACTTCATTATGTTCTTATCATTACCGGAATTTTTCCTGTTGCTTGATTTGTTGACTCATTTTCATCAGTCTTTCTCCAGGAGAATGTAAGCCTCCTGAGATCTGAGACCCTATCCTTTCTTATTCCCTGCAGGGCCTAGCACATTGCCTGACACATAGAAGAGCTTCAACAAAGTTCTGTTAAATTGATTGATTGATTGATTGATTAGTTGAATATCAGATAATAGGTAGAAACTATTGGTATCTTAGAGAACTGAATACATACTCAATGTATAAAAAATAAATTAAAAAAATACTTTATTGGCCAAATCCAAAGGTCTTATGGAATTTACAATCCCTACAGTCCACCATTTCACCTCATGGCCCATCCTCACCAATTCCACAAGGTTGAAGACATAAAAACCTAGAGACAGAATGAATGACACTGGATTTTAGAGTTGTTGTTCAGTTGCTAAGTCATGTCCCAGTCTTGGCAAGCCCACAGACTGCAGCACACCAGGCTGCAGGACCCGCAGGACACTTCACTATCTCCCAGAGTTTGGTCAAACTCATGTGCATTTAATGAGAGATGCCATCCAATCATCTCATCCTCTGTTGCCCTCTTCTTCTCCTGACCTCAATCTTTCCCAGAATCAGGGTCTTTTCCAGTGAATCAGTTCTTCACATCAGGTGGCCAAAGTATTGGAGCTTCAGCTTCAGCATCAGCCCTTCCAATGAATAGTCAAGGCTGATTTCCTTTAGGATTGACTAGTTTGATCTTCTTGCTCTCCAAAGGACTCTCAAGAGTCTTCTCTAGAACCACAATTTGAAAGCCTCAATTCTTTGCTCAGCTTTCTTTATGGATTTTAGTTTGCAAATGAGCAAGTGCTTTCCACAGAAATATTTTTGTCCTAGATCTGTAGTGATTGCATCAACAGAAGAAATCATCCAGCTACCTAGTCTTTCTTTAAACATGACACATAAAATGAATGTGTTATTCCTCCCTGGTGGGAAATTTATTGATGGGAAAATTTACAAAATCCAGGAAAACAAACCACCTTCAAAGGAAAATAAGGGATTGAAACATCTGCTCACAAATAAAATAAAACCAGAGACAAAAAAAAATAGTATGAATTTACATTAGTTAAACAAGGTGCTTTCATTTATTAATTAATTTACTTTTGATGTTAAGATTTTAACTTTTTCCCCATGTACACAGGGGTCTCACAGATAAGGAAGTGAAAGTCCAAAAAAGTATTTAGGCTTTAAACAGGGTGCTTGTAAAAAGATTTCATAGCTAGGTTAAGTATTAGCTATCCCTTCTCTGGTTGCTGGGCCCAAATACTCAGTTTATAATTTCTAGAACCCAAGTCTTGATGCATCCTGGTTGGGTCTGTATATATCTTGCTTCAAAGCTATCAGGAGAATGCCATGAGAGTTGGTACATCCACACCCAAGGAGAAACAGTCATTCTTCACTTAATTCAGTTCAAATCCACTTGATGAGTATAAAAGAATTCCTATTACTCATGATCTCCTATTATAAAATGTGAGGGTGAAAAATATTTGAGCTTACATTAAGACTGCAGTAGTTTTTAGAAATATTATGTACTAAGTAGAGTAAAATGAAGATTGATCATGCACTATAGGTTTGGGAAAAATACTAATTTTTCCATTTGAGAATTTCCATTTCCATTCCATTTCTATTTTCCATTTGGTTTAAATTTGAGAGTAGTAAACAAAAACCTGATTGAAGTGGACTGAAGTGAGAATGAGAGGGGAGGAAATAAGGACAGTTTTTGAAAGAGTTTTGCTGTGAAGGGGAGGGCAGAAATACAACAGTCACTGGAGGAGGCTGTGGAGTCCATTTGCTTTCTTTAATGCCATGCTTGAGTGCTCGAAAGAAGGAGAAAATGATGATCAAGGTACAGGAAGAGAGAGATGTAGGTGTGAAGTTCTGGAGAAGGCAAGAGGGGATGGGGTCTAGTCTACAGTGGGGAGGCTGGACTGGGTTAATGGACTGTCTCCCAAGAAAGGGCAGAGGGCATTGCTAGATTTGGGGACAGTTAGGGGATTTAGCTCTCCTATGATTTCTTCTATTTTCTCAGTAAGTGTGAAATAGATGGACATGGTTCTACAGGTTTCAGGAGTGATGAAATGGTGTGAATTGATTGTTTTAGAGACTGGGAGAGTGAACTGACCTGAAACATGAAGTAAGCTTGCTGAGTATTGCTGACAGCTCATCTGAGATCCATGGTCATTAATCCAGAATGAATTAAAGGAACATGGTTGAGTGTTACTCTCCAGCCAGGTTCAGCTGCTCTTTCTTGTGTGGATGTTGGGTGGGTGAAGAGCTGGTCTAACCAGTTCTGAAACATTGACCATGAGTATGGTGGGCAGCTTAAGATGTTTATAACGGAGTGATTTTAGTGATAAACCCTGAAGTCTAAGCTGGGTACAGAAAGAAATGAGGGATATGTGTGTGAGCTGTCGAGGGAAGGTGGTAGGCCAGTGAATTGGAAGTCATCATGGGGTACAGCCTAAGCAGTAGGGAACAGACTAATGAGCTGGGAGATAGAAAGTGGGAGTCCGACAGTGGGTGCTCGACATCAAGATTCTGGGGACAGTTTAGTTATTGGTAAATAAAGGATAAACATGGGAGAGAAGATGGCTTAGTTGGTGTGGATGAAAAGATTATTCAAAGTGATAACAAGTGACTGTGAGACCAGAATATTGAATGGATTGTATACATGAATGTGGAAGTGACTGAAAATCATGACAAAATTTATAATGGAGAGAAAGAGTGAGTCAACTGCTTCAATATTCAAAAAATTAGAAGTGACCCAGAGGTCAGTGGATGACTACACTCAGGAAGAGTAGTGGGTGATATAGTCTGATGGCATGCACTTCAAAGGAGCCAGGTTTTTCAACAGAGAAGGGTAATAAAGTGGTCCCTAAACAGCAATGAAAAGTAAGGAGGATGTCTCTCTCTCTCTAAGCTCTCTAGTGCATAGAATATGGGAGGAAAAAGGGTACTATCTCTTGAGGGCACTGCAAGGATAGCTCAGTGGCCAAGGGAGATCCAGTGTCAGGACAAGGAAAGGGAATAGTAGGCTACAGAACAAAGAATACAAGACTCCTTGATGGTTCTCTGACCAAGAGTCCCAGAGGCATGGTGGGAAGATTGGTTCATACTGGGGATGGGTCTGGCCATATGTGGCTAAATGTTAGGGTGATTAAGGAAAGCTCGGACTTTTAATGGTAACAGAGGAAGAAATATGCAAGGGATGGTGATGGAGGGTGAGACAATCAAAGAGAGGAAAGAAGAAAAGATTTCAGAACTGAAGTTCTTCAAAGATCTTACTGTTTGAATATCGAGGAACTGCAGAATAGGAGAGCTAGAGAGGAAAGAATATAAGATATTATACATAAATAGGAGGTTTTTTTCTTAAATATGCTTCTGTCATTTAATCGCTACATTCTTGGGAGAATTTTGAATTATATGATTTATTTTTTAAATTCTAAATTACATAATCTATAAAACAGTTTTAATATAGCACTTCTCATAGTGTTGTTACAAAGATTAATTGTTGATTAATGCATTTCAGTTTTTTTATGAAAAGTAAAATACATTGGATTTATTTTTTGGTTACCAAGCCTGCATTTCATTCTTAACAATATCTTAACTTACCCGTAAACAATTTCATCTCCCCTATTAAAGAAAGTCAGTTGACATAACAATTATTAATATATAATCTGGCTAAACAAGATGTCCCATCCTTGAAATTTAAATCCCAGATGGACAAAAAAGCTAAAAATGGATAGAGTTCTTTTTCATCCTTGTGGGGTGGTCTTTATCAGAAGGTTCTATTAGGTAGGCTCTCCTGGAGGGTTCTGCTTCTTTCCTCCAGGACTTCCTTCTTTCTTGCCTATTTTCAGGGCTGGCTTTCCAAGCTTCCAACAATTGTAGTGTCTCTTTGCAGCCCCATGGACTGTAGCATGCCAGGCTCCTCTGTCCTTGGAATTTTCCAAGCAAGAATAAGGGAGCCAGTTGTCATTTCCTTTTCCAGGGCATCTTCCCAACCCAGGAATCCGATTTGTGTCTCTTACATCTCTCACATTGGCAGGCAGTTTCTTTACCTGCCTGGAAAAGCCCAACAGTTGTAGGAGCTCTCAGTAACTTTTCAATAAATCCCATTTGCTTGAGTTAGTTAAAATCACTATCTGTTATAAAAACCAAAAAGCCCTAACTATGTATTAATACATACTATATAAATATTGTTATTGCTACTGCTGCTACTAATAGCAATAAAAACAATATGTCTGTTTACCACTTTGGACAGAAATAGACAAGGCTTAATTGGAAAAATAAATGAAGAGATCACGTTCATATTATTCCCTGGAGCCCTGTAAACATTTTCAACTCATTCTCCTTCAAAGGACTATCAATCCCAATTAATGTCATTACCCATCTCCAACAAGGCTCTCAGCAACAATTATAAGACACCTTTCTAAAGCTATAAATTTGCCAAACCAGTCACAGTAAATCCAACTCTATGCCATTACAAAATAATAGCAAAGGGAAAGGCAGTTTAAGAATGTGAGTGAGGAAGGATAAATCACGGATAAAAAGATAAATTAACAATCTGAAAAAGCAATGACTCAAAAAACGGAGCATCCATTCTAATTTATAATGCAAAAGACTCCGCTGTCATCAGCCATCTTAGCCTGCAAGCAGCATACAAAGCTTCTTTACAATTTCAATAATCAGTTTGGATAACTAATATCCATATTAAAAGCCCCTCAATTTCATGCTACATTAAGAGGACACTGATGTGCCAGGCTCCTGAATGTCTCCGAATTTATCCCAGGAATTTAAGGAGAGGCAATTTGGAAACTGTAACATGTTTTTTTTCCCCCCCTCTCTGTCTCTAATGGATAGGAGAGGAGGTGAGGCTAAGAAAAAAGTACCTGAACAAAGAAGTACTGAATATTAATCTAACCTGTAATGCTTTGAAATAGAAGGGGATCAAACAGCATTCTGCTTATAAGTTCCTCTTCTCTTGTCTTTCTGTACTAAGGACAACATTAGATCTTGTGAGTTTTTTGGCTGCTTTGTCTCACCTCAGACCACCTCCAAGACTTCAGACATTCCTGCACTCCCTGCTTCCTTCCGTATTTGTTTATTTACTTATTTGGCTACATCGGGTCTTAGTTGCAGCACGCAGAATCTTTGTTGCACCATGGGGGATCTTTCCTTGCAATGCATGGACTCTAGTTGCATGGACTTAGTTGCTCCGAGGCATGTGGGATCTTAGTTCCCCAACCAGGGATTAAATCCGAGAGAGAGCCCTGCATTGCAAGGTGGCTTCTTAACCACTGGACCACCAGGGAAGTCCCTTTCTGCTTCCTTTCTTTTACTTCATTTTTGTCCTGTCATTAGGTAGCTTCTGTGATCCTTCATGAATTTCTCTCCCCAAACTGACTTGGAGTATGTGGCTTCCTCAGCCCCAAATTCCATGATGTTATAAAATGAAATATTTTCTATTCTAAGCACTACCAGTAAACAAGCCTTTTCGAAATGCAAATTTCTGAGCCCAGGTGAAACAAGGCCATCTATTTGGAAGTCATCAGCTATTTCCTTCCCATAAGCACTGAGGAGATAGCAGGATGTGAGAGGTGGTCGTCAGCCACATTTGTGACCTCTTATGGTAAACAAGGAATTATTACATGAACAATAAAGAAAGGATTGGCCCCAGATAGCTAAATGCATATGAAAGAAATGATTTCAGCAAGCCTGAATGCTTGCATCTTCCCATACATAGAAAATAGTTACTCTCTTCATGTGAGAGACTTAGTTTTCTCTTAATTAACAGTAATCTTTTAATATTCTGATTATCTGCCCCTTGCTGCAAACTTGTATATAGTCTGGTCCCTCCCCTGCCTCCTCAGAATCAGCTCTTTGGGGTTATCTGAGATACTGTCTCCCAGACTCGAGTCCTAACCTTCCCACCAAAAAAAAACTAACTCTCAACTTTTAGTTTTCGCATATTTTTTTAGTTAACAATGTCTTGGAAGATAAATAAGTCTTTCCAGTTTTAAGGATTTTGATGCCAGTCACAACTGAAAAACTATGAAGGAATCATAAAAATAATAATAAGCTAGAGAAATGACAAAGTGAAAGTAAGTGAAAGTGTTATTCGCTCAGTCATGTCTGACTGTTTGTGACCCCATGGATTGTAGCCCTCCAGGCTCCTCTGTCCATGGAATTCTCTAGGAAAGATTACTGGAGTGGGTAGCCATTCCCTTATCCAGGGGACCTTCCTGACCCAGGGATTAAACCCCTGTCTCCTGCGCTGCAGGTGGATTCTTTACTAAATGAGCCACCAGGGAAGCGCCTGAGAAATGACAAAGATTAACAGCATTGTGCAGAGGATGCAGTCTTTGGTCCTACTAAGTCCTGGTGTCTAGAAGTTCTATTGCACTCTCACACTCTGATTTTCTATTGAGGATGAGGCCCATCTCCATCTCTAGTTTTTGTCTGATCCTGTCCCTCTGCAGGGTCATGCAAATCCCTTCCTCAACACCAGTCTTCCTGCCAGTGCTTAACCTGAAGATTCCAACCACCATTTTTGAGAGCATAATTTTTGGCAAATGGAAATGAGCCCATTAAAGAGAATTTTATTTGGATAACTTAATCTTTGTATTGCAGTGCCAGATGAAGTAACACCTCCTCAAATGTCATTGCCCAACCCAGATCATTAAAATAGCTTTCAGCCTGAAAATGGGGTGTAGAATCCAAAGGTAAACCAGGGACAAAGGAAGGGCTAATGTTGTGCTTTGTGACTTTGGATTTCAGTTTTCCCCATGACGTGGTCTTCATAGGCAGAATAGGGACAGCACACTTTGAAACGGAAACAATAGAGACAGAGCATCATAATGAAACCACAACTTAGGAAAACGCTTTACATGTGAAATGATTTGAGTCAACTATAAAATCTCTCTCTGTGATGGTTTACTCATCAGTTTCAACCTGAGAAACTTCCATGGCAGCAAGAAAAAAGCAATTCATCCTTAGTAGCAGCTAACAGAATTAGCCGAGAATCATGCAACTTACATCAGGACATAATACACGCCCACTGGTACCTGCACCCTGCCATGATGCTACCCTTTCCACCGGATCATATTCTGGGGCAAACCATATCAGAAAAAGAATCTTCCAGTGATTTATCTTCCCTGAGCCTGTACGTAATTAAGTTTTCCATTTGTGAGAAAGGGACGCCTACATGTTAGCAGCCCCTAAGTGAGAGGTAATTTGACTTTATTTACTCAATCTGAAGAGAAAGAATGCTGATGCTATCAAATGCTGTTGGCAGAAATGGTGCACATTCGTAAATGCAATGAAAGCATGATTCTTCTATAAAAAACATGATTGAATCTCACAGTTCAAACTTGCAACAGGTTTTTTTAAAAGATGGCTATTGCTATTGTTATTACTTTATGTAAGCAATCAAGCACAATTTCTTTGATTCTATCAAATATTAGGTCTTATACTAGATGTTAAGAGTGCCAAGATGAGGAAATAGTATTTTTGCTTGCAAAAACATCATGGTTCAGTGGTAGAATAATATATGCCTAAGGATCTGAAAGATTATTTCCTTCAAGATCACAGCATTTCTGAAGGATAGGAAAGAGGTGCCACGAGGGTCATAAAGAGATTAAAATTTGTTGGATTAGAAGTACGGTAGGGCAGTAAATACTGACATTAAAAAGGATTGATTGTCTAAGAGCAACATAACTTTTTAGCAAATGGAAACGCTGCCAAGTGTGGCTAGTGAGTCATCTCTCTATCTTCCTCCAGTGCACTTTCCAGACAGTTGAGACAGAGAGAGGTCAGTAATTCCTGGCCTAATGACTCTGTCCTTGAACTTTATAGGATATTCTGTCTCTCTTTGCATGTGAAAACTCAGCGGGCCCTGACTGGGAGTATTCTAGCTTCTGTCTAGTCCTCCATCTAATAGGAGCTAATGTTTTAGATGGGGACTGAATTTTCCTCAATTTCCCATGCACTGGATACAAACTTCCTATCAACGTGCACCCAACAGCCTCACAGAGGTGTTCAGTGGGTTATTACCAGGCTATGCTGCTTCCCCAGTAGCAGTATCTACTTCCTATCTTTCATTTCTCCCTTATCAATCCATCTGATATAATGTTGTCAGCTTAATCCTTCTGTAATCTATTTCTAACTAAACCACCACCATCCTCAACATTCTTCATTGCCTTCCCATGGCTTATCATAATCCTTACTAGTTAATGAAAGGTCTCAGTGATCTGGCCTCAACATACTTCTCCAGCTGTACTTTGTTTTTTGTTTGCTTTTTGGTCTTTTTTCCTTAAATCTTAACCAGCAACTATGCATAATTTCTCCAATCCCATGTCTACAATTAAGTTTCCTGCCTCAGGATCTTGCTTATTATTCTACTGCTTGGAAAGCACTTTTTCTTTCCCATCCGTGAAATCCCAGCCATCATCCAAGGCTGTTTTCTAATGGTGCCTCCAGAAAGTTATCTCATGATATCTCAAATTATATGCTGCTGCTGCTGCTGCTAAGTCATGTCAATCATGTCCGACTCTGTACGACCCCATAGATGGCAGCCCACGAGGTTCCCCCGTCCCTGGGATTCTCCAGGCAAGAACACCAGAGTGGGTTGCCATTTCCTTCTCCAATGCATGAAAGTGAAAAGTGAAAGTGAAGTCGCTCAGTCTTGTCCGACTCTTAGCCACCCCATGAACTGCAGCCCACCAGGCTCCTCCATCCATGGGATTTTCCAGGCAAGAGTACTGTAGTGGGTTGCCAGTGCCTTCTCTGCAAATTATCTGCATAATATCCCAAATTAATTTGAGTCATTTAATAAACAGACAGCATGTGCATCGTCCATCTGTCCATCCTAAGTTGCTTCAGTCATGTCCAACTCTTTGTGACCCTCAGGACGATAGCCCACCAGGCTCCTCTGTCCACAGGATTCTCCAGGCAAGAATATTGGAGTGGGTTGCCATTCCCTTTTCTAGGAGATCTTCCCAACCCAAAGATGGCACCCAGGCCTTCCGCATTGCAGGCAAATTCTTTACTATATGAGCCACTAGGGAAGTTCTTTCACATTTTTTTCCCCCACAAAAAATCTACTGTTTAATACAAGAGGGTAATATAAAGAGCTAAAAATTTATTCAGCAAACATGACTGCTTTTCCTAGTAGATTCTAGACACATACAAAATTATATTCTTGGAAGTTTAAAAGCAATTTTCCTCTTTTACTTTTTTCTTTTTTACCTGAATTACAGTAGAAGAAATATACATCATTTTCTGTCTAGAGTTGGTAACATTTACACTCTTCAATTTTATAACCTATTCATCGGTTACATTTTGAAGAAAAAAAAAATGCAGCACTACAATTTGAGAATGAGAATGTAATTTAGAAATGGAAGAGAAGGAAAGTAGAATCACAGAGGATAGTCTCTCATAAGTTTAGGTCTGGAAAAATCCAGTGATTTCACAAATTAGCTGAAAAGCTTGGTATCTGGAGGAGTTATAAACATCCTCTTTGTCTTTACCTTCTAGACATTATACCTAGTGTGCTGCCATTAATTACTAGCGGAAACGTGGCCAGAACCCCTCTCCCTGCTTTTATGTTTACACAGCGTCAGGAGATCAGTTAAAGATCCACACAGTGTTGAGAGTTGGGTTGGGTTTTAGAAATCAGGGGTGCCCCAGTGCTGTCTACCTGCACTCTATGGAGATCTTTGAGGGTGAACCCAGGTGGCGCTGTGTGTGCTCAGGTACTAAGTCCTGTCCGACTCTCTGAGACTCCATGGACTGCAGCCTGCCACGCTCCTCTGTCCATGGGATTTCCCAGGCAAGAATACTGAGCAGGTTGCCATTTGCTCCTCCAGGGGATCCCCTGACCCAGGGTTCAAACCCGTGTCTCCTGCATCTCCTGCACTGCAGGCAGATTATTTTACTGTTGAGCCACCAGGGTGTGGTCAGGATTCAGGGAAATACTTAGCAGGATTCCAGGCATCTATTCTCTAGGTTTCACACACAGAGAACTGCAATTTCATTAGCTTTATTTAAGTTTCTAAGAAGGATCTTACTTTTAAAAAAGTTTGCTGTGGTTAATAAGTTTAAAACCAGTAATCTTGGCCATTTCTTGTATTTTCCAGTGAAAAATCGGAGGCTCAGATAATTAATGAGACTTGCTCAAGGTCACATAAAGGGGTGACAGAGCAGTAGTCAGGAACTTAATGTGCATTTCCTCATTTCAGAATATTCCCCAAAGGAGTCTGGAAAAGGAGTGAAGGGATGAATGAACGGATGGATTGGTGGGTAGATGGTGGGTGGGGGCATGGATGGGTGGATAAGTGTTTGAGTGGATGCATAAATGCATGTCTGTTGGACTTGATCCAGTTTCACCCATCATTTCATGGGGCATGAAAAGGAAAATGGATTGGGCATCAGAAGCCTTGGATGCAAATTTCAGTTCTGTCATTTATTGTTATGAGAATTTGAGAAGGTTCGTCTTCTCTCAGCTGCTGTTCTTCATCTACAAAATGGAGTCAGTAATATATTCACCTTGCAGTCACAACAAAGAGTAAATGACATATTGTTTAGAAGAACCCAGGTGCAGTTCCAGTGCCAGGAATGTTAGGATAATAAATAACAATTGCATGACAAAACCCAGCCCTTGACACAGAGATAAAAATTTTGATTATGAAGTATTCTAATAAGAAATGGAAAACTAATAAAAATAATAAACTAAACCATATAAATAACCCAAATAGTTAGATTGATTATTCTCCATTTGCTTCTCTCTTCCCCTACCTACACTCCATTCATTCTCCATCCTTCTTGTGATCTATGGGGCTGAACCCTAGATTCTCTTGCCTTCTCCCTTTTGCTTGAGTTCGGCCAACTGAAGGCAATAAATGGAGATAGGCAGGCAGAAGAAAGATGTTGGAGCATTTCTTTCTTCGCTCTTCCCGGTGTGGCCCTGCAGTTCTGATGGTGGTTTCATACCATACTGTCCTAACCCTGTTTGCTCCTGCTGTTCCTTTCAGACCAGCCCTAGTAACTGCTTCCCGCTCTGGCCAGACCTTAAGCACCTTAACATCTCTTATCGCTTCCTTTGTGCTGTGCTTAGTCACTCAATCGTACTCCCATGGACTGTAGCCTGCCAGACTCCTCTGTCCATGGGATTTTTCAGGCAAGAAAACTGGAGTGGGTTGCCATTTCCAAGGGATCTTCCCAACTCAGGGATCAAACGTGCATCTCCTGTGTCTCCTGCATACAGGCAGATTCTTTACTGCTGAGCCACCAGGGAAGCCCTAGATACAATGTGATCCAGTAGATTAAATGTGGACACCAATGACATCCACATGGACAAGGCCTAGCGAGGGTGAGCTAAGACCCCTACAAATTATTGCTTTCCTCCTCTTAGACTTAATGACCTGCCTTATTTTTCAGGTTGAAAGAATAAACTTGGAGCAAATGAAGCTGATAGGATGGCATAAGAAGAGAGTAATCTAAGTTCAAAGATTTATTCAATTTCAAAAGGAAGGGAATTTGTAGTTGGCACTGGATCTGGGGCCATGACTTGTCCTCAACTCATTTTGCTGTGCATAAGGACTGAGAATGAGTTGGGGACATGCAGTCCAGATAGTCACAGTGAAATACAAAAAGAATTGGGCAAATTAATGACTGTACTACCTCCAAGATAGACTTCTCCAAATAGCCTCCTCTTTGCTGTGGCTAAAATGAGTTGTTTCAGATCCCTTTTCCTTTCTTCTATTGCATACCATGGACTGACTGTTGAGAAACGAACATACCAGATTGTGTCCCTAGCTAACAGTTGACTGTGCTTTAAGACATTTTCAGGGATGTCTTAGGAAAACATCTTAGAAAGACTCACAGCCAAATTTCATTGCCTTCTCTAATAATAAAGTATACTTTTGTTAAAAGTAACATACTGTATTTAAAGACTAACTTGTTAGATGTATTGGAATTGAATTCATGAAAGTAATGCAGGAAATTCAGACATTTAGCTGAATGTTCACAGTTAAATACTGTGGTACCACTATAGAACATTAGTGTAGTCAGTTGACAGCAAAATATCAGCTCTGTAGGGACAAACAATAATGTCTTTTTTTTTTTCTAATTCCTTTCTTCAAATGTACTTTTGAAAGCTTCTTTTGCTATGACAATTGAATAACAGCCAGGGAAGACCCCATAGCTTTGCAAGCAGCTTTAATAGTATAGTTCATGCTACTTTACAAATCCAATTTCATGTCCAATGTTTTCCTCTCCTCACTGCTGGTGAGACATCTAACCTTTACTCCTTCACTCCTCCCAGTCCAGCACCTTATGAGATGATGCAGAATCAACTTCTTTGTCAATTCTACTTTTTAAAAATTGAACTACAGTTGATTTACAATGCTGTGTTAGTTTGAGGTGTACAGCAAAGTGATTCAGTTATACATACATATATATCTTTTTTTTCAGATTCTTTTCTCTTATAGGTTATTACAAAACATCGAGTCTATTTCCCTATGCTGTGGAGTAGGTCCTTGCTGGTTATCTGTTTTAGAAACCCAGCCAAGGATGCTTTGCATTATCATACCCACTGGCTCTCTCATCTCCTTCCTGGCATCTTCCTGCCCCAGGATTTAGTCTCATGTACTATGCTAGAAAAATCATGTTCTTCACTGACTGTCAAAACTCTTAGCTTCTAGAGTGAAAATATTTGCAAACTATAACCTTCCCACGGATGTGTTTCCTATGACCTGCTGAAGATCTCTGAGACCTTTTGTCTGCATCTTTATACACTGCCTGTGCTGAGCTTTCCACCTCCTGGGCTCTGTCAACTTGTCAAAACACCCCATTACCTCTTACTAAACTTCCCTCACCTGTCACAGCAGGTTTCTTGTCTGTTACTAAAAAGTCGAGACTTCCTGCTTTCCTCCTTATCTACAGTTGTAACCTCTAGCCCACTGCAGTAACTGTTCTATTCTAGGAGGTGTGCCTTATTCTTGCTCCTACCCTCCCACTGTTATTCATTCCCTTGAATCCTGGCCATATTTTGCACTGAACTGCCCTAGCCAGTTGTGATTATTTTGTATCCTGAATTTGTCATAAGGAATTGTTGGCATTTATCTCCAATTAAAGTAATGATTTGCCATTGGTTTTTGAAATTACTCAGACCTGAGCTTGAACCTTAGTTCTGCTACTTATGACTTGGAAGGAATAATCTCTCTGATTACAAAGTCTTCATCTATAAAATTTAATGGACATAATGCTTGGATTAAGCAAAGCATATTTTGTTGGCTATAAGGCATTATTGATTTTAAGACAGTTTATGAGATGTTAATATTTAAGAAAAATGTGTATCTTAGAATTGATGTGAAAATGTACAAACAACACTTTTAGCCCAATATCTGACCAAGAGTAAGTGCTCAGTAGATCAGACTCATTTCCCTTCCTCATCTCTTTGATTTCCCTTTACCCCACTGTCTCCTTCCTCTTTACAAATCAATGGAAAAAAAAACAAAACGAAAACATCAGAAGGGAAAGTAGGGGATGAATAAAAGATCTGGGAATTATTTTTCAGTTAATTATTAGTAAAGTAGTTAAGTATTACTAAAGTAGGGGCTTACCTGATATCTCAGTTGGTAAAGAATCTGCAATGCAGGAGACCCCGGTTTGATTCCTGGGTCGGGAAGATCCACTTGCGAAGGGATTAGGCTACCCACTCCGATATTCTTGGGCTTCCCTGGTGGCTCAGCTGATAAAGCATCTGCCCGCAGTGTGGGTTCGATCTCGGGGTTGGGAAGATCCCTTGGAGAAGGGAAAGGCTACCCACTCCAGTATTCTGGCCTGGAGAATTCCGTGGACTGTATAGTCCAGGGGTTGCAAAGATTCGAACACTACTGAGTGACTTTCACTTTCACTACTAAAGTACAGCTGCTTTACAATGTTGCGTTAGTTTCTACTGTACGGCAAAGTGAGTCAGTCATATGTATACACATATCCCCTCGTTTTTAGCTTTCATTCCCATTTAGCTCACCACTCATTTAGGGCAGCACTGAGTAGAGTTCCCTGTGCTACACAGTAGGTTCTCGTTAATCATCTATTTCATATATGAAAGTATCTATATGTCAATCCAATCTCCCAGTTCATCCCACCCCCCCTTTCCCTCCTTGGTAGCCATAAGTTTGCTCTCTACACCTGTGTCTCTATTTCCGCTTTGTAAATAAGCCCATTTGTACCATTTTTCTGGATTCCACATATAAGTGTTATTTCACAATATATGTTCTTCTCTTTCTGATTTCACTCTGTACGACAGTCTCTAGGTGGAAATTATTTTGATTTTGTCTTTTTGTCTAAACAGAAGCTTTTTTCTCTCTTAAAGTCTAAACATAGTGCTAACCCCAGAAATATAGTTTCCTGAAGAAAATGGTTGGTCCACCTTTGGAGTTAGGGAAAATTCATGGACCAGGCATAAAACAGAGGAAAAGAGATGTTGCTCAGTTTTCACTGTATTATCACCAAGATCATAATATATCGCTTGCCACAGGTATATTTAGGGGGACATTTTAATTTTTTAACACAGAAATGCTATTTTTGTATAGTAGGCATCTGTATGGCCACCAAAAAAGGCTATATAATTAGGCAGGGTGATATTATGGAGAAACTCTTGGTCATGATAATTAGTTCAAACTGTTCTCCTGAATGTGATGCTGCTGCTGCTAAGTCGCTTCAGTTGTGTCCGACTCTGTGCGATCCCACAGACGGCAGCCCACTAGGCTCCCCTGTCCCTGGGATCCTCCAGGCAAGAACACTGGAGTGGGTTGCCATTTCCTTCTCCAATGCATGAAAGTGAAAAGTGAAAGTGAAGTCACTCAGTCGTGCCCGACTCTTAGGGACCCCATGGACTGCAGCCTACCAGGCTCCTCCATCCATGGTTTTCCATTGCCTTCTCTGCCTGAATGTGATGGGAGAGCATGAAAAGATTTAAATAGATAAGAATGAGATAATCAGATCATTATTTGCATTTTCAAGGAAGTCATTCAGGGCAATGTGATGAAGAAATGAATGAATGAAAGCAGAGATGCTCTCTCTCTACACTGGAGCCCAAAGCCACCAAGGTCCTTAAATCCCAAGCCAGTAGATGCCTGGTGAAGGTGCAATGGACCAAAAGTCAATTAAGTCCAGCCACACAGAGTCACCAGCAAGCAGGAAGAAGAAAAACAACTTTACTAAATATAGTTGCTTATTGTTCAAATTCGGTTTTCAGAATGGAGAGCACAAATTATGTTAGGTCACTTTGAAACCTATTATTCTGCAGTAATAATGCTTATATTGCTTAGGTGAAGTTGATATATAACAAATGCTGGGGGAAGGTCATCAAAAGGTACAAAGTTCCATTATAAAATAAACAAGTTCTTGAGATCTAATGAACAACATGATGATTGTAGTTAACACTCTTGTACGATATATTTGAAAATTGTCGAGAGGGTAGATCCTAAAAGTTCTCATCACAAAGGAAAAAAAATTTATTTTCTCCCTTTTTTAAAACTATTTGATGTGATGGATGTTAACTAAACTGAGGTGGTAATCATTTTGCAATGTATCTAAGTCAAGTCATTTTGTTACGGACCTTGAAAACACTGTATATAAATTATATCTCCCTTATTATATACATATATAACACTGAAAGAAAAAAATAAAGTCAGAAATGTCACAAGAATGTAGCAAGGATCTAGGGATTAAGACTGCCTATGGAACACCTGGATACTGTACCTGGGCATGAAGAGTCCTATTTGCAGACTTAATGGGCATCTTAGGGTACACATTGAAAGAAACTTTAGGACTAATTATTCTTAGCCAGAAGACAATACCTGGACAGGAGCTCCCAGGGAGGACAACAAAATCTCTCTCAATAAGGTACCTCAGTCCTTTCTTAAGAAAGAGAATTTTTGTTTGATGGACAAGTTTGTGCCACTGAAGTACATCTAGTTCAGTCTCCAGAAGCTTTTTACAGCTTTTTCAAAAAGGAGATTTCCTTTAGAGAATTCAATGATGCACAATGAAATAGTGTCCACAGAAATACAGACTAATTAATTACAGGGTCTCTGAGGCTGAAATAAATGGGTAGAGCCAATTATGGCCCTTATTGATTTAACTGGAAACAAGAACAGCAATAAAAACCCATGTCTGGGAAACAAGGCTTGACTGAGCCACCACCAAGAGACAGGAACAAAACTCTGGGGCCTCCGTAGACTTTGGAGGCAATGCATACTATACTATGATGCTCAGTCTAAACTCACTTGACCAGTGACTCGAAGGCATCTTGTTCTGAGTAAGTTTCAGAGTGAGAGAAGGCAAGGCTTTCAGGCCACACCTCTATTGTGCTTACTCCTGCTGTTCTCCTCTTCCTCAGCCCATATCAGTGACCCCATTGGAAGTTTCTTAGGAGCAGCCTTCTAAAGGCAAAGGGACCTTGGCTGTGGTCCTGGCAGCTGCCTAGCTTTCCTTTTCCCTGCCTATTTGATAAATCTTGTCATGTAGGTTCTTGGTGATTGCACAAACTGCCATATATCTTTTCCATAAACTCATCTACTTTATAAGGGAGCCCAGAATGATTTCAGAATCTTGGAACTAAGAAGCCTGGCTGATAGATACAGTGATAAATATCACTCACATGGAAGTAAAAAGGTCACTGACCCTAAAAGCAATGCAATCAATCAGAAGAACACATTGTAGTGCAAATGGAAGTCAGTGTAAACGCATAACCAAATATCTGTGAGAAAAAAGGCCAACCAATAATCATGAGTTTCAGAAATTGGCTGGAATCCATGTTGTGTTCCATGAGGTTGGGCTTGTATGAAGGGCAATCAGAGCATCCCTCAAGATGCATGCAGAGTTCAAGAAATATTTTTGGATTAATGAAGCTCACGAGGCCATAAAAGTGGGATGTGAACATTCATAGCAGCTTGATTTACAATAGCCCCTAACTAGACACAACCATATTATCCATCATCAGGCAAATGGAAGAAAAAATATCATGTAACAATAAAATGGACCATTATTTAGTAATAAACAATGAACTACTGATATATGCAACCATATGTGGCGAATCTCACACAATATTATGTTGCATGAGAGCATATATTATACATTTTCTTTTACATAAAGTTCTAGAACTAGCAAAAACTAATCTGTACTAACAGCCATCACATCAATGGTAGTCTGAGGTAAGGGGGAGGGAAAGACTTTAAAGGGGCACAAAGCAATATACTGGATGATGGAAACGCTGTACAGCTTGAAAGGAGTGGTGGTTCCAATTATATAGACAATTTTCAAGTCTCATCAAACACATCACTCTTAGAGGTACTCATTTAATTGTACATAAATTATATCTCAACAAAGTTGATTAGAAAACTCATGAACTGGTCAAACATAAATGTATGGTAAACATTTTGTTGTTGTTTAGTCTCTAAGTCATGTCCAACTCTTTTGTGACCCCATGGACTATAGCCCACCAGGCTCCCCTGTCCATGGGATTTCTCAGGCAAGACTACCGGAGTGGGTTGCCATTTCTTTCTCCAGGGCATCTTCTTGACCCAGGGACTGAACCTAAATCTCTTGCATTGTAGGAAGATTCTTTACTACTGCGCCACCAGAGAAGCCCATAGTAAACATAAGCTCTGATTTAACACCTTAGTTTGTATAGATTTTGAAATCAAACAGCTGAATATGAATCTAAGACATTCCCTTCATTTTGTAGCTATATAATCTTGACTAATTTACCCCAGGTTTTAGAATATTGAAATCCTCACATATTTCACAATGAGGATTAAAGGAGATAACCTGAAACTATTTAGCACACAGTAGAAACTCAAGATTCTAGTTTCCATATACTACTAAATTGAATTCATGGTGCTCTGAGTAAAGCTATACACTAGCTTACTTCTGAGGAAAGCAAAATTAGCAACTGCTTGCATGTAGATTGCTGTGGGGCAAGAAACCATAATTAGACTGAATTATCACTGTCTGTGGAACACACATGAAAAAAGGTTCTAAACTTATGACATGAGACTGAAGATTCATATCTGGCATACTGTTGAGCATAACAGAACTCTGGTGAGTCTGAAGCTATGCAGGGTTGGAGCATGTTCTTTGGAGTCAAGACAATCCTAACCCACTGCTATTTACCAAGTAAGAACTTTGAGCATGCAAGTTCCCTTCCCAAGCTTCAGATTTTCATCCGTAAATGGGAGGACATACAACACGTACTTCAAATGGTTGCTGCGAGAATTTTTAAGTGAGGTAATACAGTCAAAACATTGAGCACAATACTATTTTGTCATTACTAAACTGATGTCTTCTCTGTATTTATTTAATGGACCCATCCATTGCAGTCTACTTGTTATTTTTGATAGCTCTATTTTAAACAACATACAGAATAAGTCCAGTTTTGTAAAATTAGAAGGACTTTAGAGAAGTGAGAAAGCACTGTATATGGCTCTGGTTATACCTATAAACTTACTATGACAAAGCATATTTTAGGCTCTCCATATCTATGGGTATCGATACAAAGAAATGAGAATCTGCTGAAGAGAAAGAATATCAGAGCTACCCTTGACAATTACCTTCAGAATCATTCCAGGAGAATCTTCAGGGAGTTAAACCCTTATTATCAGTAATAATTTGCATGGGCATCTCTAGCTGAAACTGGCAGGTGCTAGTTAGAACAGCTCACTGGGAGTAGGTGACACATAGACCATGAATTTTTTGAGGATTCATTCATTTTTTTACACTTATCTTCTGGGACATAATACACCCTTAAGAGTTGTTAGCTGGGGTTGGGGAAAGGGAGATTGAGAGTAAGCAGAACCGATAATAGCTTGTATACAGGAACCTGAGCTTCTTTTCAAGCCTCCTTTCACAGAAAATGATAGGAATGATCAGCAACCATTCATGAGCAACGATCAAAACTGACAGGAAATACTGAAGGAGGCACACCTAGAGAGCATGGAACATTAACAACATAGGCTATTTAATTTATACAGGAAAGAGTTATAATTAGTGGAAAAAATATACCATATGACTGTGAAAATAAGAGGTTTCCTTTAGGTTTTATTCAAAATTAGTCTAAATAATTGAGCCACACAAAAGATAAAGAAGTCACATTTTAACACCTCGAAAGCTACCCTATTAATTGGTAAAATCAAATACAAAGAGGATAAACAAGCTGAGATCAAACCTCATGGTTTCTTCATACAATGCTGAAGACTTAATTTCAGGATACAAAAGTACTCAAAGAGTATTTTGTAATTACAAACCAATAAGAAAATCCATCCAGGAGGAATAATTATATAATTTCTGCATGGCTTCATTGTGCAAAGCTCAGAGAACAGGAAAAAATAGACTCCTCTATTATTATGAGTGCTGCAGAGAATGACTCACTGTTACAACTGGGACGACATCCTAGATTAGTTTTTTTTTTTTTCCCCCCATTGTGTATCATATAAGAAATTAAGCAGACTATATTTCCTAGTAATTTTTTTTTAAATTTAGAAACTCCAAACCCTAATTCAGTTTCTGAGACTCTTGCCAGTAACAAGATCAGCAACAGGGTTAAGCTATTATTAAAAATATAAGAAGTTTCTCTTTTGAAATGTTTTTCATATGCCTTAAATTGTTGGTCTTCACTGGCAGGAAATTAATGTATATCTTCAGTGACCTGTAGTTTCATAAATATTTATGATAGCAAAATGCCATCTGTGTAAATAATTGGAGTTTAGTTTTTAAATTCTTAAGACTAACATCATATATTACAGTAAGAAACATTTCATTTGCTCTAATCTTGCTGCTGAATTTTAATCAGTAAATATTATAACAACCTCATTGAAAATCTACATATTATTAAGAATACATTACAGCACTCAAGACTAAAAATTTATTGGTAATAAAGTAATAACATGACTATAAACAAATTATTCTAAAAATAAAAATGATATTTTTAGAAGCTAGCTGAACCTAGTGGAGTAATTTTTTCACAGTATATGTAAATCAAACAGTACACTCTCAACTTCTAGTGATATATATCAATTATTTCCCAATAAAATTGGCAAAAAAATCTTTTAACCTTCCATTTATCTCAAAAAGAAATTGAAAATTTATAAATTTTTGCCCCATAAATTATGCTTATTTACTAATTTCCATTATTATTTTTCAGCAAAGCTTATAGCTAAAAAAAATGTAAGACCTCCCTTTACTATAAACCTTGGTAATCCTTCACCAAAAAGTGAACTCAGCCTTGGATGTTTTGTCTGAGAAACACAAACAAGAAAATGCTAAAGAGCAGCAAGGGTAAGCTGTGGTCTAATTAGTCCATCCTAAAATATGCTATAATATAGAACCTTGCTCATATTTAGCCCTATAACCCATCTTTCGTTTAATTTACATGTTTTAGACTCATATACTAGAAATTCAAAGATATAATGAAAACCAGGCCCTGAGATGGAGGATCACACAGCCTCTGAAATTCCTCACTCTCTGCCCTACAGATTCCCCATGTAAACTCTAGCTATGCTTGGACTACCTAGGTCAGATCTCACCTATGGAACTAATCAACCTCTTTACCTGTGAACAGATGCCTAGCAAGCATATTGCTGAACCAAGCCAGCTGCTGGCAAAATGAAAGAAGGTCTTTACAATAAATTATCCACATTTCATAGTATTGGTTATTATTATCCCACTCAAAAAATTTTTTTTTAAGCTAGGAAATGATTATACATCTAGTATGACCAAGACTTCTACATTCTTCCTGCTTTCTTCACTTTCTTCCCAGGGTAACTAGACCCACCTATTCTCTGGTCATTGGGCTATGTATGGGAGATACTGTCATGCGAGCTGGCTGCATGACTCCCAGAAGTTCTATCTGTGTTCCAGGCCAAGCAACTCCTGTTTCTGAACATCAGGGATCCTGAAACACAAGCCTTCTGGGAGATCCTTTGAACCTAACCCAGAAGCAGATTTCACTTCTGTGGGCTATATTACAAGTTTCCCTGAAGGAAACTAGATTGGAAGAAGAAATTAAAAGAGGCCCCAGAGAGAAGATACACAGGTGTGAGCGTGGCAAGCAGTACAGGCCATGGGGAGGAATGGCAGAGGGTCTGGGAACAAAGTGACTGTGCTCAACCATTCGGCAGCCATACTACTGCCACTGATTCCTAATAGGTTGCTTCAGCTCCCTTTCTCACCTTCCCCCTTCACCCCTGCAGTCACTGTATGTGTCTAAAAAGATCCCAGCAGGAGGATAAATATTAATTATTATTGTGTCTTGAAGAACAGAGTCACTCAGTCTCTCTATTTCTCTTTTTGACAATGCCATGAAGAATGTGGGGTCTTAGTTCTTTGATTAGGGATCGAACCCACCCCCCAGATGCATTGAAAGTGCAGAGTCTTTAACCACTGAACTGCCTGGGAAGTCCCGAGTCAGCCTATCTGAATATAGAAAAATAACAGGGAAACCAATAGGGCATAGATGCAAGAAAATAGGATTTGAAACTGTGACTGGAAAGGGCCATTTACTAGTTGTATGACTTTATGCTTCTTTCATATGTAAAATAGAGAAATTAATAATAATACCATGATAAGTGAGTGTGAAGTTAAGATACAGAACTCTAACAGGAACTATTTTGCAATTACTCAGAAGAGTGGATTTTTGGATAAGGTTTAATTAATGACCTCTACATCCAAGACTCACTAGGAAAGGGGCCTGAGGCTTCTTGCAGGATATTAGACATTTGGTTTGCTACTAGGTCTCTAGATTAAAATTAAGGATAGTAACATTAATAGTGTATTAATACAAAGCCTCAGCCGACTTGGTCTCCACTCTTTTTCTTCTTGTAACTGAGTGCTTACTGTAGCAGTGTGGACTTGGTCCAAAAAAGCTCTCTGCAAAGAAAAGTACCAAAAGCAGTGTGATTTCCTTGGCCCACATCTCTTGATTCCATTCAAGCACACTAACTTGCCAACCTAACAGAAGCCTGTTCCTTCCTCTTCCAGTGTAACAGCAGTAAATTTTGAACAGAAATACACAGCAGCAGGGTCTTCCTTTTCCTTCTCAAATTGAATGCTAGTGCATTTTGAATACTTCCAGGATGAGTAGTTAGGGATTCCAAATGTTGTCTATGTATTTCTTGTTTACCTTAATCTTAAGTTTTCGTTTTTTCTTTATTTGGATCTTTTGAGTGAAAAAAATAAATTTGTACAAAATATGAACTCCAAGTCATAAACAACAGATTCTGAAGAAACCAAAGCTCTTCAGGTTTTGTATCCTTCCTCATCAGCAACAGGAAAAGAGCAAAGACAGTTTCCTCACTGTAGTTTAGGTGGCATATCTGTGGGATATTTAAATTCAATTTTTACTGTGAGAAACACCATTCCTGAATATTCTGCTAATAAAGCAATAAACATGACGTGTGTCTGGCTGATTTTCTTGCCCTCTTTACCAGGAGGAAAGAAAGCTGCTAGCTATGAGATAGTAACATCTATAAATTATCTTGCTTCTTTGGATGGGTGAAATGAGTTGATTTATCATCTGTTATGGTTCAAAAATACGGTTCTAGGCCAAGCATACAATTAGACACGATCCATTTTCAAGTGCAAAGAATATGAAGAAAGAATAAAAATACAATTTTCAAATTTATTTTTTATTCCAAATAAAGAGATCTAACTTAGGCCATAAGTGGGAGAGTCACAACTATCTATATCCTTCCAGCTCCATGAACATTAAATTGAGAGTGTAATTTGTATTTGCTAAATTCAACAGAGACTGCAGCAACAAACACGTGGGTTCAGACTTCAATCTCTGAAATGTGCTTTAGCAGAGTAACTATTTTTCTGATTTCAGATTTATATGGTTCTCAACCTCTTTCTGTCATTTTCTTTACCCTGAACTCCTGCTTAGTGTTCTTTTTGTTGTTATTGTTCTTTCTACATTTCTGACTAGTGATAAACTTTCTTACCAATCAAGATAGTACAATCTTCATGTAAAAAACAAATGTGAGGGGACAGACTGACTATAGAATCTTCTCGTGCTCAGACTGGGGCACCTGATATTTCCCTACAGAGATGTGCTGGCCTAAGGGACATGCCACTTTGCAGAGGTCCTTCATGTCTGAAGTTGTGATGGCAAAACAACCCTCAACTCTTTAGTGCTCTAGGCAGTATCTCTTTGAAAGAGTAACAATGTCTTAATCTCAGTACCTAGGCTGTTGATACAGGAAGGCCTTGGATATAATCCTCTCATTTCAAAGATGAAGTAATTAAGATCCAGTAAAAAAAAAAAGTGACTTGTCCAAGGTTATCTAATTTGTGGCAGAGCTGGCTCCAAATGCAGGCCTCCTGATTCCTAGTCCAGAATTTTTTTCCCCATACTGTTTGGCCTTGGCAGGCTGTAATCAATTTTCACTTTTAAAGTTATAATTTTTTTTTAACTTAGTTCCTCAAAAAAGAACATATTCCTGGAGCTTCATGGCTTTGTGTCATTATCAAGTGATCACTATCCCTCTTGGGAAGAAATTCAATAAAATGCTTTATAAAAGTTTCAGCCTCTTCTTGCAGGGGTCTTTTAAAATCCATTGAATGTACTAGTTTTATAAGTCCTATTAACTAACCAATTCTTACTAACAAGACAGGCAAAAGAGAAGGATAACAGAAGTGAAGAAGGTAATGAAATTCCCCAAGATCCAATAGTTCCAGGAGACTTAAGAACTTGGTAACATATTTCTCATTTTACAGAAAAGAAAAAAAGAAAACAGATTAGAGATCTGGGTAATTTTGCTAAGGGTCTACTTACACAGCAGAACTAGGATCTCAACCTGAACCACTTTGATTTACAAGCACAAGCTTGTTGAGTCAAATGTTTTTAAGTGAAGTATAAAGATAGAGGAAGTTGTTCTTTAGAAAGATCAAACTATGTCTCTGACATTAAAAATTTCCCTATATGACTCCTCTGGTCCTCTGTCAATGTTCCCCATAGAAGAAGGTGAAGTACCTAAAAGACTCCTTTAATGCTGTTAATAAACAAAGCAATGTTATTTAAACCTTTGGTGATTTTGTCAGTCAATGATATCACTAATATTCTTCCCTACATAGGGAATGTACAGAAGGTCATGGAAAACTTTTGCGACCCCCTATACTATAGTCCACAAGGCTCCTCTGTCCATGGGATTTCCCAGGCAAAAATATTGGAGTGGGTTGCCATTTCCTTCTCCAGGGAATCTCCGCGACCCAGAGATGGAACCCGCATCTCCTGCGGCTCCTGGGTTGGCAGGTGGATTCTCTACCACTGAGCCACCTGGGAACTGATCATGGGATGCCTAGAAAACTATAAATTTTTCAGAGTAGCTCTGTTCTGGTGCCAGGGTGACTAGATTGGCTACAGGAGGCCACCTTAGTCACATTTTGAGTTCATTTGTCATTTTCAGATTTCTCATTAGAAGAGACAGAGGGTTAAACTCCAACCAATAAGCTGTGCACTATTGATTGTTCATTTCAGGAAACACATCTTTATCATATTTTTATAAGATACACAACAGATAGCAGAAAGGTTCTGAAAAGATGAGTACAAATCAGTTTAGTTGAAATTTTTAAAAAATTCATTACTAGTAATGACTCTTTTAAAAATTAATACTAATGAATCACTGTTATATAGAGTTCAACAGTTGACAAAATAGTTTCATATATATAAATCTCATTTAATTCTCATAAGCAACTCTTTTGTAAATAAAATTCAAACATTAAGTGACCATTAGTCAGTAATATGAATTGGGCTAGGCCTGAGAGAGACAGAAAAAAAATTAGAAACAGTCCGGGCCTTCAAGGAATTCACTATTTTTATTATTATCATCATATGTAACATACTAGGTAAGTAAATCTTGAAAGCTAGAATATACTTGCCCATTGAATCCAGTTACATCCAGGACTGAGACTGAAGTTGATACCACAGTTTATTCTTCTCATACTACATCAAACTTCTGTTTAGCTTGGGAATACAGATGTGGGGGAAATGGCCAAAATTTTTTTTTTAAAACAGTCTCTCTTAATTTATTAGTTTTTAGTTTATGGTTTTTGTAAATCTGAGATTTTTAAGGCAATGTGCACCCTTGTAATTTCTGTAGCCTTTAATATAGTGCTTTGCCTTTCGAATGTTAAAAGGAAAAGTTTTCAGTATATGTTAGTTTAACTAGAAACAGAATCCAAATGATCAAGTTCATGTATGGCTTTCAGCTAAGCAATTCCCAAGGTATAAATGCTAAATATGCAATTATATATTACCCTGGGACTCACAGCTAAGAAGATTAAGACTTGGGGAGAGCTTACATGTGCAAAAGGAAGGTGATTAAGGGTTAGGCAAAAGAACTTATGAAAAAAGGTTGAAGGACTTTGGCTTTCAGATGAGAGCAGAATAACATCTTGATAACAATCTTCATGTACATGAGGAGTTATTACACCAGCTGTGTTTTACCTCTAAGAATGGAAGAAAATGAATTCAAACTGAAGCCCTGGGGATTTAGGTTAGTTCTAAAAAACTATTTGCTGACAGGTAAGATTGTCAGTTACTGGAGAAGGATACCAGGGGAAGTTATGGAATTTCCCTTAAAAACAAAAATGATTTCTAATCTCTTTTTATAGCTCAAATGTGACATGGCCCCAGGCAGAAAGGTGAACCAGATAGATGGCTCCTCAAAGTTCTTTTCAGCATAATAACTCTATCACTATGATGATTTCAGCACCTGAAAACATCTTTTTGTGGCAAAAGACCATTTGATGCTAAAGTTACAGTACCTAAAGTCTCCCTTTCATTTTGCTAATATTTCCATATAAACAGTAATCCTTCAAATGTCAGCTAGAAACAATTTAAAGTTGTTTTGATCATTTTTTATGAGGGTTAAAATGCCTAATGTAGGAAAGTGCTAATATTTAATAAAATGTTGTCATACTATTTCATTTCCACCCCAAACCATGGAGAACCCCAGTGGAAACTGTCATTATAAAGCTCTGAGATAATAATATCCTCCTTACAAATATCCCCACAAGTTTTTTCTCACCAAATTAAGTTGCTATTGAGTTTCAGAGGTTGCTAAGAAGCAGACCAAGCATAGCAGAGGAAGATATGGGATATGATGAATCCAAGGTATGACTCCACCCAGTTCATTTATTCAACAGCAAAGAAACAGGATCAGACTCTTTAATTCATTAGTGCAGGATCACACAGGTTAGCAGAATACAAAGCTGAGATCAGGATTCAAGTCTTTTGACTCCCTATAAGTGTCTGTTTTTAAAAGCATATTTTTCATCTTGAAAGAACCAAAGGAGAGTTTAAAAACAATCATACTTCCATATATATCCAGATGCTAAAAGATAAGACAACTTGAAATTCCTTTGTTGTGGAAACATCTGACTTTCTCTTTGTGGGGGGATAGATGGGGAGTTTGAGATTGAATGTATACATACTATATTTAAAATAGATAGCCTACAAGGACCTACTGTACAGTAAAGGGAACTCTGCTCAATATTCTGTAATAACCTAAGTGGGAAAAGAATTTGAAAAAGAATATATACACGTATTGAATCACTTTGCTATACTCCTGAAACTAATACAACATAACCAACTACACTCCAATATAAATAAATGAAAAAAAATCATGTATCTTCTTGCACTGACAGATATTTGTAAGTCATTCCATTTATATGTAATTACCATATTCTGTAAAATCCATATCAAATCCATATCTTTTTTAATGGATTTGATTGATGCTCACTTGCCAATTTCCCCCTTTAAGAGCAGGCTTTAGAGGCAGAAGAACAGGTTAATCTTAACTTTTCCAACAGCTAATATTTCTGTGGCCTTGGACAAGTAATTTAACCTGTCTGTTTCCCCTTCTGTAAAATGAAGATATACCTAGGTTGACCAAGATATTATTATAATGTGTTAAATGCTTAGTACAGGCCTTGCGAACACTAAGAGCTCAGTAAACTACAGGTTCTATTGTTATTGTTACTATTATTATTATTCCCATACACTCAACACTCAGTTACCCTGAGAGATGATGAGAGACACAACCTTTCCATTAGGCATAACAGATATAAAAGAGCTCTCTCTTAGGAAAACCACCTCTCCCCTGTCCTAAAGCCATGAAATCCATGTCTTCAGGGTCAAAAGTTCAGTTTAACTGACAATTTCTGCATTTCCCGTGGAGCTAATCTATGTCAGAGGCTCTACTAAGTGCCGTGGATATAAGAATGAAGGAAACAGCTATGTGCTCCGCCAGGGTTTCATGGTCTAGAGTTAAAAGAAACAAATAGATAAATACAATGTGACATGGCAAAGAGAGCAGAAAGGACAGTACAAGTTGAGAGGATGGGGGAGAATTAGGAAGAGCGGTGGGAGGAATTTGGAAAGGCTTGTCAGAAAATTCCATTATATCAGTTGAGTCCAAATTTTAAGCAACAAGACAATGGAGGTTCACGATCCCTAAATAGCTTTTTTTTTAAAACTAAAATTATAAAGCCAAAAAGAAGTCATTGTTCAAATTTTTCTCTTATTTGTTTCATCTTAATTCAGTTGGACAGAAAGGATTACAAAATATAAGAGTCTGAGAGAGAGAGAGAAACATAATTATTCCAGGCACCATGCCTGGCACATCAGTAACTACTTGCTGGGTAAACCTTTTTCAGTAAATCTGTAATTTGTTGGGGGTAATTATCAACATAAGAAGGTCATTTTATTATCCTCTTATTTTTACTAACATAGTTCCTCAAAGATAATTATCCAGGTAATGTTCTCAACTCCTCACTTAGGTTTCCACCTGGATTCCTATTTGACAAAAGGCAGACATTAAAGGTGGTCATTATTAAAATCTTCAGGGTTTCTACTGAACAGAGAATAACCTAGTTATATTGTTCACATTTGCTTGGATATGAGGTAAGAGTCTTAATGTCTGCTAATTTTTAAGTACACATGGTAAAAACATCTTACTTGTAATGTTACTATAACCCACAGATCAGCAGTATAAATAAGCTCTGAGACTTTTAGATATGTAGGACAATCACCTATGCTCTCTCACTCATCTAAATAACCTCAAAGAAGATGCATGTGTGCATACTCAGTGGCTAAGTCGTGCCAGACTCTTTGCAACCCCATGGACTGTAGCCCACCAGGCTCCTCTGTCCATAGCGTTTTCCAGGTCAGAATACTGGAGTGGATTGCTATTTCCTCCTCCAGGGATCTTCCTGACCTAGGAATCAAACCCTCATCTCCTATGTTTCCTGCATTAGCAGATGGATTCTTTACCACTGAGCCACCGGGGAAATCCTTTATCAGAATAAAAATACACTAAAAAACCTAATTCACAACTTGATAATATCGATAACATTTATGTAGTAATTGATTCTTAAAAGAAATGGAGTAGTCATCATAGTCAACAAAAGAGTCCGAAATACAGTACTTGGATGCAATCTCAAAAACGACAGAATGATTTCTGTTCGTTAACAAGGCAAACCATTCAATATCACAGTAATCCAAGTCTATCCGCTGACCAGAAATGCTGAAGAAGCTGAAGTTGAACGGTTCTATGAAGACCTACAGGACCTTTTAGAACTAACACCCAAAAAAGATGTCCTTTTCATTATAGGGGACTGGAATGCAAAAGTAGGAAGTCAAGAAACACCTAGAGTAACAGGCAAATTTGGCCTTAGAGTACAGAATGAAGCAGGACAAAGGTTAATAGGGTTTTGCCAAGAGAACGCACTGGTCATAGCAAACACCCTCTTCCAACAACACAAGAGAAGACTCTACACATGGACATCACCAGATGGCCAACACCAAAATAAGACTGATTATATTCTTTGCAGCCAAAGATGGAGAAGCTCTATACAGTCAGCAAAAGCAAGACTGGGAGCTGACTGTGGCTCAGATCATGAACTCCTTATTGCCAAATTCAGACTTAAACTGAAGAAAGTGGGGAAAACCACTAGACCATTCAGATATCAGTATCAGTATCAGTTCAGTCATCAGGCATGTCCGACTCTTTGCAACCCCATGGACCACAGTACGCCAGGCCTCCCTGCCCATTGCCAACTCCCTGAGTATACTCACACTCATGTTCATTGAGTCGGTGATGCCATCCAACCATCTTGTCCTCTGTCGTCCCCTTCTCCTCCTGCCCTCAATCTTTCCCATCATCAGGGTCTTTTCAAATGAGTCAGCTCTTCGCATGAGGTGGCCAGAGTATTGGAGTTTCAGTTTCAGTCCTTCCAATGAATATTCAGGACTGATTTCCTTTAGGATGGACTGGTTGGATCTCTTTGCAGTCCAAGGAACTCTCAAGAGTCTTCTCCAACACCACAGTTCAAAAGCATCAGTTCTTCGGCACTCAGCTAACTCTCACATCCATACATGACTACTGGAAAAACCATAGCCTTGACTAGATGGACCTTTGCTGACAAAGTAATGTCTCTGCTTTTTAATATGCTGTCTAGGCTGGTCATAACTTTCCTTCCAAGGAGTAAGCGTCTTTTAATTTCATGGCTGTAATCACCATCTGCAGTGATTTTGGAGCCCAGGAAAATAAAGTCAGCCACTGTTTCCCCATCTATTTATTATAAAGTGATGGGACCAGATGCCATGAGCTTAGTTTTCTGAATGTTGAGCTTTAAGTGAACCTTTTCACTCTCCTCTTTCATTTTCATCAAGAGGCTCATAAGGGTGGTATCATCTGCATATTTGAGATTATTGTTATTTGTAGCAGCAATCTTGATTCCAGCTTGTGCTTCCTCCAGCCCATTCAGGTATGACCTAAATCAAATCCCTTATGATTATACAGTGGAAGTGAGAAATAGATTTAAGGGACTAGATCTGATAGAGTGCATGAAGAACTATGGACAGAGGTTCGTGACATTGTACAGGAGACGGGGATTAAGACCATCCCCAAGAAAAAGAAATGCAAAAAAGCAATATGGCTGTCTGAGGAGGCCTTACAAATAGCTGTTAAAAGAAGAGAAGTGAAAAGCAAAGGAGAAAAGGAAAGATTTAGCAGAGTTTCAAAGAATAGCAAGGAGAGACAAGAAAGCCTTCTTCAGCAATCAATGCAAAGAAATAGATGAAAACAATAGAAGGGGAAATACTAGAGATCTCTTCAGGAAAATTAGAGATATCAAGGGAATATTTCACCCAAAGATGGGCTCAATAAAGCACAGAAATCGTATGGACCTAACAGAAGCAGAAGATATTAAGAAGAGGTGGCAAGAAGACACAGAAGAACTGTACAAAAAAGATCTTCATGACCAAGATACTCACAATGGTGTGATCACTCACCTTGAGAAAGACATCCTGGAATGTGAAGTCAAGCGGGCCTTAGGAAGCATCACTATGAACAAAGCTAAAGGAGGTGATGGAATTCCAGTTGAGCAATTTCAAATCCTAAAAGATGATGCTGTTAAAGTGCTGCACTCAATATCTCAGCAAACTTGGAAAACTCAGCAGTGGCCACAGGACTGGAAAAGGCCAGTTTTCTTTGCAATCCCAAAGAAAGGCAATGCCAGAGAATGCTCAAACTACCGCACAATTGCACTCATCTCACATGCTAGTAAAGTAATGCGCAAAATTCTCCTAGCCAGGCTTCAGCAATACGTGAACCGTGCACTTCCAGATATTCAAGCTGATTTTAGAAAAGGCAGAGGACCAGAGATCAAATTGCCAACATCTGCTGAATCATGGAAAAAGCAAGGAAGTTCCAGAAAAACATCTATTTCTGATTTATTGACCATGTCAAAGCCTTTGACTGCATGGATCACAAGAAACTGTGGAAAATTCTGAAAGAGATGGGAATACCAGACCACCTGACCTGCCTCTTGAGAAACCTGTATGCAGGCCAGGAAGCAACAGTTAGAACTGGACATGAAACAACAAACTGGTTCCAAATAGGAAAAGGAGTACGTCAAATCTGTATATTGTCACCCTGCTTATTTAACTTATATGCAGGGTACATCATGAGAAAACCGGGCTGGAAGAAGCATAAGCTGGAATCAAGATTGCCCGGAGAAATATCAATAACCTCAGATATGCAGATGATACCACCCTTACGGCAGAAAGTGAAGAGGAACTAGAAAGCCTCTTGATGAAAGTGAAAGAGGAGAGTGAAAAAGTTGGCTTAAAGCTCAACATTCAGAAAACGAAGATCATGGCATCCACTCCCATCACTTCATGGCAAATAGATGGGGAAACAGTGGACACAGTAGCTGACTATTTTTCTGGGCTCCAAAATCACTGCAGATGGTGATTGCATCCATGAAATTAAAAGACGCTTACCTTCGGAAGAAAAGTTATGACCAACCTAGATAGCATATTAAAAAGCAGAGACATTACTTTGTCAACAAAGGTCCATCTCGTCAAGGCTATGGTTTTTCCAGTGGTCGTGTATGAATGTGAGAGTTGGACTCTAAAGAAAGCTGAGCACTGAAGAATTGATGCTTTGGAACTATTGTGTTGGAGAAGAGTCTTGAGAGTCCCTTGGACTTCAAGGAGATCCAACCAGTCCATCCTAGAGGAGATCAGTCCTGGGTGTTCATTGGAAGGACTGATGTTGAGGCTGAAACTCCAATACTTTGCCCATCTGATGTGAAGAACTGACTCATTTGAAAAGACCCTGATAGTGGGAAAATTGAGGGCAGGAGGAGAAGGGGAAAACATAGGATTAGATGGCTAGATGGCATCACCGACTGAATGGACATGAGTTTGGGTATGCTCTGGGAGTTGGTGATAGACAGTGAGGCCTGGCATTCTGCAGTTCATGGGTCACAAAAGTCAGACAGAACTGAGTGACTGAACTGAACTGTACTGATTCTTTGAGCTATAGAATTTCCATGTGAAGTATTACTATAGTGCCTGAAGAGGGCTAACTTCATAGAGAAAGTGCATTTGTAGTAAACAGGTAATGGGGCATGTTCTCTTGGCAGAGTAATCTCCAAGTCAGTACTGACTCTTCTTCCATTCATAACCACTTGTTACAAAGTGCTGTTAGTTTTGCCTCTTTGTTCTAAGTGAATTTATCTCCACTCCATTTTTTCTCTTATAAAATGAAAGACTGATTAGGGAGGCAGTTTATCAGTCTGTGATTGTATATTCTCACACCTAGAGTGAGATATGCCTGACATATAGTAGGTGCTCAATAAATACTTTAAAACAAATGAATAAATTCTTATATCACCACATTGTCCTGTTTCCTCAAATTCTTCTCCCCTTGTCTACAAAAACTCCTAATTGGCATTATGAGTCAGATTTTCTATTCTTTCATGCACCTTATCCAGGGTTGCTTAACCAATTACACTGAGTACAGTTCAGCTCAGTTCAGTTCAGTCACTCAGTCATGTTTGACTCTTTGCGACCCCATGGACTGCAGCACACCAGGCCTCCTTGTCCATCGCCAACTCCTGGAGTTTACTCATATCCATTGAGTCAGTGATGCCATCCAACCATCTCATCCTCTGTCGTCCCATTCTCCTCCTGCCTTTAATCTTTCCCAGAATCAGGGTCTTTTCAAATGAGTCAGTTCTTCACATTAGGTTGCCAAAGTATTGGACTTTCAGCTTCAACATCAGTCCTTCCGATGAATATTTAGGACTCATTTCCTTTAGGATGGACTGGTTGTATCTCCTTGCTGTCTGAGAGACTCTCAAGAATCTTCTCCATCACCATAGTTCAAAAGCATCAATTCTTCGGCACTCAGCTTTCTTTACAGTCCAACTCTCACATCCATACATGACTACTGGAAAAACCATAGTTTTGACTAGACAGACTTTTGTCAGCAAAGTAATGTCTCTGCTTTTTAATAAGCTGTCTAGGTTGGTCATAAGTTTTCTTCCAAGGAGCAAGTGTCTTTTAATTTCATGGCTGCAGTCACCATCTGCAGTGATTTTGGAGTCCAAAAAATTAAAGTCTGTCACTGTTTCCATTGTTTCCCTATCTATTTGCCACGAAGTGATGGGACCAGATGCCATGAACTTTGTTTTCTGAATGTTGAGTTTTAAGCCAACTTTTTCACTCTCCTCTCTCACTTTCATCAAGAGGCTCTTTAGTTCTTCTTCGCTTTCTGCCATAAGCGTGGTATCATCTGCATATCTGAGGTTATTAATATTTCTCACAGCAATCTTGATTCCAGCTTGTGCTTCCTCCAGGGCAGCAAGCATTCAAGTTTCTCCTTATTATTACAAACTCCTCACCCTGGTATTTAAAGTATATCACTAATGACTCCAACTGAACTTTGATGAGACCCCAGCCTTCAGTTGCAAAATAAGACCCTTTGTATCATTCCTGTCAATCCTCAGACCATCATGACTGTTTGACTCTGTTCATGCAGGTCCCTTGGGTCACATGGCCACACCCACCAACTTTATTTATGGAAATATCACGTTTTTTGGTATTTATGTGAAAGGCTACTTCATTCCAGATACACTGATCAGATAACATCACTTTGTCTTACACATCTATCTTATTTTGCCTAGTAATATGTGGATCCATGTCTTATGCTCAATATTCTAAGTTCCATAAGGCCAACAACTCTGTCTCACATAAATTCTACCTTAAACAAAAGGTAAATCGTCAGTGCATTCATGCTAAGTCACTTAAATTGTGTCTGACTCTTTGCAACCCAGTTGACCGTAGCCTGCCAGACTCTTCTGTTCATGGGATTGTCCAAGCAAGAAAACTGGAGTGGATTGCAGTGTTCCCCAGGGAATCTTCCTGACCCAGGAACCAAACCCATGTGTCTAAAGTATCCTACATAGGCAGGCAAGTTCTTTACCACTAGTGCTACCTGGGAAGCCCTAAACGGTCAATATATACCTGCCAAGTTGAAGAGATTTCAAAAGTGACACCATAGGACCAAAACTGCTACATCATTGCACGTATAACAAAGGAAAGCAGAAGATGAAGGTAGAATTTCAAAAATTGGGATTTCAATCTCAGCCTTGCCTTTTACAAGATGAGTAGCTCAGGAAAGATTCTTTTATTTTTCCTTTTAACCTGGTTGAAGCTATCTCCTCATCTATAAAATGATGCCAACTATATTATTATGCTGGATTTAGAAAAGGCAGAGGAACCAGAGATCAAATTGCCAACATCCGCTGGACCATCAAAAAAGCAAGAGAGTTCCAGAAAAAACATCTATTTCTGCTTTACTGACTATGCCAAACCCTTTGACTGTGTGGATCACAATAAACTGTGGAAAATTTGGAAAGAGATGGGAATACCAGACAACTTGACCTGACTCCTGAGAAATCTGTATGCAGGTCAGGAAGCAACAGTTAGAGCTGGACATGGAACAACAGACTGGTTCCAAATAGGAAAAGGAGTACGTCAAGGCTGTATATTGTCACCGTGCTTATTTTACTTATATGCAGAGTACATCATGAGAAACGCTGGGCTGGATGAAGCACAAGCTGGAATCAAGATTGCTGTGAGAAATATCAATAACCCCAGATATGCAGATGACAGCACCTTTATGGCAGAAGGTAAAGAAGAACTGAAGAGCCTCTTGATGAAAGTGAAGAAAAGAGTGAAAAAGTTGGCTTAAAGCTCAACATTAAGAAAACAAAGTTAATGGCATCCAGTCCCATCACTTCATGGCAAATATGGAGAAACTGTGGAAACAGTGGCAGACTTTCTTTTTTTGGGCTCCCAAATCACTGCAGATGGTGATTGCATCCATGAAATTAAAATACACTTGCTACTTGGAAGGAAAGTTATGACCAATCTAGACAGCATATTAAAAAGCATATTACTTTGCCAAGAAAAGTCCGTCTAGTGAAGGCTATGGTTTTTCCAATAGTCATGTATGAATGTAAGAGTTGGACTATCAAGAAAGCTGACAGCCGAAGAATTGATGCTTTTGAACTGTGGTGTTGGAGAAGACTCTTGAAAGTCCCTTGGACAGCAAGGAGATCCAACCAGTCAATCTTAAAGGAAATCAGTCCTAAATATTCACTGGAAGGACTGATGTTGAAGTTGAGAGTCCAATACTTTGGCTACCTGATGTCAAGAGGTGACTCATTGGAAAAGACCCGGATGCTGGGAAAGATCGAAGGCAGGACAAGAAAGAGACGACAGAGGATGAGATGGTTGAATGGCATCACTGACTCAATGGATATGAGTTTGAGTAAACTCTGGGAGTTGATGATGGACAGGGAGGCCTGGTGTACTGCAGTCCATGGGGTCACAAAGAGTCAGACACGACTGAGCGACTGAACTGAACTGAATATTACTAACCTCACAGTGCTGTCTGTCAGACTTAAAATGAAAAATGGAAGGACAAGCTGCATGGCATGCAGTTGGAAAAACAACTGAATCTCTATATAACATTTGAAGTTTACAAAACTTTCCTTCCGTTTTTCATGTGTCTGACTCTTTGTGAAATGGAAATTTCTGGTACTTGTGAGTCCTGCTTTGCCATTCCTGGTGACACCTGGAGGACAGGTGTGCCTAATAAGGGAAATGGAGAGCATCACCTTCTGCCAGCTGTCCAACTGTCCAACAGAAGAAACAAATCAGCATTTGGACACATATTTTTAACATTAATGCTCAGCCAGGTCACTAAGTTGCTATGTTACAGCATGTAGAAAAGATACCCTATAATAAATTATTTTGAGGCTTAGAGTTATCATATATTTAATGTTTTAAGCTGACAAACCAGCTTTAAAATAGCCAAAGGGTTATTTTTTGTCCTCTACTTCCTCTTGTATATTTTCTCCTTGCTATATTCATTTTAAAAAATATAACAATGAGAGTCTGTTATTTTCCTTAGAAAATACAGTAGCTCTACTCTGTGCTCATATCATGATCTTTGGGCACCCCTCATTTAGAATTCAACACAAAAGAGAGACTAGAGGACAGGGTGCTGGAACTAGGCTGGGCAATTAGATCAGTCCTGCCCCCAAGGAAAGCCATTTCCTAGGTCACTTTCTGCTTTAGATATCCGCGACGGTAGAGACAAACTGGATGCAGGTTATATCTGAGAACCCTGGACAAATGTGGCTTATTGAGACATAATCTGATTTTAGAAGGGCTTATCCAACTCGCATTCCGTATCTGAGGCTTTCCCACATTTCTGGATAGCTGATGACATTTTAATAATTTTTTTTTTTTTTTTAATGCAGGGAAGGAGAAAAAAGTCTGCCCATCATCTGAGAAAATACAACAGCTATGTCTTTGGAGTGAGGGCTGGGTTCTGAATCAGTGTTTTTCTGTTCTTTCATTTCATTTTTCTGCAGGTATATGAGACACCATGGACTAGTTTGAAACCTCGCAATGACGTCAATGGGGCAGAGAAATTGGAGCAGCGGAGACAACTGCAATGCACCAAGTCTACTGAGGTTTTATTCTTTTCTCCCAGGGTGACATCTGAGACAGATATTATCAATCAAGCCCTCTTGGCTCAGCACCAAATCAAAGGCATTTTATCATTCAAAGCAGTAAAAGCTGCAATTAGATGAGCTGCTCAGCTTTTTCCCTAGGAATATCTTGTTCACGACAATTAATAATGCAATTAAAACTGAATTAAACAAGAGAATGCTTACTAAAATATTTAATTTAAATATGGGAGTTCTTTCCTTTAATGGTTCAATTATCAGCTTATAAAGATCATTCTCTATATATTTTTTGTATAAGAAATTCAAAACAAATCATGACCTCTTTTGAAAATACTAACAAAAGCAAATGATAAACTTTAGCCAGTTTCTAAGAAATATCCAAATGTCCAGGAGAAAATATGTGTATCTATCTATTTCTCTATAGCAAAGCTTTACTATTATTTAGAAAACAACAAAAACAAAACTCAGAAATCATCCACAGAAAGGAAACCAGCATTCTGTGAATTCACATTTCTTCCAGAAACATTCAAAATAAAACCAAAAAGAAGAAAACAGAGTCCACTGCTCTTGTGTTTGTTAAGCACAATATACTATTTACTGAATTTTAAGAGTGTCTTCTTAGGAATAGTATTCCTTGCCTGAATATAAAATAGCATATTGAAATCTGAAAAAAATACAACACTTAACCTAATTACATAGTTCTAAAGTAAAGGTCTTCATTCTCTCTCTCTGTCTCACTCTCTCTTTTTAAAGAAGAAAACTTTAAACTACTAACAACACCCGAGACTAATCTTAGCAAATCTGACCAATAAATACCCTTAGAACAGATTTTTGTTTTCAAAGTTACTTAGAAGAGCCAGGCATAGAACACTCTCCCCAGAAGGAAGAAAACAAAACTGACTGCTGCCCTGCCTCTCCTTGATTTCTGGAAAGCTTGTTGACAAACACAATAGTGGTGATAAAAATAAGTGCAAAGTGGATGAGAGTGAAAACCAGGGGTAAAGTCAGGGAGAAAATACCAAAGTCAGTCTTGAGGTGATGTGATCAAACTGAATGAGATTCACAGCCATTTAGTCTAGAAAGTCAAAATGGCCCAAACCAAGAAATATGAAAAATATTCTTCAGCAACTGCCATTATCTGGGAAGCATCACACGAGGTAATATTTTATATGACATATATTTCTCCATCTTAATAACAGATTCCAAAACTAGGAAAGGCCATGATGCAGGATACTGACTATTTCAATAAGGACTATAAAAGAGAACATGTGTTTAGCCCAGCATTAAGAATTTAGGTTAGCTAGAATAACAAATGCCTTGGCAATTAGTCACGTTTACCCAAGTATCATGTACCAAAAATGTTCTTTATTGTTTAGATTTCAACAATAAGTTTCTTTTTGCCACCCCCTTTCCTTCATTTAGCTGTGAAACTGACAATAAATCATAGCCAAAGCTACCAAATATCTGGTATACTATTTACAAGGTTGAGCTTCCTAACTGATCCAGCCCTAAATTTTCTCCACCATGAGACTCATCATCCCTTTATCCATTCTTTTCAGTCAGCATAATGGTAATGACATGGGCACCAAGGCCCGGTGGATGTGGGTTTATATCCCAGCTCCATGTAGATACGTGTCCTTGAATGACTCAGTCTGCGAAATGATAATGAAATGAAATGACACATGAATAAACATCTTGTAGGGATTCTAAATGTGATAGATATTATTTTTAGATGTTTCTTTAAAATGTGTATTATTGTGCTTCACTGCCAAGTACTATGCTAGGCAATCAAAACACACACAAACACAGAAAATAACACAAAATGCACTGGGTAAACCAAGCTGGCAACTTGAGAATCATTCTTACCTTCCCATCTAATCATCTCTACCATTACCAATAAAAGCAGAGAGGGGCTCTTTCACAGCTGGGGGAAATCAGACCTAGTCAGCAAGAGGTCGCCGAACCTTGCCAAGGTCATGGACAAGCAAGTACCAGCCCACGTGGTCTCCCAGTCTGGAGGAGTCTACCTCTTTTACCTTTCTTGAATTGGTTTTCTCTTTATCTGGCCACAGAGGACCTAGTTTATGTAATAATCACCTCTTGCCTGGATTACCACGTAGCCTCCTAACCAGTTCCCTTGCTTTACTTACAAGACCATCCTTTTAAAGCAGGGGTCCCAACCTCTAGCATCTAATACCTGATGATCTGAGGTGGAGCTGATGTAATAATAATAGAAAGAAAGTGCACAATAAATGTAATCCACTTGAATCATCTGAAAGCCTCCCTTTGTCCCATCCCATGGAAACACTGTCTTCCACAAAACAGGTCCCAGATGCCAAAAAGGTTGGGAATCACTGTTTAAAAGAATAATCTAGCCATACTACTCTCTGCTTAAAAACTTCCATGACTTCTCCAAGCTTTTATGGAAAAAAATTCTGCAAGTCATAGAAGATCCTATATGCTATGCAACTTGACTAATTTTCCAGCTTTATCCTCTTGATGTGACCTTTAATACTTACTTGTGTCATTCAGTTCTCACAATTATCTGTGCTATTTCATATTTCCATGTGTTCTGCCCTTTACCTTCTAATTTCTATTATTTCACATTTTCATTATGACAAACACTTAATCAGATTGCAATCCATGCATTTGCTCACATGTCTTCTTATTCCCTAACCAAGTATGAGTCCTGAACAGTAATGACTGCTGCTGCTGCTGCTGCTAAGCCGCTTCAGTCATGTCCGACTCTGTGCGACCCCATAGACGGCAGCCCACTAGGCTCCTCTGTCCCTGGGACTCTCCAGGCAAGAATACTGGAGTGGGTTGCCATTTCCTTCTCCAATGCATGAAAGTGAAAAGTGAAAGGGAAGTCGCTCAGTCGTGCCCGACTCTTAGTAGACCCCATGGACTGCAGCATACCAGGCTCCTCCACCCATGGGATTTTCCAGACAAGAGTTCTGGAGTGGGTTGCCATTGCCTTCTCTGACAGTAATGACTACCTATTGTTTATTTCTATATATCTCCTAGCTAGGCACAGAATGGCATGCTGGCTTTTTTTTTTTTTTAATTCTGAATGAATCAATAAACATTAGTATCCATAACTTCAGTTGACTCCGTGATTGCAGCCATGAAATTAAAAGACGCTTACTCTTTGGAAGGAAAGTTATGACCAACCTAGATAGCATATTAAAAAGCAGAGACATTACTTTGTCAACAAAGGTCCATTTGGTCAAAGCTATGGTTTTTCCAGTAGTCATGTATGGATGTTAGAGTTGGACTGTGAAGAAAGCTGAGTGCCAAAGAATTGATGCTTTTGAACTGTGGTGTTGGAGAAGACTCTCGAGAGACCCTTGGACTGCAAGGAGATCCAACCAGTTCATTCTAAAGGAGATCAATCCTGGGTGTTCATTAGAAGGACTGATGCTCAAGCTGAAACTCCAATACTTTGGCCACCTCATGCAAAGAGTTGACTCATTGGAAAAGGCTCTGATGCTGGGAGGGATTGGGGGCAGGAGGAGAAGGGGACGACAGAGGATGAGATGGCTGGATGGCCTCACCGACTCGATAGACATGAGTCTGAGTAAACTCCAGGAGTTGGTGATGGACAGGGAGGCCTGGTGTGCTGCAGTCCATGGGGTCGCAAAGAGTCACACACAACTGAGCGACTGAACTGAATTGAACTGAACTGAACAAGAAGAGATTTTAGAATTCCTCCTGTAGAACAGGACGGATCTTTAGGGACACTCTTGGGCAATTAGGTCCAATTTCTTTCCCCTAGATGTTGTTTTGATTGAGGAAATAGGTACTGGATTCTGCAGCTATGAGAAAGGATACTAGAAGTTCTAGAATCAGATTCAGATTCAAAACCCACACACCCTGAGTGTCCCCAGTTCTTCTAAAGAATAGCATAGCTTACCATTTCAATCCAGGAATTGCAGTGATGCCAGAGATCAAAGCCTACAACAGTCTATGCAGGAAGTTAATTAATTATTTATTGACAACTACTGGTATCCAAATGATCTGAGCATCCTAGATCATTTACTCATTCATTTCAGCAAATATTGATTGACAACCGTGTCATCCTAGACATTGCAAATTTAATGGTGAACAAACAGATTTGCATTTTTATTGAGCATCTGCTATAGTATGCTTCTTTCCTTCTAACACACTTTGATGTGTTAGATGATGATAGATAGCCCTTTTTGTCACTGGCGAGCTCTCACTCTCATGCCATACTACTGGGTCATCTTCTCCATGCAACTTGTTTCGGTGTGCAGTTCCTACACCCCACTGTATTCTGTTCTAATACAAAGTCCAGTCTCACTGTCTTTGTCTCACTAATACAAAGTGCAGATAAAAAAGAAAAGAAAAAGTAGGCAGAGCAGATACCTAAATAGTCTGGCATTGACCAATTCACCATCTGATGCTATTTTGACATTAAAAAAAATACACAGGGTGAGTTTCCCTGGTAAGGTTGGCAAACACTAATGAATCAGTGACTTTGAATTAATCAAAGCAGTAAAAAATGAAAATGGATTTTTTCTGACAGGTTATTGATAGGCAGAAACTAGGTTATTAAGCTTCATCTTCCAAACAAATATAAGGTCTTTGAGGGATCTTTCCTTTATTTACATCAGTTTCAGCACACAGTATACCTTATATAGCACCTTCTTGCCCACAGTATGAGTACCATAAAAATTTGTGGACTGTTGCTCTTGTAAGTAATTAAAATATTTCCAGTCAAAAGTACCAAATATGTTAAGTAAACTGGGAAACAGATATTATTTTTCTGTTAATAAAAGCCACAAAAGAATTTAAATATATTCATTAAATAAAATGCAAATATTTATAAATTTATAAATGATAAATTAAAAGCACTGTCATTAGCCATCAAGAAATCAATACTTATATAAATTGTCTTTAATATGTGATATAAAGAGTAAGAGTTTTAAAGTTATACAGACTAGAATTTGTATTCAAATTCTGCTTACAAGATGTTCCATGTAAATGGGCAAATTAATACTTTCCAAGCCTCAGTGAGCTTCCCTGGTGGCTCAGATGGTAAAGAATCTGCTGGCAAAGCAGGAGACCTGGGTTCATCCCTGGGTCGGGAAGATCCTTTGGAGAAGGAAATGGCTACCCACTCCAGAGTTCTTACCTGGAGAACCCCATGAACAAAGGAGCCTGGTGGGCTATAGTCCATAGGATCGCAAAGAGATGGACACAACTGAGTGACTAAGCACACACACAAAAGCCTCAGCATTTAATCTGTAAGCAGGGATGACAGCTTATCTCATAGTTTATTATGAAGAATAAATAAGTACGCATAAAGTATCCTAACTGGCACAGAGTAAATATGTAATCCCTGGAGAAGGAAATGGCATCCCACTCCAGTATTTTTGCATGGAAAATCTCATGGACAGAGGAGCCTGGTGGGCTATAGTTCATGGGGTTGCAAAGAGGTGGACACAACAGAACAACTGAGCACACAAATATTTAATATTTTTAAGTGATATACTATAGTTTTTTTATTTCAAGTTTTTGAGGGAGGACAGGGAAAACTGTTACATGGTAATTTCAGAATATGTCACTATGTTGCTAAGTCACTTCAGTCGTGTCCGACTCTGTGCAGCCCCATAGACGGCAGCCCACCAGGCTACCCCGTCCCTGGGATTCTCAAGGCAAGAACACTGGAGTGGGTTGTCATTTCTTTCTCCAATGCATGAAAGTGAAAAGTGAAAATGAAGTCGCTCAGTCGTCTCTGACTCTTAGCGACCCCATGGACTGCAGCGCACCAGGCTCCTCCGTCCATAGGATTTTCCAGGCAAGAGTACTGGAGTGGGGTGCCATTGCATAATGAATAATAAATAAGAGAATAAGAGATGCATAGATCATCTCTTTCTTTTACTGTCTCAAAAAATAATTGTAGGCATTGTGATGAGACTTTATAGTATTTTAAAGTCTGAATTGTAATTCCAAGACTGGTTCTTTGTAGCATGCTGCTGCTACTGCTAAGTCACTTCAGTCGTGTCCGACTCTGTGAGACCCCATAGACGGCAGCCCACCAGGCTACCCCGTCCCTGGGATTCTCCAGGCAAGAACACTGGAGTGGGTTGCCATTTCCTTCTCCAATGCATGAAAGTGAAAAGTGAAAATGAAGTCGTTCAGTCGTATCCGACTCTTAGCGACCCCATGGACTGCAGCCTACCAGGCTCCTCCGTCCATAGGATTTTCCAGGCAAGAGTACTGGAGTGGGGTGCCATTGCCTTCTCCATAGAAAGTTATTTTTAACATGACTAAATATTTTGGATTTTTCACAGAAAGAATGCCTACTGAAGCCTGTGACAACTCTTTCAGAGCTTTGGTTACTGAACCATCAGCATACCCCATCATTAAGAAAGGCCACAGGGCATTCCTCTTGCTTACTTAGAAATCAACACCATAGGCCTACACTAAGTATTTTTGAACAAGGTTTCCTAAAATGTCACAGAGACTGAATATTTATTATCTGGCTTCAACATGCTATGGACACAAGCCTGAACTTGACTTATTTCTGTCTGAAGCTTTTGATACTTCTCAATGACAAAAAAAGCTTTCAGGGCTTTAAAACTCTGTTGCTATAAGAATAAAGGTTACAGAGTGACTTTTAGTTTCAAAATAAAATCCTCCTTGAGGTCAAGCATTCACCAGGGGGTAAGAAAATTAAAGACCAAAGCTGGTCTTCTTCAAAGTCACTTGAAATCATGGAGATGCCTAAGTCCCAAGTCACACAATTATAACTCATACACACACACACATTCATGCAGTTTTTTAAGCATTTATCAACCATTTACTATGTGCTAGACACTGTTCTGCACATGTAGGATATATTCATTAACCGAACACAAAATTCCCTGCCCTCATGAAGGTCACACTGCCCCGTACCCCCCATGGGGTGTGGGTGATGTGGGAGAAATGGAGAAAAAAATATAACAATACACATAAGCCATAGTGTAGACTTCAGCTTTCCCTGGGCCAGTTGTGCCCATATCTGTCTTCATGTCTTTGGATTTGCTTTTCTCTGTATCTGGAATGCCTTTTTGTCATCCTAATAGACCAAAGTCAATCACCTTCTCTATGAAGACTGTGCTAGCTCTCCTAAGGCCACATGGAGATTTATTGTAGCTCTTTTATGGTATTTATGATTGTCTTCTAATTGAAGACACATGTCTGTCTCAGTGGAAGACAAATTCCTCCAAGTTAGGAACTAGCAAAGAAAAATTCTTAGTAAGTATTGAATCACCAGGCCACCCAGTACAGAGCATAATCAAGTCACATCTTCAATGAATATACAGTTTAAGACTGAATGCAGTTTTATTCTGTAGTAAGGAAAAGAAAGATTACTTGTGAGGTTAACTAGACTGGATGTTTCTTTTCACACAATCCACACCAAAGTTTGGACATAAACTTAAGAAAGACTATGCTTGAAATAAAACTATTTTATGTGAAATATAATGGCATTGTTTAACTAATAGCCAATTTGGCAAGCATGGCAATTCAAAAGCAAACTTTTAATTAGTTGATACAAATAGCCTGGATAGAAATACTAATTCTGTAGCTTGATTATCTTTGAAAATTTTATCTGTGCTATAATCATTTGGATGCTGAGTTTAGTTACGATGTTTATTTTCTTCAAGCTTCTAATTATCACAAGAAAATTAAATTACTGTGTTACTCTGAGAAGGAAGTCAGCCCTCTGACTAAGTTACTGTGACTGGCACAGCGGACAGAGATTCCTTTGGGGACCTTCGATTTAAGGCAGGGGGTAGTCTAAGAGTGGAAGTCCTCATAAGCTATGCCCCACTGCAGTATCAGATCTGTGGTTCTGCAGAGTGGACCCTCTCAAGACATTATCTATCAGATTACAGACTGCTTCTTTGCCAGTGGTCTCCAGTCTTAGACTTTTCTTCAGTCTATCTTCACCTCAGAGAACCTTGTGTTCATTTATTCAATCATGCAATCAAAGAGGAAGTTGCATTTCTGATATAGAGGAACGTTTAGGAGCAGGCTAATATCTATGTCTGCAATCAACTGTCAGGGTAATATTAGATCTTCTACAAAACTGATAACTTGAACCATCTGCCTTTAACCGGTGTATAACACAAAGTACTATGTAGCTGTTGATACTAAATAAGAAGGCATTCCTTCTTGAACTTTACTGACTTTTCAAGGACATGATTTCATGGAAAAAAATTTCTCTACCCCAAATCTAAGGCAAATGCATTCACACTTGCATAGCCCCACCACTTAGCTTCATGTTGAGCACAGCAAGTATGTGATGATCAATGTATTAGTCTTACTTAGAAATGTGTGGTTTTGCTTGAGCATGCTGTATGCAGTTCCTTTAAATAGCATAGGGAGGAAGAAGTAAGGTAATTCTTCAAACATTATATATAGTTTTCCTTATCAAAATTCACTCATACTGCTACTGCTATGGTGAAAGTCTCAAGAGTAGTATAATGTCTACAACACAGAAAAAAAAAATCATGAATATATACTTTTAGAAGGCGTGGGTGTTTATATTCCAGCTAAATAAACTAGTTGTTGATTGAAATGAGTTTTTCTGTTCTCTATACCTATCAGTGACTACTAGTAAAAGATAATGTATTTGAATTTTTGTGAATTTGAATTCAAATTTTACTGATTTTTGTTATAACTTCATCACAGGGACCTTGTTCTGGGCACACTTTTTTCTTTGGGGTAATTAAAGCAAAGAGCCTTCTCTGAGCTTAAAAAAAAAAAAAAAAAAGAGTATCTTTCACAACATAATTGCATGCAGAATTGTAGCCTAATGGCTGTCAAAAATCAGCTCTTGAACATTAGTTTCTGTCTGGTGTTTAGCAGTGACAAATACACTCTGTCAGGCTCTATAGATTTTCTATCGTTTCAAAGAAGAAACAAATACTTACTGATTTCTGGAAACATTTACAAATCTGTAACTTAACTTCTAATATGATTGCTTTGGGAGCCAACATAAGTTAAAGTTAAGTGCATAATCCCACCTACTAAACATATTAAATATGTGTGCCCTGTTTTAAGGAACCATCTAGTACAAATATGTGTACATAAAACAAATAAATTGGAAAGTAATTTTACTATAAAAATAATTTTTTATATCTAAAGGTTTTCCCCTAGGGTTCCTTTAAGTTTAGTTCCTCTAGTGCATTTAAGTGATGTGTACATATAATTAAACATTGAAAATGTAACTGAAAATGCAGAGCTCAATTTTATTTTCTCATTGAATTCACCATTAACTACAGCTCAATAGGGCAAAAAATGTCAGTAAAATAACTAAAAAATTATGTAAGTCAAATAAGCTCAACTAGAAAAAATAACTTTACATTTAACTCTTAAGGAGTTGATAAAAAGAGATAAATCTTACCAGGTAGAGGGGCTTCCCTGGTGTCAGAGGTTAAAGCGTCTGCCTCTAATGCGGGAGACCTGGGTTCAATCCTTAGGTCAGGAAGATCCCCTGGAGAAGGAAGTGGCAACTCACGCCAGTATTCTTATCTGGAGAATCCCATGGATGGAGGAGCCTAATGGGCTACAGTCCATGGGGTAGCAAAGAGTCGGACACGACTGAGCGACTTCACTTTCACTTTTCAGAGGGCCTATAAGGGTACGCAATGCAACTTTCCAAGCCTTTAGTGTTGAACTTGGAAACATTACAATATACAATTGAACAGTTTAATTGTGAGTTCCATTTTTATCATTGCAAATTGACTGAGCCACTGGGTCATCTCAAAGATTATTATAAACAAAAATACTTTTGTGTGTTTAGCAGCACTTGACTGAATTTTTTCCTACAAAATAGAGTACTATTCTACTTCTATAGAAGTGCCCTTTGCTTTCAGAGAACATACTGGAACCAGTATCTGCCTGCAGACTGGCCCCACACACTGACCTATGTTCTTCCCTACTTTAAGCCCCTTAATGGCCCCTCACAGCTTTCAGGATAAACTTGAAGTCATCGTGAATGCTTATCTACTCCTATCTGTCTTTTCTACACTGTCTCAGGCAACCACTCCCCTTATGATTTGGAACAACAACAGCTTTGCCCCAAATGAATCATGCTCAGCTGCGTTATGCCTGGAAGGTCTTTCTTCTGACTCTGTCTAGTTATGGCCTACTTAGCCATCAGAATTCCAGTTATGAGTCACCTTCTTCATGTCTCCATCTGATCTAGGTGAAGCCAAAGCAGGCTATAGCATACTCTATTGTTTTAACATATTTATTTATAAACAGTGATTTATTTGGGGGTTTTCTCTGATGGTCACACAACTTTATATCCCAGAAGCCTAGTGCAGTACTTAGGTGCATAGTAAGTGCTCAGTAAATGTATGCTGGAAAGATCAATGAATCAACCCTAACAATAGGTAAGTGGAATTTTTTAAAAGTTAATTTGAACAGTATATCATAACTGAAAGGAATCCCCTGGATTTTTAACAAAACACCAACCAATTTATAAATACGTAAGGTGATGAGATAAGGAGATAAGAGGCCTATATTTGTTGAATTAATTATTTGGACAAGATCCTGCGCTAAGTACGTTTCATCTCATTTAAATACAACAATCCTACACATAATACTGATAATATTTTTCATGTATTATTCTTAATGTAACTTAGCATTTATTGAGTACTACATATGTGCCAGTAAAGGTGTCAGGTGATTCACATCACACCACTTAACTGTCACAACATTTCAAAGGAAGCACTATAACTTAATTTATAAAAAAGAAAATTAGTGCTCAGACAGGCCCCAAGCTCATAAAGTTGGTAAACAGTGAAGTTCAGATTTTTCACCCACACTGATTGGTTCTCTAGGCAGTGTTTATTTCATTGAAACAATATCACATCATGCAAACTGTTTTCTAGAGATCTATTAAGATATTAATAGCTTGCTCCACTCCTGGCAATCCACTCCAGTATTCTCGCCTGGGAAATCCCACAGACAGCAGAGCCTTGCAGACTACAGTCCATGGGATCACAGAGTTGGACACGACTGACCGACTAACACACACCACTCCCAAAAAAGGTTTTGCGGTTAGATAAGTTTAAAATACTTTTTCCTTTTACAAATAGATTCTCTTTTAGAAATTCACAATGACATTAGTTGTATATCACAGCTTCCAGTTTTAAGAAAGTACCTCATTTTAATTTCTTTACAGACCATTAAAGTTATGCCCATAAAGTTCATGAATGCCTTCAACTGAAGTTATATTAAAATAGGGTAAAAGAGGTTCTTTTTTGACCCAAACCTCTTTCGAATTCCATTTTGATGGGAAGATTAAAAACTCTTAAGTTCCTTTTCCTTTTATGACCCCTTAATTTTCAATTGACCGTAGGATAAAAATATGATCAGGAAAAATTGTGGTCTGATTTATGAGAACTAATTAGGCTCAGAGTTGAAAGTATTTTTCTTCTCTGATTTACTTATCAAATGTATTTGTTGAATGAACTTTCTGGAGCCTATGCTAGGCACTGGGCAAAAAATTATGCCAGCTATAATTCCTATCCTCTGGAAAGCCTGGCATTCAGAAAGCTGGAAAATAAAAGCCCCAAATAAGCAATGACTATGTTTAAAATGTATGCTCACATTTCTTTATTTTGATGTAGATGTAGATGTGGGGCTGTGAGATGACTGACCAGGGTAAATCAGTGTAAAAATCACATGAAGCACTGTTTGGTTCTAGTTTGTGATACACATTGATTCCCATGTACCCAGAATTCCATGTTTCTTACTGTCTTAACTCTCAAAATGAAGACACAGTTCATAGATAATGAAATACATTAACAATGCAAAGTAGTTTGCCTCCTCCCATAGCTCTAAACAACAAGATTAAAAAAAAAAAAAACTGAACTATTCATTAGCCACATAAAAGTACATATATTTGAGAATGGTTAAAAAACCTTTACAATTTCTAGTACCTGCTCATTTTCTTATATTTCTTTTTCTAAGAGTCTAATAAAGGAAAGCTTTTCAGAAAGTCTACTTTCAACTTCAAGTAGAGAAAAATGATTCTCTAAATGATATCATTCACAAATTTTACCATGGCCTGGGAAAACAGATAATTTATTCTTACAGAAAAATTTCACTTAATTCACTATCCACTCCTATAGCCTAAAAAAAAAAAGATAATATAGAGAACTTTTAATATATGAAGGTACTCAGATTATTTTTCTAAAAAAAAAATCACATGATTTTACAAAGCACAACATTTTCCTTAGTCTTTTGGCTTATATTTGATTTCTTATTATTCAGTGATTTTAAATATGAAACCACGTCCCAGCTCCATTTCTAACTGTCAGATAAAGTTTGTTGCTCACAACATTACCAACACCTACCATATCCATGAATGTCTCCGGGGAGGAGGTACATCTCCAACATGCAACATCCTGAAGGGCTGGGGTTCTCTCAGGATCCCAGCACTCAGGAACTTAGTTCTTTTTCATTAATTTCCCTGTCTTCTTGCTGCCACATAGCTATTGCTTAGCTCTTTGTCCTTTTAATTTTCTTTCCGATGGCATGCCACTTCCCAGTGCAGAGTAGATATCATTTTCAATATGAATACAAATGCCTTAGCAATCAACATGTGAGCATTCAACTGGAACATCATCAGTAGTTTCCTTTAGATATCAAATGAGGAAATCGATCTGCAGTCATATCTGAATGATAGCTTCCCATGGTGGTGCGTGGAGCATTTCTTGCAATTTACCTCAGAAAAGGAAAGCATCTGAGTTGCTAAGATTGCTGAAAAATCTCCCTTTAAACAGTATCCTCTGTTTTCTCTCTCATTTTGCATTTTCTCCTCCATGCTTGGTGATGTGTCAGCATGTTTTCGGGTTTTCTTTTAACTGAGGTAGTGAGTGATCAGATTAATCAAATACAAGCCTCTCTCCTTCTACCTTTTCCATTGCATTTGGAGCTATCAAACCTCCTGTCTGCCTCGTTCTGCGTTGTTCAGCCCATTCGGAGCACGATGAAAGAACACCTAACACACAGGGTCAGATTTCCTGAATGACATATGTTAGACCACAACAAAGGAGAAAACCCCGGAGAGATTACAAGTCCTTTTCATCACAGGAGATTACAGAGCAAAGAAAATGTCTATGTTACACAAAGAAATAACTGTGTGACTGGAATAACAAATTCTATTTTGCCCAGGTTTGGGATCAACATCCCTGACTGCTCTAAGCACACTGGTGGCTATTTAAACTTCCACCTCTGGCCCAGGAAGACTGGCTTTTAAGCAGATACAATAGACCTTAACTGCCACTAGGATCATTATTAACACTGCAAGGCAGTAACAGGTTCAAAACTCCTCAGACACTGAAGAACTAAAGGCATCTCCCAGAGTGACAAATTATACCCCTAAGACATTCAACAGGAAAGACAAGGATCTCAGCATTCTGGATCTCCAAGTGGAATGTGATCATGGCTAAGGCTCATTCTGACAAACACTGGTTTGCAATCAAATGAGGAGATGAGACATGTCTTCATGGCTTCCCCTTTGTCTCTTGTTATAGGACTTAGTTTTATTTAACATCCTTTAATAATCCTGTATTGTAACTAAATCTGTGCTTCTAAGGGGATATTTGGTTTCATTATTTCAGGTTTGCCTTCACATTTCAACTACCCAAGCCTCACTGTGTCTCAGAGAAGCTGACCTTAAGATAGAATTCATTTTATGCAAGGCAGCTACAGGTGTAAGTTTTTATATATAAGGTATAAATATACATATATAAGCATATATAAATATATTCACAGGTGATCGAAGCTTAACATGAAAACCAGTTTTCTAACTAGACTTCCTCTTGTGTCCCGGCCCCACTACAGTCTGTTGTCAAAACAGTAGTCAGGGTAATTCTTTGAAAACCTAACTCAGGTCACATTATTCATCAGCCCAGCACCTTCCACTTGGTTCCCTTTTATTCCAATTGGGAATCAAAGCCCTGCCAATGGTGTACAAGGGCTTAGATACAATTCCCATGGTCTTCCTAATCCTGCTGCTCACTAGGCACCCTCTTACTCATTCTGAACTTGTGCTGGCCCTTTGCTGTTCCTGAAACTTGTCAGGTATGCCTCTGTCTCAAGAAGTTTTCAGTGGGTATCCTCTCTACTTAAATGCTCTTCCCCAGTTCCCTCTCTGGTCCACTCCCAAACTTCCTTAAGTCATTGCTCAAATGTCACCTTGTGACCGAGACCTACCCTGACCACCCTTGTCCTGGCACTCTCTTTACCTTGCTCTATTGTTTTTGTGCACAGCACTCATCAGCTTCTCACATACCTACTTTGTTTAATGTTTGTATCCTCTGTATCCTCCCACTACAATGTGACTCCAAGAGAAACAAGATTCCTGATGTTTCATTGCCAGCACCTACTTTAGTACCTAGCACAAAGCAGGTGCTCAATTAATGTTTATTGAAAAGTGAATTCATTAATAAATGAATAAAAACAAGTGCTAATTCACAAGCTTATAGCTAACAACAAAGAAGGTAGTTGGCCCAGCTCAAAATTAAACAGAAGAAATTTTTATGAAAATAATATGTTGGGTCAGGGATGAATGCTCCAGTAGATCTCCTATAGGAAAGCCTATAGGAAAACCCTTTATTTTCTCTTGTGGTTTAGAGAGGAATATGATTGTTGAGAAGGACTAAACAGAATAGTGCAGCATGGAGGAATGTAGTTCATTCAATATAAACAGGCAGCATGATGGCTTTTGAAAATGCTAAAAAGGATTGTTTTTAGATTATGAAGGAAATATAAAGTTATCAAAGGCTAGACTGGATGAAGCACAAGCTGGAATCAAGAATTCAGGGAGAAATATCAATAACCTCAGAAATGCATATGACACTATCCTTCCAAAAGAAAGCAAAGAGGAACTAAACAGCCTCTTGATGAAAATGAAAGAGGAGGGTGAAAAAGCTGGCTTAAAACTCAACATTCAAAAAACTCAGATCATGACATCCAGTTCCATCATTTCATGGCAAATAGATGGGGAAACCATGGAAACAGTGACAGACTATTTTCTTGGGCTTCAAAATCACTGCAGATGGTTTCTGCAGCCATGAAATTAAAAGATGCTTGCTCCTTTGAAGAAAAGCTATGACAAACCTAGACAGCATATTAAAAAGCAGAGACATTACTTTGCTGACAAAGGTCTATCTATTCAAAGCTATGGTTTTTCCAGTAGTCATGTATGGATGTGAGAGTTGAAAGTTAAAGAAAGCTGAGCACTGAAGATTTGATGCTTTTGAACTGTGGTGTTGGAGAAGACAGTCCCTTAGATAGCCAGGAGATCAAACCAGTCAATCATAAAGGAAATCAGTCCTGAATATTCATTGGAAGGACTGATGCTGATGCTGAAGCTCCAATACTTTGGCCACCTAATGCAAATAACTGACTCATTGGAAAAGACCCTGATGCTGGGAAAGACTGAAGGCAGGAAGAGAAGGGGACGACAAAGGATGAGATGGTTGGATGGCATCACCGACTTGATGGACATCAATTTGAGCAAGCTCTTGGAGTTGGTAATGGACAGGGAAGCCTGGCGTGCCGCAGTCCATGGGGTCACAAAGAGTCATACATGACTGAGCGACTGAACTGAACTGATCTAGTAAAACTGATAAGGGGAATTTGAAAGATATATGCCTAATTCACCACCACAACTACTGCCACAAGAGACTATGCTCTTACTTTTAGAAACAGAAAAGAAAGGTACCTTATATTCTGTTTCAATTCCATAGGATTACCAAAAACTTATGTTCCTTAATTTTTATTTTTTTACAGTTCTGCATCCTTTTTATTTTTTATTTTCTTTGCTTTATTGAGATATAATTCACATGCCATAAAATTTAACTTTATCAAGTGTCCAATTCAAAATCTTTTAGTTTATTCACTGTTGTGCAACCATCACCATTATCCAATTTTAGAACATTTTCATCATACTGAAAAGAAATCTCATCTCCACTTACCTCTCCTCTAGCCCTTGGCAATCACTAATCAACCTTCTGTTTCTGTGGATTTGCTTCTTCTGAAAATTTCATGTAAATGTAATCATATAATATGTAACTTTTTTCACTTATACCATAAAGTTTTTAAGGTTCATTCATGTTGTGCATGTATCAGTACTTTGTTCCTCTTTTTTGCTAAAAATATTCCATTTATGCATATATGCATATATTACAGAAATGAATATATGTTGATTGCCATTTCTGTTGTTTCCACTTTTTGGCTATTTTGTATCAATAATGTTCCTATGAACACTCACATAAAAGTTTTTGTGCAAAAGTATGCTTGCATTTTTCCTGGATATATCTAGGAGTGGAATTGCTGAGTCATATCATACCTCTATGCTTTACATTTTGAGGAATACTCAAATCATTTCCAAAATGGCTGTACCATTTTTCAGTGTCATCAGAAATGTCTGAAGCTTCCCCACCTATATTGTTGGTGGGAATATAAATTGGTGCAACAATTAGGCAGAATAGTATGGAAATTCCTTAAAAACTAAAACTAGAGCTATTGTACGATCCAGAGATCCCACTTCTGAGCAAAAATCTGGAGAAAACTATACTTTGAAAAACTATATGCACCCCAATGTTCATAGCAGCACTTTTTACAATAGCCAAGACAAGGAAGCAACCTAAATGTCCATCAGTAGAGGGATGGATAAAGAAGGTATGGTACATATATACAATGGAATATTACTCAGCCATAAAGGGGTGAAATAATGCCATTTGTAGCAAAATGGATGGACTTAGAAATTGTCATAATTATTGCAGTTTAAGTCAGACAGAGAACAGCAAATATATGATGCGCACTTACATGTGGAATTGAACTTATTTACAAAACAGAAATAGAATCAAAAAACAAACTTACAGGAAGAATAAATTAAGAGTATGGGATTATACACACTACTATATGTGGAGTGGATAACCAATAAGGACCTACTGTATGGCACAGACAACAGTATTCAATATCTTGTATCAATGTATAATGGAAAAGAATCTAAAAAAGAATATAAATATAGATATATATCTGTATATGTATAACTGCATCACTTTACTATACCCCTGGAACAAATACAGCATTGTAAAACAACTATATTTCAATAAAAATTAAAAAAAAATAATGTCTGAGGAGTCTAAATTCTCTACATCCTCTGCAACATTTGTTATTGTTTGTCTTTTTTATAGCCATTTTAGTGGGTGTGAACAGGTTTCTCACTGTGGTTTTGATTTGCATTTTTCTAATAAATAATGATCAGTATATTTTCATGTGGTTTTTGGCCATTTGTGCATTTTCTTTAGAAAAATGTATATTCAAATACTTTGCCTGTTTTCAAGTTGGATTACTTAACTTTTTATTGTACTTTAAGTTCAGTTCAGTCACTCAGTCATGTCTGACTCTGCGATCCCGTGGACTGCAGCACATCAGGCCTCCCTGTCCATCACCAACTCCCGGAGCTTACTCAAACTCATGTTCATCGCATCGGTGATGCCATCCAACCATCTCATCCTCTGTCATCCCCTTCTCCTCCCACCTTCAATCTTTCCCAGCATCAGGGTATTTTCCAATGAGTCAGTTCTTCACATCAGGTGGCCAAAGTATTGGAGTTTCAGTTTTAGCTTCAGCATCAGTCCTTCCAATGAATATTCAGGATTGATTTCCTTTACGATTGACGGGTTGGATCTCCTTGCTGTCCAAGGGACTCTCAAGAGTCTTCTTTAAAATATTTCAAAAGCATCAATTCTTTGGTGCTCAGCTTTCTTTATTGTCCAACTCTCACATCCATACATGACTACTGGGAAAACCATAGCTTGACTAGATGGACCTTTGTTGGTAAAGTAATGTCTCTGCTTTTTAATATGTTGTCTAGGTTTGTCATAACTTTTCTTCCAAGGAGCAAGCGTCTTTTAATTTCAGTCACCATCTGCAGTGATTTTGAGGCCCCCCAAAATAAAGTCTACCACTGTTTCCATCGTTTCCCCATCTATTTGCCATGAAGTGATGGGACCAGATGCCATGATCTTAGTTTTCTACTTGTTGAGTTTTAAACCAACTTTTTCACTCCCTTCTTTCACTTTCATCAAGAGGCTCTTTAGTTCTTCTTCACTTTCTCCCATAAGGGTGGTGTCATCTGCATATCTGAGGTTATTGATGTTTTTTCCAGCGATCTTGATTCCAGCTTGTGCTACATCCAGCTTGGCATTTCTCATGATGTACTCTGCATATAAGTTAAATAAGCAGGGTGTATACAGCCTTGATGTACTCCTTTCCCGATTTGGAACCAGTCTGTTGTTCCATGTCCAGTTCTAACTGTTGCTTTTTGACCTGCATACACATTTCTTAGGAGGCACATCAGGTGGTCTGTTTTTCCCATCTCTTGAAGAATTTTCCACAGTTTGCTGTGATCCACACAGTCAAAGGCTTTGGCATAGTCAATAAAGCAGAAGTAGATGTTTTTCTGGAACTTTGTTGCTTTTTCGATTATCTAGCAGATATTGGCAATTTGAGCTCTGGTTCCTCTGTCTGTTTTAAATCCAGCTTGAACATCTGGAAGTTCACAGTTCATGTACTGTTGAAGCCTGGCTTGGAGAATTTTGAGCATTACTTTGCTAGTGTGTGAGAATTCTTCATATATTCTGCAAATAAATCTTTTATCTGATATATAATTTACAAATGTCTTCTCCCATTCTAATAATTGTCTTTACACTTCTTAATGATGTCCTGGGAAGCACAAAAGTTTATGATCTCAGTGAAGCCCAAGGGCATAACTGATGAGAGTGGCAACACAAGAATTCACAAGCAAGTTGAAGAAACTAAGCTCACTGTCATTCTTCTAGAACATCCCAGAGTCAAGAGTCAAAACCTAAATCCTCTGACTCTGTATTTCATGTGCAGGATGCCCTGCTACCTATAACAGAGATTGTTCATCTTTTCATAAAAGCTGAACTACTGGTAATAGAAATTCCTCATAATGGGTGGGAAAAAAGAATGTACATACAAAATGTATTACTCTAGGATTATGCTTGCAAAGTGGCTTTCTTTTGGATTTCTACTGAAACATATCTTAGTGATGGAGTGTACCCCAGTTTCCAGCTGAGGGGGCTGGGCTACATCAGGAAATAAACAGGAGAAAATAATGGCAGAGACTTGCATACTTACAGACCAACACATCTTAAAATTTGTGCTTAAAGCTCACAAGGAGGAAAAGCAACAGGGGAAAAAGAATGTTAACTGATAGCACCGAGACACGTAGGCCATCCATCAACAGCTTATAGCATGAAAGACACCAAACAACTTTCCCTGGGCAGGCTGTTTTTCATTCAGTAATAAGTCATGCACCAGTGCCTGGTACAGATCTTCCCAGGCTGGTGCTGAAAATCTGAAGTGTGAAAGGCAGCTAGGCAGTTTTAAGTACTTAAATAGGGCACACTTATTTTATTTCACTAATTTTAAACCTTACTAGTTTTTTCAATGACTTTAAAAAATCATTTCAAAACGAGTGAGGTTGCTCAGTCATTTCCAACTCTGCGATCCCATGGATTGTAGCCTTCCAGGCTCCTCCGTCCATGGAATTTCCCAGACAAGAGTACTAGAATGAGTTGCCATTTCCTTCTCCAGAGGATCCTCCCGACCCAGGGATCAAACCCAGTTCTCCCAGATTGTAGGCAGATGCTTTATCGTCTGAGCCACCAGGAAAGCCCCAAAAATCATTTCACTCAGAAATAATTTTACATACTGAAATGTGATTTTTTTGGTTCAAGTATCTTTCAATAAATGTGGCTCTGAATGAAATCTTAAGGGCTAAAGAATTTGAAAAATTATTTTCAAGCCATCTCCTTACACGGGTAGGATTTATTTGATATGAAAAAACAGATGCTATACTAGTTGACCTAGAAATAGTAAAGGCAATAATAATGATTAACAGTAGTAATAAGCAATAATTATTACTTGTTATCATTCATTATTTAGTACTATTATTATTTTTACATTAGTAATACTAGTATTATTATTTTAAATGATAGTAATGAGATTAATAATAATGATGAAATAATACCTTTTCATTGTACTTTGGAGTTTTACAAAGAGCTTTCACATATTTTGTTGCATTTAATCCTCATTACAGTCTTCTGGGGGTAAATATCTAATTTTCATTTTATAGATAAGGAAACTGAGATCCAGATTTAGTCTCAACAAATATCAGTGTATTAGGCATATGCTAGGTATTGCCACCCAAGCAGTCTTATCTACCACTCACAATACCATTTGAGGAAGCTATTGTTAATTCCACTATGCAGATTAATCTCATGGAGAATTAAATTGCCCAATCCTTTAGCTAGTAGGAAGCAGTAAAGAAATTTGAGCACAGTTTTTATTTTACTTCAAAGTTGTGCTCTTCTAGTAAGAAATTATAGTTCTTGAGAATGTTTATAAATAAAACTGTTTGACTAAAGTTTTCATGATGGTTATAAATATGGGAAGTTGTATTTTGCTTCTGAGCCTCAACAAGAAAATCAGTGGCAATAACAATGGTTCATATTCATTGACTATTTACTGTATGACAAACATTGGGTTAAGTAAGCACTTTGAACTTATTATCATTTAATCCATATTATCCATATCTCCATATTATTACCTCTACTTAAAATACTGAAAACTGAAACCACGGGAAGTTTGATAAATTACCCATAACTACAGTATGGCTGCTGCTGCTGCTGCTGCTGCTAAGTCACTTCAGTCATGTCCGACTCTGTGTGACCCCATAGACGGCAGCCCACCAGGCTCCCCTGTCCCTGGGATTCTCCAGGCAAGAACACTGGAGTGAGTTGCCATTTCCTTCTCCAATGCATGAAAGTGAAAAGTGAAAGTGAAGTCTCTCAGTCAAGCCCGACTCTTTGGGACCCCATGGACTGCAGCCTACCAGGCTCCTCCGCCCCTGGGATTTTCCGGGCAAGAGTACTGGAGTGGGTTGCCATTGCCTTCTCTGATCCATTATCCTAGTTACTAGTAAACCTTAAGTCATTTCTCAGTTTACCTTGGGTCCAGCACCACATCATCCATGCACTGTGACCAGAAACCAGGATAGATTGGGCAGCAAGCTGAGATCTATAGTCACAGAACAGAGGGAAACTAGTTGGTTTATCTGAGGTCCGATTTATGTTCTAACAAAATGTACCTGCTCTGTTAGATACTAATCCCAGATGGCAGCATCAACAGACGATGGAACAGCTGCTTACCCTTTCCCAGAAGCCATAGATGGTTAGATTCTATATGTGTGTGAGAGTAAAGTGTCACCAGAATGATAGAATGCAAAGTAGATAAGTCCATGAACCTTACTGCTAAAGAACTTAGTGAGAGCACAGCTTGTCCAGTGCATTAGTTTTCAATTAAGTGTAAACTGAGGCTGTGGAAAATCCTTAGAGTCTCAAAGCACCTCAGCCCTGACCATTCAGTGCAATAACGTATGGTGACTACAAAGACCCCCATGATACCAACGCTGACTAGAGCACTGTTTTTTTTCCAGCAGTAAAAGCTCTTGGATTAAAACTAGAGTCGTTTGATGAATATCTACTTGGCATTGATAAGTACCCACATGGGCAGTGATGAGTGTTAAGGGCTTTATATGATTTCTTATTTAATTCTCCAAAGAAGCTTATGTATTTTGATATCATTAATTCCATTTTTAAGATAATGGAACCAAGGATGCAAGAGATGAAGTTACCTACTGGAGGTTACGTAACTACTGTGAGAACTTAGGAATCCAGTCTGGTTATTTTTGGCTTTAAAGCCCTTGCTCTGTGCTATCAGAAGCTCCACCACTTAGTTATATGTCCCAGGATGAGTCATGGATACCATCAAAGTCTTCATCTTTAATAGTGGGGCTTCCCTGATGGCTCAGATGGTAAAGAAACCTGCAATGCGGGACATCTGGGTTCATCCCTGAGTTTGGAAGATCCCCTGGAGGAGGGCATGGCAACTCACTCCAGTATTCTTACCAGGAGAATCCTCATAGACAGAAGAGCCTGCTGCTCTATAGTTCATGGGGTTTCAAAGAGTCAGACACAACTGAGTGACTAAGCACAGCACATACAGCACATAAATAATAGTTACCACCAACTTCATAGGTTTCGTAGACAACTTAGTTTGCAATGCAAACCCTTGGTAAACAATAAAATACCTTATAAATATGAACTAAAAAATAATTTGAGCTTCTGTAGCAAATCTCTTTAGCAAAGAGATTCTAAAAACACGAACTGATTTTCTTATTCAAAGAATAGAGTGCTAAACCAGAAACACACTTAGAGTAAGATGATCCCAATACTTTAGACTTGCTGCTAAGTCACTACAGTCATGTCCGACTCTGTGCGACCCCATAGACAGCAGCCCACCAGGCTCTCCCGTCCCTGGGTTTCTCCAGGCAAGAACACTGGAGTGGGTTGCCATTTCCTTCTCCAATGCATGAAAGTGAAAGTGAAGTCGCTCAGTCGTGTCTGACCCTCAGTGACCCCATGGACCGCAGCCTTCCAGGCTCCTCCATCCATGGGATTTTCCAGGCAGGTGTACTGGAGTGGGGTGCCATTGCCTTCTCTGACTTTAGACTTGGCTGATATCAAAAAGCATCCATGGGAGACAATTTCCCAGCCTAAGAACAGATTCCAAAGAAAACAAAGGCCACTCTGTGTGCATGTGTGTGTGTGTTTCTGCTCAAGTTTGCACACCTGTGCCTGTTTGTGCATGTCTGTGCTGAAATGAGCTTCACCACACTGATTTCACCTCTCAGTGTGGTCATCTAGAGAGCTCCAGATGTTCTGTGGGGGTTGTCAAGCACCCAATTTGAATGCCAAGAAAGGTACTCATAGGAACCATTCCAAAATAATGTGTTTTTATGATTTGGGAATATGTGGTATAATTTTCAAGAAAAGAAAAGAACTGGGTTTTTCATCTTTCAAAAGATCAGATGTACCTGGATATTTTTAAATTCCTTCCTGACAATGCACACGTGTACTTTAGGATAGGACTCTGATCTGGAAATAATAACATATTGATGTTCTGACAGCACCACTCTGGAATTATTGCTGGAGGGCTGGAAGCCAACTTGGCTCCTGATCATGAAGGCTAATGGAGAACCTCCTCTTGATGGCTCTTTGTTTTCATATTTAAAGAAATCTCAGAGGCACAGTCAGTATAATTAGATCTTCAGAGGCACTAAGATCTTTAGAAATTTTCCATGAGAAAAAAATTATCTCAGAGGTCACCGAATCCAACTTGGTCATTTTGCAAATAAAGAGACTTAAGCAGAGACTTCTGTGGGGCCACTTGGATAGCTAGAAATTTTTCTCTATAACTATACTCTATACTTGTCTCCATCAAAAAGCAAACAAACAACAGCAATAACAAATCCCTAAGCAGACTGTGCCAGTGTTAAAGTATTGGCTCAGTGCTAGCTCCTTTAGAGGAGTAGAAAGCTGTGGCAATGTGCTGTGGTGGACAACAGAGGAGGGGGCAGTGGTCAGATACCCACAGACCTAAATTCAAATCACATTTTCCCAGTTAACAGGTAACAAACAATTTAATTTCTCTGTAACTTAGAGAAAGGTTTACATCTGTAACATGGAAATAAAACACTGTACATAGTGTCAAAATTTTAAATCTAAGAATTCCTACTTTTTAGGGTGCTTTTTTCCTGACCCTTTTGGCATTATGCAAAAATCTACTCAGTGGAGCACTAGTGTGAGGTGACTCTGAGCCAATGGAATGCTGCCGATGTTCCTATCACAAGCCTGCACCACACCAACCCCAACTGCAATTACATCACTGCACTAATACAACAAATCCTCATTTATCTACAAGAATCTGAAGTCAAGCTTCTCAAAATGTTTCCTCAGAATATTCTGGAGATATCGTAAAATGCAAAGATGATCACTTTTCTTTAGGGTTAGGGAAAAAAATACTCAATCTCTAGTCAAAGGATTTATGTTCGAGTTGCATCTGGTCCCATCACTTCATGGCAAATAGATGGGAAAAAGTGGAAACAGTGGCTGACTTTATTTTTCTGGGCTCCAAAATCACTGCAGATGGTTATTGCAGCCATGAAATTAAAAGACGCTTACTCCTTGGAAGGAAAGTTATGATCAACCTAGACAGCATATTAAAAAGCAGAGACATTACTTTGTCAACAAAGGTCCATCTAGTCAAGGCTATGGTTTTTCCAGTGGTCATGTATGGATGTGAGAGTTCGACTATAAAGAAAGCTGAGCACTGAAGAATGGATGCTTTTGAACTGTAGTGTTGGAGAAGACTCTTGAGAGTCCCTTGGACTGCAAGGAGATCCAACCAGCCCATCCTAAAGGAGATCAGTCCTGGGTGTTCATTGGAAGGACTGATGTTGAAGCTGAAACTCCAATACTTTGGCTACCTGATTGGAAGAGCTGACTCATTTGAAAAGACCCTGATGCTGGGAAAGATTCAGGGTAGGAGGAGAAGGGGACGACAGAGGGTGAGATGGTTGGATGGCATTTCCAACTCAATGGACATGGGTTTGGGTGGACTCCGGGAGTTGGTAATGGACAGGGAGGTCTGGCGTGCTGTAGTTCATGGGGTCACAAAGAGTCGGACATGACTGAGCAACTGAACTGAACTGAACTCATTCTCTCATTCAACAAATATTTGTTGAGCCTCTTGAAATAATACAATGCCTGGACTGATGTTCTACTGAGAAAAATAGGGGTGATAATGAATTAAGCAAATATATTATATATTGACAAGTAAGTGAATAAGAAAAAATAAAGTGAGTTAAGGGGCATGGAATTGTGGGGGAGGATAACTTTGAGTAAAATCAGAAGGAATTCAGGTAGTGAATCATGGGAAAATGTGGTAAAAGAATATTCCAGACAGGACTAGTAAGTGCCAATACGTTAAGGTAGAAATAAACCTGGAAAGGAAGAAGTAGACGTTATAGGTTCTGAAAGAGACTGTGAGTTTTAAATAGAATGAGAAAGGAATCCCATGAGTGGTTTTACATTTAAAATGACTACCTTGGCTGTTTAGTGGAGAACAGAATAACTAGGGGAAAGAAAGGAAGCAGAGAGCCCAGTTAGAAGGGTATTTCAGAAGTCCACGCTGGTGATAATGCTGGCTTTGCCCAGATTGGTAGAGGCAGGGATGGTAATAAGTAGTCAGACTGCAGGTAACATCATAAGGTAGAGTTAATGAAGACTTACTGATTGATGAAATATTCGGCCTGAAGAAAGAGGCATTAACAATGACATCTAGATGTTTGGCTAGGGCAACTGGATGAATTTAGTACCACTTCTCAAGAAGGGGAGCACTAGTACTAGAACAGGATTTTCCAGAATTTTGTTTTAGAAATATAAGCTTGAGATGCTTATCTAGAGAGAGAATTGAGAAGACTCTCGGATACACAAATTTGGAGCCTTAAGGAGCAAACTGGGTTGAAGATATTAATGTGGGAGTCACCAGGTTGCAGACAATATTAAAAACCAGGATTTGGTTGAGGTTACCTTAGGAACCTCATAGTGTAGACTCATAAGTCTAGACTATGACAAGATGGAGAAGGAGGATGAGCCAGTGAGTAGTTAGAAAACCAGGGCAATATACTGTGTCTGAAGACAGGTGAAGAAGAATGTTTTGATGAGAAGGGAGTAAATAGATAAGGTATAGGTTCCTAATTATCTGAATAAAAGCAATTTCAGTGGAGTTGTGGGAATGAACATCAGATCTGAGTTGACTAAGGAGAGAATGTCAGATGATAAAGTAGAGGGAGACAGTCACAGCTCATGGGCTTTGCTGTAAAAAAGAAGACCCATAGCAGTTGTTTCTGATGGGGAATATGAGGTCCAGAGAGGCAATCTTAAGGATGGAAATATTATAGAATGTTTACATTCTGAAGATAATGGTCCAATGGAGGTTGAGAAATTGAAATTTAAATAAGATAATCAATGTGAGTGTGCTCTGTAAATCAGAAAACACAAGTTTCAGGTGTTTAGTGATTTAATTTAAATGAACATTCACAGTCTAACTTTTCATAACCCACATTTCACAAAACACTGCATCATGTCCCTTTTATAAATATTTATGATGACATCATAAACACTCTTCTTATTACTTTTTGTTAGTGTTCAACTCACAAGAGTCGCTTTGTTAGTCTCAAAAACAGCTATTGAGTTTGAGAAAGGATGAAACTGTTCATATTCATGAACTCATCCTACTCATTCCTACTGGATCTGAGGCAAGATAAAAACATGAATGCCACTTTTTAATCCACTCTAGTAAGAACATACCAAATTCTTATTATGTAGAAGGCAGTGGTAAGTTTTGTGAGATTTATACATTAGTTAAAGCATTTAGGGGCTTCCCTGGTAGCTCAGCTGGTAATGAATTCAGCTACAATGCAGGAGACCTTGGTTCGACTCCTGGGTTGGGATGATCCCTGGAGAAGGGATAGGCTACCCACTCCAGTATTTCTGGTCTTCCCTAGTGGCTCAGTTGTAAAGAATCTGCCTGTAATGATGGAGACCTGGGCTTAATCCATGGCGGTAAAGAAGCCGCCTGCAATGAGAGAGACCAGCATTCAATCCCTTGGTTAGGAAGATCTACTGGAGAAGCTAACAGCTACCCACTCCAGTATTCTGGCCTGGAGAATTCCATGGACTGTATGGTCCATGGGGTCACAAAGAGTCGGACACAACTGAGCAACTTTCACTTTCCTTTCCTTTCCTAAAGCATTAAGACATCTTATCAACCTATCTCCAAGACCCTCTTCACTCTGTCCTATACTTTGCATTTCTATTGATTCTTCCATGTACAAAGGCAAGACATGGAACAGCATAATATATTTCATGAGTGACTTTGGCTTTGTAAAAATATAAGGACAAGAAATTGAGTGGGGAGGGGTGGATAAAGCTGGAGAAGTAGGCAATAAATATCCTCATACTGATTTGGATGATAAAAGTCATTAGTAATTTTAAACAGGGACTATCATAGTTTGATTGGTGTTCTGGAATGATTACTTTTTTGAAGGTGCACTAGAAAAGGGTGAGTGAGAAGCAAGGGTGTCAGGAGCCTCATTTATCCATGCATTCAATATCTGGAGTACCTACAGGGTGCCAGGAATTGTGCTAGGTCCTGGGGAAAATAACAAGAGAAAATTTAACTCTGCCCTAGCAGTAATAACTATATTACATTTATACTTTAAAATAAATATATGAATAGAATGAAGTATAATATATATTATAACATAAACATATAATAAATAACCTAATGGTAATAACTGATGGGCTGCCCAGGTGGCAGTGGTAAAGAATCTGCTTGCCAATTTAGGAGAAGCAAAAGATGCAGGTTCGATCCCTGGGTTGGGAAGATCTCCTGGAATAGGAAATGGTAAATCACACCAGTATTCTTGCCTGGAAAATTCCATGGACAGAGGAGCCTGGCAGGCTACAGTCCCTGCGGTCCCAAAAAGCCGGACACACACACACACACACACACACACACACAATAACTGACAGGTAGCTACAATACAGGACCGACTCATGATTGTGTTATGGGAAATTAACCAATCCATGGATCAAATCTGCTAAAAATTAATTTGAAAAATACATTTGTGGAAAAATTAAAATTTTTATGAACCAGAGGCTATTTGGAGGTATATATTTTTGAAGCTTAAACGTCATAAGGTAGTCAGTGTCTGGGGCAGCCATGATTGGTCACTTGAAGTTGTGAAAGAGAAGTTATAGGTAAGCAGCAGATATGAGAAAAGAGAAGAGACATGTAGGGGAGGAAGAGCAAGAGGTGAATGGAGCATATCTACAGAGGAGACATCATGAGAAATATAGAGCTCAGTCAGCTAATGAGAGAGCAACAGATAAGAACACAGGACTCCAAGGGCATCTTGGCTTCAGCTCCGATCTATATGCACCTTAAAAATGCGAGCCCTATTACTTAAGAAAACTTGCATATGTTTGTCTTTCTTGCAGCCACAGAGGACTTGGAAAAAAATACTTTGTTGGTCATCTTTACTAGCTTATACTTTGAGCAAAGGCAAAGGGTGTAGGATGGGAGAGACAAGCATGAGAAAGGGTTTATGGTCTCAGTTCAAGCAGAAATAAAAGATATTTTGAAAGTATTTTGCTTTTATAAGTGAAGCATGTGTAGCCACTTTTACACTCAACAAATGCTTTGAGAAAAACACCCTGCCAGCTGACAGTGCTTTAGATTGTGTTTCATAGAACAAAAGAAAAGCATGTTTAATTCACAAAGTGCTTTATCCATGAATGAAAGCAAAAAGTGGACAACAGCAAAAGGCAGGATCAAGGATGCCCCCAGGCACTAAAGTTGTTTCCTTAAGGACTCTTTTCTTAAATGCCCTCTATCTTTGCCCTTTGATTCCCTTTCATCCAGCCTATCCTCTAGATATGCACAGGGCTCTTCCTACCAAAGAACCACTTAGTCATACCAAGAATCCTTCAAGAGCGTCCCACTGTGTGTCTGCTACTATGCTAAATGTTGGGATAACAGAGGTGAAGACTCCTTTTTTCCCTTTAAGAGCTCAGTCTAGTGGGCAGCTTGGGCAAATAAACAGCTAAACAACAAAGGATGGAAAATGTATGTTGTAATCGGCAGAGTGCTGTGGGGACCCAGAGTAGAAGTCCCTAACTCCTCAAGGTGGTGAGAGTCTTCAGGGAGGGCCAGTTAGGGCCCTTAAAGGAGATGATGCAGAGCTAAAGAAGGAAGAGAAAGGAATTTTAAAGGAGATATCAGGAGATATCATGTATTAAGTAGTATCTCCCAGATACATTTGGAGATTGGATAACTCCAAACCCAAATGAGAGGATTCCCAGTGGTGGTATATCAAGCATTACACATCTTAGCAACAGAGCTATTTTGGGATCAGTTGACTGCTTTGATGCTCCTCAGATCATACCACACACAATATTCCTTTACAGGTTTTATGAGGACAGAATTTCCAGCCCACTACTGGCTGGCTGTCTGCTCTGCTAATGTCTGTATGTAGGAGGATTTAGGTGAGGAGACACTGAGGGGAAAGTGATCACACCTCTACAGCAGGAAGTGATTCAGTTCAGCAAATACTTATGGACACCTACAGGTTACTTATTCACTCTCCTTACTGGGCTATAAACTCTCAAAGTGCTGAAAACTTGTCTAATTGATCTTTACATACCCTGGGCGGTTAGCACAGGGCCTGACACAGAGGAAGTATAAAGATCGGTACATGAATGAAAACTCTATACACCACAGAGATAATAAAAAATTTGAAACAAAACAAAAAAGAATGAGGTTTTTGATTCCTTCAGGCCACCTGGAGGAGGGTGGTTGCTGTGAATACATTTTAGAATAATATGAAGCCAAGGTTGACTGTACTGCCAGGAAATCTGTTGGGGGTTTTAGAGAAGGAGAGATGATATCTAAACAGGAAAGTGGCCAAGATTTGTGAAGGCAAAGGGTATTTGCATTGAGTCTAAAGGGAGAAAAGGAGGAATCTGATAGCTGATATAGAGAAGGAGAAAGACTTGAGAGGGGGTATGGGGTGGGCAGCAAAGGCACCAGAAGGCAGGGAAGTGTGGGGTGTGAGGATAGTCTGATATGGGGCATAAAAAGGCATGCAAAGTTGTGAAATGGGAGAGAGGCAGGCCCAAGTGACAAAGAACTTTGTGATCATTTGCTTTATGTATCAACTTGGCTAGGCTACAGAATCAATATTTAATCAAACACTGATCTATGCATCTCTGAGGTGTTTTGTAGATGTAGTTAACATCTACAGTCAGTTGACTTTAAGTAAAGGACATTACCCCCAGTAGAGTGAGTTGGACCTCATCTAAGCAGTCAAAGGCTTTAAGAGCAAGAACAAGTTTCCCAGAAGATCCTGCCTCAAAGCTGCTGCATTAACGCCTACCTGAGTTTCCAGCCTTCTGTTTCAGTCTTATGACTGTATTATCAATCTAGCCTGGGTATCTAGCCTGCCGGTCACCCTACAAACTTTGGATTTGCTAGTACCCATAATCATGTGAGCCAATTCCTTAATTAAAAAAAAAAACTCCATATATATATAAATATATATTGTTGTTCAGTCTCTAAGACATGTCTGACTCTTTATGACCCCATGGACTGCAGCATGCCAGGCTTCCCTGTTCTTCACTATGGATTCATATATATATATCCTATTATTTCTCTTTCTCTGGAAAACTCTGACTAATACAAACCCCAAATATTAATGCTAAAAAGCACAGACCTTACTTCGGTAGCAGTGATGTATTGTCACTGGTACTACAGGTAATGCTGCCACTCCAACTGCTCCCTATGTCTCGTGACAGAGGGAGAGTGTAAGCTATACTCAATGTGTTCCTCCCACTGGGGCCCCTACAATGACACTGAGTTTTCCATATTCCAAGACATTTAAGTAAACAGCACGGGGGATAGCTTCCAGATACAGAAAACAAAACTTGTCAGTGAAAAGCTTCTAAAATGAGTTTCTCCTCCCCTAGCATCAAGTAGTGTTGTGATGATAACCAGAATCCCCAAACACACTCTGTTACACTGAAAATATTCAAGTATAATTATGTTTGAAAACACAACAGATTTGTTTCTGTATTTTCAATAAAAGATGTCATCCAAATAGATTTTTATCATCTCTATTTTCTACAGCTACTTTGAAGTTTTATGGTGCCTTTTTTCCTGAAGGGTTCAAAACGTGCTACTGACATTATAATATTAAATTGTCATTCAGCTGAGTTAACTTCAATGAGCATTTATCAGTATCATATCAGGTGCTGTGAGAAGCACAGAGAAGCATAATAACATCTCAGCTATATACAATGCTGGAGAAAAACCCATTGTAGATAGCTAGGTTCGTCTATTAGTCTAAATTTGTCTATTAGTTTGTCTAAATAGTTTAACAAATATTTGTTGAATGTTTACTATGTGACAGGCACTCTACTAGATTTGAGATAAAGAGATGAATCAAATTTGGTTATTGCCATCAATTATTTATAGTACACGAGAATAGCAGGTTAACAAAAAGTACTCAAATTTGTTAGATGCTCTTCAGCGATATTTTATTTGGGAACGTAAAAAGTCTTTATAGTGAAAGTGACACTTGAGTCTTAAACCATGAGTAGGTGTTTGTTAACTGCACAAGACTGAAGCAGGGATACAGCAGGGATGAACAAAAGGCATAGTCATTGCGGAGTGGGAACTTTGTGAATAAAGTCATGAAATAAGAAGGGCTTTAATTTCTGGGAAACTGAATCGCTAACTGAGATTGTGTTACAGACCTAACACAGTGCCTGGAAGAGAATAACTTATTATCATTAGTTCATCATAGATGATGCTTACAGTATGAGAGAAGTAGTAACAAGAGGTGAATGAGGCTGGAGAGGTTAAGCAAGCTCCCCATTAGGAAGAGTCATGAACCAAGCTAAAGGGATTGAATTTCAACATGCAGGCAATGAATCACTTCAGTTCCAGCTACTTTGGCTTTCTGTTTCTGAAAAAACCGTCAAAATCCAGTATATCTTCCTGTCCTCTTTGCCTATAAATCCTCCGACCCCAAAACACCAACAAAGAAAAGTCCAGATGACTTCACTGTTACATTCTCCTAAACATTTAAGTGTTTACACAAATTCTTATTAAGTCCTTCCAAAAAAATAAAATAAAAGAAGAGGAACACTTTACAACTCATTCTGTGAACCCAGTAACCCTACTTTCAAAACCACTCAAAGGTATCACCAGAAAAGAAAATTATATTCCCTTATAAATATAGGTGCAAAAATTCTTAACAACATACTAGAAAACTGAATTCAGCAACATATAAGAAGTGTTAGCATAAAAGTGGAATTTAACCCAGGAATCCAAGGTTGGTTTAACATATAAAAATCAATTAATATACAATATTCATAAAGTGAGGAACAAAAATCAAGCAATAATCTCAAAAAAGACAGTAAAAGCATATGACAAATTCCAATATAATTTCACAGCACACTCACTCAGCAAACTAGGAAGAGGAGGAAACTGACTTAATTTATGAAAACCCCACAGCTATTCATATTTAACAGTGAGAAACTAAAGGACTTCCCCTTATAATCAAAAACAATAAAAGGATGTCTGCTCTTATCACTTCTGTTCAACATTGTATTGGGGGTTTTAGGCAAGAAAAAGAAATAAAAGCCACCATGACTGGAAAGAAAGAAGTAGAAACATCTCTATTTGGTTATAAAAATAGAAAATCTTAAGGAATTTGCTAGAAAACTATTAAAGCTAATAAATGAGTTCAGTCAGGTTTCAGAATATAAGAAGAATATACAAAAATCAATTTCTATACACTAGCAATAAACAATCAGAAAATCAAATTGAGAGAACAATTTCATTTACAATGACATCACAAAGAATAAAATATTTAGGAATAAATTTGATCAAGTGATATGGTCTGAATGTTTGCATCCTCCCAAAATTCATACATTGACATCCTAAGCCTCACATTTGATGGTATTACTAAATGGGCCCTTTAGAAGATGCTTACACCATGAGAGTGATGCTTTTACGAATAGGATCAGTGGCACATGAAAAAGGTTCCAGTGAGACCTCTAGCCTCTTCTACCATTGAGAAGACAGTGAGAAGATGCTGGCTATGAACAAGGACATGGGCCCTCACAAGAAAGCAACCATGCTGGGACCCTAATCTTGACTTCCCAGCCTCCAGAATGGTCAGCAGCACATTTCTGTTGTTCATAAGGCACCGTGTTCGTGGTGGGTTTTCTAGGTAGCTCAGTGGTAGAGAATCTGCCTGCCAAATAGGAGACATGGATTCAACTCCTGGGTCAGGAAGATCCCCCAGAGAAGGAAATGACAACCCACTCCAGTATTCTTGCCTGGGAAATCCCATGGACTGAGGAGTCGGGAAGATTATAGTCCATGGGGTCGCCAAAGAGTTGGACATGACATAGAGATTGATCAGCAGCAGCAGAGAAACATCAGAAGTTGATGATATTTTGTTATAGTATCCTTAACAGACTAGCACATCAAGGAAATGTAAGACCTGTATACTGAAAACTATGAAATGTTGCTTAAAAAAATTAAAGAATTAAATAAATAGACATGCCAAGTTTACTGATTGGAAAACTGAACATTGTTAACATGACAATATTCCCTAAAGTGATCTACAAATTCACTGAAATCTCCATCAAAATCCCAAAGGCTTTTTTCTTTACATAAACAGAAAAACTGATTCTAAAATTCATATAAAATTACAAGGGTTCACATTGCCAAAAACAACTTTGAAAAACAAAGGTGAAGGATTCACACTTCCAATTTCAAAACTTAACTTGTATGATACCACTTATATGTGGAATATAAAAAATGATACAGATAAACTTACACAACAGAAATCGACTCACAGACATATAAAACAAACATGGCTATCAAAAAGGAAGGGGGGATAAATTGGGAGTTTGGGTTCAAAATACACATACTACTATATATAAAATAGATAATCAACAAGGAATTACTGTATAGCACAAGGAACCCTACTCAATATCTTGTAATAACCTACAAAGGAAACTGTATAGATATATATATGATGGAATTATTTTGCTGTATACCTGAAACAAATACAACATTGTAAATCAATTGTATTTCAATAAAAATTAAAAACAAGCAATCCCACTGCTGGGCATACACACTGAGGAAACCAGAAGGGAAAGAGACACGTATACCCCAATGTTCATCGCAGCACTGTTTATAATAGCCAGGACATGGAAGCAACCATCAGCAGATGAATGGATAAGAAAGCTGTGGTACATATACACAATGGAGTATTACTCAGCCATTAAAAAGAATACATTTGAATCAGTTCTAATGAGATGGATGAAACTGGAACCTATTATACAGAGTGAAGTAAGCCAGAAAGAAAAACACCAATACAGTATACTAACGCATATATATGGAATTTAGAAAGATGGTAACAATAACCCTGTGTATGAGACAGTAATAGAGACACTGATGTATAGATCAGTCTTATGGACTCTGTGGGAGAGGGAGAGGGTGGGAAGATTTGGGAGAATGGCATTGAAACATGTGTAATGTCACGTATGAGACGGGTCACCAGTCCAGGTTCGATGCACGGTGCTGGATGCTTGGGGCTGGTGCACTGGGATGACCCAGAGGGAGGGTATGGGGAGGGGGGAGGGAGGAGGGTTCAGGATGGGGAACACAGTTATACCTGTGGCGGATTCATTTCAATGTTTGGCAAAACTAATACATTATTGTAAAGTTTAAAAATAAAATAAAATTAAAAAAAATTAAAAACAAAACAAAAATTTTAAGTCTAATAGAATTAGGGATGAAGCTAACTTCTTATATACTGTATACTGACAAAACAAATGTATAGAATAAATTGTGTTAAATGTCATGAAAGGAAAACTTAACTTGTAATCAAAACAGTATGGTATTACCATAAGGACAGACATATAGATAAGTGGAATATAATTGAGAATACAGAAATAAATTCATCCATCTATGGCCCCTTGGACTGCAAGGGGATCCAACCAGTCCATTCTGTAGGAGATCAGCCCTGGGATTTCTTTGGAAGGAATGATGCTAAAGCTGAAACTCCAGTACTTTGGCCACCTCATGCGAAGAGTTGACTCATTGGAAAAGACTCTGATGCTGGGAGGGATTAGGGGCAGGAGGAAAAGGGGACGACAGAGGATGAGATGGCTGGATGGCATCACTGACTCGATGGACATGAGTCTGAGTGAACTCTGGGAGTTGGTGATGGACAGGGAGGCCTGGCGTGCTGCGATTCATGGGGTCACAAAGAGTCGGACACGACTGAGTGACTGAACTGAACTGATAGTTAACTGATTTTCTACAAGGATGTCAACATAGTTCAATGGGGGAAAGAATAGTCTTTTCAATAAAGGGTGCTGAGAAAACCAGTTACCCCCATTTAAATTAGTAAGGTTGGACCCCTACCTACCACCTATTCAATAGTTAACTCAAAATGTGTTATAGACCTAAATATAATATGAAAAACTTAAAATTTTCCAAACAAAACACTGTTTTATTGTTTTCATGACGTCAGTTTCAACAATTGTTTCTTAGATATGATACCAAAAGCATAAATGATAAAAGATAAAAATAGAAATTTGACCACACCAAAATTAATGTGTACAAATGATACCATCAAGAAAGTGAAAAGACAAATAGAATGGGATAAAATATTTTCAAATCTTATAACTTATAACTGCATATATCTGTGTCAAATAAAGAACTCATTAATTAATACAAACTCATTTTAAAAGACAGTTTGCAAAAAATTATATAGAAATGTTCATGAGCACATAAAAGATATAGTCATTATTAAAGAGAGACACATATCAAAACACAATCAGATACTACTTACTCCCACTAGGATAGCTAAATAATAACGAATGGCAACAACAAGTGTTGGTGAGGATGTAAAAATATTAGAATGCTCATTCATTTCTGGTGGGATTATAAAATGGCTCAGCCACTTTAGAAATGTTTGGCAATTTCTCAAAAAATTATTATAAGACCTAGAAATCACCTTCCTAGTTATATACAAAATCTTTTATATGAATGTTTATAACAGCATTATTCATGACAGCCAAAAGTTATAAACAACCCATCTATTGCTAAATGGGTAAACAAAATGTGGTATATCCACACAATGGAATATTATTCAGTGATAAAAAGAAATGAAGTGTCAGTGCATGCTACAACATGACTATATCTGAAAATACATTAAGTGAACCATTAGTCACAAAAGACCACATGTATTGTGCCATTTATTAATACATGAAATGTCTAGAGTAGGCAAATCCATAGGGGTAGAGAGTTAATTAGTGATTGCCTAGAGCTGAAGAGAGTGAGATTGGAGAGTGAATGCTAATGGAAAATAAATGCTAACACAGGGTGCATTTTTGGGGATGGAATATTTTAAACTTAGATTTTGGTGATAATTGCATAGTTATGTGAATATACTAAAAATGATTCAATTGCATGCTTTATAAGGATTCATTTATGGCATGTGAATTATACATCAACAAAGATGTTAAAACAAAAATGTGCTGATGTCAGATATGGAAGCTACTTTTGGGAGATAGAATTGCCATAGAAAGCTTAAGGAAGAAGGGGATTTCAGCAACCTTGAAAAATAAATAGGATTTAGACACCAGGAAGTAGATCATAGGAAATTCCATGAAAACTGGTACAAATTTTCACATTTGCGTGAATGCGTTCCTTTAATGATACAGATAAGATAGCCATCCCCAAAAGAGAAGAAAACATATTCTCATTTTCTATTGTCTTTCTGCAAAATTTAGTATAATTACATTGGTAGAGTGCAAATAATTATAGCCTCAAATGACAGAGTAAAAAAAGTCATTAGATACCCATCAGGACAGAGCTCCTACTGCAAGTCAGACTTTTTTATTCTAGTTTTTCTTCCTGGGTGATTTAAAACTGTTCTGAGTGGAATGTCGAGAAGCAGAATAAAGTAGGTAAGAAGTAACTAAGAAATATCCGCCTGGAAGCACCCTATTATTGCCATCTATAATTTGTTCATTCTATCCTGAAGTTTGACTGAATCCAAGATGACAAGAAGATTTACAAGATTTAGAAAAAAGCTTTTACTCTAAGCCAGATATTTGAACCAGAAAAGACAATGTAATGTGTGTGGACCTTGAAATGGTGTGGTTATTGAGAGGAGAGCCTGAATGCGGGCGAGTGGAAGGTAACCAGGGTCATGGATGGCGCATTGCTCATGCACCAGTGGGCATGGGTTCACATTCCCTCTCCCAGTTCTGCCATGAACCAACGTTATCTTGAGCAAGTTGACTCTCAATCTCCAACCCATTATCTGAAAAACAGCAGCATTTCCTAACTTATAATGTTGTAAAGAGCGTCAGAAACAAATGTTAATTAGCTCAATAAATCTTAATTGAGAATTTACTTTGAACTATGACGTAATGAATTTACAATGGTCTTTGACTTAAAGAAGCTCAGTCTAGTGTCAGACAACTTTGCAAAGGATAATATACTGATCAAACTTAGATGTTATTCTTGTTTTTTCTTCCACATGAATTATTCCTTCCCACACAAATTGCTCACTTGGGCTTCAGAGCTGTCCACCTATATCAGGGCTATTGGCTGGTTGATTAATGTAGCCTGGAAAGCGTGGACTCACAAATCAAAAATAGGTTGAGTTTCCAGACCCTGGAGTTGCCCACAGCAACTCAACAGAGAAGGCATCCTTCGTGTTTACCCATCATTTTTACTGTGCAATGGGTATAAGAAAGTACAGGATTTTAAACACAGTGAGTTTTTCTGGGGAATTCATTTGCCTCTATGGTAAAAAATTTTAAACACTTAAGACATAGAATAGGGTCAAAATTTAGATGAAATTTTAATATATAACCTTGAGTCTTTTGGGAAAGCAAGCAGACTCCCAAAATGTATGATGCTAAGGTGGGCAGATTTCAAGTATCTTAGCTCAAAGTTGTGAGGTTTGACTGTGTGGATTATTTATTGCACAGTGTCAAGGTCCCCATCCAAGGAGACTCTGATTCAAACACTGCCCCCTGGAGTTATGCAACAGTGGCAATTATTCAGCTCTTCATCTAGAGGACAGTCTTAGTAGACAAGTCCCTAAAAGTCATGCTATCTAGAATATGGTCTTCTCCTACGTCTTGTTCAGGATGAGTGGTTTTTAATATATTCTTATTATTATGTTGTCAACACAACAAAAAAGGATAAGAATATCTAACAGCAGTTTTCAGGAAGTCACTTCTGGAAATGAGTACGGGGATGGACTGGTTGGCCTGTCAAACGTTTTCTATCCTTACGGACTTTTGTGAAATGAAACAAAATTGCAGTCATATATCAGTGACACCATTTTCAAAACACACACTCAAAAAATCTTAATAATAGCAGGGATCATCATTCAATGTCAGAGAGCTGCTACTATCCCTCTGCGGAAATAATTAGGAGGAAAACAATATTCAGTATCTGTCCCAAAAAGCACAATAATCCACTGTGGGAAGCAAAGGAGCAATGAAACAGCTGGAAAGGCACCTTCTTCATTTTATCTTATTCCACATTTCTTAAAGGGCAAGCAATTAAAAGGCATAAAAGCATTTGCAGAAATCATTTACCATCAAATGAAGACCACAAGATTGTTACTTAAATAAAAAGCTTGAAAATGACTTTCAGAAATCCCTGAGACTCAGGATCTCAAAACACACAGCATGCATCATACAAAGATGGATAATGAGGTGCCCTTCCTTCCATCAAAGACCCACATTTTTACTTTTTCAGTATATGAGAGCTAACAGAACCTCAAGTTACATACCTGAGTGCACTTCTCCACCTATTTGTAGTAAGGTCCACAAATATCTGGGCAGAGAAATAACAGTCTTACGCATTGTTGCAGTAGCCTCACTAAAACTGCTTGAGTTACCCTATTTACAAGATTCTCTTGGGCTCTGATACCATCAAAGCTGTTAGGCTTCCTACTAACTAACATTCATGCATCTTCTGCAGCTCTGCTAGGTGCTTGCTCTGGAAACTGCTACCTGCCTGTTTCCTTTTGCATGTACAGGCTCCCAGGAGCTTGAGGGCAAGCAACATGCCACTCTGTCTTCTCATCACCTAACACAGGTTCAGGTACATAACAGGTGGCCAGTAATGTTTTCTGAATGTCTTGAAAGTTATATATCAATACTAAAATTTAACGTTTATTTTAAGAGCTAGCA